>NC_134085.1:178220549-178860549 GCF_000715075.1 Nicotiana tabacum
TCATGCACTAGAAATTTATATACAATTTTAAGTATAAATAGTCATCATTTGGCTGCACAAAATCATCCCATTAAAAGTGCTTTTCTATTTAGCCTTCTTCTCTTTCTCTCTTAGCTTCTCTTATTTTCATTTTCTTTGTCCTATTCTCTTTTCAATCTTGTTGGATTATTGTAATATAAATATTTTGTTGATTCCTTTATCCTCTAAATAAAATTAGATATGGACTTGTTTAATCCTGGGGAAACATTTCACATTGCTGAAATAGTTTCTTAGGACATTGCCCAACACGACTCAAGTCAATCCGTGTATCCTCTTACAAATAATATTAAAGCAGTATTATTATTGTTATTTTTCGGTGTCATTTCCCTACAATCTAAGAAACTATGACAAGTAATACTACTGCGAAAATTTTTTAAATGGTGATTTAGAAGAAGAGATTTATATGGTTCAACCTGAAGGCTGTGTCATTTTTGGACAAGAAAATAAAGTTTGTAAATTAATTAAATCTTTTTATGGCCTTAAACAAGCTCCTAAACAGTGGTATAAGAAATTTGAGCAAGTCTTACTGAGAGACGATTTTTCTTTAGTTGGCGTGGATAAATGTGTTTATACTAAAGTGGTAGACAATGATTATGTGATAATATATCTGTATGTTGATGACATGCTTATATTTGGTACAACTTTAAATATTGTGCAAAGTACTAATTTATTTCTGTCTGCTAATTTTGATATGAAAGATCTGGGTGAAGTAAATATGATATTGGGAGTTAAAGTTATAAGGAGTGAAGATGGCATAATGTTGTCACAAGAACATTATGTTGAGAGACTTCCTAAGAAGTTTGAATATTTTACTGTCACATCTGTGAGCACTCCTTTTGATGCTAACTCTAAGTTGAAAAAAATAATGGTGACCCAGTTGCTCAGTCTAAATATGCTCAAATTATTGGGAGTCTGATGCATTTAATGAATTTTACAAGGCCTGATGTAGCCTATGCAACGTGTAGACTGAGCAGATATACTCATAATCTCAATAGAGAGCATTGGTCTACATTAGATAGACTAATGAAATATTTGAGAGGAACCATGAATGATGGTATCCTATATAGTGGATTCCTTCTACTTTAGAAGGGTACAGTGATGCAAACTGGATCTCTGATTCAGATGAGACAAAATTCACTAGTGGTTATATATTCACCCTTGGGGGTGGTGCAATATCTTGGAAATCAGCTAAACAGACGATCATTGATAGATCGACTATGGAATCAGAGTTTGTAGCTCTGGAATTAGCTGGTTCTGAGACTGAGTGGCTAAGAAACTTCTTAGCTAATATCCCTTTAATAAAGGATGTATTGCCTCCTGTGTCTATACATTGTGATTGCTAAGCGGCAATAGCTATAGCAAAGAATAAATCTTATAATTGTAAAAATAGACACATGAAATTGAGACATGATGTCATAAAGCAGCTGTTGAGCAATGGAATATTTCCATTGATTATGTGAAGTCAAAAGTTAATTTGGCCGATCCTTTGACTAAACATGTGGGAAGAAAATTAATTCTTCAAACCTCAAAAGAGATGAGGTTAAGGCCGACATGTTGTCAATAGAGATGGTAACTCAACCTATATGATTGGAGATCCCATGAAGTAGGTTCATATGGGTAATAACAAGTCGATATTAGCACTGAAGTACTAAAAGAGAGTGCTTGACTGCTACTAATTGAGAGGTTGAGTTATAACTCTTAATAAAATTCATAGTCCTTATGGATGGTGTATTTAAAAGCAGTATACACTTGATGAATTCACCTATATGAGAGTGGAGTGGGCCGCTCCTATGAGATTTTGGCCTAGTCTCTAGAGCTCTCATGAATAACCAGGCACGTGCATGGCCTATTGGGCGCAAAACCACGTTGAACAGCAAAATTACCGGGAGTCAAAATGTGATTGATAAAATCTCTGACTTACAATAAAAATTATTGGTTCATAGAAATATTATATTTCACCAGTAATTCTGTGAGTTAAATTTTATTGATCTAAGTTTGGTTCATAGTCCAGAAGACACCAAACCTATTACATTTGGATCATACAAATCCAACAAGTTTATTTTTGGGTCTTTAAAATAGTGGGGGACTGTGACAATATTTTAATAAAGACAAGTGTCTTACCCTTCTAGAAGACTATGCCAAGTGGCAAACTTGATTAGCCACTTTCTTGCCATGCACTACGAATTTACATGCAATTTCAAGTATAAATAGCCACCATTTGGCTGCACAAAATCATCCCATTACAAGTGCTTTTCTACTTAGTCTTCTTCTCTTTCTCTCTTAGCTTCTCTTATTTCCATTTTCTTTGTCCTATTCTCTTTTCAATCTTGTTGGATTATTGTAATATAAATATTTTGTTGATTCGTGTATCCTCTAAATAAAATTAAAGATGGGCTTGTTTAATCCTGGGAAAACATTTCACATTGCTGAAATAGTTTCTTAGGACAGTGTCCATCACGACTCAAGTCAATCCGTGTATCCTCTTACAAATAATATTAAAGCAATATTATTATTATTATTATTCGGTGTCATTTCCCTACAAAGACTTCCTTTGAATTTTGATGGATGAAAAGTCCATATCTTCCTAGATATTTTGCTCAAGATGTGGACAAGTATAGTAAAAGTTCCTTATGAGTTAACTAAAGAAACAACAACAACAACAACAACAAAGACCCAGTATAATCCCACAAGTGGGGTCTGGGGAGGGTAATATGTACGCAGATCTTACCCCTACCCCGAAGGGTAGAGAGGCTGTTTCTAGGAGACCCTCGGCTCAAAAAAGCAACAGGAGCCGATATTTATTACCATAAAAATGCATAATAAAATAACAGCAATATAAGAGATATGAAATACAGAATACGAAATACGAAATAGATGGCTGGTATAGTAAAACTAGCAGGTAAAGCCCTGCATCAATAGACGACCAATGACATTCTTAGTCTAACTCCTAACTGGCTAGTCTCACTCTATTGTGTTGTAGAAATATTCACACTTTCCCCTAACCTACAACATTAATGCTCGACCTCCATAATTCCATGTCAAGGGCCATGTCCTCAGTAATCCTAAGTCGCGCCATGTCCTGTCTGATCACCTCTCCCCAATACTTCTTAGGTCGCCCTCTACCTCTCCGCGTGCCCACTACAGTCAGTCGCTCACACCTCCTCACCGGTGCATCAGTGCTCCTCCTCTGAATGTGCCCGAACCATCTGAGTCTTACTTCCCGCATCTTGTCCTCCATGGGGGCCACGCCCACCTTCTCTCGAATATCTTCATTTCTAATCTTATCCATCCTTGTATGCCCGCACATCCACCTCAACATCCTCATCTCTGCTACTTTCATCTTCTGGATGTGTGAGTTCTTTACCGGCCAACATTCAGTTCCATATAACATGGCAGGCCTAACCACTGCTCTATAAAACTTACCTTTTAGTAACGGTGGCACTTTCTTGTCACACAAGACTCCCGACGCTAACCTCCACTTCATCCACCCCACCCCTATACGGTGTGTGACATCCTTGTCAATTTCTCCGATCCCCTGAATAACCGATCCAAGGTACTTGAAACTACCCATCTTGGGAATGATTTGAGAGTCAAGCCTTACTTCAACTTCCGCTTCCGTCGGCTCAACTCCAAATTTGCACTCGAGGTATTTCGTCTTCGTCCTGCTCAACTTGAAACCTTTAGACTCAAGAGCATGTCTCCAAATCTCTAGCCTCTCATTGATGCTGCCTCATGTCTCGTCAATTAGAATAATGTCATCAACAAATAGCATGCACCATGGCACCTCCCCTTGAATATGATGAGTTAGTGCATCCATCACTAGGGCAAATAGGAATGGGCTGAGCGCAGACCCTTGGTGCAACCCCGTAATAACTGGAAATTGTTCAGAGTCGCCTCCTACTGTCCTAACCCGAGTCTTAGCTCCAGCATACATGTCTTTAATCACCCTAATATAGTCAACCGAGACCCCTTTATCCTCTAAGCAACTCCATAAGACCTCCCTAGGAACCATATCGTACGCTTTCTCCAGATCAATAAACACCATGTGGAGATCCTTCTTCCTATCCCTGTACTGTTCCACTATCCTCCTAATAAGGTGGATAGCTTCTGTGGTAGATCGCCCCGACATAAACCCGAACTGGTTGTCTGAAATAGACACCGTCCTTCGCACTCTCATTTCTACCACTCTCTCCCAAACTTTCATGGTATGACTTAGAAATTTGATGCCCCTATAGTTGTTACAGCTCTGGATATCACCTTTGTTCTTATACAACGGGACCATTGTACTCCACCTCCACTCTTCAGGCATCCTATTAGTCTTGAATATAACACTAAACAATGCAGTAAGCCATTCCAAGCCTGCTCTACCCACACACCTCCACAGTTCAACCGGAATTTCGTCTGGCCCGCTAGCTCTGTCCCTTCTCATCTTACGCATTGCCTCCATGACTTCGTCGATCTCAATGTCCCAACAATTACTTAATTCATGGTGACTGTCGGCATTCCTCAATTCCCCAAGTATAATATCCTGATCCCCTTCTTCACTTAGAAGTTTATGAAAGTAGGTCTGTCACCTCCTCTTAATCTGGCCATCTCCCATCAAAACTTTGTCGTAATCATCTTTTATGCACCTCACTTGGTCCAGATCCCGAGTTGTCCTCTCTCTCGCCTTAGCGAGTCAGAATAACTTCTTCTCCCACCTTTGTTCCTTAGTTCCTCGTACAGATGAGCAAAAGTTGTTGTCTTAGCCTCCGTCACTGCCATCTTCGCCTCCTTACTAGCTACCTTATACCTTTGGCTTTTCTCTCTCTTCTCCTCCTCGTCAGTGCTCCCTACTAACCGCAGGTAAGCTGCCTTCTTTGCTTCCACTTTACCTTGGACAACTGCATTCCACCACCAATCTCCTTTGTGGCCACCATTGTGGCCCGTAGATATCCATAACACCTCTCTCGCCGCCTTTCTTATACAGTCCGCCGTCGTCGACCACATTGTGTTTGAGTCCCCACTACTTCTCCAAGCTCCCATTGCCGATAACCTTCCTTCCAACTCCATAGCTTTATCCTTAGTTAAGGCGCCCCACCTAATCCTGGGGTGTCCTTGTACTGACCTCTTCTTCATCCTCATCCTAATACAAATTTCCATCACCAAAAGCCTATGCTGCGTTGAGAGGGTCTCACCTGGGATAACCTTGCAGTCCTCGCACAACCTTCTGTTGCATCTCCTGAGGAGGAGATAGTCAATCTGAGTCTTCGCCACCGAACTTTGGTAAGTAACCAAATGTTCATCCTGCTTCGTAAAACTCGAGTTCGCAATGACTAGATCAAAAACCTTGGCAAAGTCCAACAGCGAAATGCCCCCTCCGTTCCGCTCCCCGAAACCAAAGCCGTCATGCACCTCAGTGTACCTACCTGCAGATGACCCAATATGACCATTGAAATCTCCTCCTATGAATAACCCCTCAGAAGGCGGTATACTACGAACAATCTCATCCAACCCCTCCCAAAAGCGCCTTTTAATATCCTCATTCAAGCCTGCTTGCGGTGCGTACGCGCTAATGACATTTAAAGTACCCTCACCTACCACCAACTTAATAGTCATTAGTCTATCATTCACCCGCCTGACCTCTACCACGGACTCTCTAAGATGGCTATCTACCAGGATACCCACTCCATTCTTACCCCTCAGGACACCAGAGTACCACAACTTATAACCATTCACGTTTTTCGCCCTCGATCATACCCACCTAGTCTCCTGGATACACGCTATATTAATCTTCCTCTTCTGCAGGATTTTCGCCAACTCTATGGATTTACTCGTTAGTGAGCCTATGTTCCATGACCCGATTCTCAACCTATAGGCTCTCTTGCCCCCTCTACCTCCCCTGCTACCCGACCCACCCCCTGACCCCAGCCCCACACTCTGCCCCACCCGAGGACATGCCCTTATTCTATCATCCCAGACTGCAGCCACTACACCTACAACAATCTAGAGAAGACTCGCTAGTGTACAACGGACAACAAATCAAACTAGAAGGAAACAAGTGGTAACTAGTATCTTAGTTGAAAGGTTTAACTATTGCGAAGTAAAGTAACAGTAATTTAGCTAACACCAAAAGGGAAACAGTAAAACAGGAGGTACCAACTCCTGATAACAAAACTTGTGGCTGATTTGTTGTACTCGATGTAGTTGTACGCTCACGCACCACTTCCTACCGCCCTTTGCTGAGACTCGCCCAGGTTGCTTTCCTTTGCCAGTGCTCGTGCGCCCAACTTGTCTCCAATACTCCGAGAATTCCTGAAAACACAGAAAATACCACGACCCAAAAATCAGAAGGAGCTATCACCGCTACCACTGGTATAGCCCCAACAATATAAAATGTACCAAGAAAGGAGAAGAAGAAAACGAGAATATAAGGAGGTGGGGGCAGATTTGGGACGCAAAAGGACAAAACCAATAAACCTAAAAGGAATGTTAAAAATAAAAGGACAAAACAAAAAGAGAAACAACAATGTACGACTAGACTGTGGAGTAGAGAAAAAAGGGTAAAAAGAAAACGTATGAAAATAAATTCAAACCTAAAAATCAGATATCCAACAAGCAATAAATAGATTTCTCAACTCACCCTTCTGGTTAGAAACCAATATTTGACGTTTAGACAACTGTAACTATTATACGGAAAATAAAAGAAAAAAGGAAGACAGAAAGTCGTCGTCTTTTTTTCCTTCACTTTCCGGCCGCGAACCAAAGACTCCGGCGTGATTTTCTCCCTTTCAGTCAAAACCCACAAATCTGTTACTGCTGAACAAATAGAAGGAAACCAAATAAAAGCTTAATAGAGGGGAGGGGAGGGGAGGCAGTTGATAAATTAACTAAAGAAATTAACTAAAATAAAAAGGGTTTGTGGAGGTAGGTCAGGACCTTATTTTAATTTGGCTGTGAAGAGAAGAATAAGGAGAGGGATTGATGAATATTCCATTTCATATATAAATGTATATTTTTAATTTCCAAACCCAGTTTCCCGTTGATTGAAAGACAAAACAAGTGGAAATCGAAAGACTTAATAAATGTCGTAAATATTCGAAAGACTTAACTCATTCGTGATTTTTTATGTTACTTATTCAAACAATAAATTGCCTATATTCCTGTAAACAAAGATTAAACAAGTGAACAACCTCCACATCCAATATTTTATGAGAGTTTTCAAAGTGTTCTATAAATATCTAATCAAGAAACGGTACACACTTGATAGATAGCTACGGGTCAATAAGGATAATCCGATACACAAAATATTTCATATCCATCCTCGGGAAAAAGGTAATCCCTTTGTAATTACAACGATAACCTTAGTTAACTACTGCGCAAAAATCATCCCTATGATGTTACCATATAGTAGTACTTTCCCTTTAGAGGTCCTTTAGGGAGAGATCCTAGTCCTATAGTGTCTTGCATTTTCTAAGCAAAACCTTATTTGGCAGTTAGGTTTCCTTCATTGTCCTGTCGTTTGTATCACATTAAATTCCATGCCTTCAATGATGATTATTGCAGTTAGCTATTCGTTGACTTCTTTCTTCTGCCAATTAATTTGGTGTACACCTCAAAGTTTAATTAATTTTATCCACCAATGCTTAAGCATATAGTAAGAAATAATCACCTCGTATTTTATATCCATGCGACAATTTGGATCTTAGTTTTCCGTATTTTTCACTCACTTCATCTATTACTATGTCACTTCCTTGAGTATCAACTCCTCTTAGTGAGATTTAAACCTTACACATATAGCTAGTGTTGAAAAATAAAGGAGAATTATCAATGTCTAACTTTTAGGTTTAGAATCAAGTCCTTTTTTCTTTTTAAATGATCTTTGGGACATAGGATTGAGTAAATCATGTGATATGCTTGGAACAGAATAAATTAATATAAATAGGTAAAATTAAAAATAAGATAATGTAGTGGGTTTATGTCCCAGGCTGATTAGTACCCACTTGAGAAGCTGGCAAAGTGAGCGGCAAATTTTAGTGCAAGGCACATCTAGAGAAGCAGAACTGTACTCCATTAATGGAATCAGATGCTCAGCAGAAACACTCTTATGGAAAACCTTTTACAGTATTTGTCATGAAAACTAAGTCCAAAATGTTTCCACCTTTTTTTGTTTTAATTTTTTATTTTTTTTAAAAATAGAACAGAAAGATTCAAGATTGGTGGGGTTAATGGGAGTGCCTAATTTCTCTGCTTATCTAAAATTCCAGTTACTAATTTTTATTACTATAAAAGGTAACTCGGTCTCTTTTGCATTGCTGCTGCTATTGCTTGTTGCTTTATTCTACTGTTCCTTGAGCCGAGGGTATATTGGAAATGAACTCTCTATTTTTATAGGATAGAGGTAAGGTCTGCGTACATACTATTCTTCCAAATCCCAAATACGATATTAAACTGGGTTTTTTGTTAGTGTTGTTGTTGTTGTTATTGTTGTAACTCAGTCTCTGTCATTGAAAATACACACATTTTGACCTTGTTTAGGCAGACCAACATTTTTAAGGACAAAAGACAATAATTACCATCCAATTACCGGACAATAATGAAACAACTACTAAGAGTGTGTTTGGCTAAACTTATAAGCTGGTCATACTAGTTTATAAACACTTTTCGGCTTATCTACGTTTGAAAGACATCAAAAGTGTTTATAAGTCAAGTGAAAATAAGTCATGAGTTGACCATTACTAACTTATGACTTTCAATTATAAGCACTTTTAGTTTGACCAAAACTTTTACTATTTTGTCCATATATTATTATTATATAATTCTGAAGTACATTTATCTTAATAAAACTCTTAACTCTATTCTTCACTTTCACCCGTCATCTTTTCACGAGCTTATTTCCTAGAAATATTGTTCACCATCATGAACAACAAAAAGCTATTTAGCGTCAACATAAATCAATCAAATTAATTTAAGTTAGAAAAATTCTATCTTGGCATTTAAGGGTGTGGTCTTGTGGTCAACGAAGTGGGTGAGAACCATGAGGTCTCAATTTAAATCCCGGCAGAGGCAAAAAACACTAGGTAATTTCTTCTTATCTATCCAAGCCTTGGTGGATAGAGTTACTTGGTACTTGTTGCTGGTGGAAGGTAGCAAATATCCCGTAGAATTAATCGAGGTACGCGCAAGCTGGCACGGACACCACAGTTATAAAAAGAAATCTATCTTCTGTAAGTCGGCCTTCTTCATCTCTTTGAAAATGTGGTTGTTTTGTATCATTCAAAATTCTATTATGAAATATGAACTAAATTATCTAAATTTAATTGCATTGTGTTGGTAATGAAAAATGACGATGTAATAATGATCTTCTTATTGTACTTTAGTCTTTAGCTCATTGTTGCTAAAATAATATTTACTTACTAAATTTCAATTTAATCTAATCAATTTGGAACTAAATGTAAATCCATAAGTTAATTTATACTTTAATCAATTTAGAATTTGAAATCTTGTATGAGTATATATTTATTAGTGTGAACAATTTAAGGGGCATTGAAGTCATTACATCACAAGAAAATGCTTATCAACACCTATTTACCAAATATTTTAATTGCTTATTATCAGTTTTAGCATATAAATCCAAACACATAACTACTTATTTATTAAATTAGTTTCAGCACTTAAAAGTATCTATATATCTATATAAAAGTGGGAAATAGAAAAGTGATGTGGCACCTCTCTCAAGCCAAGAAACAAATTTATCTTTTTTCTCCTTTTTTTTTAATTTTTATCATTATTCTATCTTCATAACTCTCACCTCATTATCTTCCTAACCAATATTTTTAATAATCTCAATAACTCTTTTGCTTTTCATATTCATAACTCCCAAATATTTAATATGTAAATTTATGACAATTTATCTCATTATTTTACATTTTTCCTTCAACTATCTTATTTAATCAATCTATTTAGCATAATGGAATAAAAAAGAAAATAAAAGCCTAATGCATCTGCGTAATAAAGCCCGAATGACCAGTAAAATTAGTAGTTTTCTAAAACAGAGCCACATTGCACTTAAATATCTTTTGCATTTATCTTTTATTCTTTATTTGTTTTAAAATTTTATTTTCATAACTCACACCTCTTTAACTTCTACTCTTAATAGTATCCATAATTCCTATGCTTTTCATAACCTCCAAATATTTAATTAAACAATTTAAGATACTTTATGGTATTCCTTTATTTTTCCCTATATAAATTCATAACTTTTGTTTCATGAGACCCCTACCCAAGGTTACCCTTTTCATGTCGTATTTGAAATTGTAATGGTGTCTTATATACCGCAGTATTAGATTCATGTTTTAGTTTCGCTCGAGGAAGAAGGCTCTTGAATGATGATAGATTTGCGAGAGAGAGTATCAACAACAGCTCGGGAAACTATACATTGATTTTATATTTCTCTTTTCTTTTATTTTCTTATGATTAAGATTCCAAATAGAATGTGCGTTGTATTTCTTTTCTTGTACTTTCTCTATGACTTTGAGAAATGGTATACTTATGTAATTTGCTTTAAGATCGGTGTAATTTTTATGAATAACTAGCATGTTCTTTCTGATATTGATGTATTTTAGATATATACTAAAGGTCAAAACACATATAAATACATATGTATATCGTCCAATAGTTCAAGAAGAATATTAAGGAATAACAACTTGGAACACTCAACAAATAACATTGCTAAAAATAATTTGGTAGTTGATTCACTAAAGGAAGTGATAAAAGCAAGAACCGTCAAAAAGGAGTTATGCAAGAATTCAAGGTAATACGTAAGATCGAATCTTTTGTTTTTCTATTTTCTTTTTTTAAAATATTAAGCAAAACCATCTTCAAGTGACTATAACGGACAAGAACTGAGTTTACAAATCTCATTCTTAAAAGATTAACTGATTAAGAAATACATATCAATTTTACATATATAGATTAATTCCCTTATAGATATGGGGACAATTGTATCCTTTCATGATAAACTTGTAACATGTATAGTGTTGAAGGTAAATGAATTGCAACCATAATGTCATTAAAAATGCTTAATATATATATAATTATATACAGACACACATTTTGACCGTGTTTTGGCACACCAACATTTAAGGACATAATACAATAATTACCAGGCAATAATGAAATAGCTAAATGGTTTAACTTTTCAATTAGCCAGTCATGAAAAGAAAAGATAAAGCAGTCAGCCATTTAATATTACCTAATTCATTAGTACTATACTATATTTCTATAAGAGTACACTGTTGTAGCAAGAAACCTCGCTTCATGCAAGTTGAAACCTTTGTGAGACAATGAAGCAACTTTTGTCTAGTTTAATTTCTGGTGGACCAATTCTTGAATGGCATTTGATGTGGACAGAACTTTCCAATCAACAAACGACCGTACACTATAAAACTTTTTCAAGAATAAATAATGACACAACATAGCTCCCATTTTCTATTAAGGAAGCCTGTTTTAATTTCTCTACTCCTCATAGACATATATATACACCAAAATGTATATCCTATGATCAACCAAACATATCACAAGATCCTCCCCACTTGTATTTTCTAGGCTGCCCACCTCATATTCTTCCCTAGATAAAATCAAAGTCATATGCTAGAGTTCTTGTTCAGTATAGTGGAATGAAGGATGAATCCTTACTACCAAACTTCATGTTCAAGCAATGACTCAATAACAGAACAAGAAAATCCTACTTCTTTAGATACACAGCCAAGTTTTCATTCAGTTCCTTCAGCCATATCACTATCTCATGATCAGAGTTTATCTCTTAATCTTGGCACTCAACATCAATGCATAGCTACTCTAAAGGGACAGAATACCTATACATCTTCCCTTGTACTTGCTGGTAAATTCCTTTTTACTGGCTCTTCTGATAAAGAAATTTGTATGTGGAAGCAAAAAGCTCTAACTTCCACAATAGATGGTATAGTTGACACAGTTATAGCAGGCAAAGGTGCAGTTAAGTCACTAGTAATATTGGCTGATAAGGTCTTTAGTGCTCATCAAGATCACAAAATCCGAGCCTGGAAAATCGAAAACCATAATTCAGATGCCCCTAATATTGTTCATCTATCCACTCTCCCTTTACTTAGTGACAGAGCCCTGAAATTTATGATACCAAAAAACCATGTTAAAATCAGGCGCCACAAGAAATCTACATGGGTGCATCATGTTGACACAGTCTCAGCACTAGCCCTTTCGAACGATGAGTTGTTCCTCTACTCTGTTTCATGGGATCGAACACTTAAAATTTGGCGAACCACTGATTTTAAATGCTTGGAATCTATAGCAAATGCACATGATGACGCGATCAACGCTCTAGCAATATCACAAGAGGGGGATGTTTTTACAGGATCAGCTGACAATAAAATCAAGATTTGGAGAAGGGGATTTGAAGAGAAAAAGCATTCACTGGTTGGTACACTAGAAAAACATAAATCTGGTGTAAATGCACTAGCAGTTGGGGAAAGCACTCATTCTGTTTTATATTCGGGTGCTTGTGATAGGTCAATATTAGTATGGGAGAAGAATGAAGGTGGTGATATGGTGTTAGTGGGTGCACTCAGGGGTCATAAAAAGCCCATATTGTGTCTGGCTGTAGTGGCAGATTTGGTGTGCAGTGGTTCAGCTGATAAAACAGTGAGAGTGTGGAGAGGGGTTGAGAGATGCTACTCTTGTCTTACTGTTATTCAAGGACACAATGGACCAGTGAAGTGCCTGACTGTGACAAGTGATCAACAAATTCCATCTGATACCACCTCTTCTTATGTCCTATATACTGCTAGTTTAGATGGTGAAACCAAGGTTTGGAAGATTTTTATTCCACTTCTATAAAGGTTTTACTCCATCTCTTTGATCTTTCACCTTTGCTCCAATGAGGGGCATGATGCATCGTATTTGTTGGCTGATAGATTTGTCTGAAGAAACTCATGCTCCAGAGTTGCCAGTTCCAGAATTCTGTAAATTTTATTCTGCAACTTTAGATTGTGGGCATATGACCAAAAGAAGAAAATATCGACAAGATTTTACCTTTTTCTTCTTTAGTTGGTTTCGCAGTGCAAGTTTATTCAATTGAAAATGGCTATCACTACAAAATGATTATGCTTCCTAAACTGAAACCAAATTTGGTTGATTACACCCCCCCCCCCCCTTTTAAGTCCTATATTTTGTGATCTTTTAATTTATTTTTACTTTTTTTTATCTGTGAACCCAATTAAGCTTCACGAACTTGGCCTATTACAAACCGGAAATTCATCCTGTTTAACATTCTGTCGCACAGTTTACCTAGCAGGGAAGTAAAACTAAAGTCTACATGTCCTAGTAAGATATAGTGCCGAAAGTTGGACAAAAGAGATCCTTTGGAATAAAGTAATGGCCCCTCCCTGCCTAATCACTTTTCTTTTTGGCCTAATTCTGCCTAGTGGCTACCTTAGTACTGTATTAACTATGAGTGTTAAGTTACCTGAGGAACTTTAGAATTTCGAGTGAGACCAAAGGTACATGGACCATGCTATTTTAATAGGGTTTAATCAGATGTACGGCATAGATTAAGAAATTCATGATTATGCTTTACGTAACCATCCAAACTAAAACGTGGAAAAACCTTGCAGTAAGAAGTCTTTGGAACTCATTGAAACTCCTTCCCTAATTTCAATCCCCTCTTCCGTTTCCCATAAGCCAGACGGCTGGGTTGGTAAAAAGCATTTTGCCACAATTTCAACCTTAATTATCTAATTGATGGGACATCGACAATCTTGCACTTCTTTCCGTTGCTGCTTAAATAACCTATCTGCACAACCGTCAATCCCTATTTCAACCTACCTAGGATTGTATTCAGGAACAAATCATAAACTTTCTTCAGAGGCAACAAACAATTACCTATAGATAAAATTCTTAGTCAAGGACGGACTAAGTTTTCTTAATACAAGTGGGGAAGGTTGTTAGGTAAAATTCATTGTTTAATGTTAACAGTATCCAATCACAGTTTCGCATGCTCCACTAGGTGATGCAACCAAAATTCTAACAAGGTACACAGATCATATCCTTAGCCACGGTAGCACAATCCCAAACCGAGCTGAGACTTGTTCTTCACACAATTACCGCAGCCACATGGATAAGGTAACCTACTGTGAAATATTCTGAACCCTGAACAAACTAAACTGAAGCTATCTGCTTACATCACCAAAGAAAAAGCAGCAAAGTTGTATGACATTGAATCACCAACTTCGGCAAGACAATGATATTTACACAAGTTTTTAATTCAAAACCGCAAGAAGACAAAATAATAAAACTGTGGGGTTATAATATACATTCATCTTAATGGATAGAAATTAAGTGAAATCTGTGTGGTGTACATTCTCAAATAATGAGGTAAGCAAAAAGTCAAGGGAACTAGTAGTGCTGTTTCCAGCCATCTTTGATTACAGTGTTTCTGCTTCTAAACTCGAGAGAACGGATACTGAAATACAAATTTCCCTCTTCATAGTTGTACAATTGGGAGATAAGAAGTTTCTCTCAAAGTGGAACCTTTGCTGGAGTTCCTGGATCTCGAGGATATTTCTTGGGGGTAGATTTATCTTTCAAACAAATTATGGCAGTTCTCTGTCCATGTTTACTGTGGGAATCAACTGTATTACAAAATAAACAACCAAATGAATGAAGTGAAGGCCAGAAATGAGAGGACACTTTAAAATGTAACAACCATCGAGACCTCCTCAAAGCAAGTTAACTAGGTTATCAAGTGTAAGAGCAGGGCCAAAGATACTGTGGCAAAACAGCAAGATATCTGGTGCCTTCACTTTCAAAGTTACAATTAAGAAGATGTGGTACTGCTTATAATTGATCCTTCAGGCTGAGGAAAGCCTGGACTTTGAATAATTCCCAGAAACAGAAATATGTGGATCTGGAAACCCAAAGATTACAGGAAGTCAGAAATAATTCACCTTCTTTCAACATATTTTCATCTGCCATTATCTAGGTCTTATAATTCTTTTAAGAAGTTTGTTTTATCACATATAATTACATGAAAATTCATAAATCTTCGAACCAGTTTGAACTACGGCCACATCCTTATGTAACTACAATGTAAAGGCATGTGAAAGAGAACAATACCATAATAAATTTGCAATAGAGAGGCTCCCATCAGTTGTATTGCTCTCTCTGCACTTTGTACTTCCTCCTGTCAATGAGTTCGAAAGTTGAGAGTGGCTATTGCAAATATATGTCAATAGTTTCTCTTCTTAAATCTTATGCAAATCATCTGACATCCTACAAACTCATATTGGGTTACTTTTCTTCAATGATACTCGTATAGCATTTCAGTGGTTTGCCACTGCAGATCCACTCTAGGTTTTAAGAAGAAGAAATAACATGTTTTATCCCTCTAGTGGAGTGTTATACGTTTTGGTAGATCGACCATTTATTCTTGCGCATTTGGTCTCCAAAGTTATAGGCATTAGGCAAACTTCATCCTTTTAATTTTTTGGGGGGGCTAAAACTGGACTTTAAGATAAGTGAAATACAGTGTGTATTGAAAATTTTGTTCATCATATAATGCATGATATGATATACCACTATAATCATTCAAAACTTGAATGAAATCCCACAAGTAAATTGTATAAAACCCGTGATATACCTCGACCTAATAGCTAGATACATCCATTTGATTTGTAAATTAACCAAAATAATCGACAGGTTCGACATATTAGGAATGGATGTTTCCTGATGGACTTAAAGGTCTCTAAATTTCTGGACTTGCCAGCAGAAGTGTGTTGTGTTAGGGACCAACACCAGTTGAACTCTAATGAATATAGACTCTGATATTTGACATGCACACAAAGAACACCAATTAGTAGAATAAGAAAGAAAGATGGAAACGACAGGAGCACCCACAAGACAGAATGTATTTGACAAAAGCAGAATATGTGCCAAAAAAGTACTCTTTTACCTAGGATTCTCCAAATAAAGCCAAATTCTTTATACCGCAATTCGTCATGTCTACCCTCGGAAACCTCTCTCTACGACTTTAGAAGCGGAGCTACGATAATCTTACGACTCAGAACTGACAAGTGAAGGTAATTGCTTTCCACTTTAAGTAAAGCTTTGAGTAGTGGAGTAAAAACAACACATTATTTAACTACAGTAGAAAGGCTAAGACTTCTGTTCATCTTCTCAGACAAAGTAGCTTAAAATACTATTATGAATCACAAGAGAGGCAGACCTGAGGATCATGACCTTTTGCAGCTACAAAGATACCACCAGTTCGGACTAGAGGAAGGCAATACTCAGCTGCAAAATGACAGAAACAAATAACCATCTCAAGGAATATTTAAAGAACATAAAACAGAGGAAGAAACAAAATTTGTCTCTGTTTACCTAAAATTCTCATTTCTGCAACTGCTCTGGCAACTGCAACATCAAAAGACTCTCTGAAGCTGACGTCTTGCCCTAACTTCTGTCCTATTCCAATGTTCAGAATGTGCATCATGTCCACAAATCAAGTGAATAGCTACAAAATGTACTACCAGAAAAAAATCTAAAAGATGATACTAATATATACAACGGGTATCAAATGGCAGAAACTTTAATTTGTTATGCATCACAGAGTAAAACACCAAATAAGGGCATGCATAACCAGCAAAAAGAGCAAGATTGTAAAACTTCCCTCCAGAGATATTGATATAATAAGTATTGTACATAAGGAGATAAAAACATCGGAAGTTCTCACTAGACAATGGAACATATACAACTGCACAAAAGAATGAACTATGGAGTGATTATTTTGGCATAAGGAGGCACGCAGATAATCTTCAACTATACCACAATTCAGCCTATAATACTGTGCCTAACCTAATTTGAGGAGAGATGTTATCAATTTAGTTCATGTGAGATCCCAGCTCCTTAAGAGCAGGAATAGAAAAATCAATTTGGTAAACTTGATGTTCACCGGAAGAATAGTCCCACAAGTGGGGTATGGGGAAGGTAGGATATACGCAGCCTTATCCCTACCATATATAAGTTCTCTAAAATTTAACCACTCAGATAAGCCATGGTAATAAGGAAGTTAAGTGAGAGATCACTAGCTCCTACTGAGTTGGACAAGAGAAACAATCAGGGAAATTAGGAAATGCTCAAATTTGCCTAAAGATAATATACCTGTACTTGTTTAAAACATATTTTTAAAGAGAAACTAGAGGTTGGGGTTGAAAAACGTAAAAATTAAACCAAGCCCATGGAACATAACTCTCATCTGGTTTCAGGAAAACAAAATAAATGTGACCTTGATGTTCACTGGAAGAACAATGCCACTTTATATTCAATATGGACCAAAACACCTTACACATATTGACTAAAAAGGAAGAGAATATTTTTGACTAAAAGAATAATAAAAAATACATGTAAACTGATGACTCGAGTTTGACTAACCTCAGCTCTTTCTCTTTTAACTTGAACATTTGATAGACCTATCTGACTAACCACATGCTCCAGGAAGGAACAACGCTTATTCATAGACTCCAGAAGGGTCACTCTCCAACCTGCACAGACAACTTCACTGAGCTACCATACTAAAGGCAAACCTTAACATTTGTAGAGACTATGAGCCTGTTTGGATTGGCTTTTAAAAGCTGGTTTGACCAGCTTTTAAGCCATTTTTAGATGTTGGGAGTGTTTGGCAAAAAAGAAAACAGCTTCAAAAAAGCCAAAAGCCACAAGTTGGCTGATCCCAACTTTTTTTTTTCAACTTAAAAGCCAACTATCTTTGACAAAGTATTTTACCCTCTTATCCCTAATAATATTTATTATTCCAAAAATGTCCTCCACAAACTCTTGAAATAATTATAATATCCAACTCAAACTTTTAAAATTTGTGAGAACGGTGAAATTACTTTGAAGTTTAGTTTTGCTTTGAAAGGTGAATACGACATTTACCTAATGAAGTTTAGCTTTGCTTTGTAATTTCTAATTAACTATACGTACAATTTTCAAATAATTTTAAAAAGTAAAAGTTTATTTTATTTTGATTTCCTAAATATTAGGAATTTTTACATAGTTCAAATAAGGAATAAAATAATAAAATGTGATAGTCATTTCATATGTTTTCCCAGTAAGCTTGGAATTTCAAGAAAAAAACAATTTACATGGTTGAAAGAAGTGAAAAATAAGAGTTCAACAATTATATTTATAAAAATTATCTTAGGTGATCAATTCAAATATTAATTATTTCGTATTTAGATTAATAAGTTTGAAATAAAATATTATAGTAATAAGCTTTTTTATAGTGTTAACAGCTTTAAGGATATTTCAGTCATTTTAACAGAAAAAGTGCTTACCAGCACTTGTTTACCAAACATTTCAACAGCTTTTTTTCATCTCCAGCACTTTTATCCAAAAACATAACTGTTTATTTATAAAACCAGCCCCAGCACTTAAAAAGTGCTTTTAAGCACTTGTGCTTAAAAACTACTTTTTTTAAGTCAATCCAAACAGGCTCTATGTTGTAAGAAATTCACCATCTCTTTCTAGAGATTTCTAGTGTGGCCCACATATAAGGTAATAAATTATTTACCTTATCTCCCAAAGGAAATAATATATCAGATAATATTCTGTAGTTATGCATATATGGTAGGTTCTTTGATGGAAAGAAATTACCATATATTAGGAGTCCCAAGGGTAATTATAATTTATGGAGAAGTCCCTAGGACTAAAGTATTTGCCTAAGAGTCCCTAGTCTACCTATAAATACACCTGTGACTCCATCAGTCTGGCATCTTATGATAGGCACAGGCTAGAAGACTCTCTAGGTTATCTACTAAAGGTTTCAAAGGCAATTCCCCACATCACTTGAACAACCATGGCTGAAGGTACGTTCCTTGTTTAATTTCCGCTGCATCGGCTCTGTGTTTGTAATCGAATTACAACATGTGGTATCAGAGCCAACCTTTAGCTGTGTGTTCAGTGTCTAGTTTTGTTAATGGTGGTTAAAAATATAAGTACCATCCTATATTGTCAGGTTTCTGCAACAATTAATTCGGAACATGGAACCAAACTTTTATCGATAGATTAATCTTTAGTTTTGGTTCCGATTATATTGTTGTTAACTGCCTTATGTATGAACTTTGTGCATTCGTATGACAATTAGATATCAATTAATATAATATGAACAGAAAGAGTTGCTAAACCCTCATAATCAATACTGGAAGTAACTATTGTTGTCTTTTAACTGATGTTGCCTTATTTCCTTTCATTTGGATCATTGGGAGCAAACCCCAAGGCTCAAGTCAATTGCCACCAGGCCAACTTGTGTTAACTTGAGACCTTGAAAGGGAGCAAACCCCAAGGCTCAAGAAATTTAGAGACCTTTAAGTCCATCAGGAGACATCCATTCCTAATATGTCGAACCTGTCGATTATTTTGATTAATTTACAAATCAAATGGATGTATCTAGCTATTAGGTTGAGGTATATCACGGGTTTTATACAATTTAGGGATTTCTTGCCTAATTATACCATTCAAGATTTCTTGCAATACACATAAGGATAAATGGTCAATCAATGAACTTTTGACCATGTGTGTTCAAAAAGAAGAGAGGTTGAAGCATGAGACACCTGAAAGTGTTAATATGGTGACTCATGGTAAGAGAAATGCAAAGAAGGGCAAAAGTGTTCCCATGAAGAAGAAAAGCACCTTTGACAAAGATGCTTGTCATTTCTGTAAGAAGAAGGGACACTAGAAGAAGGATTGCCTGAAATACAAGAAATGGCTTGAGAAGAAAGGTAATTTTACCTTTGTATGTTATTAATCTAATTTTACTGAAGTTTCTAATAATACATGATGGATTGATTCTGGTGCTACAATTCACATTGCCAAAATCATGCAGGGCTTTCTAACTCAGAGGAAGCCGATAGGAAGTGAACAATACGTCTATTCTAGCAATAGGATGCGTTCACATGTAGAAGGCGTGGAGACTTACAGGCTCATTTTGAAGGATGGTTATCACTTAGATTTAGAAAATACTTTTTATGTTCCAGAATATTCTAGAAATTTAATTTCTATCGATTAGTGGATATGATTTGAATTTTCATTATCCTTCTGTGAAACTTTTGAAAGATAATAAAGTTATTGGTTTTGAAAATTTGAATGGAAATTTATATAAACTTGAGCTAGACACCACATTTGAATGCAATGTATTAACTTTGCATGATAAAGAAATTGGCACTAAGCTATGTATTATCAATGAGAACTCATCAAGTCTTTGGCACAAGAGATTAGGACACATCTCTATTGATACAATCAAAAGGTTGGTTAATGATGAAGTTCTAAAAAGCTCTTAATTTTCTGACTTTGGGACTTGTGTGGACTGCATAAAGGGTAAGCAGACCAACAAATCAACTAAAGATGCTAAAAGGAGTTCTCAATTACTTGAGATCATACGTACAGACATAAGTGGACCTTTTCCTACCCATTACTTGAATGGTGAGAGATATTTCATCTCGTTTATTAATGACTATTCAAGATATATGTATCTCTATTTTCTGTTTAACAAATCAGAAGCACTTGATACTTTTAAAGTTTACAAAACAGAAGTAGAGAAACAAACTGGTACTCAGATCAAAATTGTAAGATCTGATAGGGGTGGAGAATATTATGGTAAGTGTTACAACCCATATCCACATGTGTTAGTTCATGCCATATATTAGTTAACATAAATCCAAGAAGGAATTATCTTTGAGATGATAAGAAGTCAATCCTATTGGTCTTAAGTGATACAAGAGTGTATAAGGGTGATTAACCAGTATTAGAAGTTAAACGAATCAAGGATGTTGTAACTCGTATTTTCAGGTAATCTAGCGGTGCTTGATACACTCAAGAGGTCATTTATTAAGGTATTTTAATCATATAATATCCGTATCATAAGTCTTGAAGTCAAACGAGTTATGAAACAAAAGTCGACAAAAGTTGTCGCAACTTAGGTTCATAATTTTACTTAAACATTAGGTCAAATGTTTCTAATCTTTTCTCATAAATTACAAGGAATTACGGGGTGATCTACCAACCAAATTAAAGATCTATGAGTCTAGTTTCCAACGCATTAAACCGTTCATCGATACGATCTCGGAGTAGAGAGATATTCGCATTTTCGTGAGACTGCGCCAAGCACCTCTCTATGGGGCCCACTAAGTCGGTTTAAGATATTTGGACCTATATAGGATGCCTCCAACCCGTTTTAAGTCATTTCTTTTCACTATTTTCAGACCTTAGAACCCTAGGAACATCCTCTCAAGGTTCTCTCAAGATTCAAGACCCAAAAAAGGGCAAATAACACAAATCAAGTGTCGCGAATTCCGTGGCGCTAGTAAGTCTCTTGTTCTTCTTGTTGTTGCTCATTTTTGTGTCGTTTCAGCTCGTGTGGGAGGTTGTTTTAAAGGGTTTATGTTCTGTAAATACTCCCTCATGTTCTTAATATCAATCCTAGGTGATTTCAAGCCTTCTAAAGTGATTCTAGTGCCGAAAAACACTAATTGATCGCTAGTTTCGCTTTTTGTTGTTGTGGCAGCATTGGAGGGATATTTCATGGAAATTTAAGGTCAAATTGGAGTTGTTCTTTCTGTATAAAGGTAAGGAACCTCTTACTCTATATGTATTTAAGATTATCCAAGTTGCGGCTAAGCCATTGAAGCTAGAACTTGTGAGATATATATCGAAAGGCTTGGTAGCAATGTTATTGTTTTGTGGACTGTTTTGCGTTGTTGTTGGGCTGCGTATTTTACTACTATCTTGTGGAGTTTTGGAGGAGGAAGGGTGTGGAGAAACACCATATATATGTAGGGTTATGGGCTGATAGTTATTCGTAACATTTCCAGGTTGTTTGACACGACTACGGTGGTCGTCGTATGTATGGAGTGATTAGGCTATGTGTGGACTATTTTGGGAGGCTCAATATGTTTATTATTGATGTTGTTTGGGCTGTTTGGTGACTGTTTTGAATGGTGTGAGGTCATATATATAGGGGAGGTGCTTTCCGTTTCATCGTAAAATAGGTTGTGGTCGATACATAATAGTTATGACGCTTAAATGATAACGATAGTATCGTTTCTCTTATTGTAGACTAAGGAGTTTTGACAATTGCATAGCTTGAGATTGGGGCATTATATACAAGGTATGTGAGGCTATCCATTTCCTTCTTTTGCACGACTCCGATTGTACATAAAGTAATGAACGAGCTTCCAAGATACTCTACTCTTAGAAGCTAGCAGTACTTACATTGTTTTCCCTCTTATGGAACGATTGATGTTAATGTTGCTTCTCTTATTCTTATGTTATCAATGTTGTTCGTTCTTCCTAAATCTTATAAGGTTCATAGTGAAGATTTAGTCCTAATAACGTGTACAGAGGATACCGACCTTACGTCACTCCGAAAGGTTTAGAATGTGATTTCGTGAGTCGAGCATGCATTATATATATGTATCTATTTTACTCTACCGAGCCACGCTATAGTTGGCCGGGTACGGCACCTATTGTGCAACCACTGATCAGTTGGGTTTTACCGAGCTCCACGTGGCCGGGTACGATTCTACCGAGCCTATTATGGCCGGGTACGATATGATGATGATGATGCCCACAGAGGCGAATGCTTTAAAGATTTATGTATTTATACATATGTATCATGCATTTCATGTAAGTAGCCCTCAGAGGTACTAAGATGTTACAGGTTGTATATTCTTTATCCTTGCTTACATTACTGATCGTATTTATGGTTCCTTGCCTTACATACTCAGTACTTTATTCGTACTGACGTCCTTTTATTTGTGGACGCTGCATGTCGTGCTGCAGGTCCTGATAGACAGGCAGGTGCAGCTCCCCTACCACAGTAGACTGTCCAGTTCAGCGGTGATTGGCGAGATCCCTTCTCCGGACTTGCCTTGGTCTTGGTATGCAATTTTTGTTATAAACATTATGGGTATGTCGGGGCCCTGTTCCGGCTATGTTGCAACACTTATGTTCTTTTAGAGGCTCATAGACAGGTGTCGGCTCATGTATAGTTTGGTATGCCTTGTCGGCTAGTTTTTGTTGTATAGTCTTTCATAGTAGCGTGGTAGCTCATACCTTATACGTAGTTTCTTGATTGTCTGGTCATCCCCTGCTATGTATGTTCATGCCGTCATATTTTATTGCTGGTGGTCCATGATCTAGGTCTACCATTTATATTGATCTCGTCAGCCTTAAAAGATAATAATGAAGGTTAGATGAAATGTACGTTGGTGCTCGGCAAGTGTGGTCGGGTGCTAGTCATGGCCCTTCAGTTTGGGTCGTGACAAACTTGGTATCAGAGCAAGTCTGTCCTAGGGGTTGTCTATGAGCCGTGTCTAGTAGAGTCTTGATTATGGATGTGTAGCGCGCCACATTTATAATCAGGAGGCTACATGACATCTAGGGTTGTTACCTTCTTCCTTAATCTAGATCGTGCGTAGAGTTGAGTCGTAAGTGTTCGTCTCTAATATTCACCTTGTTTTTTTCCAGTGATGCCTTCGACTAGGAAGCAAACGATTAGTAGACGGCTTGATACAGCAGCGGGAGAGGGTACCAGTCAGGTGCCCCAAGTCAGAGCAGGACAAAGTGAGGCTCAAAGTGAGATGCCCTCTCATACCTCATCTACTCCATCTCCTCCAGAGGATATTAGAAGGCACTCAGCGCCTCCAGTTCCTCCGTCTGGCACTCCAAACCAGGATATGCGGAGTGTTTTACAGTTATTGACTAGCTTGGTAGCTGCTCAGGCTCAGAGGCAGAATACAGGTGCTGCTGAGAAACCAGTTAGTACAAGAGTTTGTGATTTTATTAATTTAGACCCTCCAGTGTTTACCGGATCAGACCCCAAGGAGGACCCACAGACTTTTATTGACCAGGTTCATCGTACACTTCGGGTTATGCATGTTAGTGATACAGAGGCAGTAGAGTTGGCTTCTTATCGGCTACAGGATTTAGCGGTTCTCTTGGTATGATAGTTGGGAGAGATCCAGGGGTCCGAACCCTCCTCCAGCTATGTGGAAGGAATTTTCTGAGGCCTTTCTTCGTCACTACTTGCCAGTTGAGATACGACGAGCTAGAGCTGATAAGTTCTTGAACCTTAGACAAGGTAATATGAGTGTACGAGAGTACATTATGCAGCTTGATTCTTTGGCAAGGTATGCTCCCCATATAGTGGCCGAGATGAGTGATAGGGTGCATATGTTCGTGAATGGGTTGGGACCACATTTGATAAATGAGTGTACGACAGCCTCCTTGGTGGAGGGCATGGATATTTCCCGTATTCAAGCTTATGCCCAGACCCTAGAGGATCGTAAGCGCCAGCAGAGGGCAGTTAGGGAGCAGGATAGGGGCCAGCATAAGAGGGCGAGATTTGCAGGGTATTCTGATGACTTCAGAGGCCGCATCAGGCCACAGTTTTCGAGGAGTTCGGCGCCACCTGTAGCTAGTGCTCCTCCACAGTTTCAGAGGCCTCGATATGATCGATCCTATTCTGGTCCAGGTCAGAGTTCGCGGGCATCTGGCTCGCAACATCATAGGGATACTAGTCAGATGAGACCCCCAACACCACATTGTGATCAGTGCGGCAAGGCCCACTTTGGACTGTGTCGTCGAGGTTCTGATGCATGCTATTCGTGCGGGCAGCCTGGCCATATGATGCGGGATTGTCCTATTAGAGGAGGTGATGGTATGGCTCAGCCGACTGGATCTGTGTCTGGTTCTTCCTCATCAGTTCGACCTCCAGCACGGGGTTTTCAGCAGTCGACAGGTCGTGGTAGGGGTAGAGGTGCAGTGTCGAGTTCGAGTGGTGCTCAAAATCGAACCTATGCCCTAGTAGGTCGACAGGATCTCGAGTCGTCTCCAGATGTTATTACAGGTATTATATCTGTGTTTTCTTATGATGTATATGCGTTGATTGATCCGGGATCTACATTATCATATGTTACACCCTTTGTGTCTAATAAGTTTGGCATTGAACCTGAATTGATAAGTAAACCTCTCGCGGTATCTACTCCGATAGGAGATTCTGTGATTGCTAGAAGGGTATATAGAGGTTGCACTGTGATGATTTGTAGTCGTCAAACCTCGGCAAATTTATTTGAGTTAGAAATGGTTGATTTTGATGTGATAATGGGAATGGACTGGTTGGCCTCATGCTATGCAAATGTTGACTGTCGTACGAAGATGGTTAGGTTCCAATTTCCGGGTGAACCCATCATTGAATGGAAAGGGAACATTGCTACACCGAAAGGTAGGTTTATTTCCTATCTTAAGGCAAGGAAAATGATCTCAAAAGGTTACATTTATCATCTCTTTCGCGTTAGGGATGCGGAGGCGAAACCGCCTACTTTACAATCAATCCCTGTGGTCAACGAATTCCCAGATGTTTTCCCAGATGAACTCCCAGGACTTCCTCCTGAAAGGGAGATTGAGTTTAGCATTGATGTGTTGCCTGACACTCAACCGATCTCTATTCCTCCATACAAAATGGCCCCGGCAGAGTTGCGAGAGTTGAAGGTGCAGTTGAAGGACTTGCTAGATAAGGGCTTTATTAGGCCTAGCACTTCACCTTGGGGTGCACCAGTCCTATTCGTGCGGAAGAAAGACGGGTCGTTACGGATGTGTATCGACTATCGACAGTTGAATAAGTCTACTATAAAGAACAAGTATCCACTTCCAAGAATTGATGACCTGTTTGACCAACTCCAGGGTGCCAAGTATTTCTCCAAGATTGATTTACGTTCAGGGTATCATCAGGTGAGGGTTAGGGAGAAGGATATTCCAAAGACGGCCTTCCGGACAAGATATGGGCACTTTGAGTTCTTGGTGATGTCGTTCGGGCTAACAAATGCCCCAGCAGCTTTTATGGATCTCATGAATACTATATTCAGGCCCTATATTGATGTGTTCGTGATTGTATTCATTGATGACATTCTAGTGTATTCTCGTTTGGAGGCGGAACATGCGGGCCACTTGCGGATAGTATTACAGACGCTTCAGGATCGTAAGTTATATGCTAAGCTCTCCAAATGTGAATTCTGGCTGAACTCAGTAGCATTCCTTGGCCATGTGATATCTGATGAGGGTATTAGTGTCGACACTCAGAAGATCGATGCAGTAAAGAATTGGCCGAGACCTACAACACCATCAGAAGTCCGCAGCTTCCTAGGGCTAGCAGGATATTATAGGCGGTTTGTAGAAGGATTTTCCTCTATATCATCACCATTGACTAAGTTAACACAAAAAGCTACCAAATTCCAGTGGTCTGACACTTGTGAACGTAGTTTTCAGGAGTTGAAGAATCGATTGACATCTGCACCAGTGCTCACTCTTCCTGAAGGAACAGAAGGTTATGTGGTATATTGTGATGCCTCAGGTATAGGTTTGGGGTGCGTATTGATGCAGCGTGGGAATGTGATTGCTTATGCATCAAGACAATTGAAGAAGCATGAAAAGAATTATCCAACCCATGATTTGGAATTGGCTGCAGTAATATATGCTTTGAAGATATGGCGGCACTACTTATACGGCATCCATTTTGACATCTACACAGATCACAAGAGTTTACAATACATCTTCAAGCAGAAAGAGTTGAATTTGAGGCAGCGTAGGTGGCTTGAATTATTGAAAGACTACGACGTCGAGATATTGTATCATACCGGTAAAGCCAATGTTGTGGCAGACGCTCTCAGCCGTAAATCAATGGGAAGCTTAGTACATATTGAGGCAGGTAGATGGGGGTTGATTAAAGAGCTTCATCAGCTAGCCAATATGAGAATCAGATTGTTAGACTCTGATGACGGAGGTGTTACTGTACAGAATACATCATAATCATCTTTGGTAGCCGAGGTAAAAGCACGACAATATGAAGATCCTATCTTAGTACGATTAAGAGAAAGCATTCAACAGTGTAAAAGTATGGCTTTTGGGATCGAAAAAGATGGGGCACTGAGATACCAGAGCCGATTGTGTGTGCCTAATGTGGCAGGGTTGCGAGAGAAGATTATGAATGAGATTCATCAATCCCGATATTCCATCCATCCCGGCTCGACAAAGATGTATCATGATGTCAAGGAGCAATATTGGTGGGATAATATGAAGAAGTCTATTGCAGAATTTGTAGCCCAGTGTCCCAATTGTCAACAAGTAAAGATAGAACATCAGAAACCCAGTGGATTGCTTCAAAATATAGAGATTCCGACCTGGAAGTGGGAGGTGATTAATATGGACTTCATTATTGGATTACCTCGCTCTTATCATAAGTTTGACTCCATCTGGGTGATAATTGATCGACTTACAAAATGTGCCCATTTTCTGCCAGTGAAGACAACTTACACGGCTGAAGATTGTGCAAAGTTGTATATCAAGGAGATTGTTAGGCTTCATGGTGTGCCCATATCTATTATATCAGACCGAGGAGCTCAATTTACGGCTAACTTTTGGAGGTCTTTCCAGAAGGGTTTAGGCACACAGGTAAATCTCAGCACTGCATTTCATCCGCAGACTGATGGACAGGCTGAACGTACCATTCAGACACTGGAAGATATGCTACGAGCATGTGTTCTAGATTTTAAGGGGAATTGAGATGATCATCTTCCACTCATAGAATTCGCCTATAACAATAGCTACCATTCCAGTATTAAAATGGCCCCATACGAGGCACTATACGGGAGGAGATGTAGATCACCAGTTGGATGGTTCGAAGTCGGTGAAACAGAATTATATGGGCCAAATTTGATTCACCAAGCTATTGAGAAGGTGAAAGTGATACAGGAGCGATTGAGGACGGCACAAAGCAGGCAAAAATCTTATTCTGATGTCCGACGTCGTGATCTAGAGTTTGAGGTTGGTGATTGGGTTTTCCTGAGGATCTCACCAATGAAGGGTATTATGCGTTTTGGGAAGAAAGGTAAGCTGAGTCCAAGGTATATCGGGCCGTATAAAATTCTTCGACGGATTGGACAGGTTGCTTATGAGTTAGAATTGCCATCCGAATTGGAATTTGTCCACCCGGTATTCCATGTATCTATGTTGAGAAAATGTATTGGAGACCCTTCTCGAGTCATCCCTATCAAAGATGTACAAGTTACAGAGGACCTATCATATGAAGAAGTGCCAGTGGCGATATTAGATCGGCAAGTCCGCAAGCTGAGAACAAAAGATGTAGCTTCCGTCAAAGTATTGTGGAGGAACAAAAATATGGAAGAAATGACATGGGAAGCAGAAGAGGAGATGAAGTCTAAATACCCTTACTTATTCCAGAATGAAGATAACAAGGATGCTGGTGGAAGACAGGATACATTGGAAGAAGAAACGGCTCTATGAGGTAAGCAATAATTTGAGAATACTCCTCCTTAATACAAAATGGTGATATGTAGATAATGTAAATACGCATAATGCTTTGTGTAGCCTTGTGAAGCCATATGTTGGGCTTAATTACTTGCAAGTTTTGCTAGTGACCATTTTATAGGGGAAAATTGATCGGAAATTTGCATTGGAATCCACGATGATTTAAACTCCCCATAAACCCTTACATTCGAGGACGAATGTTCCTAAGGGGGAGGGTGTTACAACCCATATCCACATGTGTTAGTTCATGCCATATATTAGTTAACATAAATCCAAGAAGGAATTATCTTTGAGATGATAAGAAGTCAATCCTATTGGTCTTAAGTGATACAAGAGTGTATAAGGGTGATTAACCAGTATTAGAAGTTAAACGAATCAAGGATGTTGTAACTCGTATTTTCAGGTAATCTAGCGGTGCTTGATACACTCAAGAGGTCATTTATTAAGGTATTTTAATCATATAATATCCGTATCATAAGTCTTGAAGTCAAACGAGTTATGAAACAAAAGTCGACAAAAGTTGTCGCAACTTAGGTTCATAATTTTACTTAAACATTAGGTCAAATGTTTCTAATCTTTTCTCATAAATTACAAGGAATTACGGGGTGATCTACCAACCAAATTAAAGATCTATGAGTCTAGTTTCCAACGCATTAAACCGTTCATCGATACGATCTCGGAGTAGAGAGATATTCGCATTTTCGTGAGACTGCGCCAAGCACCTCTCTATGGGGCCCACTAAGTCGGTTTAAGATATTTGGACCTATATAGGATGCCTCCAACCCGTTTTAAGTCATTTCTTTTCACTATTTTCAGACCTTAGAACCCTAGGAACATCCTCTCAAGGTTCTCTCAAGATTCAAGACCCAAAAAAGGGCAAATAACACAAATCAAGTGTCGCGAATTCCGTGGCGCTAGTAAGTCTCTTGTTCTTCTTGTTGTTGCTCATTTTTGTGTCGTTTCAGCTCGTGTGGGAGGTTGTTTTAAAGGGTTTATGTTCTGTAAATACTCCCTCATGTTCTTAATATCAATCCTAGGTGATTTCAAGCCTTCTAAAGTGATTCTAGTGCCGAAAAACACTAATTGATCGCTAGTTTCGCTTTTTTGTTGTTGTGGCAGCATTGGAGGGATATTTCATGGAAATTTAAGGTCAAATTGGAGTTGTTCTTTCTATATAAAGGTAAGGAACCTCTTACTCTATATGTATTTAAGATTATCCAAGTTGCGGCTAAGCCATTGAAGCTAGAACTTGTGAGATATATATCGAAAGGCTTGGTAGCAATGTTATTGTTTTGTGGACTGTTTTGCGTTGTTGTTGGGCTGCGTATTTTACTACTATCTTGTGGAGTTTTGGAGGAGGAAGGGTGTGGAGAAACACCATATATATGTAGGGTTATGGGCTGATAGTTATTCGTAACATTTCCAGGTTGTTTGACACGACTACGGTGGTCGTCGTATGTATGGAGTGATTAGGCTATGTGTGGACTATTTTGGGAGGCTCAATATGTTTATTATTGATGTTGTTTGGGCTGTTTGGTGACTGTTTTGAATGGTGTGAGGTCATATATATAGGGGAGGTGCTTTCCGTTTCATCGTAAAATAGGTTGTGGTCGATACATAATAGTTATGACGCTTAAATGATAACGATAGTATCGTTTCTCTTATTGTAGACTAAGGAGTTTTGACAATTGCATAGCTTGAGATTGGGGCATTATATACAAGGTATGTGAGGCTATCCATTTCCTTCTTTTGCACGACTCCGATTGTACATAAAGTAATGAACGAGCTTCCAAGATACTCTACTCTTAGAAGCTAGCAGTACTTACATTGTTTTCCCTCTTATGGAACGATTGATGTTAATGTTGCTTCTCTTATTCTTATGTTATCAATGTTGTTCGTTCTTCCTAAATCTTATAAGGTTCATAGTGAAGATTTAGTCCTAATAACGTGTACAGAGGATACCGACCTTACGTCACTCCGAAAGGTTTAGAATGTGATTTCGTGAGTCGAGCATGCATTATATATATGTATCTATTTTACTCTATCGAGCCACGCTATAGTTGGCCGGGTACGGCACCTATTGTGCAACCACTGATCAGTTGGGTTTTACCGAGCTCCACGTGGCCGGGTACGATTCTACCGAGCCTATTATGGCCGGGTACGATATGATGATGATGATGCCCACAGAGGCGAATGCTTTAAAGATTTATGTATTTATACATATGTATCATGCATTTCATGTAAGTAGCCCTCAGAGGTACTAAGATGTTACAGGTTGTATATTCTTTATCCTTGCTTACATTACTGATCGTATTTATGGTTCCTTGCCTTACATACTCAGTACTTTATTCGTACTGACGTCCTTTTATTTGTGGACGCTGCATGTCGTGCTGCAGGTCCTGATAGACAGGCAGGTGCAGCTCCCCCACCACAGTAGACTGTCCAGTTCAGCGGTGATTGGCGAGATCCCTTCTCCGGACTTGCCTTGGTCTTGGTATGCAATTTTTGTTATAGACATTATGAGTATGTCGGGGCCCTGTTCCGGCTATGTTGCAACACTTATGTTCTTTTAGAGGCTCATAGACAGGTGTCGGCTCATGTATAGTTTGGTATGCCTTGTCGGCTAGTTTTTGTTGTATAGTCTTTCATAGTAGCGTGGTAGCTCATACCTTATACGTAGTTTCTTGATTGTCTGGTCATCCCCTGCTATGTATGTTCATGCCGTCATATTTTATTGCTGGTGGTCCATGATCTAGGTCTACCATTTATATTGATCTCGTCAGCCTTAAAAGATAATAATGAAGGTTAGATGAAATGTACGTTGGTGCTCGGCAAGTGTGGTCGGGTGCTAGTCATGGCCCTTCAGTTTGGGTCGTGACAGTAAGTACACAGATAAGGGACAAGTTAAGGGTCCATTTGCTGAGTTCCTTGAAAGTGAAGGTATAATTGCTCAATATACCATGTCAGGAATACCACAACAAAATGGTGTGGCAGAAAGAAGGAACTGGATATTGATGGACATGGTAAGAAGTATGATTAGCAGATCAAATTTACCTTTATCCTTATGGAGTGAAGCCTTAAAAACCGTTGTGTATATTTTAAATAGGGTTCCATCCAAGGTTGTCTCCAAGACACCTTTCGAGTTATGGAAAGAATGGAAACCTAGTTTAAATCATTTACACGTTTGGGGATGTAAAACTGAAGTGAGGGTTTATAACCCACAACTAAAGAAGTCGGATGAAAGAACAATAAGCGGTTATTTTATAGGCTATGGAGTTAACTCTAAGGGATTTAGGTTTTATTGTCCTTCTCATTCTCCTAAAATTGTTGGGGCTAGAAATGCTAAATTTCTTGAGGAACATGAAGAAAGTGGGAGTGGTTTGACTCAAAGGGTAGAATTGAAAAAAATAAGGGAACCACCTGTGGTACCTTTATGTATTAGAAACTTGAATGTTGCTCAGAAAAATTCTCATGAATTATCTAAACAACAACAAGTTCAAGATCCACCACCACTTGAGGAGCCACATGAAGATCAACCCGCTTTACCTGACCCACTGAAGAAGTGCCTGAACCAGTGGGAGTAAAAAAATCCTCAAGAGTTCAAAAACCAGCAATTTCTAGTGACTATATTGTGTATCTCCAAGAGTCTGATTATGATATTGGACTAAAAGATGATCCATGCTCGTTTTCACAAGCCATGAGTAGAGAAAACTCCACACTTTGGTATGATGCCATGAAAGAAGAGTTAGAATCTATGGCTAAAAATAAAGTCTGGGATCTCGTCGAATTACCAAAGGGATCATCTACCATAGGTTCCAAGTGGGTCTTTAAAACTAAAAGAGACTCATCGGGTAATATCGAACGATATAAAGCCAGACTTGTAGCCAAGGGTTTTACTCAATTATGATTTTATTGATGGTACTAATATATCGTCTCTTGTTGCTTTCTTGAGCCGAGGGTCTCCTGGAAACAGTCTCTCTGCCCCTCGGGGTAGGGGTAAGTTCTGCGTACATATTACCCTCCCCAGACCCCACTTGTGGGATTATACTGTGTCATTGTTGTATAAAGCCAGACTTGTAGCTAAGGGTTTTACTCAAAGGGAAGGCATTGATTACCATGAAACCTTCTCTCCAGTATCAAAGAAGGATTCATTGAGAATCATCATGGCATTAGTAGCTCATTTTGATTTAGAGTTATATCAAATGGATGTGAAAACAACTTTCCTGAATGGAGATCTTGAAGAGGAGGTCTACATGCGTCAGCCTGAAGGATTTGTGATAAGGACAAAAGTCACCTCGTTTGCAAGATTGAATAAATCCATTTATGGGCTAAAGCAGGCTTCCCGCCAATGGTATATTAAATTTCATAATGTTGTTTCTTCTTTTGGATTTACGGAGAAGAATTCGCCAGTGTTTTTGAGAGCGCGAAGCGCAAAAAAGCGACAAGGGCTCGCCTCGCTTCAAAAGCGAAGTGCACGCTTTTTTAAAGTGAAGCGCAATTCTTAAAAAACATAATGTAAAATTATAAATAATCAAAAACTTCAATTTAAATACTTAAAAGTAGGTACTAGGTACCACCAAATCATCCACAAACCATAGGACAAGTAAAATTAAAGCTACTAAATTACTAGAATCAACATCTTATTCTTCTACTCTTCTTCTCATTAGCTCTCTCACAAACCATTCGAACTTTGAGACATTTTAATATCCCTATTATTTAAGATATAAGAAAAAAACATAATCAATAAACTGAAAATACATATAATAATAATATATATAATAATTAATTATATAAACTGAAAAAAACATTTAAAAAATCACATAAACTAAAAATAATACATATATATAATTAATTTTATATGCTGAAATATAATAACGCAGAAGCAGAAACAGAAACAGAAGAAGAAGCAGAAGAAGCAGAAGTAGCAGAAGAAGCAGAAGAAGCAGAAACAGACGCAGAAAAAGAAGCAACAGAAGCAGAAGAAGCAGAAGCAGAAGGAAAATAAGCAGAAGAAGAAGCAGCAGAAGAAGCAGAAGCAACATAAGCAGAAGCAAAAGAAAAATAAGCAGAAGAAGAAGCAGAAGAAGCAGAAGCAGAAGAAGCAGATGAAGAAGCAGCAGAAGCAGAAGAAAAATAAGAAAGGAGAAGGAGAAAGGAGAAGAAGAAAGGAGAAGAAGAAATGAAGAAGAAAGGAGAAAGAAATTACCTGGACTGGAGAAGCAGTGGTCGAGCTCGAGCTTGAGAGAGAAGGGGTCAACCCTAGCCCTTTGTCGATGTCTCTGTTTTGACGGGAGAAGCAGTGGTCTGTTGTGACTATTTAGGGGTCTTTTTTGTATAATTAAAAAACCGACCCCAAGTTTTTTTTTTAAAAAAGGGCCAGTGCGCTTTTGTAAAAGAAGCGATCGCTTCGTCGATTTTCTCGCTTCGTCGCTTCAGCTAGTAAAGCGCGCACTTTTCAAGATCGCATCGCTTCGAGCAGCCAGAAGCGATACACTGTCGCTTCGCGCTTTAAGCGACGAAGCGTTGGATTTACGGAGAACATCATTGATCAGTGTATATACCTTAAGATAAGTGAGAGCAAATATATTTTTCTAGTCCTATATGTGGATGATATTTTGCTTGCAAGTAGTGGTTTAGGATTGTTGCATGAGACCAAACAGTTCCTTATCCAGAATTTTGAGATAAAGGATATGGGTGAAGCCTCTTATGTCATTGACATAGAGATTCACAAAGACAGATCCCAAAGATTACTTGGACTGTCTCAAAATGCCTACATTGAAAGAATTCTGGAAAGATTCGGGATGAAAAATTGTTCACCTATAGCAGCATCCATAATTAAAGGTGACAAATTCTCTTTGAATCAATGTCCACAAAATGCATTGGAAAAGGAGCAAATGAAAGACATTCCCTATGCTTCGCTTGTTAGGAGCCTTATGTATGCACATGTCTGTACTAGACCTGATATTGCTTTTGTGGTAGAAATGCTTGGCAGATATCAAAGTAACTCTGGTCTTGACCATTAGAAAGTTGGTAAAAGGGTCTTGAGATATTTGCAAGGAACCAAGGATTTTAAGCTCACATACAAATACTCTTAACTCATTGGAGGTGATTAGATATTCAGACTCTGATTTGGGTGGATGCAAAGACACTGGTAAATCCACTTCAGGATACATTTTCCTTCTTGCTGGAGGTGCTGTGTCTTGGAAAAGTGTCAAGCAGACCATTGTTGCAACATCCATAATGGAAGCTGAATTTATAGCATGCTATGAAGCTACATCACATGCGTTATGGTTGAAAAACTTTATTTCGGGTCTTAGGATTGTCGATTCCATTTCAAGGCCATTAAGAATCTTCGGTTACAATTCAGCTACAGTATTCTTTTCTAAGAATAATAAAAGTGGCAGCCGAAGCAAGCACATCGACATAAAGTACTTGATGGTTAGAGACTATGTAAAGAAGCAAGATATGAGTTTGAGCATATTAGCACTACTTTGATAATTGTTGATCCTATGACTAACGGTCTGCTGGCTAATATTTTCAAGGATCATGTAACCCATATGGGTCTTAGTAGCTCAATTTAGCCTTGCTTTATTCTCTAACAGTTTGTATAGACATTATGTTTATTTTGATATACGTGAAAGTGCACACTTTGGTTTTTCATGTATTATTTTGGGATCATTGGATCAATAAAGTTGGACTCTGAATGACTTATAGTAAGTTCATTCATAAAGTTGTTGACACTTTGTTAGAATGTATTGTGCATTGTAATACATGGAAGGAAGTGTTTGTTTAAGAGCATGACCGCCATGATTCATGTAATGATATGTTCTAGCTAAAGTGATTGTTGCATAACTTTTAGTTGAGTGATAAAGTCTATGGCCATATTATATATTTATCTCTCATAAAGGATTATCTGATTTTAAATATATGGGACAAGTGGGAGAATGTAAGAAATTCACCGTCTCTTTCTAGAGATTTCTAGTATGGCTCACATATAAGGTAATAAATTATTTACCTTGTCTTCCAAAAGAAATAATATATCAGATAATATTCTGTAGTTATGCATATACGGTAGGTTCTTTGATGGAAAGAAATTACCATATATTAGGAGTCCCTAGGGTAATTATAATTTATGGAGAAGTCCCTAGGGCTAAAGTATTTGCCTAAGAGTCCCTAGCCTACCTATAAATACGTCTGTGACTCCATCAGTCTGACATCCTATGATAGGCACAGGCTATAAGATTTTCTAGGTTATCTACTAAAGGTTTCAAAGGCAATTCCTCGATTCACTTGAACAACCATGGCTGAAGGTACGTTCCTTGTTTAATTTCCGCTGCATCGGCTCTGTGTTTGTATTCGAATTACAACATATGTAACTCAATCTCGTAGCAAACTACTCAAGCAATAAGAGCTGCTCGTTCCATTTAAAAAATCAAATTTCACATTTTTGATTTCTTCATTTGATGATCAACTCGAGTAAATACAAAGAAATGCAACACATTCTACAAAGGCAAATTTTAAATCTCTTCTTTTTATTTTTTTTATTATTCTGAGATATTGTTCCTTAAACGTTGTGAAGAAAAAATGCGAATAACTACCTGGGCAAGCAATGGCCAAAATTACTCCAGGAAGCCCCGCACCACTTCCAACATCGACGAGATTGAGGTTCTCTGATGAAGCTCCACAATGTGAGAGATACGAAGTCCGAATTGGATCTATTATTGAAAGCGAGTCTTCAACATGCCTTTCCATGACCTCACTCGCCTCCCTTACGGCAGTCAGATTCATTCTCTGCTAGAAAAAAAAAAGGATTCTCTAAATACATATAATCTGGTAAGTACAAACGCTTACATTAACAGAAATATAATAGGGGGAACCTGGTTCCATTCGAGGAGGGAATCGATGTAGAGATGAACTTGTTCTTTTTGACGCGAGTTTAGCACTTCAAAACGGGAGGAGCTGAAGACGTTTGCGCTAGCGGCGGTAGTAAATGATTTTGTGCTCAGTGAAAGCTTTGAGCATTTTGAAGTTGCAAGGTGTTTGATGAAAGTCCCAAAAGAGAATGGGATTGGCGCCAATACATTGAACCTATGGCCTCCGCAAAGTAACATCTTCGCGCGCTCACTTGGAGGTGGCCGGATCAGGAGCGATTTCAAGTTGAGTTATTCCATTGGGCCTGTATACTAACGGCCTTGACTTAAAAGCCCAGATCTGAATTCCCCCCTCCCCCACCCTCCAAATCTCATTTTAAAAGTGGACGAATTTTGATAAAACACTATAGTTTAGAGCCTTGTAATTATAGTTTGCCTAATTACCATTCGTAGGTATTATTTGATTGCTACCAACTTGTATTCAAACGCTCAACGAATATAGTCAATACAATTGTATTTGTTCACGCAACGAATACAACATGTATCAACTGTATTCGTTGCGCTAAATTCTTATATATTTTTTCGAATTTGAAGTTGGTATTTCGATAATTTAAAATTATATAGAACATATCATTATTTAGGTACCATATTGATTTTTTGTTTAATTATTAAATTCGGTTAACCTTGAAAGTATATATCAACAAAAAATTATTGTTAGGCGACTAAAAAAGTAACTATCATGTGTTACTAAGAAAGTTCTTCCATAGGATTAATATTTTAATAGATCACATATTTGTCAATTTTTTAAATTTTTACTAAACATATTTACTTATAATAAAATTTAACAAAGTAAGATTGAAATAATATCCATGTAACCAAAAACTCGAAAACCCGACAGAATCGAACCAATCCAAATCGATATATAGTTGGTTTGATTTGGTTTTGATAAAAATCGAATCAAACCGGTCCATGTACACCCCTGCCGCCTAATTTTTGTTTATTGATTTTAATAAGAGACGATTTTTAAATAGAAGCACTTTTGCATCCATCGCATAAGAGATTCGACACTTTCTTTTTGTTTATCTGAAAACGATGATTGATTATTTAGTTCCTGTCAAAGGAAAATAACAAGAATGTTCATGTATTATTTTTCTTCCTGTGGTTGCTAAATCAAAATATATTCTCTCAACTTGAGATAACATTGATCTATTCTTGGATTTACGAGACATTTTGTTATAGTTCTCTAATGCAATCCGGTATGTCTTCTTCGTAGAGAAAGAGAAGCTTGGTGATGTTGAAAAATTAGTATACTTTTTCTGGAGTGGGCTATATATACTAATGTCGAAAAATTAGTATACTAATTTATTCAAACCCCACGAAGAGAGAAAAAGTTTCTCAAAAGATTGCATTTTAGAGTTTGGCTAGAGACTGTGATTATTTCTAAACAAAATCAGCTAAAATTAGCAAAATATATTGATTGCGGTTACATAATGCAGCCCGATTAGAGATAGAAAAGCATGATCATATCGAAGAGGTTTTTTTTTGGGGGGTTTATAATTGCTAACGCACCCATAGTGGGTGTGTTTGTAACGCCATACCAACGAGTTCAAAACTTCGTTTTCCCTAAATATTTCTAGTTCATCTAACATATCTTTCCTTGAAAACTTCACAAACGTTAATTGTTACTTTTCGACAATTTTAAATAGACTTCGCTAGTGACCATTTTAAGTTACAATCGTACGTAGTTCACTTTCTGCTTATGTTTAGATAGCTAGTAGCCTATCTTGTGAGATGAAATGTATTTCTTTCCTCATCTAGAAATTTGTGAAGGGATGTTGGTATTGTGATAACACTGAACAATATTGAATCCTCTAACGGCAATTTACTTGTGCTACGAAATAACGTGTAGTCCATCTGTTTCATTTTGTCTGACGCTATTTTTATTAATTTGCTTCAAAAGAAAAAAATGATATATATTTGAAAATAATTAAATTCTAAACTTTTTATTATACCGTTAGTAGAAAGTTTTTATAAATGAACAAATGTTATGGCACATTGAAGAACGCACGTCTCAAATGTCTTATAATTATACATATATTATAATTATGTTTAAGAACACAAGTTTCAACTACTTTCGTTTGTAAATTTCTATCACAAATGAGTAACAAAAATACGATTAAATGAGAACACTGTGCTATGCAGCTTTCTATAAGGGAATAGAAAAGAGTTTTTTTTTTCATCTTGATGGTTGCCGATGAACTAAATTATGGGAAGAAGGGAAATCAGTAAAAAAAGTACATAGAAAACAAAGGAAACTTATCGATCCATTGTATATATAGCTGGCAGATGAAATAATATACTCATATATTTTGAGGTGTGTGAAGATATAACGGAAAGAAGAGGAAAGGGTACAGGAACACAAGAGAAGCTTATTAGACGAATTAAAATTTAAATTATTAAGTTGTGGAAAGAAAGAAACAAAGAGCAAAAGAGAAGAATAACAAGACAAAATTATAGTTATACTACTGAATATTCAAGCAAAAGAAACAAGTATTCTCTCTCTAACTCCCTGTCCATGAAAAGGAGAAGTCATGAATTTTCAGAAACATCAGAGAATATAAACAGTGAATTAACAGTGTTAGCATAAAGTTATGCTAACGCCACATATAAAGTAGAAACAGTAGCAGATGTTAAGCTTTTTTCTTGTTTACATGCAAGACATGAAAGCATGTAATGAATGGCAGCTAGTTTCAGATTTCAGTGCTGTTTGTGCACATGCATGTGCACGTCTTTTACTAGATATCATAGTTTCTCAAGTCTCTCAATTAAGCAGATCGAAACGTAATGTAAAGGGAGAAAAAAAAAAGATGCGGGGCTTTAATTTTGGCGTATTAAGAGTAACACTGAAACCCTAATAAGTTCTTTTGCTTTTGGAACCACAGCCGCTACAGCCTTAGCCTTGTGATCACTCTGCGCACTGAATAAACCTCCCAACAAACCAAACAAACCACACAGGGGATGTAAATCGCATTAGGCCAGCAAGCCTGTGCGACAGGCAGACACAGAAGGCATTGAAGGGGAATCGATCCCAAGTCATCTGTATGGATGACCGTCCTCCAAACCAACCGGGTCATCCCGAAGGGACGAACCCTAAGAAGTTAGCAGGTTATATATAAAAGATTTTTCTATGGATCGGATATCTAATTAGCTGTTCATGAGTCTTAAATACAACAATTTCATTAAAATTTTAAGTCAGAAAAGGTTTTTCATTGATTAATAGCTTTACCGAAACAGCAATCGAGATCCTCAAGAATTATGTTTTGCTTGATATACAATAAAAGCTTACGGTACACTGCAAAGCCCAAAAAAAAAGGAGAAAATTGTGGAAAGAAAACGAAAAAGGAATAAACTAGTAGAAGTTGATAGAGTAAAAGAAAGACACACATATGTTATCAATCGGACCATGATGCTTGATTCCCCGCAAAGAAGAGAGAGACGGAAAGATGGAAACTCTCCTTTACTCATGAGATCTGATCTCCTTTACTTAGGGTTTTCCAATTACTAACAAACTCTTGTTCATCACCAACTTCAACATCTCCATCATCTTCTTCAGTACTGGATATTGATGAAGATAAGAGGCGGTTGAAGTGCAAATGAGGTTGGTGAATGATAAAGAAAGGGCAGCAGCAATGATGGTGGCCAAGAGTCAGAGGAAAGAGCAAGCTGCTGCTGAAAGACGACATTATGATTGCTCTTTGTTGCTGCCTTTCTAAGCATCCCATGTATAAATTATTACGTGCAATCCCCCCATCCCCACCCTCAAACCCTCTCTCTCTCAACATAGTTATATAGTCATTCGGCCCGTTTTAATTTATACGACATGGAATAGAATATTGTATTGTAGTGTTGAATCAAATCTGAATCTCTTTCGAAAGAATGACCACAAGTTCCGCTTTAACTGTTTTATGTTTAGTAGAAATTTTTATAGTCATATATATATATATAGTAAACATTATGGGTATATTTAAGATTACAAATTTTAAATATTTTATACCCACACAAATGTTATTGCATATTTAAACTCACAAGTCACGAGTTTTCTTTTTTTTTGGTAAACTTTGTGCCAAATTAAAATGTCACATAAACTGAAGTCGATGAAGTAATACTAAGCTCTCCACTATCAAGGATAATTGAGATTCATTACACTTAATCAGAAAATTCGAGTTCGAACTGTAAATATAGAGAATTTGTTAATAAGGAGCAATTTTATATCCTCTTAGTAGGTTTACATAATGTGAGTCCAAATATTAAAAAAAATGATAAAACAAAAATGAGAAAACCCCAACCTTCCAACAACTGGAACCGCTCTTTTTCAAATATAGAACAACATCAGAATGCACATGGTACTAGCTATCTTTTTATATGTTTTGACCCTAACAAGACACTACCATCTAGATGTAACACTTCTATGCAATTATTCCATAGAATTTGCAGCACAAGGACACATTCTTTGACAGGGAATCAAACAACAGCTCATTGACCATTTCCCAAGTACACGATAATTTTCTGTACAAAAAATATACGTATATAAATTATAGAATGTTGCACGAGCCAAGGAGCGCAAGGTACATCACTCCGTAATGTTGTTTTTGCGGTCAACCATTTGAAGTAGGGTTGTGCATAATTTGGTAAATATAGAATTATACGAAATCGAAAATTTTGGTATGGTAATTTGGTTTAAATTTTTTAAAAAATTGGTAGTATTAGGTATGGTATTTGGTATTTCAGAATAAAATACCGAATTATACCGATACCGTACCGAAATATATATTATATTATACAATACACATTTTATTAGTTATAACATAAATATAAGAAATCTAAAATTTTACTTTCCTTTATTATCTAAGTTCCTCAATTAACTCTAAGCAAGTAACAAGATATTTCTAATGATCAAATTTATTTTTTTATGTACAATTTTTTCTCTTTGGGTTGGTATTTGCTGGTTTTGGACAAAATATTTGTTAACAAACGTTTTTAGTTTTTTACTTTCGAGTATTTTAATTAAGAATACTATTGTCTATGACTCTATGCACTAGTTAATATTCAAACCAAATAAACCGAAGTTACCGAACTAAATAAATCGAAATCGAAAGACCATACTGAATTTAATTAGGTACGGTATTAGTATAACATTTTAAGAAATTGTATATCAAAAATATCGAATCAAAATATCTAAACACTGTACCATACCAAACGACGAACGCCCCTAATTTGAATTTGAAGTCAACACAACTAGTATGATGTCCTGGTAAAGTAAATTAAAAAGGGTTTAATATTTTACTGAAACATGATTAGATATTGGATATTAAGTAAAGGTGTATATAGCTGGATGTTGAAAAGCTATTTCAATTTCTGAAAAGATAGTTAAATATACTAAATGGTACATAGGCAACACAGAAAAAGGCTGTTTGTGGACTGTATATGGGATTATAAGAATATGCTCTCATACTTTATTGGGTTTTGGTAAAGATTGAAAAACAGCAGTGACTAAGTACTCTAGCATTTTGGAATAAAGAATTAGAAAGGAATCATTGAACTCCGTAATAACAGAAAGATAAGAGAATCAACGGATTTATCAATTTGCCTTTGTCTGCTGCTTATGACAGATAATTCAGTTCGGCATGCTAAAGCATTTTCCAGAAGTAGAAACTCTTTTCATTTTAACCCCAAATTATTGTTGGGTTTTGTTATTAATAACAAAAGAGGTGTGAATGAAAAATGGTGGGAAAAGAAATGAAGGGAAGTGAAATTTTGAATTAATTCACTCTACTAATGCACTTTGTCCCTCATTGGTAGAAGGAAAGAAAATCTGTGTGTATATATAGAGAAGCTCATCTTTTAGCTCTTAAAGAATTAAGAAGAAGGCAAGCTTCATGCTATCGTCGAGAAGAATGATGACATTGATGATCTTTGCGCAATACTTTCGGAATGCAACCTAGTTGGAAATCCGAAAGAGTGGTGGATTGACTCTAGAGCCACTTGACATGTTTGTGCTGTCAAAGAAGCATATGCGACTTACTCTACTGTTGGTCCCGAAGAAGAGATTTCCATGGGAAATAATGCAATAGCCAAGATTGAAGGTTATGGGAAGATATTCCTGAAGATGACTTCCGACAACATGTTAACGCTCAACAGCGTTCTTCATGTTCCTACTATTAGGAAGAATTTAGTTTCTACTTCTTTACTTGTAAAGAATGGATTCAAATGTGTATTTGTTTCTGATAAAATTATTGTAAGCAAGAATAAAATGTATGTTAGAAAAGGATACCTCACGGAGGGCCTTTTCAAACTCAATGTAATGGTTGTTGACATTATGAATAAAATTTCAGCTTCTTCTTATTTATTGGAGTTAAATGATTTATGGCATATTCGTTTAGTACATGTCAATTATAAAACCTTGCGGAAGTTAATTAATTTAGAAGTATTGCCTAAATTCGAGTGTAATAAATCGAAATGTCAAATATATGTTGAATCTAAGTTTGTAAAACAACATTATAGGTCTGTTGAAAGGAATTCAAATCCTTTAGACTTAATTCATACTGACATTTGCGATATGAAGTCGACACCATCTCGAGGTGGGAAAAAGTATTTTATTACTTTTATCGACGATTGCACTCGATATTGTTATGTTTATTTGCTTAATAATAAAGATGAAGCATTTAAGCAATACAAGAATGAAGTGGAGAATCAATTGAATAAAAAGATCAAAATGATTAGAAGTGATAGAGGTGGAGAATATGAATCTCAGTTTGCAGAAATATGTTCAGAATATGGAATTATACATCAAACTAATGCACCTTACACACCTCGATCCAACGGAATTGCGGAAAGGAAAAATCGGACATTAAAGGAAATGATGAATTCTTTATTAATAAGTTCTGGATTACCGCAGAGTTTGTGGGGGGAAACTATCCTTACAGCTAACTGAATACTCAACAGAGTATCCCACAGCAAAACACAATATATTCCATATGAAAAATGGAAAGGAAGAAAACCCAACTTGAAATATTTCAAAGTGTGGGGTGTCTAGCAAAGGTACAAGTTCCTTTACCTAAAAGGGTTAAAATCGGACAAAAAATAATAGATTGCGTTTTCATTGGATATGCTATAAACAGTAAAGCATGTCAATTTTTGGTTCATAAATTCGATAATCCCGAGATTCATATTAATACGGTAATGGAATCAGATAATGCTGAATTCTTTGAAAGCATCTATCTGTATAAAAATGAATGTGAGTCCTCAAGTGAAAGATCTAAACGACCTCTGGAAGAACCAAAGAAAAATACTCCAAGTATAGAAGATCCAAGGCGAGTAAACGTCAAAGAACATCTACTTCATTTGGACCAGATTTTGTGACATTTTTGCTTGAAAATGAGCCTCAAACTTTTAAAGTAGCTATGTCGTCTTTTGATTCTGCATTTTGGAAATAGGCAGCCAATAGTGAGATTCAATCAATTTTGGATAACAATACATGGGAATTGGTTGATCTTCCTTTGGGAAATAAGCCTTTAGGTTCAAAGTGGATCTTTAAACGAAAAATTAAAGTTGATGGCACTATTGACAAATAAAAGTTAAGACTTGTTGTCAAAGGTTATAGACAAAAGAAAGGCCTTGATTACTTTGGCACTTATTCGCCAGTAGCAAGGATAACATCTATTAGGGTGTTAGTGGCACTAGCGGTTGTGTATGGTCTTGTAATCCATCAAATTGATGTTAAAACAACTTTCTTAAGTGGAGAATTGGAGGAAGAGATTTATATGGAACAACCTGAGGGTTTTGTGGTTCTTGGTAAAGAAAAGAAAGTGTCCAAACTTGTTAAGCCGATTTATGGACTTAAACAAGCACCCAAGCAATGACATGCAAAATTTGACCAAACAATGTCAGCAAGTGGATTTAAAATCAACAAGTATGACAAATGTGTTTACATTAAAAACACTCCAAGTGATGAAGCCATTTTTTGTTTATATGTTGATGACATGTTGATAATGAGCAAAAGTATGGCAGATATAAATGCTATAAAGCGCATGTTGAATAGCAAATTCGACATGAAAGACTTAGAAGTTGATAATGTGATCTTAGGAATTAGAATTAACAAGACTCCACAAGGTCTAGCATTATAACAGTCTCACTACATTGAAAAGGTACTTGACAAGTTCAAGTATTTGGATTTCAAAATTACCAAGACTCCAATTGACGTGAGTTATGCATTTCAAAAGAATGAAGGTGAAAGTGACTCGCAACTAGACTATGCAATAGTATTGGGAAGTTTGATCTATATCATGAATTTTACCCCACCAGATATAGTATGTGCTATTAGCAAACTGAGTCAGTTTACAAGTAATCCCAATCAAATACGTTGGATGGCAATAAAACGAGTTTTGGGGTATCTGATACATACCCAAAATTATGATTTGCATTATAACAAATATCCCTCCATGATCGAGGGATACAGTGATGCAAATTGGATCACCGGATCATCTGAAATTAAATCCACGAGTGGGTATGTTTTCACAATTGGGGGTAGAGCAGTGTCTTAGAAATCATCCAAACAAACGTGCATCGCCCGTTCTACAATGGAATCTGAATTCATAGCTTTAGATACGGCCGGTGAAGAAGCTGAATGGCTCTGGAATTTCTTGGAAGATATTCCATTTTGGCCCAAACCTTTGGCACCTATTTGTATACATTGTGATAGTCAAGCAGCAATAGGTAGGGCAGAGAGCGTTATGTATAACGGAAAATCCCGTCATATACGACGGAGACACAATACCGTTATACAACTACTCTCTAGTGGTGTTATCATAATTGACTACGTAAAGTCGAGAGATAACGTGTCGGATCCACTAACAAAAGGCCTATCTAGAGAGGCAGTTGAAAGATCGTCAAATGGAATGGGGTTAAGGCCTATGACAAGTCATCATGACGGTAACTCTACCTAGCAGACTGGAGATCCCAAGAGCTGGATTCAAAGAGATCAAACAAAGTTATGAAAATCACTTCATATACTACGGAGACACAATACCGTTAGACAACTACTCTCTAGTAGTGTTATCACAATTGACTACGTAAAGTCGAGAGATAACTTGTCGGATCCACTTACAAAAGGCCTATCTAGAGAGGCAGTTGAAAGGTTATCAAATGGAATGGAGTTAAGGCATAGGACAAGTCATTATGGCAGTAACTCTACCTAGCAGACTATAGATCCCAAGAGTTGGGTTCAAGGAGATCAAACAAAGTTATGAATGACGGTTCAATATTGTCAAATAACTCAACCCATTCTCGCGATGAAGACAATGTTCAAAAATGAGGTAAAGCATTAAGCCTTTTTGATGAGTCAATAAAGCATTAAGGCTTTTTGATGAGTCAATAAAGCATAAAGCTTTTTAATGATTTGCTAAGTCTGGTAGGATATGACCAGATAGTGTATATTTAGGATTACACGTTTAGGAATCACCTATGTGAGTGTGAAGTGTAAGCCGCTTCAAGGGGAATGAAAGTAAAGGCCCATTCTCTAAGTACTCATGAAACCAGGCGGTGTTCATGGCTGAAACGAACACAACCGTGAAAACCATAGATAGTTAAGGATTGATTGTGTGACTTATGTTGTCTAGGTATACAACAAAGCTCGACGGTTCAAAGATATCAAATCTACCGATTGATCGAGTATATCCGATATAAGTTCACTACGAAAAGTTCAAAGGAAAACCTACTTATCCAAATACAATTAATTCTTGCATGTAAAATACACATACGTCCATGCATTCCTTTAAGTTTATAGTCATTCCCCATGTGGGGATTGTTGGGTTTTGTTATTAATAACAAAAGAGGTGTGAATGGAAAATGGTGGGGGGAAAAATGGACGGAAGTAAAATTTTGAATTAGTTCACTTTACTAATGCACATTGTCCCTCATTGGTAGAAGGAAAGAAAATCTTTGTGTATATATAGAGAAGCTCATCTTTTAGCTCTTAAAGAGTTAAAAAGAAGGCAAGCCTCGCGTCGTCGTCGTCGTCGCTTGGCTCGGCTTCGGCTTCGACTTTGGCTTCGGATTTGGTCAAAGAACGATTGATTAATCTTTTTGGACAAATTTCTTTTCAATTAATTAATTAATTAATTAAATTAATTAACAATAATTCAATCCGGAATAACCCATGACCCCCGACTGGACCGTGTTCTTTCCCGGATTATTTTAAATTTGTTTGTTTTTCCCGTAATTTTTTTCCCACCTGTTCCAACAGCCATGGGTGTTCTGAAAGGTTGCAAACCTTTTCAGAAACAATGCCAAATGGGCTATAAATATTCTTTCAATCCCAGAATTTTGACTTACTAATTTTCTGATTATCTTCTTCTTCTTCTGCACAATATTTTTCAGTGTATTTTACGACCATTGAGTGGTTCGCCGATCAGCAGAGTTTTTGGTACCAATACGCTGGTGCGTTAAATCGTTCTATCCTGAGAGGATATATTCCATAACCTCGGATACTTGAGGGGAATAATTTCCTTAAGGACACACTGTGTATTCAGTGGGCTCGATTTATTCCTATACTGTTTTTAGAATTTATTTTGACATTCTAGTTCTACTAACTTTCTATTTCTGTTTTTCAGAAAGTTTATTGTTTTATTGATTTTATAGCAATATAGATTGAATAACAATTATATTGTTCAAAGAGTAGGAGAATAGTTACAATTTTGTTAATATTAATAGGCAAAATGCCTTTAAAGTTATCCACATTTTTCACTTAGACACTTTATCAATTTGAACCCTTTAACCAAATATTTAGTGTGTCATTTAGACACACAAGGTCAAAGCTGAATGCAAGTTGCTTATGGTAAATATGAATGTTACCAATTAGCGAATTGAAAAGGAAAAGAATCCAAAAGGTATAGTTGTATGTAAATAACAGTAAATTAAGTAAAAAGAGAACTTCTGTTTTGACCCTTATAAAGTAACCCCTACTTTTGCCAGCCCATTATTTTTGCCACTTTCTCCTACCTTTTCAGTGAAATTTGTTTTGTGGCAAACATGTTCGTTGAACCAAGGAGAGATGGAAGCATAACTTTTGCAGATTCAAATCTTGTTTTTTTATACTTATCCCTGCCAACTTTATTTTATAAAATTGCAAATATCATATTCATACTCCTAACGTCAAAAGCTATTGCCATATCTCTAGCTGCTAATTGAATATGCACTGGCTTAAATGCATACATTTTAACTTGAACTCGAACACTAATCAAGAGCTGTAATCGTAAGTTACGACATTAACATTCAAGCAGTGCAGGATTCAGATCTTTCTTAATTTTCTCTTCTTCGTGCTTCCCCTTTTTCTTGCTTGCAGTGTAAAAAGTTTATCGGCGATGTGTGCGTCAAGTTAAATAGATAAATGGCTGCTTACTATGATTAATTAGACCTCAATTACTTAACTATATTAATTAGACATTTAGACCTCAATTTGCGGCTTATACATCTCTTCTATTTGAAAATCTTTTTGCGCTGTAACTTTTTTTCCTTCGTGAGTCCACCCCTCCCCAACATTAAAAAAGAAAAGAAAAGAAGAAAATTGGAACATTGTATAATCCTTGTTGAATCGGCTAAAAAATGCAGCCGCATGCATGTATACTGCAATGTTAATCCTCGCATACCTACTAATTGGTGTACCTGAGATGCATTTCCTTTTGCTCCGCTAAAAGACATAATTATATGAATTGGATTAGTTAGACTCCGAAGCTTCTAAACTTAGGATAAAACGGTGTTAGTGTGAGAAATCGAGCTGTGTGAGAAAGAATTTCACAAGAAAACCCTAAAATATAGAAAGAGAAGAATGTCTTCTTTCGTCAATGTCCAAAAGTTTGTGATACAAATTGAATATCTAATTATCTAGAGTGTTCTCCTGCTTTATATACATAAGCAATTAATGAAAGAATACATGGACTAAAGTGTAATATAAAAGTTGTATTAAACACTAAATGGGCTGCCGGGTAAGAGCTGTGTTTGGGCCTGGACTTGGGCTCCAGTTAACACACCCCCCTCCAGCTGGAGGGTGAAAACACTACTAGCTTACCTAAGATAGAGTGATGAAGAGGACCATGCAAGGCTTTAGTCATGATGTCTGCCCAGTTGATCAGAGCTACGAACAAACTGAAGAGAAATCAGCCTAGAAGAGAGACAATCGCGTGCATAATGGCAGTCCGCCTCGATGTGCTTTGTGCGCTCATGAAACACAGGATTCTTTGCAATATGTAAGGCAGACTGACTGTCACAAAACACAGGAATAGGTGCAACAATAGAAAGCCCAAGATCACCAAGAAGTCGAACAAACCAAGAAACTTCAGCTACTGCTTTTCCTAAAGCCATATACTCTGCCTCAACAGAGGAAAGGGAAATAATAGGTTGTTCTTGCTCTTCCAAGAAATGGGGCAGTTACCAAGAGTAATAAAAGATCTAATGACATCCCTCCTAGAGAAAGCACAAGCGGCATAGTCAGAATTAGAAAAAGCAACAAGAGATAGATCAGATGTATTGGATAGCAGAATTCCCTGAGCAGGTGCAGATATATGATATCTCAAAACATGCAGGGCAGCCAACATATGAGGAACCCTAGGAGTTTGTAAAAACTGACTCAAATGCTGAATAGAATAAGCAATATCAGGCTAGGTATGTTGTGAGAAATTCAACCTGCCAACTAATCTTCTGTATAGGCTAGGATCTGGGAGAGGGTCATCCATGTCTATAGTTAACTTGATAGAAGGATCCAGAGGAGAGGCAAGAGGATAAAGATGAGAACACTTGAATTCCTCCAACAAATCTCAAGTATAATTGTGTTGATGCAAAACATAACCATCAGAATGGGAGGACACCTCTAGGCCCAAAAAATAACAAACTAGACCAAGGTCTTTAATCTTAAATTGCTCATCCAAAAACTGTTTTAAAGCAGTCATTTCAGCAATATCAGAACCAACAAGGAGAATGTGATCAACATAGACCGCAATAATGACCAAAGAAGCACCAAAGGACTTGGTGAACAAGGAGTAATCATTCTTGCTGGCAATGTAGCCTTTGGAGAGCAAGGCATCAAATAGCTTAGAAAACCATGGCCTGAAAGCCTGCTTAAGGCCATATATAGACTTCTTGAGTTTACAAACCAAATGAGAGGCAGTAGAAGGAGAGGAAGGTTTACCAGGGGGATCCTCATGTACACTTCCTCATGGAGATCCCCATGAAGGAAGGCATTATTGACATCAAGCTGAAAAACAGTCTAATGTCTCTTGACAACCAAAGAGATAAGGCACTTAACAGTAGTGAGCTTGACAACTAGAGAGAAAGTCTAAGTATAATCAATGCCCTCCTTATGAGTATCATCTCTAATGGTAAGTCTGGCCTTGTACCTCTCAATGGAGCCATCAGACCTCTGCTTTATCTCATATACTCGTTTGTAGGGAATGACTTTCTTATGAGAAGGCAGAGGGACAATGTCCTATGTATGGTTTGCCTCAAAAGTCTGAAATTCCTATAGCATGGCCTCTTGCCAAGCAGGAGTAGATGTAGCGTGCTAGTAAAATTGAGGCTCAAGCATGTGCAGATCAGAGGTAGAAACCTTGTGATTTAGGGAGACAAGTGAGGAAGAAGAGGGGAGAACAGAAGAACAAACAAAATCTGATAAGTATGCTAGTGGATTAACAACTCTGCCTGATCTCCTGAGATCAGGAAAAGGAGGAGGGAGAGGAGTACCAGAAGTGGAAGTGGGAGGAGAAAGAGAGGTAGGAGCAGTAGTAGGAGAAGATAAAGAAGAAGAGGCACAAGGTGCAACAGGAGATATAGAGGCGGGAGGAGGATGAGGAGCAACATGCGGAATATCAGAATCAACAAAATCAGTGGGAGAAGAAGGGAAAGGAGAGGAATGGGGAATGTGGTAAGGAAAAATATGTTCATGGAAAGACACATCCCTAGAGAAGAAAATAGAATGAGTAGAAAGATTAAGGAGCTTATAACCCTTTTTTCCACAAGGGTATCGCATAAATACACACGAGACAGCTCTAGGTTTGATGTATCCCTGCCATGCTTGGGGCTAGTAGCATAGCAAAGACATCCAAAAAACCTCAAATGATCAAAAGAAAAGGGATAGCCATGTAGTTATTCAAAAGGAAAAATATTTTATAGAACACTGGAAGGTAGTCTATTGATCAAATAAGTGGTTATGAGAACACAATCACCCCAATACTTGAGGGGAAGTTTGTATTGATACAAAAGAGCCATAGATACTTTCAATAGGTATTTGTGCTTTTTTTCAACCACTCCATTTTATTGAGGAATGTGAGGGATAGTAATCTGATGGAGGATACTATTGGCAAAAAATAATTATTGGGCTTCAGAGCTAGAGCCTAGATCATAAGCAAAATCAGGCCTAAAGGTCTGAACAGTGGAGTTAAAATAAACTTTCACCATTGCATGAAAAGCCTGAAGCACAGAAAGGGCATTGCTCTTGCATGACAAAAGATGAGTCCAAGTGACTCTGGAGAAGTCATCTACCAAGTTCAAAAAATACCTGAGCCCATTATAAGTCTGAGTATTATATGGGGCCCAGATGTCAATATGAACAAGCTAGAAAGGGGTAGAGGAATGAATAGAACTGTCAGAAAATGGCAATCTCTGTTGTCTTGCCATTGGGCATACATCACAAAAAAAAATTGTTTAGGTGGAATTTTACCAGACAAAAATGAGATAGATTTCACTCTGTTAAAAGGTACATGCCCCAACCTTTGATGCCAAATCACATCATTTTTATTAATATCAGAGGAAGTACAAGTAGTACAATGGGTAAGAGGAACACTTGTAGAAGTAGATTGATCATTATAAGATGCACTAGAATTATTACATTGAACATGACTAGAAATAAAAATAGGGGATCATTATAAGATGCACTAGAATTATTACATTGAACATGACAAGAAATAGAAATAGGAAAAGAAGCAGCAAATATGGCAGATGAAGTCATAGCAAGATGCAAGAAGTACAACTCATTTACAGCTTTACCAATTTCTAGTGGCCTCCTTAGAAAAGGGCCCTGTAAAATGGAGGCAGAAATGGTAAGGGTTGCAATGCATCTGAATTGAACAAGGAGTTTATGAATAGATATTAGATTGAAATGAAAAGAAGGAACTAATAGAACATTATGTAAAATCATATCTGGCCTGAATTGTAGTGACCCAGTAGATATGACTTTCACTTTATATCCATTAGGTAGGATTATTAAGAAAGGTGTAGTGAGTGGTGTTAAGTTATTTAAAAGGTGTTTGTGTAGTGTCATGTGGTTGGTGGTAGGGGTGGGCATAAAATCCGAAAAACTGAATTCCGATCGGGACCGAATTAATTCGGTATTTCGGTTTCGATTTTTTCGGTATTTCGGTCTAATTCGGTATAACATTTTCGGTATTTCGATATTACGGTACGGTCCTCGGTATTAGGATCTTGAAATTTCGGTATACCGAAATACCAAATTTGTAAAGAATTTTATGTTGGACATATACTGCCAAGCCCAACCCAATATGTTGTATATCTAATTCTCCACAGTCCACACTGCTCTAGTACCCAGCGCCCCGCCGGCCAGCCCAACCCAATCCAATAAGGCCCAACAGAAACCTCTTTAGTCTTTCACTACAGGGAATTAGGGATTAGGGAATTAGAAGGGAGAAACAGAAATGGAGAAACCTAACCTAAGAGAATAGAGATCGGCTACGTTGACTGTGAGAGAGAACTCAGAGAAGTGAGAACTGGACCGGTTGTGAGATTGGGTTCGAAGCATACTTGTCTATGGCCTGAGGAAATGCCTTTGTCCCTGCTATGGAGATGACAAAATGGTTTGACACCAACTAGTAAGTGACACATCAACCTTTTCTTTTCATCGGATATATGATTATCTTGTCCGTGTGCTGATTTATGGTTTTTCATTGTTTGATCCAGCCACTTCATCAGTTCATTGTCCCTGAGTTGGGACCTGATGTTAAATTTTCTTATGTTTCTCACAAGGCAATAGATGAGTACAAAGAGGACAAGGGGGGTATGTGATTCTTTTCTTATGTATACTTTTCACTTCACAATACATGTCTGATTCTTGAACTAATTGGAAGGGGAATATATTTAATGGATATGATCGTTCATCATCACTGACTTCACTTTTTTGCTTTATGTAATTTTCGAAAAGAGCAAATAAAAGTTCATATTTGTGGTCTAGAAAGATTATTGTTCATTTCTTTTATGTTTTTAACAAATTTAGTTATAGGCTTATAGCATTTACATTATCTTGTTAAATCTATTTATGCTTATGCATGGTAATAAAAGATTAGATGATTGATTTATTGATCTTGATCTTGTTACTCACGCAGCTTGGAGTAGATACTGTTCCACATTTCCAGTACTTGTTGGTCCAGTTTCATACTTGTGCATCTTCCATGTATGTGCTGCTAATTAAATGATACTTTTTAAGCAAACTTTTATGTTATGATATGACGACCTTCATCTTACAAGACTCAAGAGTTTATGAGTATTGATATTTATTTACTTCTTCTGCATAAGTATCATCCTTTCATGTATGTGCTGCTAATTTAAACCAAAGTTACAGTTTGCTTCTTTATTTGTCTTCTTGGAAATAGTTCTTTTTCCCAATAATTTTTTTTGTTTGTGAAAACTTAGTCAACCCATTTACACTTTACAGCTCGTTGGAGAAAGAAAAGATGGGTTAATTAGAAATATCTGCTGCATCTGTTGGTTAGACTGCTGCTGCATCTGTTGGTTAAGACTGCTGCATCTGTATTTTGGTTAAATTACTGAAATGCAACAATCTAAATGGGTCTTGGTTAAACCGAAACCGTACCGAAACCATACTGAACCAAAATAAGAAATACCGAACCTTACCGAAATAATTTGGTACGGTATTTGGTATACACAATCGATAAACCGAATACCGAACCGAAATTCTTAAATACCGAACCGAAATACCGAATGCCCACACCTAGTTGGTGGCACCTGAATCTAGAATCCAAGGATTTGAACCTAAATTTGAAACTACACGTGCATGAAAATCAAACTTCAGGATGATTAAACACACCTGCAAAGTGAGTAAAACCACGGTTCTCTGAACTAGGAGGTTCGGGATGTATGGTAGGAGGATGATGCAACTGTTGGAAAAGGGTCATGAGATGCTCATATTGCTCCTTACTGAAACCATGACCAGTGGTCTCAGAAGAGTGTCCATTGGTGAGAGCATGATGATGAAGGGGGCATTCAGATTGCACACAGGCAGCAGACCTTTTGCCTTTGGTGAACTTAAAGTCAGGGGAAAACCCATGAAGTTTGTAACACTTCTCAATAGTATGACCAGTCTTTTTGCAATATTTGCAAGACAATTGAGAGGAAGAACACGAGCCTCTCTTTTGTTCAAAGTGGAACCTTTGAGTAAAAGACCTAGCAGACGCATGAACAGGACTGCTAGAATTATTGAATAAAGCTGACTCATTTGAGAAGCTAGAGATAGGGGCTGAAGTTTCCTTTTGTTTTTCATTATGTTGTCGCATAGAATAGGCTTTGCTTAGGGATGGAAGGGATGGCATCATCAAAATATTGCTCTTGCAGGTGGAGTATGACTCGTTTAAACCACTGGAATTGGTATATTTTCTATTGTTCAATGAATTTTGGTAAGGCTCCACAGGTACATACTGGTCCTACATAGGCAGTATTAAGTTCATCCCAAAGACCCCTCAATTTTATAAAATAAGTGGCAATGTCTAAAGATCCTTAGGAAGCAACATTGATTTCTCTTTGTATTTGAATATATTTTGAACCATTTGATGTCCCAAATCTTTCATTAATATCATCCCAAATATCTTTAGCATTATCAAACTCCATTACACTGTTTGCTATGTCTTTAGAGAATGAATTTGTTATTCATGCAATTACCATATCATTGCATCTTTCACGGAAGGAGTAATAAGGAGAGTCAAGTTGAGGTTTGGTATTTCTTGCAGTTATAAGCCCAAATTTGTTCTTAGCAGAAAGGGCAGTAAGCATATTTTTGCGCCAAATAACAAAACAATTCCCATCGAATGGTGGAGATACTAGGTATGTACCTGGACTATCAGATGGATGTATGGTAAAATCGTCAAAACCATCTAACACAGAAGAGGAACTAACACCTGGACTTCCCATGATTAACCCTAGATATGTAAAACTCCTAATACAAGAACAAATATACTCGACTTTCACCTGTAAGCAACAAGATTAAAGAGAATGTTACCGTCCTTCTTTGCAATCTAAAGAAGGTAAGGCCTTGAAACGAAATTGTCGACTGAAAATCGATTAGGCAGAACGAAGACCGGAGAACTCAAGTAAAACCACCAAAATTTCACCATGAAAAGCTCAAATAGCTACAATACACATCTAGAAATCACCGCAGCCCAAATCTCCATATCAAAAAGCGAAAAAGGTAAAACGAAATGGAAAACCTCCATAAAAATCGATGAGGGTACCATCGATCGAAAGAGGAGAATGAGGATAATCCATTCCTTCACTCTACTACCATGTTAGTGTGAGAAATCGAGTTGTGTAAGAAAGAATTTCACAAGGAAAATCCTAGAACATAGAAAGAGAAGAATGTCTTCTTTCGTCAATGTCCAGAAGTTTCTGATACAAATTGATATCTAATTATCTAGAATGTTCTCCTTGTTATAAAATAAAGACTATAAAGTAAAGACAAGTATAGAGAGAAACTGATATATTATTCGAATTCAAACTGATGTACATAATGAACTGAAATCTCTTCTATTTATAGAAGAAAGGAAGCTGCTGTGTAAGCTGCTACTATACCAGATATGGATAATCTTCTACTGAGAGCAATGTTTATCCATAACGGAGTACTGAAAGGATAAGCTTATTATACCCGATATGGATAATCTTCTACCGGGGGTAATGTTTATCCATAACTGGGTACTGAAAGGATAAGCTTATTATACTCGGTATGGATAATCTTCTACCGGGGATAATATTTATCCATAATTGGGTACTGAAAAGATAAGCTTATTATACCCGGTATGAATAATCTTCTACCGGGAGTAATATTTATCCATAATCGGGTATCGAAGTGATAAGCTTCTTCAGGAAGTTTATTTCCAATAGAATACTTAAATAGATAAACATATTTACGGTGGAGTCCCATATGGATAAGCTTCTTCAGGAAGCTTATTTACAACAGAGTACTAAATGAACATCCATAATATAATATAATATATGTATAGCACTCCCTCTGGATGTTCATTAAAAGATAATGTGCCTCATTAAAACCTTACTAGGAAAAACCACGTGGGAAAAAATCCTAGTGAAGGAAAAAGAGTACACATATTTAGTAATACGCATTGTTGGTTGCCTCATTAAAAACCTTATAAGGAAAACCCTGTGGGAAAAATCTTAGTAAGGGAAAAAGAGTACAACGCGCATTTTACTCCCCCTGAAGAAAACCTTATTTCAAATATTTAAGTCTCCGCATTCCAATCTTGTATACCATATTCTCAAAAATTGATGTTGGTAAAGACAATCTGTTGGATTGTCACTTGAACTAATTTGATGCACATCAATGTCACAATTTTCCTGAAGATCATGTATGTAGAATAATTCTGGTGAAATGTTCTTCGTTCTATCTCCTTTTATAAATCCACCCTATAATAGTGCTATGCATGAAACATTGTCTCCGTATAATATTGTGGGTCTTTTATCACATTTCAACCCACATGTTTCTCGAATGAATCACTGATCTCAATCATATGCACTCCTTGCTTGCCGGTTTGAAATTGAGCTTTATGGGTATCGGATAAATAACCTGCATCTGCATTACCAATATGATCTGCACCACTTTTGTTAGCATTAGCAAGATAAATAAGTGCACCATCTACACCGAGATAGAGTATTTCAGGACCAAGGAGCTCCTCATCCTCTTCTAGAGGTTGGAACGGATCCTTATTCACTTCAAGTGATTGAATATTCATTGGTGTACTTAATGGGTACACATTGTCCATGTAAAAGTATTTTTAAGACCCTCTTGGAGCTCTTCCGAAGTTCCAATAAGATTTATGTCACCAACATAAACAACAAGTGTAACAAATTTTAATGACATTTTCTTTATAAAAATACATGGACAAATAACATAATTTATGTAACTTTCTTTCAGCAAATATTTACTGAGGCGATTATACCACACGCGCACAGATTCCTTTAAACCGTACAAAGATCTTTATAATTTGATCGAGTACATTTCTCAAGACTTTGAATTATATGCTTCGGGCATTTTCAATCCTTCAAGGATCTTCATATAGATTTAGCCAAATAAGTCATATAGGTTAAAACTTGTATCTAAATGGTATGACATCTTCAAGTGTCTGGACTGCTAGTCTGATCCTCACAATCTTTTACAATATTGTGCACTATATTGTATTAAATATATCGTCGACGATTATTTTGTGTCAGTTCCGAAGCGACATAACTTGTGGAGATCTCATCACTTTCTTTATTTTCACGTACCTAAACTTTTTTGGGAGTTTCATGAAATGTTATGTCGTGGGCTCTTCTAGAGCTTATTTCCTCCTCATTTTGATCATTAGCTCCTACTATTTTTCAAGGATTGTTACCTTTGGAACCGATTGGTCTACCACGCTTCATGCGTACAGTAAACTCTATCCTTCAGGGACTTTAATTTTAATAGGAGCATTTGCAGCTGAAATATGATATTTAATTTTGGATCAGTAAATGCTTCTGGAATTCGACTTGAATTATCTTCTAAGTGAGGATCATGATAATTCGATTCATATAACATATTTTTCAACTGTTTATTCCATCCCCCAAATGTTAGAAAAACTAACATATATCCCCAATCATCTTTGGGAAACATATCTTTGTGTATTATGGTAGAGAAATTAATCATATACCACGCAACAAAAGATAGTAAAAATATTTGGTTTCTGATTCTAAACCAATTGTGAAGGGAGGACTTATCATATATTGTTGATCTGATGCATACAAGTGCTGCTATATGCAATTTAGAAAATTTTAGACCAACACATGAAGCTTTGTTCTCATAAGCAATGGTTTAGCCATTAATAGGAGGTATTCAATGCTAAACAAGCTTGGATATAAACCAATATTATCATGATGAACTGTCTTGATTTCATAATTTGAAAATTATGCTCTTAATCGAGAAAAGCAATTCCAAATGCCAAACTGCAGGTTGACAATAATTACACATGTAACCATCTCATATATGCACTTATAAGTGGTTCACATGATAGGTGAACGGGCCCATATTCACCTTTTATATATTTCAGAATCAGGGTTCTTAGTCCCAACTTTAGCTGGTATAATCAATTCATTATGAGAACAAGCAACACATGAGAATTCTTGAAGAATCTTCTAGTTCTTTAGTATATGTTTATCTGAATTCTCAAATAGCTCATTTAAAAATGGCAAATGAAAATTTCAAGTTTATCATGTCATGTGCTATCACTTAGTAAACTTCTGGTTTACTATGGCATAAACTTTTGCTTTAGTAAACTTCTGGTTTACTGTGATACATGATATAGTACAAATTAAAGAATAAGGCGGGTAACTTCTCACATACATATTATTTTACCCCCTATGATTGTGGAAACATGAAGATTATCAATCTTCCAATCATTTGTAGTCTCAATATGATAGTCATTTGTATTAGTAAACTTCAGCTTTACTACAACATATATTTTGACCATAATCATATAATATGAATGACATATTTGTATATAAGCTCTTCGAGAGCCTTCATTTATTATCCACAATCTAATATTTATCTGGCACTACTGGTGTCATGTATTTTTTAGGCAAACATTTAGCTCTTCAGGAGTTGTTGATACATTTTGTACTATCAAATATTGCTCAGACACTGCTGGTGTCATGAGAGAAAATCACAATCAAATAAATAATATAAAATAATTGTTTAAGCACACGAAAACTCCTCTTCATAATATTTTTCCACTTCAGGAGGCAATTTCAATTGTGTTACTTCTTCAGGAGCAAATTTAAAATACGAAATATTGAGTATATATTTCTCAATTATATTAACTCTTCCGGAGGTGAATTGTAATGTATTCACATCAAGAGCACATTCATATTTACCCGACTTATTAGTATTGTCACATTCACTTCAGGGGATGGATTAATATTATCAAAAGTTCTCATCCTTCAGGAAATCGAACATAATTATCTGAATGCGCATTAATCACATCAAATTGTGATGCCTCAACCTCTTTTAAAATATTTACTACTTCAGGAGCAAATCAAGGCGTGCATTTAATATAGAGAATATTTATGCAGCTTATCTTCAATTGTAACCATAGAAAGCCTAAATTATCACTTCTGGTGATCATAGGCATATACCACTTCTGGTAGTTAACAAAATATAATTACAATGAGATATACGAAATATAACCACTTCTTGTGGTTGTATATTTCTTGCAAACTCTGCTAGAGTTTAAGTTGATCTAATAATGTTATCCATATTCTTCAAAATGACATAAACAAGATATATTATAGTAAACATCATTATCAAATCATAATTTTTCTTTATGTACAACAATTACATAACCATATTATCTATTACAAATAACAAAAATTAAAATATTTACATTTCTACAGATTCACCACCGATTTACATGACTTGTTTCTCCTTCTGGGAGTGCAAGGTAATCAGTTACATCCAAATGCATGAAGTCTAAATTATCTTCAGAAATAAAATTTGCTTCAACATTTTTCTCTGTCTTCTTTAGGGAGGCTTGATAAAGATCAACCAGGTGCGTTGGCGTACGATAGGTACGTGATCAGTGCCCTTTTTCTCCACATCTATAGCATGCATTTTCTGCATTTGGTGCTTACACCGCTTCATGCTTTTGTTCCTTCCTTTTCCACTGCTGGTGGTGAGGAGTGTTCTTTGGTGCATTATTATTACCATGATTAGAGTTTCTTTCCCGACCACGACCATGACCACGACTGGGGCCACGACCTTTTCCACATTTAGCCTGGTGAAAGTTCGTCTCATTCACTTCAGGGAATGGACAAGAACCAGTAGGTCGGCTTTCATGATTTTTCATTAATAGCACATTATGTTGCTCGGCTATAAGAAGATGTGAGATAAATTCAGAATACTTTTTAAATCTCATCTCTCGATATTGCTGCTGCAGGAGCATATTCGAGGCATGAAAAGTGGTGAAAGTTTTCTCCAACATATCATGATCAGTAATATTATCACCACATAACTTTAATTGAGAAATAATTCTGAACATAGCAGAATTATACTCACTGATAGATTTAAAATCTTGTAGCCTTAGATGAGTCCAATCATATCGTGTCTGTGAAAGAACGACCATCTTCAGGTGGTCATATCTATCTTTCAAATTATTCCACAGAATGACTGGATTTTTAACAGTAAGATATTCCATTTTCAGGCCCTCATCAAGGTGATGGCGTAGGAATATCATTGCTTTGGCACAGTCTTGGTTTGATGCCTGATTTTTGTCTTTGATGGTGTCTGCCAGACCCATTGCATCAAGATGAATTTCAGCATCAAACACCCAAGACATGTAGCTTTTGCCCGATATTTCCAGGGCTACAAATTCAAGTTTAGAAAGATTTGACATTATTTAGGAAAAAAAAGTTCTTACCTCAGATACTTTCAAAATATTTGCTCGAGATGGTAGAGTCTCATGCTGATAACGTGTTATAAAATAAAGACTATAAAGTAAAGACAAGTATAGAGAGAAACTGATATATTATTCGAATTCAAACTGATGTACATAATGAACTGAAATCTCTTCTATTTATAGAAGAAAGGAAGTTGCTGTGTAAGCTGCTACTATACCAGATATGGATAATCTTCTACTGAGAGCAATGTTTATCCATAACGGAGTACTGAAAGGATAAGCTTATTATACCTGATATGGATAATCTTCTACCGAGGGTAATGTTTATCCATAACTGGGTACTGAAAGGATAAGCTCGTTATATCTGGTATGGATAATCTTCTACCGGGGGTAATGTTTATCCATAACTGGGTATTGAAAGGATAAGCTTATTATACCCGGTATGGATAATCTTCTACCGGGGATAATATTTATCCATAACTGGGTACTGAAAGGATAAGCTTATTATATCCGGTATGAATAATCTTCTACCGGGGGTAATGTTTATCCACAACCGGGTATCGAAGTGATAAACTTCTTCAGGAAGCTTATTTCCAATAGAGTACTTAAATAGATAAACATATTTACGGTGGAGTCTCATATGGATAAGCTTCTTCAGGAAGCTTATTTACAACGGAGTACTAAATGAACATCCATAATATAATATATTTATAACACTCCAAATATTTTTTTAAAAAAAGAAAATTAATTTTATTGATGAAGCTTTTTGATTTTTTCCTCCGTTCTTCGTGATTCGATGGCTCTTAAAAAGCATATTTCTCGAATGTAGGACGATACAGATTTTTACCTAGCTATACTATAATAGAAACCTATTTACTATCTTTATTTAGGTTCCTTATTAATTATTTTATATACATATATTACTAATTTTATACAAAATCATAAAAAGGAGGAAATGAAATATACCTTAAATACTGGGTATCAGTTACAAATAATCCCCATACATTTAAGACACTCTTCCATTTTCAAAGGATTACAAAACATCATCTGTCTTTGTACTTACCCCCTGTAAGAAACCCACTTATACACAAAATTATCACCTCTCTTTCATACAAATCAACCAATATCTCTCTAAAATTGTAACATCATATATTTCTCTGAATCAATTCCTCCAACAACCATTAAAAAGCTTCAACTATTGACAAATCCATCAACATTATCTATGAAATTGTAGGTGGAGGGGTCTGCCATTGACATACCATTAAAATGCTTCGAAACTTTGAATTAAATATTCAGATTTTACGAATTTGTGATTTTTTTGGATTGGGTGTTCTTGAAAACGATTGAAAATATCCTTTAGAGTTTATATCTCAATTTTAAGGGAGATTCGTTAAGTTTAAAGTTGGTTTTAGGTTGAATTTCTGATTGAAACTCGAGGAAGAAGAAGTTTCGGAATTGTATTACGATTGTATGATAAATGTATCATAATTGTATCTGAGTTGTATTTGATACGTCAATACCTAAGAAAATTATGATACAATATAAATAATATTAAAATACAATATTGTATCATAATTTAAGTTTAGAGTTCTATGTGGATGTTTTAAATTGAAACTTGAAAAAGATAAAGATCAAAGTTGTATCATAATTGTATCGCAATTTGTACCTAAAACAATATATGATACAATGCTAATACAAATATAATACGATATTGTATTAGTTTAAGTTTAGAATCGGTTTTAAATTGTATCATAATTGTATAAGAATACTTTCAGGATTGTATCAAATTTGTATCTGAATAATGAGTAGTTGTGAGCTCATGATGAATTTCACAGTTTATATCATAAATATAGATAATTATATATTAATTTGTTAGTATTGTATCAGGTATTATTTTGGATATTAATGTACCATCTACAAGTTAGATACAATTGTAATACAAGTATGATACAATTATGTTTTACGCATTGATATATCTGATACAATTCAAATGCAATTATGATACAGTTATCATACAATCCCTAAATATTTTTTTCATTTTCAGTGTTGTTCGGTCTCCCAACAAAAGAACGATGCAATTGATGATTTAATAATATAAAGCTATCGTCAATGGTGGGAAGAGAGAAGATGGAGATTCTTGGTGTAGATTAAGGGATTTTGATGTAAAAAAAAAAAAGAAGAGAGAAGAGGAAAGGAAAAAAGGAAAGGATATAATTGAATCCCTTAATTGAAGGTACTAATAATGAGATGAGAGCCTTTTAAGGAGAAATATACACAATTTGTAAGAGAAACCTAGATACTTATTAAAAATTACAAAACATAAAGAATATTGATAAATAAGTTTCTAATATAGTATAGCTAGGTAAAAATCCCTATAATATTGCTGCTTTAGCCGAAGTCAAAGGAAGAACTGATTGAGGGAATTAACTTGTGCCTGTTATCTCCCAACGAACTGAGAGCCACTGTTGAGAGAAAAATCTTGCACTCAGCACCTTGGCACTTAAAATACAAACATCCTCAAGAATTATTGCTAAGAGAGGAAAAGAGTAGTTTTTGGTGTAACACTTCTTTTGAAGTATGTTAGATTATACCCAGATGTACCTAACTTGTAAAGTTAGATTATTCTTTACCTTGTAGTGGTATCAATCAAAGCCATCCGCCAGCATTCAGGCTCAATTCACCAGCCTCACGAGTCACGAATAAGGGGAGTGTTTATGAGAAAACACAGGTCTCTTTAAAAGGTTAATATTGTTATGGTTATGATTATTATTGCCATATGATACTCTACTTAAACACAGATCTATCACTAGATATATACATTCATTTGTTGACATTTTAATGACAAGAAAATAAGAGGATGCAAGTTCTACAAAATTACCAGAAAAGAAACTATATCAATGACCTACAGTGATTATCTCAAGTTAGGAGTTTGGTTGAATGAGCACATATAACATAGAAACTGTAACTATGGAACAGAACCTAGAAACTGGAAGCTAGAAGAATGAGAGGCCTATTTTCAAACAAGTAAAAGAAGAAAAGCTTCTGAAAATCTGTTACCTTAAGCTCTTATCATGATTCTATACATAAACATGTTCCTCAAATGCCTTTCATTGCATCGAAAATACTAGGACATGCATAAAGTTTTCATGGGTATGTGGCATCCAGTGAGGTTACTATTGAATCAATATTTCATTCCAACGCAGCTGCAAACATATTCAAATATCAAAAAACAGGTAACATATTAGGAAGGCTAATAAGAATGGCAGATTCCTCAAGTCAATATGATGTTGAATGGAGAATAAGATAATAACTTTTTCCTTCTCACTAGTTCAAAATCGAAGGAATACAAAATCAGTAGATAAGAAAAAACTTCTAGAACATGAGTACGTTTATTAGCAGTGAACTCAAATAAGAAAACTTCAACTATTCGAGAAAACAAAGTAACCTAGTTTGAACAGAGGCATATACTTGGCTAAACCACATATACTTGGTCATAACAGAAAATAGCAGGCATATATGCATTTCTTTCACAGAGAACAAGGCAGGATAACAACAATGAATACAAGATTCACATTATTCCAGATATACCTCTTTAATCGAAATCTACTGCACATCACATAACTCGTTTAGTCCAGATTCTCAAATGTGTTTATCCAGAGCATGTTCATAAATGTTTCGATTATCAAAAGTTAAAGAAATACAGCAAGTTGAACAGAGCAAACTTTTTCCTCTATAACATGCTGATATTCATAGTACTTGTTCCCGAAACAGCTTGTATCAAATAATAACCTGCAAGTAGAGCTATCATCAGAAATTTATTGGTTTCATTTGCCAGCTGTCAGACAGGAACATTATTGAAAAGAAAATTTTGTTTCGGCTAAGGGAGGAAAATACTGATTAGATCAGAGGCGGATCCAAGATTTAAAATTTATGGCTTCAATTTTTAAGATTTTAGCATTGAATCCATTTTATTTTAAAGTTATGAGTTCGTATCTACTATTTTTATAATTTTAACGAATTTTTACATATATATAAATTTTTATTCCATGTGGAAAGTTATGAGTTCAATTGAACCCATCATCAACACTCTGCATCCGCATCATCAACACTCTACATCCGCCTCTGGATCAGATGATTGGGCACTATGCGTACGTAATAGGCTGCAAAATAGAAACCTGTAGAAAAGTGAAAGTCTGGAGTGCTGCGGTTAAGATTTTATTTATCTATTGATAACCACAGTGCTTCACTTTCAAATTGAACAAAACAAAGAGAAGTAAATTAAATAGTACCAGGTCTCCTCTTAGAAGCAAAGAATGCTAACGCCAACAATTAAAGATGGACAAGTCAAGATGTATTTCATTGGCTTAAGAGTTCTAACAACAAAATTATATTAGTACACATTTCCAGGCACAAAAAGACGAAATTCACCAAGAATGACGGAAACAAAGAAAGGTAAATGACATAGCAATTACTTGACAAAGTTAACATGTGATAGCATGCCAACCACAATAACAAATGAATCTTTAGACAATAAGAAACAGCATATGACTAACTAAAACTCGGTACAGAGAGGATAACCTGCGTAGGTGCTTAGACAGGATTGATGGCACCATGTCCAAGCCTTCTCCTTCATCGTGATGGAGGTATGTTGCCAACAACCAACAGCAGTATAACTATGAGTTGGCTTGATTTCAGGAAACTGAAAAGATAGGACTGGGCTAAAAGAGATGAATTTTGATCCGAAAGAAAAGCACCATCCCTCATTCTCTTAGTCTATTTTCCAGCACCTAAACCGAGCTTGAAACTCATAAATTTGTTGTCCTAAATAGAAAATCCAGACTTAAGAAAGAAATCTAAAACCAACGTGGACTGACAAGGCAGCTGCAAATATTGCAGGTTGACAAGCTCTTCCCAAATAAAGGCATCTTTATAGCGTCTTTTGCTTTTCTCTAAACAGCTCCGAATATGGCTGCATTGAACTTAAGCAAATGCCTCTATGACAAGCTAGAGGCAAAATGCTATGTGCAGGAAGCAAATGCCTCAACGATATTCATGTAACTGAAATACCTATTAGACATAAAAGTATCAGATACCAAAACCCAAAAAAGGATGTCTTCTGGGAGTATTAACTTGGCGAATTACCAGAAAATGAAACTCAATTATAAGGCACATGGCACTTCATTTTATATATGTTTATTTTTGTGGAACTTATTTGAGGGACAGATATTGTAAAATACTTGTGCGGGTCAGTTTGAAGTGAACTCACCCAGATTATCATTTTGTGCATTGTATCGTCAGCAAAAAGACCTCAAGCATGAAACTTTTGCACCTGGCCATTTATCCTATCGGGCGGTTTATCGGCCTAGCATACATATTCACAAATCGAAATTATCCTTAACTAGGTACTGCCGTACTGAAGTCATTCAAATCTCAAATGTTTATCCAGCGATTTTCATCTTTTGGTTCACTTCAAAGCAACTTACTTCAAAATAATAGTTCCTTCTAGGTAATTGTACCAACAATATATTTCTGGAATTTATGGCAATGAGATATGTAATTTAGACAGAAGCAAGACGAATGCTTCTTGCACATGTTTGCCAGGGACTTCTAAGCTGGGAAATGATGTCTCATGTTCAGGAAATTCTTCAGGGAAATGTGGACCTCGGCATGAAAACTTGATGTCTCAGATCAAGATTTTTACTGTTCAGAAAACAAATTATTATTTCTTAGAATCATCTGTCATAGGAAATTATAGTGACAAAGGGACTGTGTCCAAATGTGGTGATGCTTGCTTATCAAACTGTGATTGTGTTGCTTCTGTTTACGACCTTAGTGAGGAGAAGGCTTACTGTTGGTTACTCAGGAGCATGGAATTTGGTGGATTTGAGGATCCTGTTTCAACTTTATTTGTGAAGGTTGAGGTCAATGCCTCAGCGTCTGGAGCAAGCGGTAGCAGAACACCTGGGGATTCATCAGACGAGTCAGAAAGTACGCACGAGAAGGTTTTGGTAATTCCTATAATCCTGAGCATGACATTTCTTATTGGCCTGCTCGATTGTTTGTTATATATTAATATATTCCAGCACACTAAAATTTCCAACTTAGAGAATAGACTATAGAGACAGAGACGGGTTTGTTTTTTATTATTCAAGTTCAAGGGTTTTTGTTTTTTTATATTTAATACATATGGATAAAAATAAATTATATATATATATATATATATATATATTTAATTATTTATATTCTTAACGGGTTAATGGATTATCCATTAAGAAAACTGAATAATTCGCCCCCAAACCGATAAGTCGTTAATAAAAAAATTTCAATTTGTTCCCCGTTCGTTAAGCCGTTACCAGTAAGCCATTAAATTTCGGTTCAGTTCAATTTTTGGTTTCGGATCGGTTTTGAACACCCCTACTTGCTAGGGTACTTCTTTAAGTTGAGTAAGAAAAAATAAAGATCATTTTTGACACGTATCACATATCCAATCTAATCAAATATATCAAAATTTATTTGATTAAAAGATGTTATTAATGACAAAAAAATTTAACTTTGCTCGTCGGGAAAACCACATCTCGATACCGTGAACCACCAAAACAATTAATTACTTCCTCCGTTTATTTTTAGTTGTTCACTTTGAACTTTTTATATCCTTTAAAAAATAATAAATGAAATATATATTTTATAATTTTACCCATAATAATGATTGCATTTTTAAAACCTTGGGAAATAATTTAGGAAATGAACAGTTAAGGCTAAGGATAACATAGGGGAAGAAATTATCTTTCTCTTGATTTAGTGTAGTGAACAAGTAAAAATGAAAATATATTTTTAAACAGTGAACAAATAAAAGTGAACGGAAGGAATAATTGAAAAACATCTTAAAAACAACGTTAACAATTCCAGATCCATAACTGGTAACTGCACCAGCGATATACCTTTGAGCCTGTAATATTCATGTCCATCACTAACAATATAGCCATTACAAAAAAGATACGAGAGGGGTCGAAGGCCGAAAGACCCCAAAGAACGTTCATTTATAATTATATATGCTCTTCGGTCTTCTCTTGGATTAATGCTAGACATAGTAAAGTCCGATTACATAAACTTCAGTTGGTGACTTTAAAAACTTGAAGGAGTTCAAAAGTAATTTAGGAAACCTCGACCATAATCGGGGAGAAATTCAAAAATAGCCAGATTTATAAGTGGGCGTATAAAAATAGTTCGGTTTCAAAAGTAATCGAAATTTAGCCACTTTTCATGTAAAGATAAATCTGAACGAAAACAATGTTCAAAATCAGAAAAAATACTCCAGCATAATATACTGGAGTTCCAGTATAATATACTGGTCCAGCATAATATACTGGAGTTTGGAGCACTGGTACTCCAGTCTCCAGTATATTATACTGGAGCCAGCAAAATATACCGGTCCAGCATAATATGCTGGAAGTTCATACACAGACGCATCGAACTCCAGTATATTATGTTGGACCGGTCTCTGTTGCAGCAGAATAGTGGCTATTTTTTATTGACTTGGTAAACACTGACTATTTTTAAATGACCAGTCCAAAAACTGGCTAGACCGTGCTATTTTTTACCGATAATCGCTATTCGTTGATAAGTTCAATTGTCATTGCTCCCCTTATTTAGCTCGCCTGACCCACAACTTTTCAGCTAACAAAGCCCAATAATGTCTTAATTCAAATTGTTACCTTGTAGCAAAATACAAAATGTTTGTACATCTTATTTGACCAAAAAGTATAAATTTTTTTTGTTTAAGTAAAAAGATAAGGAGCTAATCTTAGTTAAAGATAACAACCTTGGATCTAACACAGATTTATGTGAATAGCATGGGGACCATGTTAAAATGGATTTAATGCAATACACATTAAATATTATGGATGCTAATGGAATGAGGACAATGATAAGAAATAAATACAATAAATAGCACTAAATGTAAATACGGAAGAAGATTCATCCAATGTTGAATGAGGTGAATGATTCCTTCTTCTCACAATGATGAATGATAATAATATATAAGAGAGTATATGGTACTTTCTCGGATCTGATGGAATTGACAATGGATAATACAAAAGGATAGAATTTCTTCAGAAAGTTGTTCTTTGTAATTATCTAGAGAGCTCACTTTTCAAAAGTGTTCTTATCATATGGAATATTACATGCCTTTTTTTCTTATTTTTATATGGGGTATTCCCAAAGAACCCTAAAAGGTACAAATAGAGGAAATATTCAATAGAATATTCCATAGAATATTTCCGTTGATTTACTAGTCGTTACTTCTGTCCTTGCTACTCGACCTCGTCCTTGATGAACCACTTAGGGACTACTTTTGTTGACCTCTAATCGACCTTGGCCAAATTGCCCATATTGATTTGCAGGTCACTCATGATAATCGTCTCCGCGTATTGAATTTCTCGTTCGATTTTGACCCATACAGTTAGTTCCTCCGCTTATCAAGGTCGTCGTTTGGTCGACCTTGATGAGTGGACTTTATTAGTCGTAGTTTGAGAAATTCGATGGGGAGGTCGAGTAGTGAGGATCGCGGCCTAGATAGTGACGTGGTGGTTTAAGAACCACACTCGACTGTTACGTCAGTTTAGAATGACATCATAACGTCATGCGTCATCATTGCACATGTTCTCGATACGTTACGCCGTTTCCCGCACCCCTATCATTTCAAAATTAGTGCAGCAACGCTCTGTATCCTCGATTAGGGTGACTGCCTTCTTATAAATAGGGATGGGAACCTTTCATTTGGTTTGCTGCATTTTCAAGCATTCGAACCTCCAAGCTTTTCTTTCTTCTTCTCAAAGCTCTTGCATTCTTGCGTTCAGCAACTTTCGTTATTATCACTTTTGCACTTTCAACTCATTCGCATATACGTAACAAAAGATGGCTAGTGCATCTTCCAACCCTGAGGGGACCTCTGACCCAGTTCCATTGTCAGTGGTCATGCCCTCTCATGATGAAGGAGAAGCCATTGTTGCAGAGGATGAATGCATTCCCACTATCGAGAACATCATTCCTCATAATTCAGGCTCCAGATCAGACTTCTCGAAGTCACCTGCGGACGAGCTTGAGCCTGTGAAGTCCGAGATGGAAACAGCCCATCTTGCCGAGCTTAGGGTCAAATACAACATCCCTGCTCACATCGATCTGGTCCCAGCTGGGAACGACGTGATCCATGTTCATCGTCCTAGGTATTACACATTTTATGGTACTCGTTCCAAGTGGTCTATTCTCTTCCTCTTCCCCCGTTGGCGAAGAATTCTGCCGCTACTATGATATCTGTACGACCTAGCTCTTCCAATATATTTACAAACTCTTTCTTATATTGATCAAGTACGCGGAGCTGACCAACTGTGGGATTTCCGTCCGCCATCTGCTGCATCTTTTTGCGCCAAGCTTCACAGGGGTACGATGATACACCTACGCCATGGTGGGACCAAGGGACTGATGGTGAAAATGGATGATAAGGCAAATCGTCAATTTTGGTTCAACTTCTTCTACATCAAGACCGAGCACGTGGTGGCGAACCCCATTGGATTCCTTAAAGTGTGGAACTTCACCCGTAAGTGTTTTTGCTAACCGATTTCTTGTTTTGTCTCTCTCTGGCGATTTAATCGTTCTTCCTCTTTTATGCAGCCAAGAGGGAGCCTTTTACATTGGTCGCCAACATTCTCTACTAGGTAAGTCAAATTTTACTCCACACAGTAGGGATTCGTGAGTGGATGTCTTTTAACAATAAGTTTGGACGTAAAAGTTCCTCGACCGGTTAGATTCATTTCGATCTTCTTTTTTGCTCCTTCTTATAGTGGGGTAGATTTTAACTTCTATGTTTGCTTGTCAGGTCAGAGGACTACAAAAAGAACGAGGGCTCCTACCCCACTTTTCGTTAATCGGGTGCATCGTTCGGATCTCTACTCGTTTCGACTGCAAGCCAGTCTGTTCAGATAGCTGCTTCTTCTAGAATCATAGCATACCCTTTGGTGGAGACTTCGACTTCTTCCATATTGCACTTAGTGGATGAGTAGTTGTCGGGCGAGGAGGAAGCAGTTCAGCTAAAAAGGCGGAGAGTAGAAGTGGGCAGCGAGGTAGTATGAAACAAAGAGCCAACAAAGGGCGATCCCGAGCTGGTTGCGGTTGCACCCGAGAACAGCATATCTTTGGGCACAAAGACTGTGCCCCCTTCAGATGTAGAAATTTCTCCCTTGCCAGAAGTCGTCGTGGAAGGATGAGGGCGATCAGAGGAAGCAGAGGTCATTTTGAGGAGTGATGCATCGCCGTCAAGGCAGGCCGACGTTCCTTCCTCGTTCAAGGTAAGGGGGAAAGGTGTGACCGTAGATGGCTATGAGTCCGGTTCCAACGTCGACCCTGAAGAGGAACGGATAATCGATGAGGGGTTTACTCGGGTAGAGGTAAGAATAAAGGGATCTACTCGTACTATAGTCATTCCCTTGGACTGCGACTTGTTGACGAACATAGAGGGCGTAGTTCCTTCTTTCATTCCTCTTTGCTCCGGCACCGAGAACAGGACTTTACGGAAGTTTAAGGATGCCGGTTTGTCATTAGGCATATCCGGAATGGCTTTGAGGGTATGTTCATATTTTTGTTTTTATTGTTCTTGTACCTTACGTCCTTTCTTCTTTTTGTTTTTACTGACTTTTTAGCTCTTCCTTTTTCACTTAGACTCTCATTCTGGAGATCGAGAGCGCCCGCTGAGAGGAGAAATGGAAGGTTATTTTTAAGAAAATGGTTGTGAAGTATTGTAAGTACCGTGACAAGTACCGTGAGATGCGCATCTGATTCAATGCGGATGGTAATTTCCAGTCCCTTAGAGATGAGTTGAGGCAGAAGGACTATGAAGTCGTGATGGTCATCGCCAAATGTAGCAAGCTCGAGGGAGTGCTTAGAGTCAAGGAGGACGAGTTCGAAGTGAGCAAGGCGGTTGTGGCTGAGTGTGTCGACCTTCAAGCTCAAATGGCATCCCTGCAGGCCGAATTTGAGTAGAGCTCGATCAGAGCTAACGATTTAAGTGATGAGTTGGTTGAAAAAATGGCAGAGTTAGATAGGGTCGAGGAGGCCAAGGTGGTAGCTTTGGCAAAGCTGGCGGCATTGGAGGATACCATCCTCGTCCTACGATTTGAGCGGGCGAGTGATGCAGAGACGGCCGTGCTCAGGGATGCAAGGTTTGATGAATGGATTGCTGGGCTTGAGAAAGAGGTTTCAAACCTTAATGAGCCGATTGCCGCTCTTGAGGCCAAAAAGGCACAGCTACTGGCTCAACCGTCTTTATCTCGTACTTCCACTTATCCCGATGTTCCATAGGATTTATATGAGAATTGGATTCATGCTGAAGCTCAACTAGACATATTCAGGGGCTTTGATGACGGTAGGGAGAGTTTCCGAGACTAAGTTTGAGGATGCTTGTGCTAAGGCGCACGTAGCTCGGGTCGCTAGTGGTTACAATCCTGCTATGTTGGGGGCTGGTGATGGTGAAGATGACTTGGACGGGCTTGAGCTGAGTTCCTGGTATGATGATGAATACTCTGATGGCGAAGATGATGATGGGGACGATGGTGGGGGCGATGCTGCCGAGTAGTACTTTTTGTAATCTTTTGTTTTTACTTTTGTGGGCGTCAGTTCTGCCCTTGTAATATACCTCTTGATTTGGAATGCTATTTTTGCTATTTATTTTCGAGTCTTTTCTTTTTTCCTTGAATATTTTTCTCAATTGATTGCCTTGTTTAAAGGAATTGTGTTGGTAGGCGTTAGCTCGAGCGTGGTCAAGTGTCTTTGATTAATTCGAGTGAAGTCGAACATTACCATAATTAATTCGAACGAGGTTAACTGTGAATCAAGTTCGAGCTAGGCCGAATGTAAGTTGAATTCGAGCAAGGTCAAACGCCACTCTTAACTAATTCGAACTAGGTCGAATATGAGTATCTTAATTAATTTGAACGAGGTCGAATGTGAGGTTATTCGAGCGAGGTCGAATGTTACTCTTATTAATTCGAACAAGGTCGAATGTTACTTAGTTAATTCGAATAAGATCAAATGTGAGTTGATTCGAGCGAGACCGAATATTACTCTTAGTTAATTCGAATGAGGTCAAATGTGAGTTGATTCGAGCAAGGTCAAATGTTACTTAGTTAATTCGAGAAAGGTCGAATGTGAGTTGATTCGAGCGATGTCGAATGTTACTCTTAATTAATTCGAACGAGGTCGAATATGAGTTGATTCGAGTGATGTCAAATGTTACTTTTAGTTAATTTGAATGAGGTCGAATGTGAGTTGATTCGAGCGAGGTCGAATGTTACTCTTAGTTAATTAGAACGAGGTCGAATGTGAGTTGATTCGAGCGAGGTCGAATATTACCCTTAGTTAATTCGAACGAGGTCGAATGTGAGTTGATTCGAGCGAGGTCTAATGTTACTCTTAGTTAATTAGGTTGAATGTGATTTGATTCGAATGAGGTCGAATATTACTCTTAGTTAATTCGAACGAGGTCGAATGTGAGTTGATTCGGGAGAGGAGAATGTTACTCTTAGTTAATTCGAACGAGGTCGAATATGAGTATCTTGATTGATGTGGTGTTAACTTGGTGGAGACATAGGTGAGCATCATGTGCTTGTATGCTTTGTTTACACATATACATTGGAGACGCTTACACATTTTTCAGGCTGGTATTCCAGTCCCAGTCTACCTAGTCCCTTTACTGTTCAACCTGGAGAAGTATTCGAGGGGTCGAGCAATGAACTTGCTAACTTGTATTCTCACCTGCTCATGCTTAACTTTGAAATGTCCTCCTCACCGCCTCGTTAAAAACCTCCCCGAGAAAATCTAATTGGGAAACAACTCAGGTAAGGGAAAAAGAGTACAACTCGGAGAACATTTTTCCTTAGAAGTTGAAGTACTTGAGGTGGGCGATGTTCTAGTTGTTTGGTAGTAGTTTTCCTTCCATCGTTTCTAGTTGGAATGACCCTTTGCTTGCTGTCGCCGTAATTTTTGTATGGGCTGTCCCAGTTAGTCCCTAGCTTTCCTTCTCGTGGATCCTTGCTTGCCTGTGTTTTGGCTTTGAGTACGTAGTCTCCGACTTTGAGCGGTCTGATCTTGGATTTTTTTGTTGTAGTATCGTTCTGCTTGTTGTTTCTGGGTGACCATTGTCACACCTCCTTTTTCACCTACACCCCTGAGAGGGAGTGTATAAGAGAGTTTTTTCCAACTTGAAGTGACAATCGAAACAGGATTATTTATTTATTAAATTCAAAGTCGCCACTTGGGATAATTTTATGGTGTCCCAAGCCACGTGTTCAAATCCCGAATCGAGGAAAAGATTGACTCTGCACTACAGTCCGCGAACCAGAAATCGGGGTAAGGAATTCTGTTAATCCGGGAGAAGGTGTTAGGCATTCCCGAGTTCCGTGGTTCTAACACGGTCACTCAACTGTTATAATCGGCCTTTTATCTAATTTTAATACATTTTTAGCCTATGTGCATTTTATTCTTTTAAACCGATTTTATTTAATTATTTTTTAGGAGAGATTCAACGTCATCTAAAACACGTCTTGAACCACGTCACATAAATACACCTGCAGTCCACGACACATTTTATTTAACGTTGCTAGGATTTTGATTTGGGTCACATAAATGCGCACCCGAGTTTAGGAAAGTAATTTTTAAAATAGCGCGCCTAAAACAACTACACGCTTTTCAACTTTGCGAGGGCCATGGAAAATTCGCTAAATGGCGCGCCTCGATTTCTAAGGACAAAACATTAATTAAATGAGGGCCGTGAATTTAAGATTTTTGTTTGGCACGGCACGCCTCAAATTATTCTAACCAAGAGGTTGCTAAACTAAATTATGAAGGCCATAATTATATCTTACTTAATACGACTCACCTCAAATTTGCTTTTAAGAGCCCAATTAATTGACTAAGGCAAGGTTTAATGTGATTCTGATATTTTGCCAAGGGTTCGAACCTGCCCAACAACTAATGGGCCTTGGTTAACACGTACTCTTAACCAGGAAACGGGGCATAAGGGGCGAAAATGATCCAAGTCCTATTCACAAGTACTTGGGCCCAAGGTGAGCCCAATTTTAGAAACCTGGAGCTACCTCAAACAGGACTCAACATCGAGCCTTCACAATGTATAAACAGTGATTGAAACAGCAAAAGATCGAGATAACTCCAAATGGCTAAACAAAGAATTACCATATACACAACAGTTTTAAAATCATCCTTTAATTGACCAATGGATAATTACATGAAAGCTTTAGCAATGCCATGATTTTGAAAACAATTAGAGGTCTAATTCTTGAGAAACTGTGCAGCAGATGACTCTAAATTTTCAAAACCTTAAATTAACTTGAAGTGCTGATATGGAATTTAAACCTTAATTAGACTTCAAATTAATATAACTTATAGGATTAAATAGCCAAGCTCTTACAATAACCGAACATGCTCAATTAAATACTGACAGTATCCAAACCAACAATTAAAATCCCATTTCACCTGAACCTCAACAATCAGACCAAAGTTCTCAACATGGCTTAGGCATTTCACACTTAGTAAAAAAACAAATGCAAAATACAAAGCATGCTTGTTAATCATAGGTAATACTTTAATTAGCAGAAAAACATTTGTGAAATACCGTATATATTTTGATCCCAAATAGGAGTCCCAACCTATATACATATTCAATTGCCTATACAGGACTTGCTTACACCACTTCTGAATATGCTATTACCTTGAGACTAAACATTTAACTGTAACCCCAAACCAGATTTATAATATGCAAATATCAGCTCATATAACACTTATCATTACAGTTTTACTACATAATGCTAAAGCAGTAGGAACAGGGAAACACTAAATTAAGCACAACTTGTATTCCATTAAATTTCTACTCGAATTACACAGTCAACATGAGCCAGAGAGATACCTGGAAAGCAAAAAAAATAATAGAAGGATGAGAAGATCAGCAACAGGCAATAGCAGTCAGCCCAGATTCAACCACTCAACAAATGAAATCAGCTCAGGAATGTCAATGGAACAGTAGAAAAAAAATCCAAAAAACCTAGCTCTAAACCAACTCTTGAAGTCCCAGATTCAAGACCTTTCTAATCAAATGCCATGACTTGAAAATAACTTTTTCAGAAATTTTTTAAACTAACACCAGAAATCCCGAAGCTGAATTTTAATGTAATTCAAGCAGTTTCAACAAAAGGATCCAGAAAATCAAGTTGTTATTTTTGAATTCACTCCTAAATGCCCAGCCGTTTTAGTTTTTTGTCAGTCTTTTCTCTTCCAAAATTCCCTTGAGCTTGAAGAAATGGATACCTTTATAGGCAAGGCACTAGGGCAACCCAGACAATTCAGTTTTGCATTTTGCCCCTTTTTCAATTTTTGTTTTAAACCTAGATAACCTTAATTAGAAATCTAAAAATCAAGTTAAATCCCCCACCCAGCTACCTAGATAACCTTAATTAGAAATACAAAGTGATTTAGATTCCACTTAGTCAAACAGGGTCATTTTATTATCAGAGGAAACAGATCGGGTAAGGGTGGATTGGGCTTGATTTAATGAGTTTGGGGGAGGAGTCCGTTTGGGCTGAGTGTTTAAATCAGAGATGGCCCAAGACCTAATTTCTTCATTTCCCATTAATTCTTTTTAGTTCTCTTTCTTTCTCTTTTCTTTTTCCCTTTTTTTTCTCTGAAAATTAAAACTAAAAATCCTAAATTAAATTAAAAACCAAACTAACTCATTAAAAAAAACTAACTAATCCTAAATAAGTAACACTATTAATAAATTAAAGAAAAAAACTACTCGAAAATCGAAATTAAAATTAAAAAGTACAAAATAAACTATTTTTTGTGATTTTTCCCATTTTTATAAAACAAATAATTTGTTAATCCTAAAATGTAGAATTAAATCCTAAATGCAAATGCAACATATTTTTTTTGTATTTTTCACTAATTAAAATGCACAAACAAAAATGCAAACAATTAACAGAAAATGCCACGAAAATCCACAAAATTGCAAACACTGAAAGAAATTATTTTGTTTTGAATTTATGAGAGTAATTCATATAGGGCAAAAATCGCGTGCTCACAGCTGCCCCTCTTTGCTCGAAAACACGCAGAGTTTTCGGGCAAAGATAAAGTGAGCGGATACGAGTGATTTTTGCCCGTTTGAATACTCCGTGGGAAGCATTTTGAAAGATTTGACCGCACTCTGGTTTCGAGGTTGCCTACATATCCTTGGATAAAAAGGAATCAGGTCAGTGTAGTTCAGGAATATTTGATAGCTAGGACTACCATAAATCTGTGATTTCACTGTTGTTGTTGTTGTTGTTGCTGCTACTGCTTACTGAACCCCTTTATTATACCATGTCAAAATAAAAAGAAGCTAGACTAAACTATGATATATGAGTTACAAGGGATCCTATCTATATCTTCAAACTTGCTCTTGTGGTTCTTGTTACCTTATTGACTTGTATTCTCTCGGTGAGATCCTTTTGTTGCCGCCTTGAATTGTAATCTAAGATGTTTTCCCTTTCTCCAGGTGGGTGCCTGACTGCCAACTACACTTGAGATATTTTCCCTTTATTTAGGTGGACGCCTGACTACTGAACTTGAATGTATTCCCTGATCTCCAGGCGGGCTCCTGATTACTGCACTAGATATGTATTCCCATGCTCTCCAGGCGGGCTCCTAATTGCTGAACTTGAAATGTACTCCCATGCTCTCCAGGCGGGCTCCTGATTGCTGCACTTGATATGTATTCCCATGTTCTCCAGGCGGGCTCCTGATTGCTGAACTTAAAATGTACTCCCATGCTCTCCACGCGGGCTCCTGATTGCTGAACTTGAATGTATTCCCATGCTTTCCAAGCGGGCTCCTGATTGCTAAACTTGAAATGTATTCCCATGCTCTCCAGTCGGACTCCTGATTGCTAAACTTGAATGTATTCCCATGCTCTCCAGGCGGGATCCTGATTGCTGAACTTGAAATGTACTCACATGCTCTCCAGGCGAGCTCCTGATTGCTGAACTTGAATGTATTCCCATGCTTTCCAGGCGGGCTCCTGATTGCTAAACGTGAAATGTATTCCCATGCTCTCCAGGAGGGCTCCTGATTGCTAAACTTGAATGTATTCCCATGCTCTCCAGGTGGGCTCCTGACTGCTAACTTGAAATGTATTCCCTGCTCTCCAGGCGGGCTCCTGACTTCAATAAAATAGACAAAAACAAAGAAAATTTTCTGCCCCAGTTTGGTATCTGGGCACATATGTAAGTGTAAAACGAATCATATTACCAAATATCAATAAGAACTTGAAAGCTAAAACTTGAATTGTACTCCCTTGTTCTCCAGGCGGGCTCCTGACTGCTGACTTGAAATGTATTCCCTGCTCTCCAGGCAGGCTCCTGACTGCTAACTTGAAATGTATTCCCTGCTTTCCAGGCGGGCTCCTGACTTGAAATGTATTCCCTTGTTCTCCAGGCAGGCTCCTGATTGTTGAACTTGAATTATATTCCCGTGCTCTCCAGGTGGGCGCTTGGCTGCTGAACTTGAATTGTATTCCCGTGCTCTCCAGGTGGGCGCCTGACTACTGAACTTGAATTGTATTCTCCCTGTTATCCAAGTGGGTACCTGATTTCAACAAAAATAGACAAATAAAGAAAATTTTCTGCCCCAGTTTGGTAGCTGAGCACATATATGAGTGTTAAACTGAATCATGTTACCAACTATTACTAAGAATTTGAAAGTTAGGTCCCATTATCTAGGAGGGTCCTGACAACTCCTATTTAAATGATAACTTTAAAGCTAAATTATGTCTTTTGAAGGTATATCTTATGGTAAGTCTTGGTATCCAAGAAAATTTTAAAACTACATCTCATTATCCATGAGGGTCCTGAAAACTCCTAATTGAATCCTATCTTAAACATGCAAACTTTGAAGCCAACTTATATTCCTTTGGGGTACATTTATGCTATATTATGCTACTCATGATTGTTTTGAATTTTAAACTAGGTCCCATTTTCCAGGAGGGTCCTGAAAACTCCTAATTGAATCCTATCTAAAACATGCAAACTTTGAAACCAACTTACCTTCCTCTATGCTATTCATGATTGTTTTGAATTTTAAACTAGGTCCCATTTTCCAGGAGGGTCCTGAAAACTCCTAATTGAATCCTATCTAAAACATGCAAACTTTGAAACCAACTTACCTTCCCCTATGCTATTCATGATTATTTTGAATTTTAAACTAGGTCCCATTTTCCAGGAGGGTCCTGAAAACTCCTAATTGAATCCCATTATCCAGGTCGGACCTGAGAATCAAAATCAAACCTGCCTGGTGCTTGCCTTTCCCCTGCGTAGGATTTCCCCGGAACAATCGAAATTTTCTGACCTTGTTTCAATCAAAGAAAAATCTTGTCAGTTTAAAATGTGGTGGTTAGTTGATGGCATTCTTTGCTTAAAGTCTCTCCGCTGCCGTGCTTTGTTTTGAAAAATTAAAGAAAAAAACTACTCGAAAATCAAAAATTAAAATTAAAGAGTGCAAAATGACTATTTTTGTGATTTTCCTTTTTATAAAACAACTTAATTACTAAAAAATTCTTAAAATGCAAAATTAACTCCTAAATGCACTTGCAACACATTTTTTTTTTGTATTTTTCACTAATTAAAATGCACAAACAAAAATGCAAACAATTAACAGAAAATGCCACAAAAATCCACAGAATTGCAAACACTGAAAGAAATTATTTTGTTTTGAATTTATGGGAGTAATTCATATAGGGCAAAAATCGCGTGCTCACAACCATCCTTATGTATGCCATGTCTCTTCGTTCTTCAGCCTCGTTGAGGTCTTTCCTCTTGCTTTCGTCGTTTCTCGGCCCACTTTCGTGTGAGTACCTTAGACTTGGTTCTCCGACCTCGACCGATATTACTGCATCGGTCCCATAGACCAGTGGGTATGGTGTTTCTTCTGTGCTTGTTTTTGGCGTTGTGCAGTATGCGCATAACACTTCCGGTAGCAACTCCGGCCACAATCCCTTAGCGTTCTCGAGCTTCTTCTTCATGATATTCAATATTGACTTGTTGGAGGACTCCACCTGCCCATTGTCCACGGGATGATATGGCATATAGAGTATTCTTTTGATATTCCATTTCTCGAAGAACTCAACGATCTTTTTTCCAGTGAATTGAGGTCCGTTGTCACAACTGATTTCTTTGGGGAGGCCAAAATAGCACACGACATTCCTCCATATGAAGGTGATCACTTCATGCTTGCATATTTGGGCGAATGCAACTGCTTCCACCCACTTGGAAAAATTGTCAGTTAAAACTAAAAGAAATCGTACATTACCTCGTCCTGCTGGGAGGGGTCCGACGATGTTCATTCCCTATTTGAGGAAAGGCCAAGGTGAGGTGACTGAGTGGAGGTGCTCGCCCGCTTGGTGGATCATGGGGGCGTATCTTTGGCATTGTTCGCATTTTTTTACGAAGTCGGCGGCCTCTTTTTTCATTGTGGGCCAGTAGTAGCCTACTCGTATGAGGCATCTAACTAGGGCTCGATTGCCGGTATGAGCTCCACAGTGACCTTCGTGGACTTCCTCTAGAACGCGCCACATCTGGTTTGGGCCTAAGCATTTTGCTAGGGGGCCGCCATACGTTCTTTTGTACAAGTGGTTGTTGATGATGATGTACCTAGCCGCCTACATTCAAGGCTTCTTAGCTTCTTTTTTATCGTCCGGAAGCACTTTGTCCTGCAAATATATGACAATACGATTTCGCCAGTCCCAAGATAGGTTTATAGTACATACCTCGATTTGATCGATCGTTGAGTGGAGGAGAGTGACCATGATAGAATATAAGGGTCCACCAAACTCTATAGAGAACCAGGTTCTCTGTCAGATTCAGCAGTGCACACACATGACAGTAAATAAATGACAAGAGGAATTTTACGTGGAAAATTCCCAGCTCAACGGGATTAGAAACTACGACCTACCCTTATAGGATTTCAACTTCACTACTGAGCAACTTTTAGATTACAACCTATGTAAACTAGGAATTAACCTTTGAATTCCTCACTAACTTGTAATACTCTATTACAAGACACTCTGTAATAACTCTATTACAAAGACTTTACGACATGACTAACTCTAGTCAAGACTCAAACACTCAGGTTTAAGGTTTACAAAGGGGTTCCTATAGAATGCTTCTAAACAAGCTAGATAGGAATTACAATTGAAGAACTATTAAAAATTTACAACTCCACTAAGGACATATAATTACTTGATGTGGGAACTGGTCCATAGTTGATTTGTTCTTTGTTCTTGAAGCTCTTGAGACTTTCTTGCTAGATGTTACGTAAATGAGCTTCTGAAAAATTCTAGTAAATAGGTTTTACCTTCCTTTATTGTATATATACATGTGTGACATCACTTACAATGATGTAAGCAAGGTAGATAAAAAGTCTTCCCTGGAAAGTTGACTGCAACACTGTTCCTGCACTCTAGCATGTGCAGACAACAACTTTCCAGCTAGAGAGTTGACTTTACCCATTTTTCTCGGGACTGGTAAGGACCTGTTCCCCCAACTATTCCTTCCACTCTGAAGAGTTGAATCATAACCCATGCTGAATCCCAACCTGGAACCTTATGATCCTAAGGTCTTGTAAATGTGTAATAGGTTCCTTATCTGGTTCTGGATAGTAAGTTTGTTAGATCGTCAAAACATAAAGCAAAGTACTTATGACCAAAGTACTTGTAACCTATCAATTTCCCCTTTTTTGATGATGACAAACTCATAATTGAAAATCCCAGAAAGAACCACACATAGCCAGATTGTAAACTAGAAGGATCTTAAGTTTCCCCCTGAAACTCTGCATTCCCCCTTAATCAGTACCCGAACCTCTATGAATTCCCCCTGAATTTGTATTTCTCCCCCTCCAGATTATTATTCATTTATTCTCTTTATTATTCAATTAAGTCTTTCCCCTTTTGGCATCATAAAAAACACAGAACAAGTAAGTAGCGTAAAGAAGTCTAGTGTAGTTAACTTATGCCACTTGTGTGCATATAACATGATGAAAAAAATAGAGACAAAAGAGTAGCAGCATAAACAACAAAAAGGAAATCACTTTCATTAACTAGATTTGGACTTTTAAAGGAGGGAGCAAAATCGTTGTTATCATCCATAGTTTAAAACAAACAAAAAACAATTGCGAGAAACAAATAAAAACATCAACAAAAACAACTTAAGGATTGACACTAGAAAATGGACACTAAGGGGACGTTCTTTAAGGGACACTGGAGGAAGGGGGCTTGGAAGAGGCAGCAAGGGTTTGGAGAACAAGATCCATGCGAGAATTTGCGGACATTTACTCATTGAGTAGTCTTTCTTTCATGTCCTCTACCTATTTCCTGTGTTCAACATTCTCCTTTGTTAGGTGTTCAACTTCTGAGCTACGAGAACTACTAGAACAAGGTGCCTCTTGTAACTGACTGAGCTGACTCTCAAGAATTGCTTTCCTAGCCTTCAACTTCTTAATCTCCTCTATGGCACTGTTCTGAGCATTTATCAGTTGAGAGATAGTGGAAGTGTTTCCAACTTCTCCGACCTTGTCAATGCACTCACACTCCTCAAAAGTAGTTTTTGAAAAGGATTGCTTTTTAGTGCACACTTTGGCCTGTCCCAGAGGTACTTTGAAGCACTCAAAGACCTTTGTGAGAAGAAAACCATAAGGTAGTCCAGGATTCCCATCCTTAAGGTTTTCTACCTTCTGCATATGCTCAGTCATTATGGCAGGAAAATTATGGAGGTAAAATTATCCAAGGCTTCCATAAGGAGCAGGTCAGCTTTGGATGCAACAGATCTTCTCTCAGCACGGGGAAGCAATACTTTGTTAACCATCTCAAAAAGTAACTGATATACTGGAAGAAGTGCCTTCTTATGCACCTGTTCCCCATGCTGTATTGCCTTGTCCTTGACACTGGCATTTCTAAAGTTTGATGTGCAAGCACCCTGAGCAGACGATAGTCCTTCGGCAGGAACACCCAAAATTGACCCCAATAAGATAGAGTCCATCACTATGTTCCCCCCATTTATCAACACGCATATTCGATCACCCTCTACAGTGAAGATGATGGTATAGAAATTCCGTACCTCCTCCTGATACACTTTGGGAAACTCATTTATAAATAAATTTGTCCATTGTTGAGAATCACAAATGTCCACTAATTGTCTCATCTCAGCAAGTTCTAGAATGTTAGAGGCAAATGTGTGGCACCACAGTACTTTCTGATTTCTCAACTTCCTTTTCTCAGAACTCAGAGTCTCACTAACTTTTGCTTTCTTGGTGGAACCAAGTTCCACATCATCCATTTTTCTTCTTCCTGACTTGCGAACAAACTTTCCCGTCTCCACTGACTTTTTCTGCACAAGTTCACCAGATTTTTCCACTTCTTCATCATCAGACTTGTCACCACTCTTTTTTACTGTCTTGTCACCAGAATTTTTCACCAATTATTCACTAGAAGCAACATTAGCACTCTTGGAAGGACTTTCAGCATTTGTAGAAGTGTGCCTTATAGATTGAGAGTGAGAGTGCTTCTGCTTCGAGAACTTGTGGGTTAAGGAACTAGGTTCATCTTCAGCTTCCTCGTCCACATTTACCACATGAACGACCTTTTCATTCACAACTTTTCCATCCTTTACCAGCCTTCTCTTTCTCTTGCTCTTTTGACTCTTCTTGAGAGCAGACTCCAGAGCCTCCTTTTGCTGCAACCAAGTAGTGGGTCGCTTAGGGGTTGACTCTGGAGCTACAACTGGCTTACTCCTAGCCCTGATAAAACTAACATATGCCAAATCATCTACGCCTTCTTCGATGTTAGAATTTGTCTTAGGCACCGCCATATTCAGAGGCTCAGCATAGAAGTGGGGAGAAGGAGCAAGATCAACATTGGCCTGGGGAAATGAACCTTGACTTGGATCCTCCATGGAGGGATCAGGTTCATCACTTGGGACCCCAGTAGTGTCTTCTTGAGAAGATTGTTCAAAAAGAACAAGTGTTCCCCAGTCTTCTGTGGACTGAGGCTCTTCCCTATGAAACTCAAACACTCCTCCACCTTTCTATACAACAACCTCTTATGAAGCAATAGAAAGCATATTTTTTACCCCTCTCTTTCTTGTGGTTTCATGGAAATTTCAGCAGAAGGAGGAGTGATACCTGTAGAATCGTGGCCTGTCATGGTTGTATCAGTCTCTTCATGACTAATCACTGGATCTTCACTCGAGTGCCCAAACATAGAGAGAGTTGATGATTCCTGAATAAGGTTTCCTCGTTTACCCTGTTTACCCTTTTTACTCTATTTGACCAGTGAGACTGGAGGAGGATAAACATTCTCAACCTTGCTTAGATAAGAAAAAGAATCGGAGTGGGTAGTAGAGGGAGTGGAGTGTGGATGAGACTCTGCTTTAGGGTTTGTACTAGTGATTGTGTTAGGGGAGGAGTTCCCCGTTGGAATGCTGACTGGTGAGGACTCAATCACAGTATTGTCAGGCACGCTGGAGGTTGCTTGATTTTCAGACATGGTGAGATTGTACTGGAAGGATTGTGGATTTGAGAAGAGAGAAGACAAAGAGGAGATTTTGAATTTGGAAGAGAAAGGTTGTGATGTTGATTTATTTATGATGAGGGACCAGTTTTGAAATGGCGGCAACCTTTTGCTTGGGGAGCTGTATCATTCAGAAAAAGGTGTGACGCTTTGGATGAAAAGACACAAATTAAAGATACTATCACACTGATGATGATGTGGCATTGTTGTTTTTGTCCATTTTAAGTTGTGTATGAAGAACAAAAAAACTACTAACATGTATCAAGAAAACCAGGTTCCCTGATAGATCTGGCAAGTGAGTTTAACCCCTTTTTCAGCATACACTACATCATCTGCTGTTGTAGCCATCATGCGTGTCTACCTGTAACGGTATAGAGGTGAGTTAGACTTAGCCAGAAAATACTTTAGCTAATTTTTACCTGACTATTATTTTCATAACCAATCATAAGGAACCAAGTTCTTAGTTGGGTTTTATCATCTCCAGTGTAAGGCAATTTTTCTCGAAATATTTTCTTTCCAGGGCTTTAGTGAAGATATCTGTAACTTGATCTTCAACAATCAATGTATTTGACCTTCTTGAGTTGGACTCAAGTTCTTCTAATTTGCTGCTTAGTCCATAACATTTGAGCACGACAGGAGGTTGATGATACATATTCTGCTTCAGCTATTGAGAGTGCCATTGTACTTTGCTTCCTTGAACCTCATGAGGCAAGATAGGAACCCAGAGAATGTCCCATTTCTGGCAAGCTTTTCTTATCCATTTCTTGAAGGATAGTGGAGAATCAGGTCCTATGTTCCTCTAAGATACCTCAAAATTCTTACACCAGCCTTCAGATGAGACTCCTTTGGATTTGACTGAAACCTTGCACAAAACCCAACTCTGATCACGATGTCTGGTCTACTTGCAGTGAGATACATGAGTGATTCAGTGATGTCTCTATGCATGGTTTGATTTAGAGGAGAACCAGGTTCATCCATGTCTAGGCGTGAAGCTGTGGCAATGAGAGTGCTGATTACATGTGATGCTTCTATGTCAAACCCTTTTTGACAACTCGATTTTCAGCTTCTGTTGTTGTAGTTGTGGGACTAGGTTCCTTGCTCGAATCAATGAGCATTCTCCACCTTGATTAGTATTTTTGTTCTCTCTTGAGATGAGTACATAAGGAGGATTTGTACATCTCTTTTAGCATCAGATTTTCAAAGCTGATCCTTCCCATTATTGAGAGCATAACAATTGTACCCAGATCTCCTCAAATGAGTCAACAACTTTGGTCAAGATGTTTTCAATCCCTCTATTAAATAATATTGATTGTGCCCAATCTTTAAGAGTCCTGTTCTTCTTTTCCACAACTCCACTTGCTGTGGTGTTCTTGGAGCTAAGAGGTTGAATAATTCTTCTTTGAATACAACATTCTTCTATTCTGGCATTATCCAAACATGTTCTATGATCTGATCTGATACAAACCACATTTGTTTCTATCTATATTTGGATCTTCTTGACAAAAACCACAATTACTTGAAAGATCTCATCCTTGGTTATGAAGAACAGAGTCCAAGTGGAATTGGAGTAGTCATTCACTGTCAACATATATATCTTCTTTCTTAGCTGTTAGGCTCTCACTGCTCCACACAGATCCATATGAGGAAGGTCAAGTGGCTCTAAGGTGTTGACTGCCCCTTTTTTGGGCTTAAATGGAGATCTGACATACTTTCCGTTTGCACAGGCATTGCACACTTTATGTTCCTTGATACTCAACTTGGTCAGATCACGAACCAAGTCCTTTAGGGCCAGTTTATTCAGTGATGAAACACTTGCATATCCCGATCTTCTGTCTCATAGTTCAGCATTGTTTTCAACAGCTCTCAACCAACTTATATCACCACTCTGCAGAGGCTCAAACCCAGCAACATAAGTATTCTTATATTTTTTTGGCTATAACATCACCTCACCAGTCACAGTATTTGAGATTGCGCATATCCTGGACAAGAGTTCCACTTTATTTCCCTTGACACATATCTTCCAACTCCTAAACTGTACATTTAGCTATTTTTAAAAGGGTACACTCTCTCCTTGCAGGGCTTTTAGTGAAGGAAAATTGATCGTATTTTCAGTCATGAACTTTGAGTGGCTGCTGTCCTTATGTCATTGTTGGTTGCTCACCTTTATTAGTCCCTGCACAAGGAAATCAAGGGTTAGATTTAGGAATCCAAACGAGTTTAGGTCCCTTGTTAAGAGAGAAGGGGTGAATGAGCGCTCTCTTAGTCCAAGCAAACAAAATGCATTTCCTATTTGAAGGACCAGGTCCTCTAGCAGTAGTTACTCCCTCAGCAAAGCCTTTATTTTTCTGATGAGACTGAACCCTGGCCATGTAATTTTCCTTGAGGTGCCCATTGTTACCACAGTGGGTACATAGCCAATTGTCGATTATAGTAATGTACTTGCTATAAGGGTTGTAGGGAATCTTTTCCCTTTGAAACCCAATCCCCTGCCTGTTTCCCCCACTACTAGTGTACATGGCAGCGATAACATCAAAAGACCAGGTCCTCTTAAGCGATTTTTTAATGTCACTCTTTACCTTCCCTAGTTCTTCCTGAAGCTGTTTGTTTTTCTCAAGCTCAACACACCGACTAGTCTTCACCAAATTCAAGATTAATGTGTGCCTCACTTGCAACTTCCTTTCCCTTTTTAGAGTTTACAGGCCAATTTACCATTTTAAATTCCCCAATTATTTCTTTCAAGTCTACTACCACCACTACTAGGTCATCTCTTTCTTGCTCAATGATAGCAACTCTCTCAGTCAAGGTTTCTTTTTCTTTACTTGCACACTAAATGGTTTCTTTTAATTCCACCACAACAACCATTAGATCATCACTTTCATGCTCTATACCAACAATTTTCTCTTCTAAGTCATTCTTTTCTTTTTTCAGGTTCTCTATCGTTTCTTCAAATCGACTACAACAATTACTAAGTCATCTCTGATTTGTTCACCTTCCCCTAGTTCCATAGTTAATGCATCTTTATCATTGATAAGACTATGGTATGCATCAATTAGCACATTTGCTAATGACATGAGCTTTTTAGGAGAGTAAGATTTTAGATTTCTCTGAACATCCAGAAAGTTTACCTCATCGCTGTCGTCATCTTCATCGTCATCAGATTGAGCCATTAAAGCAAAGATTGAATCATACTCAATTGTTTCATTTTCCACTGCCATCATTGAACTACTACCATGGTCATTTTCTTCTTTAGATTCTCTGGAGGAGTTTTCTCATGCAGCAAGAGCTTGCTTCATAATATTGTCAGCATCCTTCTTCCTCTTGTAGTGTTTGTTAGGAACCTGGTTCCTCTTGGCTGCTTTATCAAAGTTGTTATTGTATTGATCTTGATTTAGGAGGGGGCAATCCTTGATAAAGTGTCCTAACTTGCCACATTTATGACAGAGGTCATAATTTTTTGGCTTGCTAGAACTTCCCCTTTTTGGAATGCCTCCATTCTTGCGAACCATCTTCTGGAATCTTCTTGTCAGTTAGGCCATGTACCCATCTTCACCACTTGAGTCATTGCTGTCTTTCTTGAGGACCAGGTTCTTTTCCCTCTTAGGCTCTCTTCTTTCATTGTCCTTCTTCTTCTTCATTTCATAAGTTTTCAAGTTTCCAACAAGTTTATCCATGGTCAGTATCTGCAAGTACTTAGTCTCTGTAATGGCGTTAACTTTGCTTTCCCAGAACTGGGCAGTACACTAAGGATTATTCTGACAAGCTTATTTCTTGAAATATTTCACCAAGAGAGTGAAGCTCATTGATGATGGAGGTGAATCGAGTATGCATATCTTGGATGAATTCATCATCTTTCATTCCCAAAAGCTCATATTCAGTTGTGAGCATATTAATCTTGGATTACTTCACCTGTGTTGTTCCCTCGTGCGCTGTCTGAAGAGCTTCCCGGATCTTTTTTGTTGATTGACATGCTGATATCCTGTTATATTCATCAGGACCAATGGCACAAACAAGAATTTTCTTGGCACGAAAGTTCTTTTTCTATGGCCTTTCTGTCAGCGTCATTGAATTCCTTCTTAGTCTTGGGGATGACTACACCTGATTCGCCAAGGTTCTTGGTAGGGACAAAGGGTCCGTCACATATAACATCCCATAGCTCAGAATCTTCAGCCATGATGAAGTTGTGCATCCTTGTTTTCTACCATCCATAATATTGCTCGTTGAACCTTGGAGGTTTGTAAGTAGACTGCCTTCTTTGAAGTTCGGAGGAGCATCCATGAGGATCCTTTCTAGGTGTTAACCTTATAGAAAGAACCTACTTTGCTACCAATTGATAGAATATAAGGTGTTGATACCCAATTTTTTCCTATATATTTTAAATATGCATAACTACCTTCAAAATAGCATATATATGCATATATAAGCATGTCCAAGGTTTTAGTATTTTTCCCATAATTTTAAGGGATTAAATTGACTTATTTTCTCCCTTTTTATCCATAAAATTCCTAATAATTGTTTCCAAAATTATTGTTTTAATAATTCATCTATTTAATATCTGTATTTATGCCAAAATATGGCTAACTTAATTTTTATATATTTTTACAATTATATTTAGTATTTTTAAAGCTAAATTGTACATAATTGTAATATTGGCCCTTTTAAGATTTAATTATGTTTTATACGCATAAAATTGGATCTCGTATTTTTAAATTGTTAATTATGTATATCAAATCATTTTGGCACCTTAAATTTATTTTTCCAGAAATTGCATGTTATTTTTTATAAATTAAATTGGTAAAATTGGCTATTTAAATAACAACCAAATTTAGCTTTCAATTATAGCCAAAATTGGACCCCTTTCCAGCTCAATTTCACACCCAAACCACCCGACCCAGATCCTATACACATCGACCTGACCCAAGCCATCCTAAATCTGCCGTTGATCTCTTTAATCAACGGCCCTCGTTCAACCTTTCCTTTTTAATTCTGAGAGACCCCCTAACCCTAATCACATTTCTAAGGGCACCGCCCTCGAATGCTCTCATCTGTCTTCTTTCTCGACCTAACCCTAATCACTTTTCACCGCCTCCTTCTTCGGTCATCTCCGACGACCACCCTTTCAAACCCAAGCCTCCAATGGGTCTCTCATCACCCTGCTCATCATTTCTAAGGCCCTCAAAGGTCCTAGTCCATGTCGATTTGGACCTAGGGTTTCTGTTCCTGTTACTTATGGGTCTCCGGTGTGATTTTGGGCAAAATCACACCTTATATGTTACGATCGGTGAAGTTTCAACAGGTTCCTTTAATTTTTACTTGGTTTTCTTTTTGAAACCCTAACTCTCTTCTTAATCTCTCATATCTATTTTATTTTTATGCTTTAAGACTATCTCCTTCTGTGACTTGCTTATTCTCGAGCTTTCTTCTGAAAGATCTTCTACTTTAAACCATTTTTTACTCCCTTTGAGAAACTAGGGTTTTCGGAGTTCTTTCTATACCTATTTTGACTGATTTCTTTATGATTAAACCTTTTTCTTTATTTATCTTGACCAATTCTAAGTTCTTAGTGCTTTTTAACTTAACTCTGTTAAAAGCCCTAATTTCTTGAAGATTTACTTTACTTGTTTCTGTGTGTTGGCCTGAGCTTCTTTACCTGTTTCTGTGTGTTAGATTGGTTTTCTTCACTCTGGTTCTATGTGTTAGCCATGACTACTTGACTTTGTTAAGTTTCTGTTGGTTACCATGCTTCGAATGGGTTTTTCTATTGAGTCCTTAGCATACTCGTGTCACTTCTGTATGATTGTGTCCATCTGGTTTGCTCATCTCTTGCTTCTTTCTGTCGATATGGCTTACCTTGCATGTCTGCTATGCCTGTTCATTCTTCTTTGTTTATATGTTGAATTATAGAATCATGACTCCCTCTTGATTGATCTTGATTTCCTTAATTTATGGTTTGATTGCAAGATTTTCTTATAAAACCCTAAAATTTTACTCGGCTGTTTAAGTTGATTGATTCCATTTCCTTATTTGCTGTGGTGCTTCATTCTTGCTGAATCCTTTCCTTAATTAGTGTATTCTATACTTAGACTCAATCATATGCTCTATACTTTTACTACACCTTATATGGTAAAAACTTATCTTTCTCAACTGATTTGCTTTTCTTGGTTATCCCTGTTGGTATCCGTTTAAGTTGTAATTCCTTGATTAAAGGGGAGTACTTGTATTAATTGGATTATAATTGTGATTACTTCCATAATTGTGCTAAACCTTTACTTGTTACCTTACTTTCTTCCTATTTTCAAAGCTATAAATACCCTAAGTCTTTCATTAACAAGTCACGAGACTTGGCTTTCAAAAACCCCTCTCTTACTTAAAAAACTCTGTGTTATTCTACTACTATTAGCCGGCTGCAAGCCAAGGCTAATCATCTGTAAACCTTGGTTCTTTCATTTTGCTTACCTCTATCTTCACATGTATGTCCTAGTTAATTTAAAGTCTCAACAACAACATGTTTCTATTCCTGTTTCAGTTTCTTTTCTCTCTGGCATGCTTTTACTTGTGGTTTTGTTGTGAAGTCTGCTAAGCATGCTGATATGATTTCCCTCCATTTAAATTCATGTATTCCCTTTGTGTGATTCAAGTATGTCTGGACAATTGTATTCTTTTACCTACTGTGCACTTACCACTTTGTGAATCCCAAATCCCTTATCCCTCCTCTATGTGTTCATGACTGGTTTGTGATTATGCCAGTGTCCAACTATCTCTGAGCATGTCCATACCAGTCCTAATACTTCTACTGGGGTCAGGTGTCTGAAGTCAATGTATATGTATCCCCAAACCTTCTTAACCCCATGTGTGATTACTAAATTCATTCACTTGTTATGTGTGGTCTTACCCTGAAGTGTTTGAATTTTGTTTTACTAATCCAACTTCTTTCAACCATCTCTATTACTAATTGCTTTCAAAATGAACCTTTCATTCCAGTTTTATAACAAACTCCTTTCAAACATGTGTCCTGCACTTTCACTCTACTCCTAGTTAATAAGTTCTGCCCCCTCTAGTATGTGTACTGCCTTGGGATCCCCTTGAGAACCCTTGGAACTCTAGCATACTGAGGCGGGCTTTCCACACTGCACTGGTTCAATGCTTGGCTAATAAGTCTAGGTGTAAGCATTGCTCGGGGTCCTTGAGACCCTTAGGGAACTTTGATGCACCTAGACTCTGATTTGTCTATGTAAACAAAGATTGAAAGACCATTGGAGGCTTTGGGTAACTATGGCCTGATTGCAGGCTCTCTATAGAATAAATTCTTAATTTTTATTTCACTTATGTAATTCATTTGTTGGCCTGTAATAATTTGTAAATAGATATTTGGGCATTTAGTGAAAGGGTGGGTAGATGTATACTTTATGGGGTAACTTGGGTAAAAATCTTGCTTTAGGATTTAATTTCGAATATGCTTGCCTCACTCACTAGAGAGCATGCCTATAGGGTTTCTGTTCCTGTTGAATCTAATTGCATTTGCATAGTAGAAGCATGCTTGTAGGGTTTCGCTTTCAATCCCATTTGTATCATAATAGAAACCATGCCTATAAGGACTTCACTTTTAATGTCACTTGCCTCATATACAAATCATGTTCTTAAATCCTGCATTTGTCATGTAGAAACCATGTTTCTAGGTTGCAAGTCATCATGTTTTTAATCAACTCAAGTGTAGATACCATGCCTATAGGGTGTAATTCCGATTCAGCAAGCCTTTCACATGTTACTGCAAGTTGACTAAATAGAGTAATACGCCTAGGTACCATGATCTAATTCGCAATTCTGTTTAGCCTAATAGATCAAATGTACCTCGCGTAGTTTACTTCTCAAAATCGGGCAATAACTCTTTTTTATAAAATTAGTCCTTTCAAAACTGTTGTAATCCCATTAGATATCCTTCCTGTAGGTTTAAAAGCGATTATTTCAAAACTCGCTTGTTTCTGCATTAACATAAGTATCAGTCCTGCATGTAGGCAAGCCTTAGGGCATTTCCAAAACTTGCACTGCTCTGAAGTTGTTTCTGTCACTCAACGTTTCTGAATCCTAATGAGCTTTTAAAAGAGATCCTAGGCAACTAATAAGTTGTGACTTCTGCATCTGAAAGTGGTTTATTCCTGCATAATCATTTAGAAATCCTGCTTTAGGACTTTGATTGCTAAAGGCCTTATTTGTGGTTGAGTTGTGCTGCATGTATGCTTGTTTGCGGAGGAAACTATGAGCCTTTAATTGCTCCATTTATGTGAAAGTCCTAAATTGCTTTTCTTTGACTGTCACCTTAGAATTTTTCCTTTAAGCCTTAGGGGTATGTCTAGAATTGCCTATATGAAGAGGTCTTAATTCCCTCCGGGACTATTAAGAAGGGATGGGTAGCAACACGCAATAGGAATCGATGACTAACACTCGCTTTGCATGAACAATAAGGGGATGGGAAGGGTAGACGTGAGATATGATGACTACATGCTAATTTTACGTGTAGCCCCTCATTGAGGAGTGTTTACCGTACATTGCGTGGGATGATCCTGTAGGATAAACAACCTAGGATCCCTCTTTACCCCCTAACCTTCTCCTTGTTTAAACTTTTCTTCATAATTTGTTCAACCTTTATTTCACTACTTGACTTGTTCAAACGTACTGCACCTATTTGATTCAATTATTTGTATGGACTAATTTGTAAAAATATAAGTTTGGTCGGGACCCACAGTTGTGGACCAAGAGTGGTGCCTAAAACCTTCCCCTCAAGGTTATCTCGAGCCCTTACCCTAATCTCTGGTAATGCAAACCAACCCAAGAGTTAATCACTTTAGGTGCCCTAACGCACCATAATCCGTTAGGTGGCGACTCTTCAAATACCCAATTCCCAAAAAGGAAATGAGTCACTGCACCCCATGGAATGTCGAAACTCGGACCTCTCTCTGCGAGGAGGGAAAAAGGGGGGCAACAGTATGGAGACTCTGCTGGGGATATTTTTTTTAGGCTCTTACCATAACAAACTTGTCTTTACAAATTAGTCCAAGCATGCTTTATCCCGTACCCTCCTCCCTTATTTTGAATTTAATTGTCTGTTTCTTTTTGAGCATTTATGATTTCTTTATTACCCTGAAAACTGACTTGTCTCTTTGTTTTCCTTTTCTTGTAACTGTCTTTTCAATTATTTAAATGCTGTATTTATTTTTCCAACGTGAAAATACTTGCCCACATGTTATTAACTGCTGCATAACTCATGCTCCACATTATACTCCACTTGTGCCAAACAAATACTATAGCAACGCTTGATGAGTGGTTGCGCCCTTCCTATATCATTACCCCCACAATTTCGGAAAGGCTTATTTAGTCGACCTGCGGTGCAGTTGATAGTTCCGTGCCTTCCCCCTTGAGTTGTCCGCTCAAGGGTACCAGTCTAAAACCCTATAGAAACCTTACTCTGTTTAAATTGCGCATGCATCATGGTCAAACCTAGCCAGGTCAGTTATGTTGTCCACATAATGATCCTTTAAGATAGCCTTGTCCAAAAGTCCACTGGGTTTCCCTAAACCCAAACAAATATCATCACGTTCTGTGCATTTATTTGGAGAACTAAATGCTTCATGCTAATTGTTGATGTTAAATAGTCGAGTCTGGTGGGGTAAGGGCCTAACCTTGTTTGACTTGTAGAAATATGACTCACGAAGTCCCCAAATTCGGCATGGTCACCAATATCCACCCAAGATTGCTAAGTTGGTGGGAATATTTACATTCCAGTGACAAAACCCTCGTCAGAAAGTATCTGGGTAATCTACCATCCCTCCTAGAGATCCAGCCTAACAACATGATAATAGAAGCTGCTACCTTATTTTGGGATTGTGAAAGGGCCATGTTCCACTTTGGGGACATCGAAATGACACCTTTTCTAGAGAAGATAGGAGGACTGGCCGATCTAGTGCGGGAAACCCCGGGTTTGCTGATGCCTGAGAACCGCGCAGGCAAGGGTTTCCTAAAAATGATGGGTTTGACGAAAAATGCAGAATTGGTATGCCTAAAGGAATCATACATCCCTTTTGACTACCTGTACGAAAGGTACGGGCACAACAAATCATATCATACCTACCATGACGAGTTTGCCATCAGGTCTTTGGTACATATCCATCATAGGGTATTCATCTTCATGTTTTTCTTCCTGGGTCTGATCGTGTTTCTACTGAAGAAAGGGAGAATCCATACTAGTCTGGCTATGGTAACCAAGACCCTAATGGAGGGGATTGGTGGGCAGAGATTCAGCATTGTACCCATGATCATTGCAGAAATATACCGAGCCTTAGAGAAGTGTTAACGAAGAGCGAGACACTTCGAAGGCACAATCTACTACTTCAGCTTTGGCTCATGGAACATCTTTAAAAGGGCGAATACCGGCAAGAAATTCAGCGAAGGGCCTGGGATGATCACATTGCTTTCCACCATCCAAAATGAATGAATTACATCCCCGACATGTTCGCTCAGCATGAGAATGCCAAAGAATGGGTTGAGCTCTTTGATAATCTGACTGAAGGGCAGGTTCAATGGATGTTCGAGTGGTTTCCGACAGAGGAGTTCATCGCCCGATCCAGAGATGCACCTTTTCTGATACTGATTGGTCTAAGAGGAACATACCCTTACGTCCCTCTTCGAGTTATGAGGCAAGCAGTCAGGAAGCAAGTCATACCCAGGGTCGACAAGATGAGCCATCTTCAAGGTAACTTCCAAAATGATGATACTCCCTACAAGTGCCAAGCCCAGCACATGTGGCATTGTAAGGTTGTAATGGACAAAGACACCATTGAGCCAGATAGATATCATGCCGGTTGTACCCCTCTCTATTCTGGTTGGTTGGAAGACAATTAGGATGTTCTGGGCCAGCCAGGGTTCGTTCGAGGTCATAGAATTATAGATGAGAAGGCCGAGGCACAAGTTAAGTACAACCAGCTGCGCAAAAGGATCCATGAATGCGAGAGCGAACACTGCGAGATACAAGAGTCCAACAAGAAACTGATTGAGGAATGGAAAGACATGTCTATCTGTGCCAACAAAAGGCTAGGATACTTGGAGTGAGGCATAGTAGAACTAGAGGGAAAATTTCTCAAAAGGGTTGAAAACTGTCAAAAGGCTGAAGGGACCGAAGGTGGACATCTAGCCAGAGCATATTTATTGCTGGGACTTCGCGAATTGGGGAAGCTGTTCGACGGAGCCAAGGATGTCGAATATGGGGAAGGTCCTTTTGGGACCAAATAGATAGGAATTTACTTTTTCGCTTTATGAATGTAATAAGGCCAATGGCCATTAATGACTTTTATTTCTTGCTTATTTAGTGTCGTTTTGGGATTCACCTATCTTTATCAATAAAATGAGGTATTTAGCATTAAAAGTTCTCTAAGTCTATTTGTCGCTAGGCCTACCTCGGGCACAAAGAGGTTCCCAAATTAGGACACGCTTCACATTCCCGCACTACGTGTTTAAATATTGCAATACTTTTTATAATCCTCACTAATTTGATTACCTTTTGTTTTATTTTTGTTTTTATTATTCCCCTCCCCAAAGGTTAGTTCATGCACTATGGCATCATCATCTTATTTCATAAGATCCAAGGGCCCTCCACCCACTCCTCATCTTAGTCCCTCTAAAGGCAAGAACAAAGGCAAGAATAAAATGGAAGATTAAACAACATCAGAAAGGAGAACACAACTCTCACCATCACGCTGCTCTACCAAAGAACCAATGTAACACCTGCCATACCCCAAACAACACTTCACTACTCATCCCAGAACCTCAGAACTCCACAAACGACCATTTCCACACCCATACACCAGGCTACCATAACAATCTTATCTACGTGGAGACCATGCCACACTCCACCCAACCTATCTCATGCACACCTGAGTTTGATGAAAAGGATCTGCTTATCAGGAACTTGGTCGAGGAACTTAAGAAACTGACCAGCCTGATTCAGGGCATCGAGGGAATCAAAGGAATCGAGGGGCTGAACTATGGGGACCTTTGCATACAACCTGATGTCGAACTGCCCGAGGGGTACAACCCTCCTAAGTTTGAAATGTTTGATGGTACGGGTGATCCAAGGGTCCATCTGAGGACATATTGCAATAAGCTGGTTGGAGTAGGGAAGGATAAAAGGATCCGCATGAAGCTGTTCATGAGGAGTTTGAAAGGAGATGCATTATCTTGGTATATCAGCCAAGATCCCAAGAAGTGGTCAAGCTGGGTAGGCATGGCATCTGACTTTATGGACAGATTCAGGTTTAATATAGAGAATGCACCAGACGTGTTCTATATCCAGAATTTGAAGAAGAAGCCCATGGAGACGCTTCGCGAGTATGCTACTCGCCGGAGATCCAAAGCTGCTAAGGCCAGACCTACCTTAGAAGAGGAGCAAATAAACAAGTTCTTTGTCCGGGCCCAGGACCCGCAGTACTATGAATGGCTTATGATGATTGAGAACCACAAGTTCTCCGACATTATCAAATTAGGTGAAAGAATTGAAGAAGGTATTAAAAGTGGTATGGTTACAAATTTCGAAGCCTTGCAAGCTACGAATAAGCCTTACAGTCCGGTGGTGTGTCTAAAAAAAAGTACGTAGGGGCCATGATGGTTGCGCAAAAGACCAAATCTCCACTTAAATACCAAGCTTACCCGACACCTTCACTCACATACCAGCCAGCCCCAAATTACCAAGCACCCTCATACCAAACTCTGCCACCAACTTATCAGTCATCTCCACCTCCTACATATCAACCTACTTCACCCAGATACTCCCAACCTGCTCATGTCTACCAAACTTATAATGCTTAACCATCCCACTATCAATCACCCCCTGCACGCCAAAATTTCCCTAGACCCCGACCTAATTTTGATCACAGACCTCCAAAACAATATACAGCCATCGCTGAACCCATCGACCAGCTGTATGAGAGGCTCAAAGATACTGGTTATGTCACCCTCATCCTTGCTGCAACCCCTAAGAATCCTTCTCAGTGGGTTAACCCAAACAAGTCTTGTGCATACCACTCTGGCATGAAAGGGCACACCATCGATAAATGTCACTCCTTGAACGATAAGATACAGTCTTTGATTGATAACAAGATCATTGTGGCAAAGGAGCCCGCTCCAAATGTCCGCAACAACCCTCTTCCAGACCATAAGGGGGGGAGGTATCCACATGATTGAAGTAGAAGATGACTGGGATCCCGAGGGATCAATCAGGTTGATCGCAGAAGGTGATGACCCAAAGAAACCGACAATTACTCTCAATCCAATCATAGTCTAGATCCAATCGTCTGAGGACGCTATGGTGAATATGTCTGTACCTCTTCAGTTTGAAGTAGTGATATCCACAAAGACACCGACACCGATTGAGGTTGAATTCGCATATCCGGCGAATGCACCCACACCATTTGTGGTTGCAGTCTTGCCACCCAAGGCGCATGTTCCATTCGAAGTGAGGATAGCCGCGCCGATCCCAGTGGTGATGTCAACCATGCCACCATTCTATACAAATGTTGTACCCTGGAGTATATAGCCGAGGTGAGAAAGAAATGCAAGGTCAGGATTGATGAAACTGTCGCAGCACAGGGTATGACAAGAACTGGTAAAGTCTATACCCCTGAACATCTAGCTGAATCAAGAAAGCAGGCCTCCAATCGACTGCCCCTCATTGAGACAGGTCCATACAACCTTTAGAGGAAGATACAGGCCAAGGAATATTCGGTCATCCACCAATTAAACAAGACGCCAGCGCAAATATCCATTCTCTCTTTGCTGCAAAATTTTGAGACGCGCAAGAATGCTTTGTTAAAGATGCTAAATGAAGCATACATACCAAGTAACATCACTAGTGGGAAAGTGGCTAATATGGTAGGACAAGTGCTGGAAAGCCATAAGATCACCTTTTATGAGGACGAGCTGCCACCTGAAGGGCCGGTGTTGATACCCAATTTTTCCTTGTATATTTTTTAATATGCAAAAATACTTTCAAAATACCATGTATATTTATATATAAGTATGTCCAAAGGTTTTCTCATTTTTCCTTAATTTTTAAAGATTTTTCAAATCAATTTATTGCCCTATTTTATCAAGAAAAACCCAATAATTATTCCCAAAATTATCGTTTTGGTAATTCATTTATTGGATTCTCATATTTATGCTAAAATATAGCTAATATTTTTTTTCTTGCATATTTTCACAAATTTATTTGACATTTTTAAAGATAAATTGCATATAATTGCAATATTGGTCTCTTTTAAAATATAAATCGTATTTATATTTATAAAATTGACTCCAGTATTTTTCATTTGATAATTATGTATTATTAATCATTTTAGTGCTTTTAGTTTATTCTCAGAAATTATTTTACTATTTTTATAAAATCAAGCAAGGGAAAAGTGGCTATTTAAATACTAGCCTCGTTTATTTCAATTATAGCCCTAAATCAACCCCAATTTGAACACAATATCAAACTCAATTACCCAGCCCAAATATTAAATCTACCCGACCCATGACCCTTTTAAATGACCCACCCGGATCCCCATTCAATCCAGGTCGTTGATCGAAATGATCAACGGCCACCATTTGCCCCTTCCTTTTTTAACCTGGACCTACCCCCAAACCCTGGTCATTTTGCACCTGCAGTGCACTTGAATTCCCCCTTCTCCCAACTCTCTCTCAGAAACCCTAGCCGCCACCTTCAATCACCACCTAAAATCGACCAAATCCATGGCTTCCAAAGCCATTGATGGCCTGTATCTACCCCTACGACTCCTACATGCTCGATTATCATGGCTTCAAGGCCAGACCTTGAAGAAATTTGGTCCAGACCTCGGATGTTTTCAGTGCTATGGCTATCTCCGGCCATCTTCGACCTTGCTCCAACCAGCTATGGCCATTCAGGCCTGATCTCGACCTCTCCTACCTAGATCGATGATTTCTAAACCTTTCTCACCCTCTGAGTTTCTTCTGAAACCTTAACCTTCAACTTTCTTCTGATTCTTTTAGATCCGTTATAGATCTGTGTTCTCTCTAAGCTTTTAAACATTTTCTCAAAGTCTCTTTCAAAACTTTACCTTCAAAACCTTTATCTTTTCCGATTTAGGGTTTTGTTAAGATAGTTTGAAGCCTTCTCTGATTTTTAGCGTATTCTACTGTGTTTCTTATGTTGATTCTTCTATTTTATTCTTATGTTGTTCTTCTACTGTGTTTCTTTATGTTAAAGTCTTAGGCATTTCTTAAGGTTTCTGATTTATTCTCTTCGTTGATATTTTGCATGATTCTCTTGTCTTTCATCTCTATACTCGATTGATGGTAAAAACCCTAAAGTTTGGGGGTTCATTAGAGTTTTGAGACTATTTTCTATGTGATTTGTCTGTTCCTCATCTCTGAACTTGTTTGGTTTCAAATTCCTAATTTCTTTGGACCTATTCGAGTTCCAAAAGTCGTTTCATCTACTGCTCGACTGAATTTCAAAATCTTTTGTTTCTTTATATGGTTCTGAATCCCTACTAAACTCTTCTAAGGTCTTTCTACTGGACCCTTTGCATGCTATTTGATACTCTCTCCCTTCTCCATTGCTGAGTTACTGAAACTGACCTATGTGACTACCATGTTCCTATAGTCCACTACTTACTGATTTTGCAATTGCATGACACTTTTCTTTATCCTAAATTCAGCCTCGCATGCCTAATACTTGTGTGCTCTTTATATATGTTGAGCTTCTCCTCTAAAATGACTTTCAATTTTTGACTGATTTCAGACCTCCTTATGTAAGTCGGATTGATTCTTTCCTTGTTTTACTAATTTCCCTGTTTCTTGGTTCGATTTGAAAACTTTCCTTAGCCTTTCTGACTTGGTTTATTCATGAACCAGTAATCTGGAATCTCTGACTCCTTGATTTACTATGTACTGATTGATTCTTGCCTTATTTGTTTAACCGTGTATTTCAAAGATCCTTCCCTTAATTAAACTCCTATGTATTTACCTCTAATTGTCTACTTTGCACAAGATGCTTATTCGATCTCTTTCCTTAAGTGATTTCTGCTCATTACCGTTAAGTTTGAACTCCTTAATTAAAGGAAGTTCTTCTGCTAATTGATTTTAATTGGTACATGGTTATTTTCTTGCCTTATTCTCTGTCTGTTTTCAAACTATAAATACCATGCTCTTTCATTGACACAAAAAGACACGAACACTCTTAGTTTTCTGAACTCACACTCACATTCAAAAAGCACTTTCTCTTTTGTTACTTGTACTGTGGCCTATTTTCTTTCAAGTATTGCTACTGCTGTATTTTGCTTCTTCGAACTGGTATGTTCTGATTAAATTTCCAGCATCACAGTAATGTGTTTACTTAATACTTTTACCTTCTTGTCTTTCTACTGCTTGTGTTTAGTTTAGTACTTATTGTAGCATGCTATTGTTTTCTTCTACCTGTTCTAAATCTATTATGAATCCCAAACACCCACCCCAATGTGTTTGATGTTATGGTTTTGCTTGAAGTATGACACTACTGAATATTACTGCCCATGACTCAAGCTTGATCCCCTACTTCTATGTTTCTCTGATATTGTATGTTCTGGTAGGCTTATATGCATGCCAACATTATCTATTGTTGTGCATGCCCAAAGCTTGGCCTTGCCTAAGCACATAGGCTCTTTGCAACTTCCCTATTCCCCTGAACCCCTTTTGTGTACTTGTTTGTAGCTGCTTCCCTCTCCTTCACCCCTTTAGAACTCTGCTCTTCACTTGCACTCTCTCTTAAACTTTAAGTTCTGCCCCCCTCTTGTGAGCCTTGCCTTGGGACCCCTTGAGTTCCCTCTGAACTTGGACACTTGAGGGCTGGTGCTTTTACACTGCACTTGCCCTGATTTTGATAATACAATTTGGGTGTGAGCACTGCCCGGAGTCCTATTGAGGCTCTAAGGGAACTCTGACACACTCAAATTGGAGAAAGGCTTTGGATCAATGGTCCTTGAGTTGGTTTTATCTTGTAACTCAGAGAGGAAGTCAGAATCAGGCTTCCTCTATTTGTACTTTTTTACTTTTCCTGATATAATTTTATTTGTTATGGTTTGTCATAATTTGTAATAAATATTTGGGGCTGGTTAGTGAAAAAGGGTGGGTAACTATGTATGCAAAGGGTAGAAATCATGACTATAGGACTACTAAATTCCTACATATTCAATCTTATATAGAAACCATGTCTATAGGATTCTGCATATTCAATTACATCTTGAAATCATGTCTATAGGGTTCTGCCTATTTAACTTCATATAGAAATTATGCCTATAAGATGTTCTGAATTCTGCATGTTCAAACATCACTTAGAAATCATGTCTATAGGATTCTGCATATTTAATTTCATATAAAAATCATGCCTATAGAAATGTTCAATTCTGCATAAGGTTTAAAACAAGGTCCGCACTGAGACACCGCGTCTACAAGGTCTTAAATCAGTAATGCCTAGAAAGCATGCCTATAGAAGTTTCAAATAAAAAATCTGATTCGCCTCACTCAGTGTTAGATATAAAACCAATAGTAATGGTTGCTATCGTTTGCAGAACTTGCAATCAATTCGTTTAAAATTTGCCTCTCTCTTTCAATAATCTGAGTCCCTCACTTAGTGAATATGCATTCAAATGGTTCATTTCGAGTCTTACTGTTTCATTGCTTTCTGAATCCAGTAGATACCATGCTCATAGGATCTTTGTCCAACACTTAGGCGAGCCTTAGGGTAATAATTATAAACTGAATCTGCTTCTGTTAATAATTACAACCAGCAGGCAGGCCTGATTCGGACTTCTTATCTGAGTTATGTGATAAGCTGAATTTCTCACTCGTCTTTAATACCTTCTAAATCAGACCTAAACAATATGTGTAAGTCATGCTAATTACGTGCTTCTTTGTTTAAGGAGGTATATCTGAGCCTTTGCTTGTTATATGTTTTCCTCGATTTGCAATGAGGGTTTTGTATGTCGCCTAGACTTTTACCTTTGAAACTCCAAATAAGCCCAACATCCTTCCCTTTTAGGATTAGTAGTCCTAAATGCCTTTGGGACTGATAGGATTGGGGTGGGTAATATCATGCAATAAGTAAACGAGACCAATCCGCACTTTAAATACCTTAACGGGGTGGGAAGGGTAGATATGGATATGATGACCACGCGATAATGTCACGTGTAGCCCCCCATTGAGGAATGATTACCGGGCATTGTGTGGGGTGATCCATATTGTTAATAAACCTAGGACCCCCTTTCCCTTACTTCTTTATTTCTTTTATCATTTCAACTCCTTCTTTGAGAATCAGCTTCCTTGGCTCTTTCAAGCTTTGATTGTTTGCAAACTACTATATGAAACCCCCTCTTATTTGAGCCTTATTTGTCTACATGATAATTGCACCCCAAATTCACAATAATTGTCTGGCCGGGAACCATACTAGTGGATTCTGAGGGGTGCCTAATACCTTCCCCTTGAAATAATTTCAAGCCCTTACCCTAATCTCTAGTTATTCAAAATCAACTCTTTTGGTGTCCTAATGCACCTTAAATTATTAGGTGGCAACTCTTCAAATGCAAACCCAATTTCCAAAAGGAATGAGTTGTCCCTCCAAATGTCATAAACCCGATTTCGCTCTAGAAAAAGGGGGTGCGATGGCATGGTGACTCCGTTGGGGATTTTTAGGCTTTTACCATTTCAAACTATTATTGTGAATTTATGCTTCTTTCTGCGCAATTATCCATTTATTTCTTTCAAGCATTCAATTTTCTTTTCGATTGTAGAACTGACTTGTCTTTTTGTTTCTTTCCTTTACTGCCTTCCTTTACTACCGCTTTAAATAATGAAGGATTGTTGTATTTACTGTTTTCCTAACGTGCAAATATGTGACAACCTGCATTAATTGTTGCATAATCATGCTCAACATCATATTCCACTCATGCCAAATAAAATACCATAGCAACGCTTATAATGAGTGGTTGCGCTCTTCCGATATTATCACCCCCTAAATTCGAAAAAGGCGTATTTACGGTAAAACCAGTCGATCAACGATGTAGTCGATTGTTCCGTGCCTTTCCTCCTTGAGTTGTCCGCTCAAGGGTACTAGTCTAAAACCCCATAGAAACCTTACTCTCTTTAAACTGTGCATATATCATGGTCAAACCTAGCCAAGTCAGTTATGTTGTCCGCATAATGACTCTTTAAGATAGCCTTGTCCAAAGTCCACTGAGTTTCCCTAAAACCCAAATAGACGTTACCACGTTCTGTGCATTTATTTGGAGAACTAAATATTTTTATGCCAATTATTGATATTAAATAGTCGAATCCGATGAGGGTAAGGGCCTAACCCTTTTTGTCTTGCAGGAATATGAGGCACGAGGTCCCCAGATTCGGGATGATTAGTACGCCCCCACTCTATCTAGACTGGTGGAGGAGTCTTCCATCAAATAACAAATCAATGAGTGGAAAGAGAGGGTCACCAAAGCTAGCAAAAAGTTGGAATATCTGGAATATGGTCTGCTGGAATTGGAAGGAAAAGTGACGAAGAGAGTCACCGACTGCCAGAACACTGAGGGAAACAAAGGAAAACACCTGGCAAATGCATTTTTACTAGTGAACCTACACGAGCTAGAGGATTTGATCAACGAGAGCATTCAACCTGAGGAAGGTCCTTCTCGGATCAAGTAGATAGGAATTTACTTTTTCGGTTTATGAATGTAATAAGGCCAATGGCCACTAGTGACGTTTTATTTCCCGTCATTTAGTGTCGATTTGGGATTCGTCTAATTTTTATCAATAAAATGAGGCATTTAGTATTTTAAGTTCTTCAAATCAATTTGTCGCTAGGCCTACCTCGGGCACAAAGAGGTTCCCAAATAGGACACGATTTACATTCTTGCACTATGTGTTTAAATATCGCAATATTTTCTTATAATCCTCACTAACTTGTTACTTTTTTTATTTTATTTTTGTTTTATTATTCCCCTCCCCAAAGGTTAGTTCGTGCATTCTGGCAACATCATCTTATTCCACGAGATCCAGGGGCCCTCCACCCACTCCTCCTTTTAGTCCTGTCAAAAACAAGAACAAAGGGAAGACGGAAGATTTGAACAATGCCAGAAAGAAGAACTCAACCGAACGGATAGAGGTCACTCACGGTCATAGTACTTAGGTTTCCAAAGAAAATGCATCCCAACTCGAACAAAAGCTGCTGAAATTCCATGAAGAACTTGATCAGGTTCAGAATCTGGCAAATCTGTCATTTTACCTCACCACTCTAGATGTCAATTTCCCTAATGCTCAGAACCCCACACCTCCACAAAATATCCCGAAGCCACAGAACCATCCTGCTTCTCACCACCACTGCAACACCTGCCATACTTCCAACAATACCCACTGCTCATCCCGAAACCCCAAAACTCCATAAATGACCACTTCCACACCCATCATAACACCCCATCTACGTGGAGACCATATCACACTCCACCCAACCCATCTCAAGCACACCCGGGTCTGATGATAAGGACTTGCTTATTAGGAATCTGGCTAAAGAACTTAAGAAATTGACTAGCCGGAATCAAGGCGTCGAAGGAAGCAAAGGAATTGAGGGGCTGAACTATGAAGATCTCTGCATACAGCCCGATGTTGAACTGCCCGAGGGGTACAAACCTCCAAAGTTCGAAATGTTCGATGGTACAAGAGATCCAAGGGTCCATCTGAGAACATAATGTGACAAGCTGGTTGGAGTAGGGAAATACGAGAGAATCTGCATGAAGCTTTTCATGAGAAGTTTGAAAGGAGATGCTTTGTCTTGGTACATCAGCCAGGATCCAAAGAAGTGGTCAAGCTGGGCAAGCATGGCGTCCGACTTTATGGACAGGTTCAGGTTCAACACAGAAAATGCACCGGATGTGTTCTACATTCAGAATCTAAAAAAGAAACCTACAGAAACATTTCGCGAGTATGCTACTCGCTGGAGGTCCGAAGCTGCTAAGGTCAGGCCTGCCTTAGAAGAGGAGCAAATGAACAAATTCTTTGTTCGGGCCGCAATATTATGAAAGACTGATGATGATTGAGATCCACAAATTTTCCGACATTATCAAACTGGGTGAAAGGATTGAAGAGGGCATCAAAAGTGGTATGGTTACAAACTTCGAGGCCCTGCAAGCCACAAATAAGGCCTTACAGTCTGGTGGTGTGTCCAAGAAAAGGGACATAGGAGCCGTCATGGTGGCATAGAGAACCAAATCTCCCATCAAATACCAAACCTACCCAATGACTCTACTCACATATCAGCCTACTCCAAACTAGCAAGCACCCTTACCCTCTTCCCAAACTCTACCACCCACTCATCAGTCATCTCCACCTCCCACATATCAGCCTACTTCACCCAGATATTCCCAACTCGCACATGTTTACCAAGACTATAATACTCAACCATCCCACTATCAATCACCTCCTGCACGCCAAAACTTCCGTAGACTTCGACCAAATTTTGACTGCAGACCTCCTAAAAATATACAACCATTGCTGAACCTATTGACCAGTTGTACGAGAGATTCAAAGCCACTGGTTATGTCACCCATATCCCTATTTCAACTCCTGAGAACCCTTCTCAGTGGGTTAACCCAAACAAATCCTATACATACCATTCCGACATGAAGGGGCACACCATCGACGAATGTCGTTCATTAAAGGACAAGATCTAGGCTTTGATTGACAACAAGATTATTGTGGCAAAGGAGCCCGCTCCGAATGTCCGCAGTAACCCTCTGCCAGACCATAAGGGTGGAGACATTCACATGATTGAAATAGAGGATGATTGGGATCCCGAGGGGTCTATCGGGTTGATCGCAGAAGGTGATGACCCAAAGAAGACAATAGTTACCCTTAATCCAATCATAGTACAGATTCGTCCATCTGGGGACGCTGAGGTAAATATGTTCGTGCCACTCGAGTTTGAAACAACGTCATCTGCAAAGACACCAGCAACAATTGAGGTCGAATTCGTGTCTCCAACAAATGCACCTACACCATTCGAAGTTGCAGTTTTACCACCCAAGGGACATGCTCTGTTTGAGGTGAAGGTATCCACGCCAATACCAGTGGCAATGTCGGCCGTGACGCCATTCCACACAAAGGCTATACCATGGGACTATATAGCTGAGGCAAGGAGGAAGGGCAATGTTAGGTTCGAGGAAACTATTGCCACACAGGGTATGATGAGAATGGGTAGGGTCTATACCCCAGAACATCTAGCTAAGTCAAGCAAGCAGGCCTCCAATCGGCCGCCCATCATTGAGATAAGTCCAGACGATCTTTGGAGAAAGATACAGGCTAAGGAATACTCGGTCATCGACCAGTTGAACAAAACACCGGCAAAAATCTCCATACTTGCTTGCTACAAATTCTGAGGCACACAAGAATGCTCTGTTGAGGGTGCTGAGTGAAGCAGACGTGCCAAGAAACATCACGGGCGGGGAAATGGATAACATGGTAAGACAGGTGTTGGAGAGCCGCAAGATCACTTTTCATGAGGATGAGCTGCCACCTGAAGGGTTGGGACACAACAAAGCACTACACATCACTGTGCAATGCGAAGACTACTTCATCACCAGGATCCTGATAGACAGGGGTTCCAGTCTCAACATTTGTCCATTGGTAACACTCAAGAAGTTGGGTAGGGGACTGCACGAGATAAAGGATGGATCCATCAACGTGAAAGCTTTCGACGGTTCCCAAAGGTCCATCATTGGGGAAATTAGTCTGTGCTTACAGATGGGGACAACTTGGTTCGATGTTGATTTCCAAGTGATAGACATGCCAACATCTTACAATATGCTATTGGGACGGCCATGGATCCATATTGCTGGGGCCGTAGCATCAACACTATATCAGGCGGTGAAGTTTGAGTGGAATCACTAGGAAGTGATCATTCACGACGACGGTAGCAACCCTATATACAATCGCCAGAACATTCCATCAATCGAGGGGAGAAAGAAGCTGGGAGGAGAGACTTACCATCACATCGAACGGGTGAATGCTATTGACAAAGACAAATGGTGGGATAAAAAAATCGAGAGCATATTGAATTGGAGTGGGTACGAACCTGGCAAGGGACTCGGAAAGAACCTCCAAGGAATCGTTAAGCCCATAAAACTCAAGAAACATGGCACCACTTTCGGTCTGGGATATGAATACACCTAGGAAGAATTCAACAACTGGTCGCCACCATGGCGCGGTCCTTACTATCTGCTAGAGCAGCCAATACCACATTTGGAGCAGACTTTCCAACAGGCTGACATTGTTTATGGGTCAGAAGAAGAAGAAGCACTTGCAGCGGTAAAGAATTTGTTCCTGGAAGACAATGACATGGACTATTGTGTTGTTCTCGAGGAGGAGGGGGAGGAAGACCCTTCCATACAGGCCATAAACAGAGGGGCACACCTCAATAACTGGACCATCAGGACAACCAGAGCCCGACGAGCCTCGGGGTAGCAAGGCTAAAACAAGCAGCATGCACTGTTTTTATTTACTAAATGATTTTCCTTTCGCATTTTAATTCCCGTAATAAGATCTCCAATATTCAAAACGATTATGCGATTTATTAAAGCATTTTGACTTTTCTTATGAATCAATACTCTTTATTTTTCTCTTATTACTTTACTTATATAGCATTACTATTACTTATCTTGATGAACCAATGACTGTGACATACAATGAGACAACGTAACAAATGGACATTGATTTAGAGGAAGACGACATACCAGAAGAGATTATTAAGGAATTTAAGAATCTTAAGAACAGACCTAAGTCTAACCTAGACGAGACCGAGATTGTTAACCTGGGAGATGCAGAGAACGTCAAAGAAACGAGAATCAGTGTCCACTTATCGCTATCAGAAAAGAAGGAATACATAGAATTTCTAAGGGAATATGAAGACATATTCGCTGGTCGTATGATGACATGACTGGTCTGAGTACATCTATTGTGGCTCACAAACTGCCAACCGATCTAACATGTCCGCCGGTAAAGCAAAAGCTCAGAAAGTTTAAGCCTGACATGAGTCTGAAAATTAAGAAAGAAGTCACTAAGCAAGTCAAAGCCAAGGTTCTCAGGGTAGTAGAATACCCAACCGGGCCAGTCCGAAAGACGACTTCCCCTTGCCAAACATACACATCATGATCGACAATTGCGCCAAGCATGAATTGCAGTCATTTGTGGATTGTTTTGCTGGGTATCATCAGATTTGGATGGATGAAGAAGATGCTGAAAAACGACTTTCATTACGCCGTGGCGAATGTACTGTTACAAGATAATGTCGTTCGGCTATGCAGGGGCCACCTACATGAGGGCCATGACTACCATCTTCCACGATATGATACATAAGGATATAGAGGTGTACATAGATGATGTTATTATCAAGTCCAAGAAAGCCACTGACCACATGAAAGATTTGAGGAAGTTCTTCAATAAATTACGAAGGTACAACCTGAAACTAAATCCCGCAAAGTGTGCATTTGGGGTTCCTGCCGGAAAACTACTTGGTTTATTGTGAGTCGCCGAGGAATAGAACTAGATCCATCAAAGGTCAAAGCTATTCAAGAATTGCCACCGCCGAAGAACAAGAAGGCTGTGATGAGTTTCTTGGGGAGACTTAACTACATCATCCAGTTCATAGCACAATCTATAGTTATCTGTGAGCCAATATTTAAGATGTTAAAGAAAGACGCTGCTACCAAATGGACTGATGACTGCCAAAAAGCTTTCGACAGAATCAAGGAGTACCTGTCAACTTCACCGGATTTGGTCCCGCCCGAGCCAAGTAGACCTATATTACTCTACCTTACAGTATTGGATAGAGCTTTCGGTTGTGTTCTGGGGCAGTATGATGAGATGGTAAGGAAGGAGCAGGCCATCTATTATCTCAGCAAGAAGTTCACCCCGTACGAGGCCCGGTATTCTCTTTTAGAATGCATCTGTTGTGCTTTGACTTGGGTAGCTCAGAAGTTGAGGCACTACTTCTGTGCCTATACTATATATCTCATATCAAGGATGGATCCCTTGAAGTACATCTTTCAAAAGCCCATGTCCACTGTCAAGTTAGCCAAGTGGCAAATCGTGTTAAGTGAGTTCGACATTGTTTGCGTAATTTAGAAAGCGATCAAGGGACAGGCATTGGCAGATCACCTTACTGAAAATCTCGTGGATGGAGAGTACGAACCCCTGAAAACATGTTTTCCTGATGAAGAGGTATCGTTCATAGGAGAGGACATTGCAGAATCCTATGATGGTTGGAGAATTTTTTTGATGGAGCAGCAAACTTCAAAGAAGTTGGCATAGGAGCAGTCCTAGTATCAGAAACTAGTCAGCATTATCCGGTGTCTGCCAAACTCAGGTTCCTGTGCACCAACAACATGGCCGAGTATGAAGCCTACATCTTAGGGCTCAAGATGGCCATTGACATGAACATTCAAGAGTTGCTAGTGATCGGAGATTCGGACCTACTTATACATCAGGTTCGAGAAGAATGGGCAACGAAAAACTCCAAGATACTCCCGTATCTGCATCATGTATAGGAATTAAGAAAGAGGTTCACAAAGACAGAATTCCAACATGTTCCCAGAATCCAGAATGAGTTCGCTGATGCATTGGCTACCCTATCTTCCATGATACAACATCCAGACAAAAACTTCATTGACCCTATTCCGTTAAAGATCCATGATCAGCCAGCTTATTGTGCTCATGTTGAGGAAGAAGCAGACAAAAACTTTGATTTTATGATATCAAGGAATATTTGACGAAAGGAGAATACCCGAAGCGCACAAATCCTACTCATAATCGCACACTTCAAAGGTTATCCAACAATTTCTTTCACAGCGGAGGAATCTTGTATAGGAGGACTCCTGATTTGGGATTGCTAAGGTGTGTCGACGCAAAAGAAGCATCTAGGCTACTCGAGGAAATTCATGCTGGGACCTGCGGTCCACATATGAACGGTTTTGTCTTAGCAAAGAAGATACTCCGAGCTTAATGCAACAAGCTCACCATGGCCGTTTGCCGCTTGGGGAATGGATGTTATTGGACCAATTGAGCCCTCTACCTCCAACGGGCACATTTTTATCCTAGTAGCAATCGACTATTTCACCAAATGGGTCAAAGCAACATCTTACAGTGCAGTGACCAAGAAAGTCGAGGCAGACTTTGTCCGCGACCGCATCATTTGTCGATTCGGGACTCTAGAATCAATCATTACTGATAATGGCTCCAACCTCAACAGTGACTTGATGAAATCCATGTGTGAAACCTTCAATATCAGACACAAGAATTCTACAGCCTACAGACCTTAGATGAACGGAGCAGTAGAAGCCGCCAATAAGAATATCAAGAAGATATTGAGGAAAATGATAAAGAAGCATAAACAGTGGCACGAGAAGTTATCGTTCGCTTTACTGGGATATCTCACCATTGTCCGCACATCAACCGGGGCAACCCCATATATGCTAGTGTATGGCACATAGGCCGTCATTCCCGCTGAGGTAGAAATTCCCTCCCTAAGGATCATACAGGAAGCTGAGCTCAATGATGCAGAGTGGGTAAAGAGTCGTTACGAGCAGCTGGCTCTTATCGATGGAAAGAGAATGAATGCAGTTTGCCATGGTCAACTTTATCCGAACAGAATGTGTATAGCCCTCAACAAAAGAGTCAAGCCGAGACAGTTCACACCAGGACAGCTGGTGTTAAAGAAATCCTTCCACATCAAGATGAAGCCAAAGGGAAATTTTCTCCTAATTGGCAGGGTCCGTACATGGTTCACTGGGTTCTAACAGGAGGAGCCCTCATACTTGCAGAATTGGATGGAGAAGTCTGGCCAAAGCCGATCAATTTAGATGCAGTCAAGCGTTACTATGTGTAATCTGTATACTTTCCTATATGATGTAAATTGGACTACGTTTGGCCCGATTCCCATTTAAGAGGGGATACGTAGGCAGCCCTATGAGTTCGGTCTCAATTCAATAAACTTTTATTTCCACCCCGCAATTGGAAACTGGGGCAGAATTTTGAGGAGGACCCTCAAAATTTCGAAGTTAATTTCAGCCAATCATCGCTAGCAGCAGTCGAAAGCATCATTCTATTAAACTGGGGCATAATTTTGAGGAGGAACCTCAAAATTCCGTAACAAGAAAGGTTGAAATGTCTTGAACCACGTCGCAATCATTGGTTCATCTAAAGAAAACTATTCTTAATTATGTATTTATTGTTACATCTTCTTTACTAAATCATACATGTTTATTTCTGAAATCGCTCTATTTAGCAATGCTAACCCCAACAATATGTACAAGTCACCAGATCAAAGCGGGCAGGTCAAGTAGAGCCAGCGAGGATACGAGCTAACCTCCCCTCTTTACAAAACTCACAATTTTTCTTTGGATGCAGGCTCTTGAGTTGCAAAATCATCAAATATACTATACACTCACGAGACTCACATTGCTCAGAAATACAACTCTCAGAACCGTTGCACTTACTCACAACTACTATCCACACACAGTGTCCCCAACAAACACAGTATCCCCAACAGTCGCAATATCATAATCCGCTATCAGCTAAGAAATTCTATTATCATTTTTCCCTTTTACTTCTTGCATAAGGCTACCATTCTGCCTTCCGAGACTAATCTCTATCTACATATGCATTTTTGCATTGCATAAGTCTACCATTTTGCCTTCCGAGACTAAGCTTTGTCTCCATCTGTATTTATGCATTGCATAAGGCTACCATTCTGCCTTTCGAGACTAAGCTCTGTCTCCATCTACATTCCTGCATTGCATAAGGCTACCATTCTGCCTTCCGAGACTAAGCTCTGTCTCCATCTGCATTCTTGCATTGCATAAGGCTACCATTCTGCCTTCTGAGGTTAAGCTCTACCTCCATTTGCATGGCTGAAAGATCGCCACCTTATTTACATTTGCAGTGGCTGAAAGATCGCCACCTTATTTATATTTGCATGGCTGAAAAATTGTCGCCTTATTTACATTTGCATGGGCTGAAAGATCGCCACCTTATTTACGTTTGCATTGGCTGAAAGATCGCCACCTCTACATTTGCATGGCTGAAAGATCACCACCCATTGCATCTCATCGGCTGAATGATCGCCACCTACTGCATCTCATGGGCTGAAAGATCACCAAATCATCTGAAGGCATCATTGTTCGGAGGCACCATTTTCATAGCCCGAGAACACCATATCATGCCCTAAGGACCCCTTTTAATCTTTTGCATATCATTATTCAAAGGCATCATGGTTCGGAGGCATCATCATCATAGCCTGAGAGCACCATTTCATGGCCTACGAATCCTTTATTATACGTTTCATGGCCCAGGACATCATGGTCTAAGGACGTCATCCTAACCGTCTGAGGACAAACATTCATGGTCCGACGGGAATTTGCATCGTGTTTAAATTTACGCACAATATATGTTTGTGTTGCTTATTTGTAGGTAAACCAGCGAGCAACGGCCATCTCAGCGGGAGCGATCCCGCTCCAGTTCCCTCAGCCGTGTTAGACTTTGACCATTCACCCCATCCTCAATATCGCGTCCGTTCTTGAAAAGTCTCTATCGGTATACTCTGCCGGCGGATCCTGAACTACATATGACCTGATTCTTGTAAGACTAGAGATATGTAGGTAGCTCAGGAGCCAGAGCACGGCCAAACCTCTTCAAACCATTTCGTTCAGTCAAAATTGGCCATCATATCGTTACCCGACAACTCTTTCATCATTTCCGGGTAAAGAGGGGCAACTGTTGATACCCAAATTTTCCTTGTATATTTTTTAATATGCAAAATATTTTCAAAATAGCATGTATATGCATATATAAGTATGTCCAAAGGTTTTCTCATTTTTCCTTAATTTTTAAAGATTTTTAAAATCAATTTATTGCCCTATTTTATCAAGAAAAATCCAATAATTATTCCCAAAATTATCTTTTTGGTAATTCATTTATTTGATTCGCATATTTATGCTAAAATATAGCTAACATAATTTTTTGCATATTTTCACAAATTTATTTGGCATTTTAAAAGCTAAATTGCATATAATTGCAATATTGGCCTCTTTTAAAATATAAATCGTATTTATATTTATAAGACTAACTCCAGTATTTTTCATTTGATAATTATGTATTATTAATCATTTTAGTGCTATTAATTTATTCTCAGAGATTATTTTACTATTTTTATAAAATCAAGCAAGGGAAAGGTGGTTATTTAAATACTAGCCCCATTTATTTCAGTTATAGCCCTAAATTAACCCCAATTTGAACCCAATCTCAAACTCAATTACCCAGCCCAAATCCTAAATCTACCCGACCCATGACGCTTTTAAATGACCCGCCCGGATCCCCATTCAATCCAGGTCGTTGATCGAAATGATCAACGGCCACCATTTGCCCCTTCCTTTTTTAACCTGGACCTACTCCCAAACCCTGGTCATTTTGCACCTACAACCGCCCTTGAATTCCCCCTTCTCCCAACTCTCTCTTAGAAACCCTTGCCGCCACCTTCAATCACCACCTAAAATTGACCAAATCCATGGCTTCCAAAGCCATTGATGGCCTATATCTACCCCCTACGACTCCTACATTCTCAATTATCATGGCTTCAAGGCCAGACCTTGAAGAAATTTGGTCCAGACCTCGGATGTTTTCAGAGCTATGGCTATCTCCGTCCATCTTCGACCTTGCTCCGACCAGCTATGGCCATTCAGGCCTGATCTCGACCTTTCCTGCCTAGATCGATAATTTCCAAGCCTTTCTCATCCTCTGAGTTTCTTCTGAAACCTTAACCTTCAAGGTTCTTCTGATTCTTTTAGATCCGTTGTAGATCTGTGTTCTCTCTAAGTTTTTAAACTTTTTCTCAAAGTCTCTTTCAAAACTTTACCTTCAAAACCTTTATCTTTTCCGATTTAGGGTTTTGTTAAGATAGCTCGAAGCCTTCTCTGATTTTAGCGTGTTCTACTGTGTTTCTTATGTTGATTCTTCTACTGTGTTTCTTATGTTGATTCTTCTACTGTGTTTCTTATGTTGATTCTTCTACTATGTTCTTATGTTGTTCTTCTACTGTGTTTCTTTATGTTAAAGTCTTAGTCCTTTCTTAAGGTTTCTGATTTATTCTCTTCGTTGATATTTTGCATGATTCTCTTGTCTTTCATCTCTATACTCGATTAATAGTAAAAACCCTAAAATTTGGGGGTTCATTCGAGTTTTGAGACTATTTGCTATGAGATTTGTCTGTTCCTCATCTCTGAACTTGTTTGGTTTCAAAACTCTAATTTCTTTGGACCTATTCGAGTTCCTGAAGTCATTTCATCTACTGCTCGACTGAGTTTCGAAATCTTTGTTTCAACTTTTGTTTCTTTATATGATTCTGACTTCCTGCTAAACCCTATAAGATCTTTTACTTGGCCCTTTGCATGCTATTTGATACTCTCTCCCTTCTCCATTGGTGAGTTACTGAAACTGACCTATGTGACCACCATGTTCCTATAGTCCACTACTTACTGATTTTGCAATTGCATGACACTTTTCTTTGTCCTAAATTCAGTCTCGCATGCCTAATACTTGTGTGCTCTTTATATATGCTGAGCTTCTCCTCTAAAATTACTTTTGATGTTTGACTGATTTCAGACCTCCTTGTGTTAGTCGGATTGATTCTTTCCTTGTTTTACTAATTTCCCTGTTTCTTGGTTTGATTTGAAAACTTTCCTTAGCCTTTCTGATTTGGTTTATTCATGAACCAGTAATCTCGAATCTCTGACTCCTTGATTTACTATGTACTGATTGATTCTTGCCTTATTTGTTTAACCGTGTATTTCAAAGATTCTTCCCTTAATTAAACTCATATGTATTTACCCCTAATTGTCTACTTTGCACAAGATGCTTATTCGATCTCTTTCCTTAAATGATTTATGCTCCTTACCATTAAGTTTGAACTCCTTAATTAAAGGAAGTTCTTCTGCTAATTGATTTTAATTGGTACGTGGTTATTTTCTTGCCTTATTCTCTGCCTGTTTTCAAACTATAAATAACATGCTCTTTCATTGACACAAAAAGACACGAACACTCTTAGTTTTCTGAACTCATACTCACATTCAAAAAGCACTTTCACTTTTGTTACTTGTACTGTGGCCTGTTTTCTTTCAAGTACTGCTACTACTGTATTTTGCTTCTTCGAACTGGTATGTTCTGATTAAATTTCCAGCATCACAACAATGTGTTTACTTAATACTTTTACCTTCTTGTCTGTCTACTGCTTGTGTTTAGTTTAGTACTTATTTTAGCATGCTATTGTTTTCTTCTACCTATTCTGAATCTATTATGAATCCCAAACCCCCACTCCAATGTGTTTGATGCTATGGTTTGCTTGAAGCATGACAATACTGAATATTACTGCCCATGACTCAAGTTTGATCCCCTACTTCTATGTTTCTCTACTATTGTATGTTCTGGTAGGCTTATAAGCATGCCAGCATTATCTATTGTTGTGCATGCCCAAAGTTTACCCTTGCCTAAGCACATAGGCTCTTTGCAACTTTATTTCCCTGAACCCCTTTTGTGTACTTGTTAGTAGCTGTTTCCCTCTCCTTCACCCCTTTAGAACTCTGCTCTTCACTTGCACTCTCTCTTAGACTTAAAGTTCTGCCCCCCTATTCTTAGCCTTGCCTTGGGACCCCTTGAGTTCCCTCTGAACTTGGACACTTGAGGGATGGTACTTTCACACTGCACTTGCCCCTATTCTGATAATACAATTTGGGTGTGAGCACTGCCCGAAGTCCCATTGAGGCTCTTGGGGAACTCTGACACACTCAAATTGGAGAAAGACTTTGGATCAATGGTCCTTGAGTTGGGTTTATCTTGTAACTCAGAGAGGAAGTCAGAATCAGGCTTCTCTAGTTGTACTTTTTTAATTTTCCTAATGTAATTTTATTTATTATGGTTTGTAATAATTTGTAATAAACATTTGGGGTTGGTTAGTGAAAAATGGTGGGTAACTATGTATGCAAAGGGTAGAAATCATGACTATAGGACTAATATATTCCTGCATATTCAATCTCATGTAGAAACCATGTCTATAGGATTCTGCATATTCAATTACATCTTGAAATCATGTCTATAGAGTTCTGCCTATTTAACTTTATATAGAAATTATGCCTATAAGATGTTCTGAATTCTGCATGTTCAAATATCACTTAGAAATCATGTCTATAGGATTCTGCATATTTAATTTCATATAGAAATCATGCCTATAGAAATGTTCAATTCTGCATAATGTTTAAAACAAGGTCCGCACTTAGACACTGTATCTACAAGGTCTTAAATTAGTAACGCCTAGAAAACATGCCTGTAGAAGTTTCTAATAAAAAATCTGATTCGCCTCACTTAGTGTTAGATATAAAACCAGTAGTAATGGCTGCTATCGTTTGCAGAACTTGCAATCAATTCGTTTAAATTTTGCCTCTCTCTTTCAATAATCTAAGTCCCTCACTTAGCAAATATGCATTATTCATTTCGAATCTTACTGTTTCATTGCTTTCTGAATCCAGTAGATAACATGCTCATAGGATCTTTGTCCAACACTTAGGCGAGCCTTAGGGTAATAAATATCAACTGAATCTGCTTCTGTTAATAATTACAACCAGCAGGCAGGCCTGATTCAGACTTCTTATTTGAGTTATGCGATAAGTTGAAACTGTCTCAACAATTTCCTCTCACTCGTCTTTAATACCTTCTAAATCAGACCTAAACAGTATGTATAAGTCATGCTAATTACATGCTTCTTTGTTTAAGGAGGTATATCTGAGCCTCTGCTTGTTATATGTTTTCCTCGATTTGCAATGCGTGTTTTGTATGTCGCCTAGAGTTTTACCTTTGAAACTCCAAATAAGCCCAACATCCTTCCCTTTTAGGATTAGTAGTCCTAAATTCCTCTAGGACTGATAGGATTGGGGTGAGTAATAGCATGCAATAAGTAAACGAGACCAATACGCGCTTTAAATACCTTAATGGGGTGGGAAGGGTAGATATGGATATGATGACCATGTGATAATGTCTCGTGTAGCCCCTCATTGAGGAGTGATTACCGGGCATTGTGTGGGGTGATCCATATTGTTAATAAACCTAGAACCCCCTTTCCCTTACTTCTTTATTTCTTTTATCATTTCAACTCCTTCTTTGAGAATCAGCTTCCTTGGCTCTTTCAAGCTTTATTTGCTTGCAAACTATTATATGAAACCCCTCTTATTTGAGCCTTATTTGTCTACATGATAATTGCACCCAAATTCACAATAATTGTCTGGTCGAGAACTACACTAGTGGATTCTGAGGGGTGCCTAACACCTTCCCTTTGAATAATTTCAAGCCCTTACCCTAATCTCTGGTTATTCAAAATCAAACTTTTTTGGTGTCCTAATGCACCTTAAATTATTAGGTGGCGACTCTTCAAATGCAAACCCAATTCCCAAAAGGAATGAGTTGTCCCTCCAAATGTCGTAAACCCGATTTCGCTCTAGAAAAAGGCGGCGCGATAGCTGGGGCACAACAAAGCACTACACATCACCGTGCAATGCGAAGATTATTTCATCACCAGAATCTTGATCGATGGAGGTTCCAGTCTTAACATTTGTCCGCTAGTAACACTCATGAAGTTGGGTAAAGGGCTGCATGATATAAAGGATGGAGCAATCAATGTGAAAGCCTTCGATGGTTCTCAGAGGTCTACCATTGGTGAGATTAGTCTATGCCTGCAGATGGGACCAACCTGGTTCGAGGTTGATTTCCAGGTAATAGATGTACCAGCATTTTACAACTTGCTGCTTGGATGGCCATGGATTCATGCTGCTTGGGCCGTAGCTTCAATGTTGCATCAGGCAGTAAAGTTCGAATGGAATCACTAGGAAGTGATCATTCATGGTGATGGTAGCAACCCTATATACAGTCGCCAGACCATTCCGGAAATCGAGGGAAGAAGGAAGCTGGTTGGAGAAAATTACCACCATATTGAGCGGGTTAATGCTATTGACAAAGACAAATGGTGGGATAGAAAAATTGAGAGTATGCCGAGTTGGAGTGGGTACAAACCTGGCAAAGGGCTGGGCAAGAACCTCCAAGGACAAGAAACATGGCACTACCTTTGGTTTGGGATATGAATACACCTGGGAAGAATTCAATAGCTGGTCGCCACTATAGCGCGGTCCTTATTACCCACTAGAGCAGACCTTCCATCAGACCGACATTATTTATGGGTCAGATGAATAAGAAGCACTTGCAGCAGTGAAGAACTAGTTTCTTGAGGACATTGATATGGGCTGTTGTGTTATTCTCGAGGAGGAGGCGGAGGAAGGCCCTTCCATACAGGCTGTGAGCAGAGGGGCACATCTCAAGAATTGGACCATCAGGACAACCAAAGCCCGATGAGCCTCGGGTAGCAAGGCTAAAACAAGCATTACTCACTATTTTATTTACTAAATGATTTTTTGTTCGCATTTTTTTTCAATTCCCACAATAAGATCTTCGATGTTCAAAACCGTTACTCAATCTATCAAAAGCATTTTTGATTTTTCTTATGAATTAATATATATTGCTATCGTTTTCTCTCCTTGCTTTACCAATACAACATTACTATTACTTGTCTTGATGAACCAATGACTGTGACATGCAATGAGACAACACAACAAACGGACATGGATTCAGAGGAAGCTGACATACCTGACAAGATTGTCAAAGAAGTTGAGAACTTTGAGAATATACCTAAGTCCAACCTGGACGAGACCGAAATTGTCAACCTGGGAGATGCAGAAAATGAAATGCGAATCAGCATTCACCTATCGCCATCAGAGAAGAAAGAATACATAGAATTTCTAAAGGAGTATGAGGACATATGTGCCTGGTCGTATGAAGACATGACTGGGCTGAGTACGTCTATTGTGGCTCACAAACTGCCAACCGATCCAATGTGTCCACCGGTAAAGCAAAAGCTCAGAAAGTTTAAGCCTGACATGAGTCTAAAAATCAAGAAAGAAGTCACCAAGTAGATCAACGTTAAGGTTCTTAGGGTAGTAGAATACCCGACATGGTTAGACAACATTGTGCCAGTTCCAAAAAAGGATGGGAAGGTCAGAGTCTGTGTCGACTACCGGGATCTCAACCGGGCCAGTCGGAAAGACGATTTCCCTTTGCCAAATATACACATCCTGATTGATAATTGCGCCAAGCATGAGCTATAGTCATTCGTAGATTGCTTCACTGGTTATCATCAGATCTAGATGGATGAGGAAGATGCTGAGAAAACGTCTTTCATTATGCCATGGTGAATGTACTATTACAAGATAATGTCATTTGGCCTGAAAAATGTAGGGGCCACCTAAATGAGGGTCATGACTACCATCTTCCATGATATGATACACAAGGAGATAGAGGTATATGTGGATGATGTTATTATCAAATCCAAGAAGGCCACTGACCACATAGAAGATCTGAGGAAGTTCTTCAATAGACTGCGGAGATACAACCTGAAACTAAACCCCGCAAAGTGCGCATTTGGGGTTCCTGCTGGGAAATTGCTTGGGTTTATTGTGAGTTGATGAGGAATAAAACTTGATCCATTGAAAGTCAAAGCCATTCAAAAACTACCACCGTCAAGGAACAAGAAGGATGTGATGAGTTTCTTGGGAAGGCTTAACTACATCAGCGGATTCATAGCATAGTCTACAGTTATCTGTGAGCCAATCTTTAAGATGTTAAAGAAGGACGCCACCACCAAATGGACCGATGACTACCAAAAGGCCTTCGACAAAATCAAGGAGTACCTGGCCACACCATCAGTCTTAGTCTCGCCCGAGCCAGGTAGACCCTTATTACTCTACCTTGTTGTGTTAGATGGAGCTTTTTGGCTGCGTTCTGGGGCAGTACGATGAAAAGGGAGGAAGGAACAAGCCATTTATTACCTCAGTAAGAAGTTCACCCATACGAGGCACGGTATTCTCTATTGGAACGCACCTGTTGTGCTTTGACTTGGGTAGCTCAGAAGCTAAGACATTACTTCTGCACATATACTACATATCTCATATCAAGAATGGATCATTTGAAGTACATCTTTCAGAAGCCCATGCCCACCGGCAAGCTAGCCAAGTGGCAAATCCTGTTGAGTGAGTTCGACATTGTTTACGTAACTTAGAAAGCGGTCAAGGGACAGGCACTAGCAGACCACCTTGCTGAAAACTCCGTGGATGGAGGATACGAACCCCTGAAAACGTATTTTCCTGATGAAGAGGTATCATTCATAGGAGAAGACATTGCGAAATCCTATGACGGTTGGAGAATGTTTTTCGATGGAGCAGCAAACTTCAAAGGAGTTGGCATATGAGCAGTCCTAATATCAGAAATCGGTCAGCATTATCTGGTGTCTGCCAAACTCAGGTTTCCCTGCACCAACAATATGGCCGTGTATGAAGCATGCATCTTAGGACTCAAAATGGCCATTGACATAAACGTTCAAGAGCTGCTAGTGATTGGAGATTCAGACTTGCTTATACATCAGGTATGAGGAGAATGGACGACCAAGAACTCCAAGATACTCTCATATCTGCATCATGTATAGGAATTGAGAAAGAGGTTCACGAAGACAGAATTCCAGCATGTTTCCAGAATCCAGAATGAGTTCATCGATGCATTGGCTACCCTATCATCTATGATACGACATCCCGACAAGAATTTCATTGATCCCGTTCTGGTGAAAATCCTTAATCAGCCAGCTTACTATGCCCATGTTGAAGTGGAAGCGGACGAAAAGCCTTGGTTTCATGATATCAAGGAATATTTAGCAAAAGTAGAGTACCCGGAGCTTGCGAATCCTACTCAAAAATGCACACTTCGGAGATTGTCCAACAACTTCTTTCACAGCAGAGGAATCCTGTATAGGAGGACTCCCAATTTAGGATTATTAAGATGTGTCGACCCAAAGGAAGCATCCAGGCTACTAGAGGAAATTCATGTTGGGACCTGCGGTCCACATGTGAACGATTTTGTCTTAGCAATTAAGATACTTTGGACTGGTTACTTCTGGATGACTATGAAAACAGACTGCATCCAGTATGTCTGGAAATGCCACCGCTGTCAGATACATGCAGACATGATAAAGGTACCTCCAAGCGAGCTTAACACAACAAGCTCACCGTGACCGTTTTCCGCCTGGGGAATGGACGTTATTAGACCAATCGAGCAGGCTACTTCCAAATGAAGTAGATGTTCTTTGACATTTCTTTGCTTCCAAAACGGACATAGGTTTATCCTAGTAGCCATCGACTATTTTACCAAATAGGTTGAAGTAACATCTTATAAAGCAGTGACTAAGAAAGTTGTGGCAGACTTTGTCCGCGACCGCATTGTTTGTTGATTCGGAATTCCAGAGTCAATCATTACTGATAATGGCTCTAACCTCAACAGCGACTTGATGAAAGCTATATGCGAAACTTTCAAGATCAAACACAAGAATTCCACAGCCTACAGACCTCAGATGAATGGAGCTGTAGTAGCTGCCAACAAGAATATCAAGAAGATATTGAGGAAAATGATAAAGAATCACATATAGTGGCACGAGAAGTTATCATTTTCTCTATTAGGGTATCACACCACAGTCGGCACATCAACTGGGGCAACCCCCTATATGCTTGTTTACGGTACAGAGGCTGTCATTCCGGCTGAGGTAGAATTTCCTTCCCTAAGGATCATACAAGAAGCTGAGCTTGACGATGCAGAGTGGGTAAAAATTCGTTATGAGCAACTAGACCTTATAGACAGAAAGAGAATGAATGCAGTCTACCATGGTCAACTCTATCAGAACAGAATGTCTAGAGCCTTCAACAAAAGAGTCAAGCTAAGACAGTTCACACCAGGACAACTGGTGTTAATGAAAATTTTTCCGCATCAAGATGAAGCCAAAGGGAAGTTATCTCCCAACTGGCAGGGTCCATACATGGTCCACCGGGTTTTGATAGGAGGAGCCCTCATATTTACATAAATGGACGGAGAAGTCTGGCCAAAGTCGATCAATTCAGATGCAGTCAAGCGTTACTATGTGTAATCTTTATGCTTTCCTTATATGTTGTAAATTGAACTACGCCTGACCTGATTCCCGTTTAAGAGGGGATACGTAGGCATCCCTATAGGTTCGGTCATAATGCAATAAACTTTTATTTTCCCCCGTAATTGGAAACTGGGGCAGAAGTTTGAGGAGGACCCTCAAAATTCTGAAGTAATTTCAGTCGATCACCACACGAGCAACAGTCAGAAACGCCAACACATAAAACTGGGGTAGAATTTTTAGGAGGACCCTCAAAATTCCGTAGTAGGAGAGGTTGCAATGTCCTGAACTACGTCACAGTCGTCGGTTCATCTAAAAGTTATTTTTAATTTATGTCATACTTTTACAAAATCATGTGTTTATTATTGAAACTGCTTGTTTATAACTGCTACCCCAATAATACAGATGGTATTCCCAGATCAAATCCGAACGAGTCAAGCAAAGCTAGCGGGGATATGAACTAACCTTACAAAACTCACGATTTTTCTTTGAATGCAGGCACTAGGATCGCGAAATCATTAAACATACTGTACCCCCATGGGACAAACATTGTTCAAGAATATGATTCTCAGAATCGTTGCACATGCCAACATTTGCTATCAGCACACACTAGTGATGTTCCGTATGTCACAATGCTCCCAATAATCACAATACCGCAATCTGCTATTAGCTAAGAAAACTATACTATCATTTGTTATCTTATTTCTTGCATAAGGCTACCATTCTGCCTTCTGAGACTAAACGCTATCTCCATCTGCATTTGCATTGCATAAGGCTACTATTCTGCCTTCCAATTTGCATAAGGCTACTATTCTGCCTTCCGAGACTAAACATTGTCTCCATCTGCATCTGTATTGCATAAGGCTACTATTCTGCCTTCCAATCTGCATAAGGCTACCATTCTGCCTTCCGAGGTTAAGCTCTACCTCCATCTACATCTGCATTGCATAAGGCTACTATTTTGCCATCCAATCTGCATAAGGCTACCATTCTGCCTTCCGAGGTAAAGCTCTTCCTCCATCTGCATCCGCATTGCATAAGGCTACTATTCTTCCTTCCAATTTACATAAGGCTACTATTCTACCTTTCGAGGTTAAGCTCTACCTCCATCTGCATCTGCATTGCATAAGGCTACTATTCTGCCTTCTAATTCGCACAAGGCTACCATTTTTTCTTCCGAGGTTAAGCTCTACCTCCATCTGTATCTATATTGCATAAAGCTACTTTTCTACCTTCCAATTTGCATAAGGCTACCATTCTGCCTTCCGAGGTTAAGCTCTACCTCCATCTGTATTCGCATCTTTGCATAAGGCTACTTTTCTGCGTTTTGAGGCTAAGCTCTGCCTCCAATTTTCTTCGAAACTAAGCTCTATCTCAAGAACTATTTATCTTGCTTCTCTTACAGGCTAAACTCTGCCCTTCAATTCGCAATACTGAGCTCTGTCTTGTCCGCATCATACTATTGCATCCTTCATGGGCCAAAATATTGCCATCTCATCCAAAGGTGTCATCGTTCGGAGGCACCATCTTTATAGCCCGAGAACACCATGTCATAGCCTGAGGATCTCTTTCAATCTTATGCATATCATTATTTAAAGGCGTCATGGTTCAGAGGAACCATCCTCATAGCCTGAGAACATCATTTCATGGCCTACGAATCCCTTATCATACGCTTCATGGCCCAGGACGTCATGGTCTAAGGACATCATCCTCATCGTCCGAAGACAACATTCATAGTCCAACGGAAATTTGCATCATGTTTAAATTTATGAACAGTATACGCTTGTATTGCTTCTATTTGCAGGTAAACCGGCGAGCAACGGCTATCCCAGCAGGAGCGATCTCGCTCCAGTTCCCTCAGCCATATCAAACCTAATCATTCCTGTAAACCGTTCACTCACCCAGCCTTAGATGTTGCGTCCATTCTTGAAATGGCTTCATCAGTATAATTTGCCGATGGATCCGGAACTACACATAGCCTGATTCCTATAAAACCAGGGATATGTAGGCAACTCGGAAACCGGAGCTCGGCCTCTGTCTTTCAAAACATCCCGTCCAGACAAAATTGTCCATCATGTCTTTACCCGTAAACTCTTTTATCCTTCCCGGGTAAAGAGGGGCAGTTGTTAATACCCAAATTTTCCTATATATTTTAAATATGCATAACTACCTTCAAAATAGCATATATATGCATATATAAGCATGTCCAAGGTTTTATTATTTTTCCCATAATTTTAAGGGATTAAATTGACTTATTTTCTCCCTTTTTATCCATAAAATTCCCAATAATTATTTCCAAAATTATTATTTTGATAATTCATCTATTTAATTTCAATATTTATGCCAAAATATGGCTAAATGTAATTTTTATATATTTTTATAATCACATTTAGTATTTTAAAGCTAAACTATACATAATTGCAATATTAGCCCTTTTAAGATTTAATTATGTTTTATACGCATAAAATTAGATCTCGTATTTTTAAATTGTTAATTGTGTATTTGAAATCATTTTGGGGCCTTATTATTTTCCAGAGATTGCCTGTTATTTTTTATAAATTAAATAGGTGAAATTGGTTATTTAAATAACAGCCAAATTTGGCTTTCAATTATAGCCAAAATTGGACCCCTTTCCAGCCCAATTTCACACCCAAACCACCCAACCCAGATCCTATACATGTCTACCCGACCCAAGCCATCCTAAATCCTGGTCGTTGATCTCTTAGATCAACGACCCTCATTCAACCTTTCCTTTTTAATTCTGAGAGACCCCCTAACCCTAATCACTTTTCTAAGGGCGCCGCCCTCAGATGTTCTCGTCTCTATTCTCTCTCGACCTAACCCTAATAACTTTTCACCGCCTCCTTCTTCGGTCATCTCCGACGACCACCCTTTCAAACCCAAGCCTCCAATGGGTCTCTCATCACCCTGCTCATCATCTCTAAGGCCCTCAAGGGTCCTAGGCCATGTCGATTTGGACCTAGAGTTTCTGTTCCTGTTACTTATTGGTCTCTGGTGTGATTTTGGGCAAAATCACACCTTATATGTCATGATCGGTGAAGTTTCAACAGGTTCCTTTAATTTTTACTTGGTTTTCTTTTTGAAACCCTAACTCTCTTCTAGAAATCTCTCAGATCTATGTTATTTTTATGCTTTAAGCCTATCTCCTTCTGTGACTTGCTTATTCTCGAGCTTTCTTCTGAAAGATCTTCTACTTTAAACCATTTTTTACTCCCTTTGAGAAACTAGGGTTTTCGGAGTTCTTTCTATGCCTGTTTCGACTGATTTCTTTATGATTAAACCTTTTTCTTTGTTTATCTTGACTGATTCTAAGTTCTTACTGCTTTTTAACTCAACTCTGTTAAAAATCCCTAATTTCTTGAAGATTTTCTTTACTTGTTTCTATGTGTTGGCCTGATCTTCTTTACCTGTTTCTGTGTGTTAGATTGGTTTTCTTCACTCTGGTTCTGTGTGTGAGCCACGACTACTTGACTTTGTTAAGTTTCTGTTGGTTACCATGCTTCGAATGAGTTTTTCTACTGAGTCCCTAGCCTACTCGTGTTACTTCTATATGATTGTGTCCATGTGGTTTGCTCATCTCTTGCTTCTTTCTATCGATATGGCTGACCTTGCATGTCTGCTACGCCTGTTCATTCTTCTTTATTTATATGTTGAAGTACAAAATCATGACTCCTTCTTGATTGATCCTGATTTCCTTAATTTATGATTTGATTGCAAGATTTTTTTATAAAACCCTAAAATTTTACTCGGCTGTTTAAGTTGATGATTCCATTTCCTTATTTGATGTGGTGCTTCATTCTTGATGAATCCTTTCCTTAATTAGTGTATTTTGCACTTAGACTCAATCATATGCTCTATACTTTTACTACACCTTATATGGTAAAAATCCGTCTTTCTCAATTGATTTTCTTTCCTTGGTTATCCCTGTTGGTATTTGTTTAAGCTGTAATTCCTTGATTAAAGGGGAGTACTTGTATTAATTGGATTCTAATTGTGATTACTTCCATAATTGTGCTAAACCTTTACTTGTTACCTTACTTTCTACCTATTTTCAATGCTATAAATACCCTAAGTCTTTCATTAACAAGACATGAGACTTGGCATTCAAAAATCCCTCTCTTACTTAAAAAACTTTATGTTATTCTACTATTATTAGCCGGCTGCAAGCCAAGGCTAATCATTTTTAAACCTTGGTTCTTTCATTTTGCTTACCTCTATCTTTACTGGTATGTCCTAGTTTAATTTAAAGTCTCAACAACAACATGTTTCTATTCCTGTTTTAGTTTCTTTTATCTCTAGCCTGCTTTTACTTGTGGTTTTGTTGTGAAGTCTGTATCTAAGCATGATGATATGATTCCCTTCCCTTTAAATTCATGTATTCCCTTTGTGTGATTCAAGCATGTCTGGACAATTGTATTCTTTTACCTACTGTGCACTTACCACTTTGTGAATCCCAAATCCCATATCCCTTCTCTATGTGTTCATGACTAGTTTGTGATTATGCCAGTGTCCAACTATTGAGCATGTCCATACCAGTCCTAATACTCCTGCTGGGGTCAGGTGTCTGCAGTCAATGTATATGTATCCCCAAACCCCCTTAACCCCATGTGTGATTACTGAATTCATTCACTTGCTGTGTGTGGTCTTACCCTGAAGTGTTTGAACTCTGTTTTACTAATCCAACTTCTTTCAACCATCTCTGTTACTAATTGCTTTCAAAATGGACCTTTCAGACCAGTTTTATTAATAAGTTTTGCCCCCTCTAGTATGTGTACTGCCTTTCACTCTACTCCTAGTTAATAAGTTCTGCCCCTCTAGTATGTGTACTTCCTTGGGATCCCCTTGAGAACCCTTGGAACTCTGGCATACTGAGGCTGGTATTCCATACTGCACTGGTTCAATGCTTGGCTATTAATTCTAGGTGTAAGCATTGCCTGGGGTCCTTGAGGCCCTTAGGGAACTTTGATGCACCTAGACTCTGATTTGTCTATATAAACAAGGATTGAAAGACCATTGGAGGCTTTGGGTAACTATGGCCTGATTGCAGGCTCTTTATAGAATAACTTCTTAATTTTTATTTCACTTATGTAATTCATTTGTTGGCCTGTAATAATTTATAAACAGATATTTGGGGCATTTAGTGAAAGGGTGGGTAGATGTATACTTTATGTGGTAACTTGGGTAGAAATCCCGCCTTAGGATTTAATTTCGAATCTGCTTGCCTCACTCACTAGAGAACATGCCTATAGGGTTTCTGTTCTTGTTGAATCTGATTGCATTTGCATAGTAGAAGCATGCCTGTAAGGTTTCGCTTTCAATCCCATTTGCATCATAATAGAAACCATGCCTATAAGGACTTCACTTTTAATGTCACTTGCATCAGATACAAATCATGTTCTTAAATCCTGCATTTGTCATGTAGAAACCATGTTTCTAGGTTCCAAGTCATCATGTTTTAAACCAACTCAAGTGTAGATACCATGCCTATAGGGTGTAATTGCGATTCAGCAAGCCTTTCATATGTTACTGCAAGTTGACTAGAAAGAGTAATACGCCTAAGTACCATGATCTAATTCGCAATTCTGTTTAGCCTAATAGATCAAATGTACCTCGCCTAGTTTACTTCTCAAAACCGGGCAATAACTCTTATTTCTAAAATTAGTCCTTTCAAAACTGTTGTAATCTCATTAGATATCTTGCCTGTAGGTTTAAAAGAGATTATTTCAAAGCTTGCTTGTTTCTGCATTAACATAAGTATCAGTCCTGCATGTAGGCAAGCCGTAGGGCATTTTCAAAACCTGCACTGCTCAGAAACTGTTTTTGTCACTCAGCGTTTATGAATCCTAATGAGCTTTTAAAAGAGATCCTAGGAAACTAATAGGTTGTGACTTCTGCATCTGAAAGTGGTTTATTCCTGCATAATCATTTAGAAATCCTACTTTAGGACTTTGATTGCTAAAGACCTTATTTGTGGTTGAGTCGTATTGCATGTATGCTTGTTTCTGGAGGAAATTATAAGTCTTTAATTGCTCTATTTATGTGAAAGTCGTAAATTGCTTTTCTTTGACTATCGCCTTAGAATTTTGCCTTTAAGCCTTAGGGGTATGTCTAGAGCTGCCTATAGGAAGAGGTCCTAATCCCTCCAGGACTATTAAGAAGGGACGGGTAGCAACACACAATAGGAATCGATGACCAACACTCGCTTTGCATGACAACTAAGGGGATAGGAAGGGTAGACTTGGGATATGATGACTACGTGCTAATGTCATGTGTAGCCCCTCATTGAGGAGTGTTTACCGGACAATGCGTGGGGTGATCCCGTAGGATAAACAACCTAGGACCCCTCTTTACCCCCTAACCTTCTCCTTGTTTAAACTTTTCTTCATAATCTGTTCAACCTTTATTTCACTACTTGACTTGTTCAAACGTACTACACCTATTTGATTCAATTATTTGTATGGACTAATTTGTAAAAATATAAGTTTGGTCGGGACCCACAGTTGTGGACCAAGAGGGGTGCCTAACAACTTTCCCTCGAGGTTATCTCGAGCCCTTACCCTAATATCTGATAATGCAAACCAACCCAAGAGTTAATCACTCTAGGTGCCCTAATGCACCATAATCCGTTTGGTGGTGACTCTTCAAATACCCAATTCCCCAAAATGAAATGAGTCACTGCATCCCATGGAATGTCAAAACTCGGACCTCTCTCCGTGGGGAGGGAAAAAGGGGCGCGACAAAGGGTCCACCAAACTCTATAGAGAACCAGGTTCTCTATTAAATTCAACAATGTATACACATACACGACAGTAAATAAATGACAAGAGGAATTTTACGTGAAAAATTCCCAGCTCAACGGGATTAAAAACCACGACCTACCCTTGTAGGATTTCAACTTTACTACTGAGCAACTTTTAGATTACAACCTATGCAATCTAGGAATTAACCTCTTAATCCCTCACTAACTTGTAATACTCTATTACAAGCCACTTTGAAATAACTCTATTACAAAGACTTTACAACATGACTAACTCTAGTCAAGACTCAAACACTCAGGTTTAAGGTTTACAAAGGGGTTCCTATAGAATGCTTCTAAACAAGCTATAAAGAAATTACAATTGAAGAACTATTACAACGTTACAACTCAACTAAGGACATATAATGACTTGATGTGGGAATTGGTCCGTAGTTGATTTGTTCTTTGTTCTTGAAGTACTTGAAACTTTCTTGCTAGATAGTCACGTGAATGAGCTTCTGAAAAGTTCAAGTAAATATGTTTTACCTTCCTTGATTGTATATATATGTGTGTGACATCACTTACAATGATGTAAGCAAGGTAGGTAAAAAGTCTTCCCTGGAAAGTTGACTGCAGCACTGTTCCTGCACTGTAGCGTAGGTAGCAACTTTTCAACTGGAGAGTTGACTTGGCACAGTCTCCTTGGGAACTGGTAAGGACCTGTTCCCTCCGTTGTTCCTTCCACTCTGAAGAGTTAAATCATAACCCACGCTGAATCCCAACCTGGAACCTTGTGATCCTAAGGTCTTGTAAATGTGTAACAGGTTCCTTATCTGGTTCTGGATAGTAAGTTTGTTACATCGTCAAAACACAAAGCAAAGTACTTATGATAAAAGTACTTGTAACCTATTAGACCATGTTCCCTTCTCCGGTTATACTTTTAGTAGCCGCTACCAGTTTGGCAAGGCCGTCTGCTTTGATATTCTATGCTCGAGGGATTTGGTCGAGCTGGCATTTGTCGAATTGGAGTAACAGCCTGCAGATTCCTGGTATTTTTGCAGTCTTTGTTCCTTGATTTGGAAAGTACCTATGACTTGATTGACGACGAGCTGAGAGTCGCACCGTAGGACGACGAACTTTGCTCCATACTTGAGTGCTAGCTTTAGCCCTGCAATCACGACCTTGTACTCGGCTTTATTGTTAGTCATATCTGGGCATCTTATGGACTGGAGAATTACTTCGCCTATTGGGACCTCGAGCACGAGTCCCAGTCCCGATCCCGACACATTAGAGGCGCCATCGGTATGCAAAAACCTTAGGTTGTGTATTTTGGTAGAAGTACGGGTGGCTTCCTTTTTGACTTGAGGCATTATTTTTGTGTAGAAGTCGGCGAGCACTTGCGACTTTATCGCTGCTCATGGACGATAGGTTATATCGTGCTCACTCAATTCTATAGCCTATTTGGCTAATCTTCCCGACGGCTCGGGTTTATGCAAAATACTCCTCAAGGGAAAGGTAGTGACTACCGAGATGGGGTGGCACTGGAAATAGGGTCTGAGCTTTCGTAAAGCTACGACCAAAGCCAGGGCCAATTTCTCGAGGTGTGGATACCTCGTCTCAGCGTCAACCAGAGTTTTGCTAATATAGTAAATGGTAGATTGCATTCCTTTGTTTTCTCGGACTAGGACTGCACTCACGACCATCTCGGACACGGCCAGGTAGATGGGGAGACGTTCCCCAGTTTCTGCCTTAGTGAGCAGTCAGGTGAAGATAGGTACGCCTTTAACTCTTTCAAGGCTTCGACGCACTCGGAGTTCCATTGGAGTCCATTGTCTTTCTTGAGTACACTGAAAAATTTATGGCATCCGTCGGAGGGCCGTGAGATGAATCACCACAGGGCGGCTATATGGTCGGTCAACTTCTGTACTTGTTTCTTACTAGTTAGGTTCTACGATATTCCTTCTATAGAATTGATTTGGTTGGGGTTAACTTTGATGTCTCTTTGTGATACCAAGAATCCGAGGAACTTTACCGAGGTTACGTTGAAAGCACATTTTTCGGGGTTCAATTTCATACTGTATCGCCTGAGTATGTCGAAGGCCTCTTTCAAGTGGTCGATGTGATCCTCTTTCCTTTTTGACTTGACCAAAATGTCATCGATGTAGACTTCCATGGTTTTGCCGAGCTGGTCTTTGAACATTTTTGTCACCAGCCTCTGGTACGTCGCCCCCACATTTTTCAATCTGAAAGGCATCACTCTATAGTAGTATGTCCCCTAGTGAGTGATGAAAGTGGTCTTTTCTTGGCCTTTCTCCTTCACAAGGATCTGGTTGTAGCCCGAGTAGGCGTCCAAGATGCTTAATAGCTCGTTCCCGGCTGTTGAGTCAATGAGTTGGTCAATATGGGGTAGTAGGAATGAATCGTTCGGGCAGGCTCTGTTAAGATCTGTGAAGTCTACGCACATCCGCCACTTCCGATTCTTCTTTTTCACCATGACCACGTTGGCGACCCATTGAGGGTACTTCGTTTCTCTAATAGAGTCATTTTCTAACATTTTTTCAACCTACTCGCGGACCATGTCATTTACTGTAGAGTTGAATTTCCTCCTAACTTGCTGCATTGGGGGGTGGGGTAAAATGGGTCGACATTCAACTTGTGTGTTGCAACCTCTTTCAGGATGCCCGGCATATCTGCAAGGTAAAAGGCAAACAAGTCTACGTTGTTAGCTTAAAAATGATGGAATTTACCTGGTTCTTGAAGTTTATGGCCGATGTTAGCCTTTTTGCTGTGGTTGTCTTTGTCTAGTTGTACGAGGTCGAGATCCTCCACGGTCGATCCTATGGCCTCTATGATTTCGGGGTCCTTGATGATATCTTTCCCCTCGTCACCACCTGACCCTGAACCTGTTAATTGCTATGCAACCTCTGCTTTGCCTTTTAATTGTTGAGTGTCTGTGCAGTCTTAAGCGATACGGTAGCATTCTCAGGTAGTGCGTTTCTCTCCTCGGATGTTGAACACCCCTCAAGGAGTGAGAAATTTGATGACTTGATACAAGCTGGACGGGACGGCTTTCATGGAGTGTATCTAGGGGCGACAAATGATGGCATTGTATGTTGTATCCTAGTTCATGATGTGGAACATGGTATCCAAGGCGACACCGCTGGCTAGGACGGGTAGCGTGATTTCTCCAGATGTCCGCTCAACTGCATTATTAAAACTCGTTAGTGTGATAAAATGTAGCACTATCCTATACTTGAACTTCATTTGTGCGAGAACTTGAATGTGGAAAATGCACACACCGCTCCCATCATCAACCATAATACATTTTACGTCAATATCTAAGATGCATAAAGTAATAACAAGGGCGTCATAATGAGGAAAGACCAAACGGTGGGTATTCGAATTATCGAAGATGATACTCTCTTTGAGTTCATCATACCATTCATGAGTAATTGACCGTTTCATCTTATGGGTGGTCGTGAATTTTACGTCGTCGATTGACGCTTCGTCACCTCCTCCGATGACCATTTGGATGGTTCGAGTTGGGGAGGGTGGTTTTGGTGGACCCTGATGTTGTTCGCGTCCTCGAGCGAAATTTGTCCTTCCTTGATCGCTCAAAAGTTCCTTCAGATGTCCTTGGTGAAGCATGTTCATGACCTCTTTCCTAAGGGCAATTCAATCCTCGATTTTGTGGACCCATACTTGATGGAACTCGCAAAGGGGCGTTTTACATTCTGGTGTTTGGGACGGACTTCATTTGCTGTGGCCATTTCACTTTTGGGCTGAGCTTCTCTAGGGCGTATACTATTTCTAAAGGAGAAATACAGAAATTGTGAGTAGATAGAAGTGGAGTCGCTTCGGTGAGTCCCTGTTGGCAACCTAGATGGGCCGTCGCCATAACGGGGAGGTGATATGATGGCGGCTCTGACATCTGGTTGATGTCTTTCACGGTTGGGTCGTGAGCCTGCACGGTCCTTTCTGTTGTCATTTCTTCGGTCTTTCCTGGATTCCATTTGGACTGAAGTTAGCCGTTGAGTAAGCGTTTTGTATCTCATCCTAAGTGGTTGGGGGATGTTTCATGAGTCAGTTTAATGATTTTCTGGTCACTCTTGAACCATTCATGTTTAACCCGTTCTGGAAAGCTGCTACTGCCATTCCCTTTGATACATTTGGTAAGGTTATCCTCACACGGTAGAATCGGGCGAGGAAATCTCTTAGTCCTTCACCGGGTGATTATTTGATGGCAAATATGTCATTCACCCTCACCTCTGCTTTTTTTAGCCCCGATATGGGTAGTCACAAACTTGTCGGTCATTTCCTCAAACATTTCAATTGAGCATGCAGGCAGTTGTGAATACCAAGTTAGTGCTTCCCCGGTGAGGGTTTCGCCAAACTTCTTCAGTAATATGGAAGAAACTTATTCTTTGGCGAGGTCGTTGCCTTTTACTGCGGTGACATAGTGGGTATAGCGTATGGTGCAACTTCTTCACTGTATGGTTTCTATACGAACCGGTCGGTGTCCCTTTTGGTAAGAGTTTTGGGGCGCCTGGTATTTTGTCTACCCTTTCTTGATGCTCTTTCATTGGTCACAGAGCATTTTGTTCTCGTTATCCATCTCCTCCATCTTCATCGGAATGGCTGTGAGGGTGTAGTTACCTGTATCATTAACGCGCAAGGTTGTGATGCTGCCATGAGGAGGGGGCGAGCTGTTTCACCAGGGAGATGTATTTGGTGTTACGTCCTCACCCTCCGTTTCATCGACTTCGTTGATGGTGTTGAGGAGATTGGCAGTGAGGTCAGCTATTGCTTTCCTCTTTTCCTCTCCATTATTCGCCATGTTAGATTTGTGTGCACAAGGAAGTGTTTTTTGCATTTTTTTTGTGTTATAGATCTAGAGAAAACTAATATTTTAACTAGAACATTCCCATAGACGGCGCCAAATTGTTTGACCAAAAAGTATAAAACTTTTTGTTAAACTAATTAAGTAAAAAGATAAAGGGCTAATCCTAGTTAAAGATAATAATCTTGGATCTAACATATATTTATGTGAATAGTGTGTGGACCATGTTAAAATGGATTTAATGCAATACACATTAATTATTATGGTTGCTAATGGAATGAGGATAATGATAAGCAATAAATACAATAAATGGCACTAAATGTAAATAAGGAGGAATATTCACCCAATATTGAATGAGGTGAATGATTATTTCTTCTGACAATGATGAATGACAAGAATATAAGAGAGTATATGGTACTTTCTCGGATCTGATGGAATTGACAATGGATAATACAAAAGGATAGAATTTCTTCAGAAAGTTGTTCTTTGTAATTATCTAGAGAGCTCACTTTTCAAAAGTGTTCTTATCATATGGAATATTACATGCCTTTTTTTCTTATTTTTATATGGGGTATTCCCAAAGAACCCTAAAAGGTACAAATAGAGGAAATATTCAATAGAATATTCCATAGAATATTTCCGTTGAATATTCCCTTGTTGGTTCCAAAGCTTTACTAGCCGTTACTTCTGTCCTTGCTATTCGATCTCGACCTTGATGAACCACTCAGCGGCTACTTCTGTTGACCACTGATCGACCTCGGCCAAAATGCCCATATTGATTTGTAGGTCACTCATGATAATCCTCTCTGCGTATTGAATTTCTTGTTTGATTTTGACCCATACACATCTCTCTTGTAGTGGCGTTTGAGTAGTACATGAAGGGATACACTAGTTGTAATTAGAGCACACATATTATAATCCAAATTAAGAATAGGTATTATCCGAAATTAGCTAAGCTCTCTTCAGTCTATGAGAATGCAAGCTAACACAGTTCTTAAAAGTTGCATTATTTGACCAGACACAGTATGGGCCTTCTGCTTAATAATGTATCAACCCATACTGGGAATCACTAGCACTCGTCTAAACATACCAATTTATTTGTTCGAAGTATAAGAATATGCATTGGTAGATCCATTCGGATTTGGGGGAAGGAAAAGCATACGTAAATCGGTTGCGGCCACCAATGATTTGATCACAATTAAAGGTGGATAAAAAACCATTTAAAAATGGATCGAATATGAATAAAGAATTATATTATTCACTTAGAAAATAGTTAATCAAATGGATAATTAATGTGTTTAGCTTTTATATTTGTAAAACCTCAAATTGGGATTCCTCAAGTTTGGAAGACTAGAAATTCTCTCATAAGTGAACATATTTAAGAAGCAATGGTCCATATTATACGCCGGATAAACTCATTTTTATCCGTCTCAAAAATGGATCTGGTCGAATAATTTATCCGTTTTTACCTGCTCATATCCGGCCCCACCTGCTCGTTTACCACCCCTAATCACAACAAATTGCTAACTGCAAAATGGATAAAAATGCTGCACGCCCTTCAACTTTTATAAGTTAGCAATCTTAGCCATTGAACTAGTATCTTTTTGACTTCATTATTTATTTCTCCATTTTCTATTTTTTACACCAGCGTAGAGAAGATATTTGTTTCCTCATAAAAATTGAATAATATTGAAAAAGATATAACTTAATATATATTGACATGTATAATATTTTGAACTATCAATTTCTTTTAACTATAACAATTGTAGTGGTAAATAACCTACCGCTTTATACTAACTATTTTTACCTTTTATGAACAAGTACTTATAATTATTTCTTTAAGTCTTGTAATAGTGTAAAATTATTTTTACAAAATCTTTATATATAATTTCCTGGATATTAGTACCAGAGTGAGACTAGCTAGATAAGATTTAGTTCTAGAATGCTTGTGTTTATCTATTGATGCAGGACTTTATCTACCAGTTATTGTTGTACTTTTCATTTGTTTCGTATTTCTTATAGTGCTGTTATTTTATTATGATTCTATTGATGGTACTAATATATCGTCTCTTGTTTTCATTTTGAGCCGAGGGTCTCTTGAAAACAGCATGTCTATCCCTCAGGATAGGGGTAAACTCTGCATAGACATTACCCTCCCAAATTCCACTAGTGAAATTACACTGGGTTGTTGTTGTTGTTTATATATAATTTGCATATTAATTGTGTTTTTAACTTGTGATCTAGAAGCATTTAGAAAGAAACAAAGAGAAGTATTAGTGGTGGAAAGCTACCAAAATAAAGGTAGGCTGTAAAAGGACATGAAATGGCACAGTGAGCTGTCTATGTTAGACTAAATCTTAAACCACTCAAATGGTAACTTAAGTAAATAACTGCAGAAGCAAGCCCTAAAAGCATAGGATACCGAATCACTCTTTCAGTTCGTGTACACAAACGTCAATCTCTCCAAACTCCAAAGTATCTCAATCTTCAATTCCCCTACTGAAATCTGACTCTATCAAAACTGAATCTTGTAAATTAAAATTCAAAAATTCCCACATGAATCTCCGACTTTTTCTCTTCTGTTTCATCATCCTCACCTATTAAATCTAATCCTTTTGCAGCTTTACCTATTATTCGTCTTTCACCACCATGTATTCCCCTTTTAGAAAAGCTAAAGGGGAAATGGGTGGTGGAAATAGCAAATCCAGATGGAAAATCTTCATTTACAGGTCTTCTTCTTCTTCAGCCTCTTCTTCCTCCAAATTCGATAAAAAGGATCCTCCAAAAGAACTCTTGTGTCCCATTTATGGATCTTTGATGTATGATCCAGTTGTGGTGTCTTCCGGCCAAACTTTCGAGCGCACTTCTGTTCAAGTATGTAAAGATTTAGGGTTTAAACCCCAACTTCCCAACGGCTCAACCCCTGATTTCTCTAACGTGATTCCTAATTTAGCTTTGAGGACGACGATTCTCAGCTGGTGTGAAAAGTCTGGAGCGGAGAAGCCTCGGCCACCCGATTATTACGCCGTCGAGTCCACTGTTCGCACTTTGGTGCCTTCTTCTTCTGTTTCGACCACCAAAGAAGATCCCAGAATACGAGTTTCAGAGAGGGAATTGCTTAAAAGCGTAGCGGAAAATCCACCTATGCTTTTATCTCACGCCGCCTCTGAACTGACCCCAAGGAATAATCATCACTTTTACTCTCCTTCGAGCTCAGAAGAATCTGTCATCGCTAACAACTCGCCGCTGCTCCCTTTTACCACTCGTCCCTCCTGCTATTCCTCTTCGTCGTCGCAATCGACTTCGTCGGAGATTATAGTCTCCGATGAAGTCCCGTCTTCTGCTTCCACGTCATCCGAAGATGATTATTACGTTGTACAGTTCAAGAAATTAGATGTTTATGACCAGGAACAAGCTGTAATTTCACTGAGGAAAAGCACTAGAACTGATGAGGAAGCTAGGGTTTCACTGTGCACGCCGCGGCTTTTATCGGCTCTGAAGCCGCTGATGGTCTCAAGGTACGCCAGTGTTCAGACGAACGCCGTCGCCGCAATGGTCAACCTCTCGCTGGCAGAAGTCAACAAAGTAAGAATCGTTAGGGCGGGTATTACTCCGCTGTTAATTGATGTTTTGAAAGGCGGCTTCGAGGAGTCTCAGGAGCATGCAGCCGGCGCTATATTTAGCTTGGCTCTTGAAGATGACAACAAGACGGCGATTGGAGTGTTAGGTGCGTTGCAGCCGCTTTTACACGCGCTGAGGTCGGGTACTGAGCGGACTCGTCATGACTCAGCATTGGCTCTTTATCATTTAACCTTGGTGCAAAGTAACCGGGCTAAGCTCATTAAACTCGGAGCCGCGAGTACGCTTCTGGGAATGCTGAAATCCGGCGATATGGCGGGTCGGGTGGTGTTGGTTGTGTGCAATTTGGCGGTATGTCAAGAGGGGAAAACTGCGTTGCTGGACGCCAACGCCGTAGAGGTACTAGTGGGAATACTGAGAAAGGGGAGTGAGTTGGATGAGTCAACTCGGGAGAATTGCGTGGCGGCTCTTTACTCACTGAGTCATGGTAGCCTGAGGTTCAAGGGGTTGGCGAAAGAGGCGAAGGCGGCGGAAATATTGCAGACGGTGGTGGAGAGAGGGAGCGAGCGGGCGAGGGAGAAAGCAAAGAGGATGTTGATTTCCATGCGAGGAAGGTACAAGGAGGAGGATGACGAAGAAGAGGTTGATTGGGAGGGAGTGTTGGAGGGACGAGTGAGTCGGATTCAGTACCGAGTCGGAAGAACCACTCACAATCTCAACTCAACCGAGTTCTGAATTATGACCGAGTACAAAAAGGTGTAATTATCACATATTCTGGGATTTGGGACTCAATTATCATGTTTCATGGTTAAAATCTTTTTTTGACTTGCTTTTTTAGCTTTTGATGTACTGCATTGGGTCCCAACTCTTCTTTTTCTAGTTCTGGTGGTAGTTATTAAAAATGTAATTTGGACTATAATTGTGATTACTGTGTAAATAATTACTAGGATGTGAGGATTGGAAATGCATTTTTGGTTTAGAGTTTGTTTTTATATAGTTTTGTACTTTGTTGAACAGCAGCAATTCAAGACGGTTTGTTTGGACTTAGGACAAAGTCGCATGTTAGAAAAATCAAGAGGCGTTGTGCTTGACAATGTCAAATTAAGTTATTCCATGTTCCAATTTATGTGAACCCGTTTAATTGTGCACGGAGTTTAAAAAAAAAATAAAACTTTTGGAATTTGTGATTCTAAACAAGTCAAAAATGGGCTTAGAGTATTTATGTAAATATAAAAGCTTTTTATTAAGGATAAAATTATAAGTTTTAGCTAAATTATTACCAAATTTAGAAATGGATCATTTTAATTGTGCACGGAGTTTAAAAAAAAATAAAACTTTTGGAATTTGTGGTTCTAAACAAGTCAAAAATGGGCTTAGAGTATTTATGTAAATATAAAAGCTTTTTATTAAAGATAAAATTATAAGTTTAAGCTAAATTATTACCAAATTTAGAAATGGATCATATAGGTTCACATAAACTGAAACAGAGGGAGTACTATATAAAGAATGACCAAGTTGACTGTACTGTTATGTTATGCCAACCCAAATCTGGATTATGATGGAACTTTTTGGTGTTAAATTCAGCTTTGTTCCATTGCTATCATTATTTCAGTGGGACAAAAGTTTGCCCGCTAATTATGTCTGCTGTTCCGTTGACGTAATTGTCCCTGTAATCCAAATAGAAAAAGAGATTAGGTAGAAGGCCCTCATGGTCTTTGATTTTGTCTCCCTAGTCTTCACCTAATAAAACAGAATATGCTAAATTGGAGTCCGAAACTTTTTTAATTATTTTTTGGACAAAAAACACTTTTGTACTATTTTAAAAAAAAGTTACATAAATAAATAAAACGCAATATTATACTGTAAATTACTTTAACAGAAATTTTGCCGTTAAAGTAATTCGTAGTATAGTACTGCGTTTTACTTAAAAAATTATTTTTTTTGTAATTCGCAGTACTATACTGCGTTTTATTAAGATACATTTGTAAAATGCAGTATAATAATGCGTTTTACATTAAATAATTACGTTGTACTCTAGTTTTTGCCCCCAGAGTATAATGAACTGACATAACAATAATTCAATACATAAAACGTAGTATTGTACTGCGTTTTACATAGAAAAATTCTACACCCCAACGTCGGACTTGCCTTATTTAAAGGCGTTTCAATTTTATAAAAATTCATTCAATACTTTATTTCAAACTTACGTTCATACTTCTCTCTTCTTCTTATCAATTATTTTTTTACAATGTCTGAAGTGGCAAAAATAAGGGTTTCACTATATTTATTGGGAGGGGGTGAGGTTGTGTTGGAGAATAACTCTGTGAGGTATAGCTCACCTCCACAATGTCATGTTAAATTGCCGCTTACTATGGAGTACGATAAATTGGTATCGTTGTTACGTAAAAAAATGAATGAGAGGAGGCGTTCGGTTAACCTTAAAATAACCGGTAGATTTTCGTATTCAGTAACTCCGCAGAGGTTTGCTTATTATTCTGAGTTTAACATCGAGGATGATGAAACTCTTAGAGATTTTTTGCTGATTCCGGATGAATATAGAGAATTTATTGTAATAAAATTATTGGAAATGTACGTCAAGGTGGAAGACGTTCCCAATAATGAGGGCTGCATAGTAGGGATAACCCCCAGTCATCGGGTGGTTATTCTGGAGCAGTTTTTGCCGGATAGATTGGTGATGAAAGAGCTTGCCTTGATTTAAACTTGTCACCACCGGCGAATGAGCAACCACAAAATAATTTTTCGACTTTAGATAATCAACAAGACGACTGGTAAACTTCAATTTTACTACGCTTTAGAGATGTTTAATTTATGTTGTAATTGGATTTATATTAACACTCATATTTTTCATAGGGGGTACCGTCCGGATATGAATTTTACAAGTTATGACCCTGCCCCTAGTTGGAATATGCGTAGTTCTGGAGTATTGGACAATGATGGTCCATCTGAGAGTCATCACCAACAAGAAAATATCCATCATGAAACGTTAAGACAATACGACTTGTAAGTAAAGTGATATAGCTATATCTAAAGTATTTATCTAGTTGGGTAACTTATCATTTTGTTCTTTATGTGCAGTGAAAACGAGCTTCTTGAAGCTCCTGACCTCACACAGTTGCCCATAGACGACGTATTTACTCGTGATTTGGCAGATGCGCAGAGTTAGGAAGATGATAGTGATTATGACAACAATGCGGATAAGTCTGGGGATGACACACCCTTCCATGATGAGGGTGATGAGGAGGAGGGAGTGAATGTTGAACCTGAGTTGACGAGGGAGCGTGTTCCTCCACCTCCAGCTAGACCAAGAGTGTACGAGTCCCACGTGCCATTTCATGAGCGGAATATTCCCTACCTTGATAATTTGCCAAGCATGCCGAACGTGGATGCCCTCACAAGGTATGATGATGAATTTCGGTCAGCGATGTGGGATGAGTCTAGACCAGTTGTTCACCGAACGTGCTCTGGTCGCCACCGCTCTACCAAGGCCGTGATGAGAGACCAATCAAGCTGCATCCGTCCAAGCTCAAAAATCGTATAGAAGCTCGTAGCCTGTAAGCGCGCGACTACGCGGGCATGGAAAGGATGCTCTCCGATGAACTCCCATAAATCGTCAGGTCTCCTGGGGCTGAGAGGCTGCATCGATAGCTATCCCTCCCATACAAATGAGGACCTATGGTTGCCCTGCAACACTAGTAGCTGATCCTCGGCAGGTCCGAGATGCGCAGGCGGAGGAAAGTCCATGTCGTCTACTATAATTTAAACAAAATTAATTGTGTGTGTTAGTTTAATAAATTAAATAATTAATTATGTTTAAAATTGGACTGAATAATTATGTACGGGTTCCAGGCTCGATATTTGAGGCCCGGTAGCACCGAGTTATCCTTAATTATTATGCGTGTTAATTTCAACATTTTTAGAATTGTGCCTGTTAGCTTAATAAATTAAATAATTAATTATGTTTAAAATTGGACTGATTAATTATGTATGGGTTTCAGACTCGATATTTGAGGCCCGGTAGCACCGAGTTATCCTTAATTATTATTCGTGTCAATTTTAATATTTTTAGAATTGTGTGTGCTAGCTTAATAAATTAAATAATTAATTATATTTACAATTGGACTGAATAATTATGTATGAGTTCCAGGCTCATTTTTTGAGGCCCGATAGCACCGAGTTATTCTTAATTATTATTCGTGTCAATTTTAATATTTTTAGAATTGTGTGTGCTAGCTTAATAAATTAAATAATTAATTATGTTTACAATTGGACTGAATAATTATGTATGGGTTCCAGGCTCATTTTTTGAGGCCCGGTAGCACCGAGTTATCCTTAATTATTATTCGTGTCAATTTTAACATTTTTACAATTGTGTGTGCTAGCTTAATAAATTAAATAATTAATTATGTTTACAATTGGACTGAATAATTATGTATGGGTTACATGCTCGATTTTTGAGGCCCGGTAGCACCGAGTTATCCTTAATTATTATGCGTGTTAATTTTAATATTTTTACAATTGTCTGTGCTAGCTTAATAAATTAAATAATTAATTATGTTTACAATTAGACTGAATAATTATGTATGGGTTCCAGGCTCGATTTTTGAGGCCGGTTAGCACCGAGTTATCCTTAATTATTATGCGTGTCAATTTTAATATTTTTAGAATTGTGTGTGCTAGCTTAATAAATTAAATAACTAATTATGTTTAAAATTGGACTGAATAATTATGTATGGGTTCCAGGCTCGATATTTGAGTTAATTTTACAACATATAGGAATTTGTTACTTTTGTAAGTTTATTGTTATAATTAAATAATTAATTTTGTAAAGTGTAATTGGATAGAGTTTGCAGTTACTACATACTTAAACTACATAGACTCTACGCTAAAAGGCTCTACATTTTACTACGCTAAAAGGCTCTATATTTTACTACACTAAAAGACTCTATATTTTACTACGCTAAAAGGTCACTATTATATATAAAAACAACTAACATAAAATACAAATATGAACAACAAACAAAATAAATAATATTAATTTTTTAACAATACAAATAATTTATCAGATTTTAACAATTTTTTGTACCAAAGCTAATAAATCAATCCGGATATAAATAAGATACAAATTTAAACACAAACATAACACAAATTAACATGGAAACACATTAAACAATACAAATATGCATGTACTATACGAGTTTCGACATAAACAAAATTGAAATACCTCGATTTAAGTTTTTTAAATTTGATTGAAATCGAATTTTTGCACCCGAAAGAAGGAATCCAAAGCTTGTCTTGTATGTGGGACCTACACTCCTTGCTCTTTAGGTGACGGGTGATGCCCAAATTTTTTTTTTGAAGTTTGACGCGGGGGTGACCAGCAGAATCGAAGGTGTTGGTTTTCTTCGGTTCAGTGGTCCAAGGAAGCAGAGTCAGTATAATACTGCGAACAACTTTAATAAAATATAGTTGGGCCCAGCATCTTAGTAAAACACAGTATAGTACTGCGAATTACAAAACAAAAATAATTTTTTAAGTAAAATGCAGTACTATACTGCGAATTAATTTAACGGCAAAATTTCTATTAAAGTAATTCGCAGTATAATACTGCGTTTTACTTATTTATGTAACTTTTTTTAAAATAGTACAAAAGTGTTTTTTGTCCAAAAAATGATTAAAAAGGTTTCGGACTCTGCTAAATTGCTAAGACTATTTAGATTTGTCTTCTTATCGCCTCTCTGGACTTGATCATTTGACCACCAAAAATTTGTCTTGAGAACTGCAACTCTGCAAGTGCATAAATCGCACAACTCACTGAGACATTATATTATGGACTTTTAGCCTCTTAAGTGTTCCTCTATTTGCTTAACCGAGGTTGTGCACGATGAGCAATTTGTCACATCTGCTAAAGATAGTGGGAACCCTTAGATGTGTATTACCAAATTAGTATAATTTTAAAAAATACTACTATATAGTTTATGTACTAGCGATACATAAGTGGAAAGACGGACCTCTCATTCTTTTTCTTTTTAAAAGAGATGGATATTTGCTAAAAATATGTTTGCCTTGTGGGGAGCAACTTTGGTGCAATACAAGGGGAATAAGTTTATATGTAGAGATAGAGTTAGTGATCGCGGTAGGGCTTGATCTACGACTCTCGCCCAGTCTTTTTTTTTTTTTTTTTTTTTTTTTTTATAATGATAATCAAAGTCCTAACTACCATTAGTAAACTATTAATGGGTACACTTTTCTGTAAACTTGTTCCTCGCAATTAATCAAGCTTGTCGTTTCTTTTTGGTATATATATACTATGTTTGTATGGTATTGTGGAAGTAAATTCTCCTGATGATACTCATGGCACTTCACACTGTTCCATTGTGATAAAGAGCTAAAACTTAGAGAACGCTCTTTGATTCAAAAGATATTAAAACCTTTTTGAACAAATCAATCAAAGAAGAAATGATAAATCTTAGCTGAGAATAATAATCTCTAGAAAGGGTGATAGATAAAGAGAGGATAGGTCACGTGATTTCTTTTTATTCGTAAATAGTAATGTCTCCAGAGTTCGGAATACACGTTACAAGATTATTGTCCTCTTTTTTTACTAAGAGAGAAACTCTTCTAAACTGTAAAAGATAAAATACAAGGAATATTCCTAATGTTCCCTAATGGTCATACATTATTACAAAGGTCGTCCAGTCTCTGGTTTCTCTCAGGGTCGTCTCCCTCAGGACGTCAAATTCAAGGAGGCTCTGTCAATCGTCGTACTCGCCGTCGGTCGTGGTCGGTCAAATTTGGACTCATACAGTTAGTCCCTCCGCTTGTCGGGGTCACAACTGGGTGCGTCCTCGATGAGCGGACATCATGCGTTCCTATGGAGAAATTTGAGCCGTTGAGACGTTACGGAGTGGCCAATGGGAGAAGGTCAGCGTGCTTAGCAAGGCACCAGGTAATATGCTTTACTGACGAGCGTCATCATCACGCATGTTTTCGAGGCAGGAGTTGGTAGCTTGATGCTTCGATTTTAGCACTACTTTGTGACTCTCCGCGTCGATTCTGGCACCACCTAACCCTATAAATAGGTGAAGGGTTTGTTTTTTCGAAAGTTTTTGGCCATTCCACTCTTGATAACCTCCTTCATTCTTCCGAGCTTGCCCTTATACCTCTCAGCTTCTTCTTACGTTCTTCATTCGAAACTTCTTCCTCCTTCTTCCGTTTGTATTGATACCTCTTTGAACGATATTATGCCAAGGTCCCGTCGTTCTCGTGAAGAGGTTCCTGAGGCCACCCCATTGTCCACGGAGCCCTCTTCTAGCGGTGAATACACAGCGGTAGAAGAGGGTGACAGCCTTCCTACGGTGGAGGAGATACTGCCGGCACATCCCTTATCTCGTAGTGACTTCCTTAAAGATCCCCCTCCTACTACGGACCACGTATTCTTTGAGACAGAGCAAGTTCATATTGATGCTCTTTGTGTAAAGTATGGCATTCCCGCTCATGTAGATATGGTTCCGGCAGGGAGATATTTCGTAGATGTCCACATACTTGGGTACTGCGCTTTCTAGGAGTACCCTTTCATGATTGGCTATACTCTTCCTCTCTTCCCCTTAGCGGAAGAGTTCTGCAGGTTCTACCAAGTTTGTCCGGCACAACTTTCGCCGTATACGCTCAAGATACTATTGCTGTTGACCAAATATGCAGAGTTGGCGGAGTGTAACGTTTCTATCCACCACCATAGTACCACATTGGCGACCAATTGGGGGTATTTTGACTCTCTGATGGAACCGTTAGCGAGTAATTTATCAACCTCCTCATTGACCGCCTCATTGATGGTGGTATTGAACTTTCTCCTCATTTGCCGTATCGGCGAATGAAGTGGATCGATATTCAGCCTGTGTGTGGCGATCTCCCTTGGGATTCCTGGCATATCTGAGTGGAAAAGGCAAACAAATCGGCATTGTTAGTTAAAAACTCACGATATTTACCTAGTTCTGAGAGGTTGTGTCCAACATTAGCCTTTTTTGTGCTGTCGATATCATCCAATTGGATGGGATCGAGATCTTCTACGGTTGCCTTGCAAGCTTCTATGATGTTCAGGTTTTTGATGGCTTCTACTTGTACGTCGGGTTTGGTTCCCGACATGGCTGATTGCTATGCCTGCGCACTTGCCCCTTTAGTTGTTTGGTGTGTGTGCAATCTTGGGCGATCCGGTAGCATTCTTGGGCGGTGCGTGGCTCACCTCGGATGCTGAATATCCCCCATGGGGTGGGAAATCTGATTACTTGATAGAAACTTGACGGGACGGCTCGCATGGCGTGTATCCATGGACGTCCTATGATGGCGTTGCAGGTTGTTTCCTGATTCATGACGTGGAATGTCGTTTCCAGGATGACCCCTCTTGCTAGGACGGGTAGCACTATTTCTCCAGATGTTCGCTCCACTGAATTATTAAAATCCGTTAGTGTTATGCAATGCGGTATTATTTTATCCTCGAGTCTCATTTGCACGAGAATTCGTGGGTGAACAATACACGCGCCGCTTCCGTCATCCACCATTATTCTTTTCACATCGGTATCCGCAATGCGTAAAGTTATAACTAAAGCATCATAGTGAGGGAAAGACAAACCATCAGTATCCGACTTATCGAAGATGATACTGTCTTTGAGGTCGTCATACCGTTCGTGGGCAACTGTCCATTTGAGTTTATATGTGGTGGTGAATTTCACATGGTTGATTACCGTATTATCGCCGCCACCAATGATCATTTGTATGGTACGAGCTGGTGATGGTGGCTTTGGAGGTCCTTGAGGTTGGTCGCGCCCACGAGCGAAGTTGACTTATCCTTTATCGCTCTGTAGTTCTTTTAGGTATCCCTGGTTTAACATCCTTACTACTTCTTGTCACAGACCTATGCAGTCTTCGGTCTTGTGTCCTCTCTCTTGGTGGAATTCACATAAGACGTTCGACCTCATAGTGCTCGAATCCGATTTCATCTTTTGCGGCCACTGCACCTTCGTGCCAAGCTTTTCCAGTGCGTACACTATCTCTGAAGGGAAAACACAAAAATTATGAGCAGATAGCAATGGAGGCATACATCTTTCGCTGTGGAGGGGTGCGGTGTGTCGGGGCGCGACATCCGCATGTCGTGGAGGAGGCGGATTGGGTTTTCAGATATAAGGATGATGCCTTTCTCGATTGAAATGTGGCAGTTAATCCCTTCACCCGTCGTTGCGTAGATCTCTCCTCGTCTCGGTCTGGATTGATGTTAATCGCTGAAGCGGTCCATTTAGGTCATCCTCGTCTCCCCTCACTTCGGCGCAATAGGCGTTGTGGATTTCTTCCCACGTTGTAGGGGGTACTTCATGAGTCTACTGAGTAGTTTTTTGGTCGCTTTTGACCCGTTTCTGTTTAACCCATTTTGAAAGGCTGCTACCGCCATCCCTTCTAACACGTTCGGTAGGCTCATCCTTACTCTGTTGAATCGGGATAGGAAATCCCAAAGTCCCTCGCCCGTCATTTTCCTGACGACGAAGATATCATTGACCCTATCCTCGGCCTTTTTTGCTCCCGCGTGAGCGGTGGCGAACTTATCTACCATCTCTTCGAACGTCGATATCGATCGTGCTGGTAGTTGGGAATACCATGTCAACGCTCCGCCCGTCAGATTTTTGCCGAACTTTTTTAGCAGCACAGACGGTACCTATTCTTTTGATAGGTCATTACCTTTTACTGCGGTAACGTAATGGATTAAGTGATCCTCCGGGTTCGTGGTCCCATCGTATATTTTCAAATATGGCGGCATTCTTTGGAATAGAATGAGGAGCTGCCCCTTCGTTGTATGGTTGTTCGACGAATCTGCCCACATCGCGTTTTGGTAACAACTTCGGAGCGTCTGGTATTTTACAATCCTCTCCTGATGTTCCTTCATCTGGTCGCAGAGTGTTTTGTTCTCATTTTCCATCTCTTCCATTTTCTTCAAGATGGTCGTGAGTGCATCGTTTCCTGTATCAGCAACAGTACGGGTGTTACCTGTTCGTGTAGCGTTTGGATCATTGGCAGCAACTGCGGTTTCTCTGGGTAGCACGTCTTTGATACCTCCCTGAATGGGTTTCTCGAGCATGTTGTTCAAGGTACTCGTTAACCATTCTTCTAGTAGATTCTTGACAGCCGATGACGCTTCTCCTGTTGCGGATGTTGAGGGTTCCCTCTCGCGCAAGATCGTTAGATCCCTATGCGGAGGAGGTGAGATCTCCCCCTCGGGTGTAACACTTGGCGTTGCATTCCCATTGTCTTCTCCACTGGCTTCGTTGAGGGAATTTAGGAGGTTCTTTGTGACACCCACAATTGCCTTTAGTCTCTCTTCTCCCTTTCCCGCCATCGTTGGCTTTTATGAAGCTGAAGAAAAGTGATTATTACTTTCAAGAATCTAGATGAAAACTACGAATCCCGCTTACTCACTCCTCTTCCAAAACTTTTGATATTTGATTTCTCTCTTTCAATTGTAAGCACGTGATTTTTGCCCTATATGAGAATTACTCCCAAAAAATTCAAAATAAAATGATTTTCCTTGGTGTGAAATTTTGTGAGATTTTGTGATATTTTGGATAATTATTTGTATTTGTCTGTGTTTGTTTATTTGTTAAATTAATAAAAAATACAAAAATATGTCGCATTTGCATGTAGGATTTAATTCTATAATTGTTACTAATTAAATTTGTTTACAAAAAATTAAAAATTACAAAAATAGGCATCGTTTGCATTTTTAGCATTTAATGTCCAAATATACAATTTTATGCTTAATTATTACTTAATTATGCGTTAATTGTTATTGGGAGTTAATTTGCGCTTTTATAACTTAATTTAATTCTTAATAATAGTTTAAGTATTTTTATAATTTAGTTTTAGAGAAATAAAAGAAGAAAAAAGAGCGAAAATATAAAGAAAGTCGGAATTGGGCCTCTTCTTCGATTTCAAGCCATAGGCCCAAAAAATGGCCCAATCTTCCCTACGACCCAGTCCATTTCGAACTGGGTCGACCCAGTAACCCAAAAGACCCAAACCCCTTTTGTCTTACATTTTACAAAACAAAACAAAAACTAAAAGAAGAAAACCCTAAAATCTAAACCATCCGCCCCCCTCTCCTATCTTCTTCTTCTTCCTCCAAAGCTCCAACCAAGCATCCATGGCTGCCCTTTACCTTCTTCTTCGACACACCCTCATCGTCCAAACAGCTTCTGCCCAAGCACTTCATCTTCTTCGTCCACCATTGTTACTCTAGTTCGTCGTCGTTTGGTCGAGCTTCATCTTCTCCGGCAAAACAGTCCGTCGTCGCCACCAGTTGCTTCTGCTTGTGCGTCGACCAGCCCGTTGTTTGTTCCTTCTGTTGTTCGAAGCCCCGTCGCTGCTGCTTCTGTCTCAACCAAACAACCAAACGAACACAGCCATGGACGAGCTTCGACGTCGACCATGTCGTCGTCCATGGCTGTCCGCGCTGTGCTGCTGCCTGTCGCCGCCGCTGCTGCTGCCTGTCGCCGCCGCTGCTGCTGTCTCGACATCGTGCTGCTGCTGCTCGTCACAGCAGGTGTTGGACGGACTGCTGCTGCTGCTCGTCGCGGCAGTAGCTATGGGCTGGTTCATCTTCTCTTCGTCTTCGTCGTCATTTGTTCGAGCTTTGGTCGAGGCTCGGACAGATTTGTTTACAATCAAAGTTCTTCGTTGATTCATCTCCGGTTAGTTGTTTTTGAGTTTTATTTTGTCCATATTTCGTTTTTATATTTCTAAAAGTTAAAATCGTTAAATATTTGATTCTTGTTTTGTTCGTTGTTTATCGTTGAAATCATTTTTTCTAGTTTGTTCATGTTCATGTGCTTTGTTAAAATTAATTTTTAGATTTCAAAATAGAAGTTTAATTAGTTGTTTTCATATTCATTTCATGTTTGTATTATTGTTTAAGTGAATATTTGTTAGTTTGATGTTTGTTAGATTCAAATTGAAATTTAATTAACTATTTCTTCAATTTGTTTCATGTGTTTATGTATTGTTAGAAATTGTTAATATTGTTAAGTTCAAGCTTAAGTTCATAATTGTTTATTCGTCGATCTTGTTATGGTCCCTCAAATCCTCAAGTCTAGGTCTCCAATACCAAGCCCTAGTTTTCCCCAATTTTAACCCTTAAATTCCATTAATTATAGCTCTAATCCGTGAAATAATACCATAGGGACGAGTTTTTGGTCCAAAATCCTTACCTCAATGAAGTCTCCTTGAATTCTCTCTTCAAAACTGCCCAAAGCTCCAGAAATCGCGTTTAAAAATGGTGAAACCCTCTAAAAATTGCGAAGGAAGAAATATATACATTCTGACCCAGGCATTTCTTCACCTGCGGTCAATCCACTGCATCTACGGTACCGATTGTGCGGTCTAAGAGCCGCTTCTGCGGTTTTTCACTTATTCTCAACTTTCTGCATCTGCGATGCTATCTCCGTACCTGCGCCATCGTAGGTGCGGTTACCCAACCGCTTCTGTGGTCACAGTCTGCCTCACCTTCTTCCGCTTCTGCAGCCTTCTACCTCGCATCTGCGGCATCACACCTGCAGTCCCCAATCCGCAGGTGCGGAAATACCAGAAGCAGAAAATCTGCAGCTCACCAAAATTCCAAACTTCTCCGTCAACCATCCGAAATCATCCCGAGGCCCTCGGGACCTAAACCAAAAGTACAATTATATCCCATAACCTTATTCAAACTTATACCAATATTTAAAACACCTCAAACAACATCGAATCAACCAAAACACATCGAATCAACCAAAACACATCGGATTCAAGCCTAAGTTTCCAAATTCTTCAGCATTATGCTTTTGATCAAAAACCCAACCAAACCATGTTCGACTGACCTGAAATTTTGCACACACATCCCAAATGACTGAACGGAACTACTTCAACTCTCGGAATTCTAGTCCGACCCTTATATCAAAATCTCACCTATCAACTAGAAAATGCCAAAAATCCAATTTTGCCAATTCAAGCCTAAATCTACTCCGGACCTCCAAAATACATTCTGATCATGCTCCTAAGTCCCAAATCACCTCCCGAAGCTATCCGAATCATCGAAACTTACTTTCGAGCCCTCTAATACATAAGGAAACATCCGATTGACCTTTTCCAACTTAAGCTTCCTCAAAATATACTAAGTATCTCAAACCTTACCAAATCCTTTCCGAACCCGCAACCCGATCACATATAGAACCGATAGATAAAGCAATAAGAAATAGAAATGGGGAAAATAGAGAGGTAAGTCATGAGACGACTGGCCGGGTCATCACATCCTCCCTAACTTAAACAAATGTTCGTCCTCGAACGAGTCAAGAAATATACCTAAAGCCTCGAACATGTGAGGATATCTACTCTGCATCTCTTGCTGGATCTCCCAGGTAGCCTTCTCCACGGGCCGACCTCTCCACTGCACTTTCACTGAAGCTATATCCTTTGACCTCAACTTTTGAACCTGATGACCCAAAATAGCTACTGGCTCTACATCATAGGTCAAATCATCATCCAACTGAACCGTGCTGAAATCCAGAACATGAGACGGATCCCCAATATACTTCCGGAGCATAGAAACATGAAATACCGGATGCACACTCAACAAGCTGGGTGGCAAAGAAAGCTCATAAGCCACCTCCCCAATCCTCCGAAGCACCTCAAGAGGCCCAATGAACCGAGGACTCAATTTACCTTTCTTCCCAAATCTCATGACAACCTTCATGGGTGAAACCTTCAACAGAACCTTCTCGTTAACCATGTAGGAAACATCTCGAACCTTCCTGTCAGCATAACTCTTTTGTCTTGATTGTGCTGTACGAAGTCTCTCTTGAATTACCTTCACCTTTTCTAAGGCATCTTGCACTAAGTCTATCCCCAATAGCCTAGCCTCACCCAGCTCAAACCAACCAACTGGAGATCTATACCGCCTCCCATACAAAGCCTAATATGGGGCCATCTGAATACTCGACTGGTAGCTGTTGTTATAAGAAAACTCTACAAGCGGTAAAAAACGATCCCATGACCCTCCGAAATCAATGACACAAACATACAACATGCCTTCCAATATCTGAATAGTGCGCTCGAACTGTCCGTCTGTCTGAGGGTGAAAAGTTATGCTCAACTCAACCTGAGTACCCAACTCTCGCTGCACAGACCTCCAAAACTGCGAAGTAAACTGAGTGCCCCTATCTAAAATGATGGAAACTGGGACACCATGCAAACGAACAATCTCCCGGATATAGATCTCTGCCAACCGCTCTGAAGAATAGGTAGTACACACAGGAATGAAGTGCGCAGACTTGGTCAGCCGATCTGCAATCACCTAAATAGCATCGAACTTCTTCAAAGTCCATGGGAGTCCAACTATAAAGTCCATAGTGACCCACTCCCACTTCCACTCTGGAATATCCATCCGCTGAAGCAAGGCACCCGGTCTCTGATGCTCATATTTCACCTGCTGACAATTGAGGCACCGAGCCACAAATCCCACAATGTCTTTCTTCATTCTTCTCCACCAATAATGTTGCCTCAAATCTTGATACATCTTCGCAGCACCCGGATGAATGGAATACCACAAGCTATGGCCCTCTTCCAGAATCAACTCCCGAAGCCCATCTACATTGGGCACATATATCCGGCCCTACATCCTCAACACCCCATCATCACCAATGGTCACATCTCTGGAATCATCATGCTGAACTCTGTCCTTAAGGACAAGCAAATGCGGATCATCATACTGGCGCCCTCTGATGTGATAATATAAGGACGATTGAGAAACCACACAAGCCAATACCCGACTAGGCTCTGAAATATCTAACCTCATGAACCTATTGGCCAAGGACTGAACATCAACTGCAAGAGGTCTCTCCCCAACTGGAATATATGCCAAACTCCCCATACTTACCGCCTTTCGGCTCAAAGCATCGGCCACCACATTGGCCTTTCCCAAATGGTACAATATAGTGATATCATAATCCTTTAGCAATTCCAACCATCTCCGCTGCCTCAAATTAAGATTCTTCTGCTTGAACAAGTGTTGGAGGCTATGATGATCAGTAAACACCTCATAAGACACACCATACAAGTAATGCCTTCAAATCCTCAACGCGTGAACTATGGCAACCAACTCCAAATCATGAACAGGGTAGTTCTTCTCATAGGGCTTCAACTGACGAGAAGCATACATAATAACTCTACCCTCCTACATCAATACACAACCAATACCAACTCTCAAAGTATCACAATACATGGTATATGAACCTAAAGCTGATGGGAAAACTAACACTGGAGCCGTGGTTAAGGCTGTCTTGAGCTTCTGAAAGCTCTCCTCACACTCATCTGACCATATAAATTAAGCACCCTTCTGAGTCAACTTGTTCAAGGGCAATGCAATAGATGAGAATCCATGAACAAATCGGCAATAATAGCCTACCAAACCAATAAAGCTGCGACTCTCTGTGGCTGAAGACCGTCTGGGCCAGCTCTGAATCGCCTCTATCTTCTTCGGATCAACCTAGATACCCTCACTGGACACCACGTGCCCCAAGTAAGCCACCGAATTGAGCCAAAACTCACACTTGGAGACTTTTGCATAAAGTTTCTCCTTCCTCAATATCTGCAGCACAACTCTCAAATGCTCCGCGTGCTCTTCCTGACTATGCGAATATACCAGAATATCATCAATGAAGACTATGACAAACAAGTCGAGATGAGGCCAAAACACGATGTTCATCAAATGCATGAACGATGCTGGGACATTGGTCAGCCCAAAAGACATCACCAAGAACTAATAATGACCATATCGAGTCCTGAAAGCTGTCTTAAGAATATCCGAGTCGCTGATCTTCAACTGATGATAACCTGAACGGAGATCTATCTTGGAGAACACTCTCGCTCCCTGAAGCTGGTCGAATTAATCATCAATATGAGGCAAAGGATACTTGTTCTTAACTGTTACTTTATTCAATTACCTATAATCAATGCACATCCTCATAGTTCCATTCTTCTTCTTCACAAATTGAATTGGCGCACTCCAAAATGATACACTAGGCCGAATGAACCCCTTATCAAGGAGTTCCCGAAGCTGCTCCTTTAACTCCTTCAACTCCGCTATTTCCATATGATACAATGGAATAGAAATGGGCTGAGTGCCTGGCACCAGGTCAATACCAAAATTAATATCCCTATCCGGTGGCATGCCCGACAGGTTTGCAGGAAACACATCGAGAAAATCCCTCACAACTGGAACAGAATCAATACTGGGAGTCTCTGCACCGACATCCCTCACAAAGGCTAGATACGAAAGACAACCCTTCCCAACATACACCAGGCTTTCAAGAATGAGATTACTCTACTGGAAACATAATCAGTCAAACCTCGCCACTCAATCCGTGGAACACCCAGTATAGCCAATGCGATTGTCTTAGCATGCCAGTCCAGAATAGCACGACATAGAGATAACCAATCCATGCCCAAAATGACATCGAAATCCACCATACATAATAATAAAAGATCCACTCGAGTCTCCAGACCCCCAATAATCACCACATACGACCGGTACACACGGTCTACAACAACAGTATCGCCCACTGGGGTAGATACATGAACAGGTGAAGCAAGAAACTCACGGGGCATACCCAAATAACGAGCAAAGTATGATGACACATAAGAAAAGGTGGAACCGGGATCAAATAATACAGAGGCATCTTTGTGGCAAACTGAAACAATACCTGCAATAACAACATCAAAAGCAATAACATCGGGGTCTAGCCGGAAGTGCATAGAAACGGGCCTGACCGCCACTTGAGCAACCTCCCCCTCTAGGGTGACCCCTAGCTGACTGACCTCCACCTATAGCTGGGTGGGTGGGTGGTGGTGAAGTAACTGGCGCTAAAGCTGATGACTGACCTCTCTGCTGAGATGAACCCACAAGACGGTGAGGACACTGGCTCCACATATGACCCATCTTTCCACACTCATAGCAACTCCCAGGTGCTGGAGAATGGGACTGAAGGGAACCCCTCGTACTAGAGTGACTAGCAGATGCATCTGGCATAGAAGAGCCCTAAACTGATGGAGCACAGGATGAACTCTGAGCTGGAAGAGCACTAAGTGATGACTGGCCCTGATGAGAACTGTGAGAATAATGACCCGATGATGCCCCACGATAATCTGGGTGAGCTGGCTGAGCATGCCTGAATTGATGACCTCTGCCGTGCTGAAACTGGCCTCTTGAAAAAGCACCACTATAGCTACCAGATCCTCGAGGCCTCTTGGCCTCCCTATCCTCTCGCTCTTGGCGATAAACAGACTCGATCTCACGGGCAATATCCACAACCTCCCCGAAAGTAGCACCAGTCACCCTCTCTCTGGTCATGAGAATACGAAGCTGATAAGTGAGGCCATCAACAAACCTCCTAATCCTCTCTCTATCTGTCAGAATCAACCAATTAGCATGACGAGCTAACTTGGAGAACCTCATCTCATACTGCATCACAATCATCTCTCCCTAACACAACCACTCAAACTCTCTACGTAGCTCCTCTCTACAAGACTGCAACACATACTTCTCCAGAAAGAGAATGGAGAATAGCTGCCAAGTAAGGGGTGCTGCACCAACAGGCCTACGCCTATAAAAAGCCTCCCACCAAGTGAAGGCAGCTCTAGAAAACTGATAAGTAGTGAAAGTGACCCCACTGGTCTCTAGAATACCCGTTGTACGAAGCATCCTCTAACACTTATCCAAGAAACCTTGGGCATCCTCGCACTCTGCACCACTGAAGAACAGAGGCTGAAGTCTACCAAACCTCTCCAACCTACGCTGCTCATCCTATGGCATGGCAGGAACTACATAGTCCTGAGCAGCTACAACCGACTGGGCTGGATGTACCCCCGACGTCTAAAGTCCTTACACGACCTGCTCAGGTGTGCGAGCGGCTGGAGTCTGATTGCCTCCCCCGGCCTGAGAAGTAGCTGCGGCTGTAGTAGCTAAGACCGCCTGAGCTAGGCCAGTGCAAACTGATAGGATCTGAGCCAAGGCCTCCTGAAGACCCGGAATCACATTGGGTACAGCTGGTGCCTGATCTGGTACTGCTGGAGCATCAATAACTGGGACTTGATCTTGAACTGGGGCGGCTGGTGGATCTGCAAGTGCTGCCCTAGCTGCTGTGCGGGCCACACCTCTGCCCCTACCGTGACCACGACCGCGTCCTTGGCCTCTAGCGGCCACAACTAGTGGTATTGGTGGTCTTCCATCCTGACCGGTAGCGCGTGTCCTCACCATCTGTGAGAGAATAGAATGATAGAAGTTTAGTACTCGGATCAGTAAATTCGCACGACAAGAATCTCAAGAATATGAAGTTTTTCCTAAAGGTTCTGCAGCCTCTTAAGGATAAATATGGACGTCTCCGTACCGATCCGCGAGACTCTACTAAAACTGCTTATGACTCGTGAGACCTATGTAACCTAGGCTCAAATACCAACTGGTCACGACCCCAAACCCGGACCCGGTCGTGACGGTGCCTCTCGTGAAGACAAGGCAAAACCGACACATTTCCAATTCAGTTTTAAGCAATTACACAATAAGCATTTAGTCTTAAACATGATATAAATCCAAAAGTAAGCAGTGACAATACAGAACAGTTTGTAGAATACAGCCCAACACAGCCCGATACCAGGGTGTCACTAGTCACAAGCATCTATCAATTCTAACACAAGTCTGAAAAGTCTACAAAGTTATTACAAAGCCATTAATAAGGGAAAAGAAATGAGATAAATGGGGAGAAGCACGGGACTGCAGATGCCAATCAGCTACCTCGTGAACTCCAAAGTCTGCCGGGAGCTCTCAACTCGTGCTAGCAGGATTATCAACGCCTGAATCTGCACACGGGGTGCAGGGAGTAAAGTGAGTACTCCAACTCAGTGAGTAATAATCATAAATAAACAACTGAGAGATATGAAAACACGTAAGGCACATTACATGCTATAATGAAGTAGTAAAACTAGTAGACACAGTAAAGCAGTAATAATGTTTAAAATCATTTTTAATTCAGTTCAAACTTCATGAAATGCCTTTTTAACAATTAAGCAAGTAAATGACAGGGAAATAATAAAGATAAACACATAAAGTTTCGCCCCTCGGGCTCAACAATTGAGTTTGGCCTCAAATGATAATTAGTGTTTCCTCACAACATAGGCCCTCGGCCTTACTCAGCCAAAATCCGTACAAGCCACTCGGGCAATAGTAAAACATGGTTCTCAGCCCAAAATATCATTTAAAAGATCATTTAAGTGCTAAAACAGAGTAATCGTGGCCGCGTTATGAAAACAGTGGAATATAGCATGACTGAGTTCAAGGAAAAGTCAAAATAGTGAGGAAATATCAATAAAAATCCCCTAAGAGTTTAAATAGTTGGCACGAGGCCCAAATATAGCATTCAACCCAAAACATGGTGTTCACAAATAGATTTAAGTTAAATACACAGTAAAATAGTCATTTGGGACGGACTAAGTCACAATCTCCAACAGTGCACGACCCCACGCTCGTCATCAAGTGTGTGCATCACCTCAATATAGTACAACGATGTGCAATCCAGAGTTTCATATCCTTAGGACATCACTTCCAATCTTTACTCACCTCAATCCAGTCAAATCTCTAACCCACGACGTCTTTGCCCTTCGAATCAGCCTCCATTCGTGTCGAATCTATCCAAAATTAGAATCACGGCGTCAAAATATGCTAAAGGAACGAAGCCCAAGCGAAAATAATCAATTTATAACTTAAATCCCGAAATTACCAAAACTCGATCCCCAGGCCCACATCTCGGAATTCGATAAAACTCACATCAATAGATTCCTCATCTCCCCATGAGTTCATACATATCAAAAGTACCAAAATTCGACCACAAATGGTCCCTCAAATCTTCAAATCTAGGTCTCCAATACCAAACCCTAGTTTTCCCCAATTTTAACTCTTAAATTCCATTAATTATAGCTCTAATCCATGAAATAATACCATATGGACGAGTTTTTGGTCCGAAATCCTTACCTCAATGAAGTCACCTTGAATTCTCTCTTCAAAATTGCCCAAAGCTCCCGATATCGCGTTTAAAAATGGTGAAACCCTCTGAAAATCGTGAAGGAAGAAATATATATACATTCTGACCTAGGAATTTTCGCACCTGCGGTCAATTCACCGCATCTGCGGTACCGCTTTTTCTGTCCAAGAGCCGCTTCTACGGTTTTTCACTTATTCTCAACTTTCCGCATCTACGATGCTATCTCCGCTCCTGCGACATCGCATGTGCGGTTACCCAACCGCTTCTGCGGTCATAACCTACCTCAGCTTCTTCCGCTTCTGCCGCCTTCTACCTCATATATGCGGTATCGCACCTGCGGTCCCCAATCCGCAGGTGCAGAAATACCAGAAGCAGAAAATCTGCAGCTCACCAAAATTCCAAACTTCTCTGTCAACCATCCGAAATTACGCCGAAGCCCCCGGGACCTGAACCAAAAGTACGTACATATCCGATAACCTTATTCAAACTTATACCAATCTTTAAAACACCTCAAACAACATCGAATCAACCAAAATACATCGGATTCAAGCCTATGTTTCCATTCTCTTCCGAATTACGCTTTTGATAAAAAAACCCAACCAAACCACGTCCGAATGACCTGGAATTTTGCACACACATGCAAAATGACACAACGGAACTACTTCTGCTCTCAAAATTCCATTCTGACCCTTGTATCAAAATATCACCTATCAACCGGAAAACACAAAAAATCCAATTTAGCCAATTCAAGCCTAAATTTACTCTGGACCTCCAAAACACATTTCAATCATGCTCCTAAGTCATAAATCATCTCCCGAAGCTATCCGAATCATTAAAACTCACATCCGAGTCCTCTAACACATAAGTTGACATCCAGTTGACTTTTTCCAACTTAAGCTTCCTCAAAAGAGACTAAGTGTCTCAAACCTTACCAAATCCTTTCTGAACCCGAGCCAACCAACCCGATCACACATAGAACCGATAGACAAAGTAATAAGAAATAGAAATGAGAAAAATGGAGTGGTAACTCATGAGATGACTGGTGGGATCGTCACAAATAATTTCTTCTTTGTTGAATGATGTGCAGGTAGAACAACTGTTGAATGTCTTGAGGGAGCACATGCAAGCAATTGGGTAGACAATAGAGGACATCTGAGGGATCCCCGCCGGAATTTCTGAGCACAAGATACAATTGGAGCAAGAGAGAAAACCAAGTGTGGAGCATCAAAGAAGGTTAAACCCTTCCAAACAAGAGGTGGTAAATAAAAAAATTATCAAATGGTTAGATGATGGGGTGGTCTACCACATTGTCGATAGTTCTTGGGTGAGTCCGGTGCAATGTGTGCCAAAGAAAGGAGACATGAGTGTGATTCAAAATGAAAAAATGAGCTCATCCCAACGAGAACAATGACCAGATGGAGAGTTTGCATGGATTACCGAAAGCTAAAAAGTGCTAATTGCAAGGACCCTTTCCCTATGCTTTTTATTGATCAAATGCTTGATCGGCTAGCGGAAAGGTCATTCTATTGCTTCTTGTACGGATATTCTGGCTATAACCAAATCAACATCGCCTTGGAAGATCCATAGAAGAAAACATTCACATGCCCATATGGGACTTTTGCCTTAAGCGGTATGCCATTTGGGCTATGCAACGCCCCGACTACTTTCCAATGCTGCATGATGTCAATCTTCTCGAACATGGTGGAAGATTTCTTAGAGGTGTTTATGGATGACTTCTCTGTAGTGGGTAATTCCTTTGACCATTGTCTTGACAACCTTAGACAAGTGCTAAAAAGATGTGAAGAAACAAACCTTCTGCTAAACTAGGAGAAATGCCACTTCATGGTAGACGAGGGCATTGTTGGGCCTCAAAATTTCCTAACAAGGCATAGACTTTGACCGGCCAAAGATCAAAATCATTTCCAAACTTCCTCTACCCACTTCAGTAAAAGGTGTTCGAAGCTTTTTGGGGCACGCCGGCTTCTATAGACATTTTATCAAGGACTTCTCAAAAATTGTAAACCCCATGTGCAAGCTCCTTGAAAAAGATGCAAATTTTATATTTGATGAGAAGTGTCTCAAAACTTTTGAGGAATTGAAAGAAAAGCTCATTACGACACCTATTATTGTCACACCCAATTGGTCCCTTCTATTTGAATTCATGTGTGACGCTAGTGGTGTAGCTATTGAGGCGGTACTTGGTCAACGACATAACAAAATCCTTCACCCTATCTACTATGCAATCAAGGCACTTATTGGTGCTCAAATGAATTACACTGTGACTAAGCAAGATCTTCTTGCCATTGTCTATGCTTTTGAAAATTTCGGGCTTATTTGTTGGGGTCCAAAGTGATAGTTTACACCAATCATGCCGCTCTTCATTATCTTATAGCGAAGAAGGATGCCAAACCAAAATTGATTCGGTGGGCTCTTTTGTTGCAAGAGTTTGACTTTGAAGTCAAGTACCGGAAAGGGACAAAAAATCAAGTTGCGGATCACCTATCTAGGCTTGAAGAGGTAGGGAGACCAAAAGAAGACTTTGAAATCAATGATGCCTTTCTAAATGAGCACATATTGGCATTGTCTAGCACATTTTCCCCTTGGTATGCCGACATCGCTAACTTTTTGGTTAGTGACCTTATTCTTGATGGATTGGAATCTTATCAAAAGAAAAGTTTCTTGCGGGAGTGTAGGCAATACTATTGGGAGAAACCCTTTTTGTTCCGTATTTGTGCTAACAACATCATTCAGCGGTGTGTTCTGGAAGATGAGGTCATGCCAATTCTCAAGGCATGCGATGACTCCCCCATTGGGGACATCATGGAAGAAACCGGACGGCAACAAAAGTGCTTGAATGTGGCTACTATTGGCCATCGATCTACCAAGACGCAAATCAAATGGTCAAGGCTTGCGATCAATGTCAAAGACAAGGGTCAATATCTAAAAGACATGAGATGCCTATGAATTATATGATGGAGGTCGAGATCTTTGATGTGTGGGGGATAGACTTCATAGGACCTTTTATGAGATCTTACGACATGACCTACATCTTGGTGGCTGTGGACTACGTCTCCAAATGGGTTGAGGCAATCGCCTTGCCCAACAAGGAAGCAAAAAGTGTGACTAAATTCTTCCAAAAGAACATATTCACGCGGTTTGGTACCTCCAGGGCCATCCTTAGTGATGGTGGTTCTCACTTTTGCAACGAGGCTTTCACCGGGTTGCTTGAAAAGTATGGCGTAAAGCACAAGGTGTTCATACCTCATCATCCTCAGTCGAGTGGTCAGGTTGAAGTCTCTAACATGGAAATCAAAAATATCCTAGCAAAGATAGTTAATGCAAATAGGACTGACTGGTCAAGGAATCTAGATGATGCATTGTGGGCATATCTCAAAGCATTTAAGACTCTCATTGGCACCTCACCATACCAGGTTGGTTTTTTGTAAGGCGTGTCACTTGCTAGTAGAGCTTGAACACAAAGCCACGTGAGCATTAAAGAAGTTGACTCTTGACTGGGCCGAAGCTACTAACCTGAGAATGACACAACTCAATGAGATGGAAGAATTCTATCTCCATGCCTATGTGAGTGCAACCATGTATAAGGAGAAAATGAAGTTTGTCCACGACAAGAAGATCTTTAAGCAAGAATTCAATTCCGGTGACTTGTTCTTACTCTTCAACTCAAGACTCAAGTTATTTCTGGGCAAACTCAAATCTAAATGGTCTGGCCCGTTCAAAGTTGTGAGTGTGTCCCCCTATGGTGCTATTGAATTAGAGTCGGAGGATGGAACTAGAACTTTCAAAGTGAATGGTCAATGAGTCAAGTATTATCTTGGTACCATAGGAGAAAGGAATTTGATAGACAATTTGCTCTAAATGATAGTCCAACAACAACCCCTACCACTGAATAGCCCAAATGCGGTCATCATCGTCGTGTCGCGACGTTAAATCAAGTGCTTCTTGGGAGGCAACCCATGTGTGGTAACACTCTTTTGTTAGTTTTTCATTTATGTAGGTTTAGTTGATAGTGTTGAGTAGGTTGATGTGTGTGTGAGAATGCAGGTAGTCCAAAATATCATGAACATGGTGCATGTGCTGAGGTAAATGAAGGAAAGAAGTTTCTGTGGTTTACGGCAACTATGCGGTCGCATAATGACTTTGCGAACCGCATAGTCATTGCAGACATATGTAGAAAAAATGGAAATTTAGTTCCTCAAAAATGCAGTAAGAGTTTAACTTCTGTGGCCTGCATAATAACTATGCGACCGCAGAACACGTCGCAAAGTAAAGTTGAGCGATGTGAACATTAATCCATCGCATAACACATATGTGAGCGCATAATGTGTTATGAGACTCACTTGCCCGCCGCAAAATGTGTAGGTATAAAAACCCTAACACCTTTTGCATATTAGTGGCACCCTCACTCTCACTCTTACTCACACACAAGCAATGAAACACGATCAAAATAAAAAAAAACAAAGAGAAGAAAAGAGAAAAGATCAAAAAACACACACAATCACACGAAGAGGATCAAACTTGCATAGATTACTCACCTTGTTCACATTATCTTGCTTAGGCATCAGGTATGTGATTCTTTTCCCTCTTTCTCATGGCTGTATTGCATGCTTCTTCCTTATTTCTGAGTTCCCATAGTCGTTTCCCCTGATTCCCCATTTCCCTCTGATTAATGTTGATATTAGGGTGAGGAATTTGGTTGAGAGTAGGTTTGTCTCGAGGTTGTGTTGCATGATTAGGAACTGATTGAACTCATTTCCTCCCCCTTCCTCTCAAAACTTTGATATGGGGATCTGGGTGGGTAATTTGAGGTGAGCATTTGTGATTGAGGTGAGCGTTTTTGGGTGAGGTGAGCATGTGTTAACTACAGAAGACGATCTTTGCATCCCACATAATTGGTTTGCAGTCCGCAAAGTCGTCACAAGAAAATGGCTTGATGCAAAATGGTTCTGCGATGGGGTTTGCGATCACAAACCAGTTTTGCGAACTGCATACTTGCCGCAAATAGGGTCAGATAAATGGCTCATTTGGTGAGTTGAAATGCGAGCACTTTGCGGTCGCATAACATAATATGCGACCCGTTTTATGACTGCATAATTATTTTGCCTTTTGTGTGTGGTAAATATGCGATGAGTTTGCAGTTCGTAAAGTGATTATACGATCGCATAACCCATTACAAAAGCTACTTGCTTCATTCCTTTTCCCTCAATGTGATTCCTATGCTATTTCACCCAGTCATACACTGTTTCATTAACAGGAACGACACCAAAGAAGTCTCTTTCAACGCGATCATTGCCCGCTCGTGGGAGGAAATGGGCTGCTACTCAGAGCCAACAGGCACAACAGTCCAAATGTCCACACCCTTAGACAAACCGCAACACTTCTGAGCACTCCTCCCAGTCTGAAGAGGAGGAAGAACAGAGTGACCTCATGCCATCCGTTGACCTACAGGCTGAATCATGACGGAAAACTGGGGAAGATCTAAATCTAAGGTTTGGGGTCACAGGTGCATGGAATTTATACAAAGAAGGGTTAACAAAGAGAAAGATTCTCGAGGAGAAGTAGTTGAGTCTAAATGGTCTGAAGGAGCACTACCCTCACGTGATCGAGAATATTAAGAAGAGGAAATGGGAGTTCTTCACTGACGTCCCAGATGAGTATAATGAGACACTTGTGCGAGAGTTATATGCTTCTTATGGTGCCTCACGGAATGCTGAGCAAAAGAGGAACATGATATTTTGCTCAATCTGTCCAAGTTCGAGGGGTCCAAGTACTCTATGATGATGCCACCATTAATGACCTATACTTTGAGGATTGGTCGTCAGGCACGACTGAGTATGATGCAAAGGTAGCCAACAAGGAAAATAAGCGTGCCTGGATTGCATCTATCATAGCAAAGGGGAAACCCTCCTGGATTGACCCACGCCAAAAGATTTACAAGTAGGATCTCACACAGGAGGGTTGATATTGGCCCAGTTTCGTCTGCTCCCATCTGATGCTGAGTAGGAATGAAACTGACATAAACATTGACAAGGCACACCTCATTGCATGCATCATGACGGGCATAAAGGTTGATGTGGGACAGATTATATTCAGGGAGCTGTGGATCAGAGAAAACCAAAAACAAGCGTCACTTCCCTTCCCATGCTTGATCACTGCTCTATGTAAAGCTGTGACTGTGCCTCCTATCCTAGAACATGATCGACTTAAGATAGCTCTACGAGTTATTGACATCACTTAGATCAATGATGCAGTAGACAAGGAAACAGATAATCAACCAGAGATTTCACTCCCTCATCCATCAGACTCAGCAGCACCTGCTGCCCCCGCACTGCCTGACACCTCTCATGCCCCAGCTACCTCCACAGCCACTCCTAATCCAACCACTGCACAAACACAGGTCCCTTTTTGCCAGCTCTCTCAAAGCTGTGTCTACTAGCTCATCCAGCAACACTAGACCGGCTGACAAAAGAACTCCCAAATCTCATCCGGCAAGCATTAATCCCCGTCCAAGCCTAAGTGAGCGTTCTTCAACAACAACATCAATCTTATGAAGATCGCCTAAAGCAATTTGAAGTGCGTCTTGAGAAGGTCGAGCAAGGTGAAGTTGGAGATATGCCTCGGGTCAGGAAAGATGTTGATGAGCTGAAATCAGAGTTGCAGAAGTTGCAGAACTTGGAGTTTGACTTGACCCCCCTTTCTCCCGAAGGAGACGAGTAGGGTACTGGAACCTCCATTCCAAGCTTGGAGTTAGATTTCACATACGTTATGATAGCTTCAGAGGCACAGGGTGTTGAAACATCAAAGGCTCCAGCTTCCACTTACACATTGACATTCCTTTAGAGGAGGGATCCAGAGAGACGGAAGGGGAGTCTGATGAGTGAGATACTAAAAATGAGGAAACTGATGAGGATGCATTGATAGAGGAGACTGAGGGTCATCGATACAACAAGGGTAAGCAGGTGGCTACTTCTACAGATGCACAGGATGAAGAGGAAGCAGTAGTGCAGACAACAATTGCACATTCTCTTGCAGATATAGTCGCCAAGGCACATCCATTGACCACTCAGCCATCACTGGGAGAGGCTAGTAGATCCTAGGCCCCAGACCCAGCCTTACAGTAGGTGGAGCTTCCTGCTCTAGCCTTGGAGACCACCATACAGTTCCAAGTTCCACCTGTTGCTATCACAGTGCCAGCAGTTGACTCCACAGCTAGTACAGATGCTTCAGCTCCTCCGAGCGCCTAATGCTCCCCAAGAAGTCCCTAAGCCTCACTTTTACATTCTCTATGCATTAGGGACAATGCATGATTTTTGATTGGGGGTGGGGTAGTTATATTTGGTGGGAACATTGTACATAAACGTTTACTCTAGTAGTATATATTGATAGTTAGCAATAAATTCCCCTTGGTTTTTCTTCGCCGGGTTCTTTTCCAAGGGTGTAATAGTAGAACCACGATAGTAGCATGCAATGTTTTGACTTGTTCGGTGTTGATTGTTCTAGCTTCAAACATGTAATGGATTATGTAAATAAATGGTATCCTTCCTTCTTTTGTATATAAAAAATGGCAATAGTTAGTCCTTCTTGTGAACTTGAGGCATGATCTTTGACTTTATGCTTATTCAGCATCTTATATATCTTGAGATGAAAGTTTTGAGTTTCCTTGCATTTCACTTGAGGGCTGAAACTATGTTGAGTTGACAGTTCATGCATTGTGAGTGAGTGATAATTTGTATAAATAATGCATATGCTTAACTTGTGATGTCTAGAACTTGTTCGGTTGGTTTCTTAGTGCAACTCGCAGGTTAATGATTGGATGCTGAAATGATCTTAGGCTCTCTTTGTGACTACTAGCTAGTTTTGACCAAATTGACCTCCCTAGCACATCAATTTTCCTAGTTACCCCCATTGAGCCTTTAACCTTTTATTGGCTACCATATTACAAACCTTTACCCCCTTTGCGAAATAATTCCTTCTTTTGAACCCATCCCTCCTTGAACGGGTAAGAATGAGGCTAAAAACCTAAGTTGGGGGTGCCGGTAAAAAGTAGAAATTGGTAAGGTTTACTATTGTATGTAGAGAAAAAAAAAACAACCTCAAAGTTGTGTATATAACGAAACTCAAGCTCCAAAAAGAAAAGTAATTGTAAAAAAAAAAGGAGAGAAAAAGAGTGGAGTCTTGTGGAAACTGAAGAGATACTTTGAGGTAGGTCTATGTCGGTAACTCGAGGTTAATAAGTGCTATGTAGTAAAGAAGCAAAATGTATGTATAGTTCAAGGAGGGTATAGCCACTACATTCCCAAATATTCATCCAACCCGTCCTGAAGCCTACATTATAACCCGTGAATAGTCCTTGGTGATCTACAACCAATCATGCCTTAGATAGCAGCAAGTTAAAATAAGGGCAAGCATATGGACTGATACTTGTAGTGTGTAGCTTTCGTTACGAGTGCAAGAGTGTTTTGATTGCATCCTCTGTACATATGTGTGAGTTGGGGATTTTCTTTGTTGTGAGCGCGCATGAATTGCAAGATTTAGCAGAACTTAGGTTCTTGAAGTAGAATACAAATGCACACTTAGCTGTGAGTAGCATTTTGTCATTTTGGTTGAGACTCGAAGTTCACAAGTTGATTAGTCGAATTGTTAAATGATAGTTGTCCTCCAGGAAGGGTAAATAAAGAATTTACATGCTTTTTAGATATCATATCTGAACCATAGTAATTGGACAACTATATTTACATGTCAAAAATGGAAGTAGTATAGGATAGGATAATTTTGTTTTAGCTGGTTAAGAATAAGCAAGAGTTTAAGTTTGGGGGGTGTTACGTACGGAATCTTATCACCTCGTGCATACGTAGCGCCTACAACTAGTAGCACATAACAATTTCATCACCTAGGGGGTAGTTTCCCCACACAAGGTTAGACACGAGACTTACCTCGCTCCGAAGTTCCATAACCGGCTCCAACGTAACTCTAACACCTTAAACCGATGCCCGTCTCTCCGAAACTAGTCAAATGTTATACAAATTAATCAATATACGCTCAAAAGTTCATAATTTAACTATTAGAGTGATTACCCGACCTAAATTGGAAGATTCTTAAAATTCACCCCCAGGCCCACGTGCCCGGATTCCGGAAATATTCGAAGAAAATTATTGCCGATAACCTCACGAACTCAAATATGTAATTTTTACTTAATCCTATAACCAATTTCATGGCCAAATCTCATTTTTACCAAAACCCTAGGTTTTTCTCAAAATCCCATTAAATTCAGCAATTTACATGTTAAATCTACCCATGACCCGCGTGACTAGCGAAAGAATTGATAGGGATCACTTACCTCTTGATGTTGATAAAATCACCCTGCAAATGCTCTCAAAAATTGCCTAAGACCAAGTGAGAAACGAGGAAAATGAGCTAAGGCCCAAAAATAAAAAGGCTTTTGCACAGGTCGCAGATGTCACATTTGTGACATCTTGTTTGCAAATGCGATAGTTGCAATTACGACAAAAGCACTGCAAATGTGAAGCAAAGCCATCCCTGCCAAAGTCTCATTTGCGACCAAGATCTTCGCAAATGCGAAAAGGGAAGTTTCGCAAAAGCGACCAAAATGTTCACAAATGCGAACCCCTCAGTGTTTTCCCATTCTCGTAAATGTGAATCCCTTCTCGCAAATGTGAGGTTCGCAAATGCGAATAAAACCTCGCATTTGCGAGATCTGCAGTCCAGACCACAAACCAGCAGAACTAAAGTTCTTCACCACCCCGGGATCCACATCAAACATCCACACAAGTCTAAAAATATCATACAATCTCGCTAGTGTGATCGAAATACCGAAATAACATCTAAGCCCAAATTGGACGCCAAAACGCATGAATCAAATCACGAAACTCAAAAACTTTTAAAAATACTTCCGCTTGTCCGATTCCTACCAAATCAACTCGGAATGATGCCAAATTTTGCGTGCAAGTCACAAATCACCATACAGAACTATTCCCAGACTCGGAATCCCAAACGGACCTCAATAACACCAAAACCTACTTCAAACCAAATGTAAAGGACTTGAAACCTCCAATGCGCAAACTCCCGATATTAAGCGCCGAAATATCCCTGGGTCATCCAAAACTCGATCCGTACATACGCCCATGTCTAAAATCACCATACGAACCTATTGGAACCTTCAAATCCTAATTTCGAGGTCATTTGCTCAAAAGTCAAATCTTGGTCAACTCTTTCAACTTAAAGCTTCCGAATTTACAATTTTCCATCCGGATTAACTCTGAACCTCCCGAAATTCAACTCCGACCATGCGTACAAGTCATAATACATGAAATGAAGCTACTCAAGAACTTAAACCGCCGAACGATGCACTAGATCTCAAAATTACCAGTCGGGACGTTACATTCTCCCCTATTTAAACATACATTCGTCCTCGAACGTGCCAAGAACTGCTCAGGAATTGTCCAAAGTCACTATTTAATATCTCGTGCACCTACTAATGCCACCACAACCCAGTTGATAGCATTATCACGAGCCAGTCTGAAGATCCTCCCTTTTACTTAGTCAACTGAGCCTTAGAGCCAAATTCCAACCTCTGAATTTTGATACAAGACCTGATTCTAACATACGAACACCGTATCAATCTCCACACACTGAACCCGCACATGATCATGCACCCATCTTGACATCACACAATGGACCGCATAAGTTGCTTGACCATGATATCATCCTCCGACCACAATAGCTGGGATTCCACGAATCTGATGCCCGCAATACACCTTATAACACATATAACTCCGTTCTAACTCTCGCAATACTACCATGACGGAAGAAATAGTAGAAACTTGTAACCACCTACCAAATCAATAAGTCATGCAAACTCCCCAACCTTAAAATAACCATTACCTCATTCTGAACTGAATAATGATATTTATTTTTAATATACCCTACATAATTCTGATCACACTGATCGCATGCCTAATAACCTCATCTCACCAGTACAAGCTGCTCAGGTAGTAAGCCACCTCAAACACTAACCAAGATCTCATATGACGCTATTAATGCGCCGACAAGCTACAATTTTGAATGTGACCCATAAGGAATAAAGAACTCTGGCAAAGAACCGTCCAGCCCGCGTAACGAATAAAATGGTTAACTGGCTTTATGGCTCCATCTCAAAGATGAAAAATAATGCACACAAATAATTGTAAGGAACCGTACTAAAAATCCCATTGTTACAGCGTGCAACCCGATCCAAATATAATACTGTTATGACGTGCAACCCGATCCAATCATGATATTGTTACGGTGTGCAACCCGATCCACACAACATACCTAGCGTGCCACCTAATCCAAAAAATATACCTGTGGCAGCGTGCCACCTGATCCATACATAATGATCAATAAGGAGACACCCATTAAGCTGAAATGCTTATACTTATGAAATGCCCGAATATCAACCACAAGCATGCCAAATACAACCCTTGGGAGATTGATAGTTCCATATGCTACAAAAACCCAAGCACAACTAAGGTGCGATAAATTATCTACATATCGAGAGCCATCCTGCTCATATAACACCACAAGCTATACGGGGTCACAACACATGTGCGGATAATCAAGCTGACTCACAACCTACATGGCACAATAGAGTATTACGTAGAATAGCTGACGACAGGAATACCATCCAACATTCGAAGACTCCTCCAAAAGAAACATTTTGCTGAATGATCACAACTGACCTGATGTATAGCATACATTCACATTAGACCCATAAACAGACCTCGAGTTGATTCTGATCGTACCACACTGGGCCAACAACCTTCGAAGGATCCACGATGTCCCTATTCCTGACACACACAAACAACCGTCCAATCTAACTAAACTCCCACAGTCCACAACTAAATGACTGGAGCGGCTTTCAGGCATAAACTCTCACATTAGCGATAGTACCAAAAATCTCCATACTTGGTTTAAATCTCTAACTACCGAATGACTAACACGTCACACTTATACGATTGTTTCATGGGGTACGCTCCTAGAACCTTCCGCACCAGGTAGTAAAATTTGAACATTAATGGCCGCCGACCATGCTATTTCAATAATATTCGCGTAACATCCGTATTTCAATACCTAACACTGCTACTACAATATAGACCATCCTCAGGCTGCCCGAAAATAGTGCCAGCATATTCTGAACATCTAAAATCCTCCCCCGCTCCTCCGAGCTCGCGACATTCTTATCAAAATCGAATTGCAACCTTGATCCTCAACTTTCAATCTACTATACCGTTCACCGTACCTATCATGTATCTACGCAAGCGCACAAGAACTTGATCATAACTTCTGTCCTTCCACTAGAATAAACACTTCATCATCTAGAACCCCTTCTATTCAACACATCTCAGAGGAATAATTGCAACACACAACCGAATTTCTCTTAACTACAGAAAATATAAAACTCAAGTAATGATCTAAATCTCCATAACTCTTTCGGAATCCCTTTACACAACAAGGATATTTGAATCAAATACCTCCTGAATCAATCAAGTTGTTGTGGCTGTCAAGCTTACACGTACAATGACAAACCTCATGTATAACTTCACATGCCGAAGGAACTGATCGTTGCCACAATCATGTTGATTCAGCCATTACTAACCGAACTATCTTCTTCCAATTTACTCTTGACTTACCTTAGAAATAATAATAGCTCCATTCAAAAACATAACGAACTTAGTCAGCACTCATCCCGAGTGACCCGAATCACGAGAACACATCATCTCGGTACCCATGAACCACCTCATACCTTCCTTATATGCACAACAATATCTCCAACTAGTATACCCATCCTGAAAGATCTTCTACGAATCCGAAGTAGTTTCTCCCATTTCTCCAAATATTGCCCCGCAGATCCGATGATAACATAGGAATTTCCCCAAGTAGCTTTCGTAATCCACTGCAAAACTCGATCCTTAACCATACAACGAACCTAAAATCCTTAGGCACTGCATTTTAATTCTTGAACCCACTAGGACCGTTGCTAAGAGTCACCCACTCTGATCTGGTCCCGAATATAACCAAACTCCAACGCTCTGCTAGCACATGAACACCCCCTCAAAGAAGTAACCAGCTGAATTCTTTTCTTTGTACATCACATCCACAAGAAACATAAACTCCGAGTCTTTCCAAAACCTGCACATGGACTGATAAGGCGAAATATAGCACACATTTTCCAAGTCCATTGCTCGAAGTACCCCTAATGTTTTCTTTCCTTCATCATAAATAATCCACTAGTGCACCGATAACAAAAAACCGCACAAGCAGGAAACCACTCAATCCACATGTAGGCGGTGGGCTCCCCCACTTAGCTTTAAGCTACATTCACATAAATGTAGGACATACAATGACTCCTCTTTCTTAATTACCATGATCTCGCACTGATAACCCGCCAAATTCCTCGAAATCTCTTGCTAAACTTTTCCTAAAAATTCTGAATTATCAGCCACGATTGAATATTCGGCCTTCTATCGGGAAAGTAAGTAGATCTCTTCACAGAAAATTCATCAGAATCACGCATCTGCTAACCTTCTCACAAGAGATAACCCACCTGTGGAATTCTATGCCGACATCTTCCAATGACACTGCGCCGGGTACAACTACCACGAAATCAGTAAACTCTCCTAAGCCATTGCTCGTCCACCAACTGTACAAGTCTGTCCACTCTCCACTGACATCAACTGAAACTCTGACAATACATTCCAAACTTAAAGTCACGTCGCATCCAAAAACGATAATCAAGTCTTCACACCTCTCTTCATTTCAAGTAAACTCATCCTTGCCATATTCAATCTCCCTCGGTACCCTAGCCTTCATCCCAAATAAAATCTGTAGACCTAATCACCATCCACCATATTTTCCAAATTGCTCTAAACTTTTCTCAAGGCATGTGGTTATCCTACTACCAAATCCATATGCTACTCCGCCACTCCCACTTCGGTTAAAGCATTTCCTTTAAGCAACTCCTCGACTTCTGCTTTTCATACTTGACCTGCTTGTAATCCAACCACCGCGAGACACCTCCCACATGTCCTTCCTCATCCTTCGTTGCCCAAAATTGTTGCCTCAAACAAAAATCCATCTCTGTAGCACCTGAACAAATAAATTTCTACCAACCCTAAACCTCCTTGAAGATCATCTTTCTCGAGCCATCAGCATTAGAAATACCAATTTGATTCTATAACCGCTACACACCGCCATTGATGACAACTGCTTTTTAAACACTATTTCACAACACCATGCCCCCAAGGCCAATCAAAGAGGACCATAACACCGACGAACCTTAATGCGTTCAAATAGGGATGATGATACCGCATCACAAGTGAAAATCCCACCACGCTTGAATTATTGCCTCAACTAAAGCGTGAACAACACTGTGCACTGAGAATTGCACCTATAAACTAGAACATCCATAAAGCGTGAGAATTGCCTTTCCTCCGCTAGAATTAAATGCTGAACCTATAAACTATGCACTGAGAAATTCTCCTTCGAGTCATTTATTGCCTCGACGCGTAAACAAGCACCCAACTATTACACCAACACTGTGCGATAACAACGCATGAATATTATAGCAATCTGTGCATAGCCTCAAAACCATAGGAAATATGAATACTGAGCTAAAATGACAGAACATCCTTCCGCAAGGTGATGATAATAGCCCGCTCGAATATGCAAGGAAAAACATCCCGCACCACGTCTGTTGTACCATTGCAACTCCTCAATGTCCAATTGATAACAAGTGCTCCTAACAGCCCTGTAGCCTCTCGAAGATAAGTACAAACGTCTCTGTACCAATCCGCAAGACTCTATTATACTTGCTCATGACTCATTGATAAGTGGGGATTTTGACTACTTATTAGCACCTCTTTGCTCTTGTTTTAGTCTAAAAGCGTTTAATTGTGTTCCCGAAAACTGATAAAATGTTCTTAATTGCAGGAATATTTGAAGATAAACTCCCGAGATGAAATCCAACTCAAGAAGGGGTAATCTAAACTCAAGGACATAAAAGGCATAAAAGCTCAGAAATGCGACCTTCAGAATATTATATGAGGCCGCAGATTATGAAGCAAAAGTCAGTAGAGTTTGGTGCAAAGTGATGTCCGTACACGAATTGTGCGGCCACAAAAGGTGGGCCAGGAGCAAAATTCAGAGAATGTGCATTCCAAATCCATCAAAAGTGTAGACCGCACAAGAATTGTGCGGCCGCAGAAGATGTGCTATGCGGCCGCAGATGTAAAATTGCGGACCACTGAAGAGCAAGATGAGGTCGTATTTCCAAATCTGCGGACCGCAGAAAGAGTGCCTTGCAGCCGCAGATAAAAATTATGTGGCCGCAGACTTCTATTCTTAACAAGTTGAAGAATTCTGTGGACCGCACATGGAATTGTGCGGCTGCAGAACCTCCCGAAAAGCATTTTTATCTAAAATTTCTAGCCCTGTATAAATAGACAAATTTCAAATTTTTAGATTAACTTTTGACATCAACAGCTGTAGTAGCATTTTCTATTTGCTTCTTTTAGTAGTTTTCTATCATTTTGATTTTACAATATGAGTTTAATTAGCATCTCTTCTTCTATTTCTTTAATTCCAAGCATGAGTATCTAGAGTTTTACTATGGTTGCAACCCAACCCTAGTGTGTAAACCTTATGGGTATTTAATTTAATGCTTGTATATGATTGGATGTTTATTATTTAGCCTTGTTCATGCTTTAATTTGTGAAATTAATGGTTGCAAATATTAGTTCATGCCTATTTGACTTAGTCTCTACTTGAGAAAGAGAGACTTAGTCTAGGTAAACTTAGCTAATAAGAAATTGGGTCAATCGAGAGATTGCTAATCCCAATTAAAGGGTTCAACCTAGAGCTAGTAATAACCCGACTTGAGCTTTTATCAATCGTTTTGAGCAATACCCACTTGGACTTGAGAAAGCTAAATTGGGCAAAACAAATCTTTGACCGAGAGTTATTGAGTGGGTAATTGAGTGTTGATAGCTATAATACACTCCGACCAACAAAACAAGTGTTAAGGTTTATATCTCATTAGGCAAACACCTAGGTGATGGTCATAACCCTAGGCTTTTTACAAAACTTGAAAAACACTAAAAATAATTTCCTAGTTTCATTTCTTAACTTTGCAATATTAGCTTAAAATAGACATAGATACAACCCTAATTTGTGGAAGTATAAATGGAGATAGTTCAAACTCAACTACTATAATACATACTCCTAACTCCAACATATAGCTCCCTATGGAAATCGACCCCGACTCCTTATCGGGTATTACTATTACAATCAACCGTTTCATAACCTTGATTTGAGGTGTGAATTGGACGAGATCAATTTTTGATGCCATTGCTGGGGAGATAAAAATGGATTTAGCTATATATTGGGTTTTGTGTGTGGATTGTCTGCTTTTTCTTGTGTGTTACTGATTTTTGTAAATCAATTGTAGGTGCAACAATGGCAAACAACAATGATCAACTCGGAAACATGCCTTTGGGGGGTGTGGACATTGATGATGACCAAGTTGAATAGGTTCCTCTTGAACCTCAAGCAAATAGAAGAGGCCGGATGCCTCAAGACAACATCTCAATTCCACCCTCACCTCCACCACTCCTCTACACTGGGTGTTGCCGAATGAAGGGTATGCAAGTTCCATACCTGTATTAGGGCAGGCAACATTCAAATCACTAATGTAATGCTCACATTGCTAGAGCAACGAGGATTCTTCACTGGAGCTCCAAGTCAAAATTCATACAAACACTTGAAGGGGTTTGTGGACACTTGTTGGGGGAGTAAACAGACAAACATCTCCGAGGATGCTTTGAGGTTAAGGCTATTTCCCTTCTCTCTATGGGGAAAGCCTTATATTGGTTGGAAAGGTTTCCAAACCATTCCATCCATACTTGAATGAGTTGGCGGAGAAATTTATTACCAAGTTCTTTTCTCATGGGTATATGCATACTATTAGAGACGAGATTCTAGCATTCAAACAAGAGCCCAATGAGCCGTTACATGAGATATGAGAGCGGTATAGGACAATGGTCAAAGAGTTCCCCAATAATGACATGACGGAAAATATGATTCAACAAACTTTCTATCGGGGGATCAATATGACCAATCGGTGCGTGGTAAATCAACTCGCCGGTGAAAATTTCATAACAATACCATATGCAGAAGCTTGTGAGATTTTAGATGAACTGGCGGAAACATTATTAGCATGGCAAAGTCGGGCTAATGTTCCTCAAGGTGATCCAAATGTGATTCACCTCTATAAAGAGTTGCATGACCATGGTCAAGCCATTGCCGATTTGACCACCACAATGAATCAATTAGCAAAGGCTCAAGTTCAACAAATGCAAAGTCATAAGCAAGTCAATGCCAAGGAGGGAGTAAGTGATAACTAGGGATTTTGCTATATTTTATACTCCTTCTTGCTTAAGTTTTGATTAGAAATATGTACAAATAGTCCAAAAAGGCTCACAAGTTGTGCTTGATAGCAGGTTTGATCAACAAGGTGACAAGATGTCAAAGATCAGCTCAAAAGGAGTGAAACTTGCACAAGTATCAAGACAAGACAAATCCCAGACAAAACAAGGCTAGTGTGGCCGCACACCATTCTATGCGGTCCGCACAAGCGAGGTTCAGAGAATGCGGCTGCACTCGATTTAGTGTGGTCTGCAGTAAGAATGATCAAAGAGTTGCCAGTTCCGAGTTTCAAGCCAATGCGGTCCGCGCTCCATTTCATGCGTACCGCACTAGAAGCCTCCGCGGTCGCACTCCATTCTGTGCGGTCCGCATTGCTTGAGTTCAGAGAGATGGATTTTTATGTCAAGAGCCTTAGTGCGGCCACATGTGATTTTGTGCGGTCCGCACTAGCCCCGCAGGGGTGTTTTTGTCCAGATTTTTCAGCTTAGTATAAATAACTTCTTTTCCCATTTTTAGGTCATCAGATAGTTTTCTCTTCAGAGCTGCGCTCGTGACTTTATAGTTTTAGCTGTTTTGAGTAATTTTAGCTACATTTCAACATTGAATCTTCTTGTTTTATTTAGTAATTAATTAATATGAGTTTTTGTTTATCTATTTCTTGCTTTTCTTCTTTAATTACGAGTACCTAAACCCATAAGCTAGGGTTGTGGCTCAACCCTAGTGTGGGTAATTGATGGATCTTGTGTTTTAGGGCTAGATTGACTATGGGTGTTTGATATTTGGGCCAATTTCATGTTTAATTGCTGAATTAGTGGTTGCAAATACTAGTTTGTGTTTAGTTGACTTGAGCTCTTCTTGAGAAAGAGAGCTTGAGTCTTTGAAATTGGTCCAGCAAGGAATTTGGGTGTACTCAAGAGATTGATAGCCCCAATTAAAGGGTTAAACCTCGAGAGAGTAATAACCGACTTGAACCATGATTGCTTGTGCAAATTTGCATACCCAATTGGTCTTGAAAAAGTCAATTCGGGCAAAATCACTTGAACCACCAAGAGGTGTAGTGGGTAAAATCGTGCAACGGTTATATCATACTCCCCAAATATGTCAATCATGCCTTAGACTCAAGTATCCGTTAATTGACCATCTAGGCGAAAGTCACTACCCTAGTGCCTTTTAAACCATTTAAACAACCCGCAAAACTTTACTCTTAGCTTATTCTAGTTTAATTTACCATTGTAGGTTGATAAATGTAGAAGTAAAACAAAAATCCAAAAATGTTTAGAAATGTAATTTTGAACACATACCCAACTCTAAATTAGATAGATACCTGACTCCAACATCAAGTTCTCTATGGAAATCAATCTCGACCCTAAATCGGGTAAAACCTGCTTTGACCATCTCTTGTTACTCAATAGTAGTGCTGGGTAGGCTACTATCACTTTTTGGCGCCATTGCCGGGGAGCTAACGGTTTTGGCTATCTATTTAAATAGTTTTGTGTATTGTTCTTCTTTCCTTCTTTGTTACTAATTTGTTTGTGTCACAACTCAGGTACCAAATGGCAGCGAACAACGCCAATGACCCTCTTGGAAATGTGATTGCGAGGGAGGAGGTAGATGATGTCGGAGATGATGAGGTGCCTCTTGTACCTCAAGGACAATGTAGAGGCCGCCAGGCTAATGCTAATGTTAATGACAATATCCCAGACCCTCCTCTGCCACCTCCAAGAGTGGCTCCTAGAGTAATTCCGCACCAAGGGTATACAAGTGTTATTGTCCCACCCCGAATCCGGGCGGGCAATTTTCAAATAACTAATGTGATGTTGACCTTACTAGGGCAACGTGGGTATTTCACGGGCGCTGCAAATCAAAATGCTTACAAACATCTCAAGGGGTTCGTGGATATATGTTGGGGGAGCAAGCAAACTAATGTGTCCCAGGATGCTCTTAGGTTGAGACTCTTCCCATTCTCACTTAGAGGGAAAGCATTGGATTGGCTCGAGCGACTTCCCAACCATTCCATCACTACTTGGGATGAGTTGGCGGACAAATTCATTGCAAAATTTTTCTCACTGAGGCATATGACTGCATTGAGAGATGAGATCTTGGCGTTCAAGAGAGAGCCCATGGAACCTTTGCATGAGATTTGGGAGCGTTATAGAACAATGGTAAAGGAATGCCCCAACAATGATATGACTGAGGCGATGATCCAACAAACCTAATATCGAGGCATTAATACAACAAACTAATGCATACTGAACCAACTTGCCGGGGGCAACTTCATGAAGCTGTCGTATGATAAGGCTTATGACATTCTTGACGAGATGGCGGACACTTCTTCCACTTGGCAAAGTAGAGCCAATGTGCCCCAGAGTGACCCCACAATTATCCATTTGCACAAGCAATTACATGATCATGGGAAGGCTATAGCTGAGTTGACAACTACAATGAACCAACTAGCAAAGGCATAATTGCAACAAGTTCAAAATCTGCGCCAAGTGAATGCCATGGAGGGTGTTAATATGCTTGTCAAAAAAAAACATAGAGGTCAACAGAACCAAGGGAATTCAAAGCAATTTGATAATGATTGTGGTGGATTTCAAAATGATGGTTATGATGAACAAAGTGAAAAGGTGCAATACGTGAATAATTATCAAGTCCAAAGAGGCAATTCTTCCAACCAACAACAATGGAGACCCCAAGGCAATTGGGGCAATCAACAATAAGACAATGGTAATTGGGGAAACAACAACTGGGGCAATAAGAACAACAATCAAAACAACCAAGGAAATTGGAATGGTAATAACAACAATTGGGGTAGTAATAACAATCAAGGTGGATGAAACAATGGAAACCAAGGAAACCGGGGGCAAGGCTTCCAAAGGCCCCCAATGTACCAACAACTGAACAATCCACCCCCATTTCCATCTCAAGGTCCCAGTTATTCTAGCAATGATATGGGTAAAATTGATGATGTTCGAATAGATGATGAAGAAGAATGCAGACACAGATGCTCAGTTGGCTTCCCAAAATACCTCTATCAGGAACTTGGAGGTGCAATTAGGCCAAATCTCACGGTCTTCAAATACTCGCCCTAAGGGTGCGCTACCAAGTGATACGGTAGTGAACCCGAAGGGTGGGAACAATCATGTTATGGCGGTAACAACAAGAAGTGGGAGAGGCGATGATGTGCATGCCTCCAAACAAAAGCAAATTGTGGATGATGATGTTGAGTTGCAAGAAGATGAAGTTCCTTTGGTGGTTGAAAATGTGATTGATGAAAATATAAATGAAGAAGTGAGGATTGATATTCAAGATGTCGAGGTGGAAACTCAAAATGATGTGAACCCTAGGAAACACATAATAGACATGCCGGAGCTGGTTGTGCCTAAAGCCAAGGCTCCTTTTCCAAGGCCACCTCCGCCTTATCCTCAAAGGCTCGGGAAGAAAAAAAAGGAAAATCAGTTTAAAAAATTCATTGACATGATGAAGAGCTTATCCATCAATGTGCCTTTGGTGGAGGCTCTTGAACAAATGTCGGGCTATGCTAAATTCATGAAGGACTTGGTAACAAAGAAGTGGTCTATGGACTGTGAAACTATAAAGATGACTTACCAAGTTAGGGCAATAGTACATTCAATGGCCTCGAAACTTGAAGATCCTGATGCTTTCACCATTCCTTACACCATTGAGAGTGCAGATTTTGCTAAAGCTCTATATGATTTGGGGGCTAGTATCAATTTGATACCCTTCCGTTTTCAAGACTTTGGGTATTAGGCAGCCGAGGCCGACTTCCATGAGATTACAAATGGAAGATACAACGATGAAGAGACCATTGGGTATTATTGATGATGTGCTTGTCCGGGTGGACAAATTTATCTTGCCAGCTGACTTTGTGATCTTGGATTGTAAGGTGGATTATGAAGTTCCTATTATTTTGGGAAGACCTTTCCTTGCTCCGGGGAAGGACCTAGTTGATGTGGAAGCAGGGGAACTCACCTTCCGGGTGGGTGATGAGAAAGTGGTCTTTCATGTGTGCGAATCAATGAAGCAGCCCAACACTACCGAGGTGTGCTCTTTTGTGGACCTTGTTACAGCAGTGATAATTGATGACACTAGTGCAATGATCAATGTCGAGGACCCATTGGAGGCCGTATTATTGAATCTTGATGTCAGTGAGGATGCAAGTCGAGTGGAGTGCGTGAATGCTTTACATGGAATGGGCTTTTACTCTTATGAGCCTAGGAAATTATCTTTGGACCTCGAGAATAGAAAGACTCCACCAACAAAACCTTCAATTGAGGAGCCTCCGGTGTTGGGGTTGAAACCACTGCCTCCACACCTCAAGTATGAGTTCTTAGGCTTAAATTCTACTTTGCTAGTTATTCTTTCCTCTTGTCTTACTAACATGCAGGTTGATGCCATATTGACGGTACTTCAAGCAGAAAAAGGCAATTAGATGGACTTTAGCTGATATTCGGGGGGGATAAGCCCCGCATTTTGTATGCACAAGATTATTCTGGAAGATGATGCAAAGCCTTCCTTGGAGCATCAAAAGAGGTTGAATGAGGAAATGCAAGAAGTTGTAAAAAAGGAGGTGATCAAGTGGTTGGATGCCGGGGTTGTGTACCCCATCTCTGATAGCTCTTGGACTTCACCGGTGCAATGTATACCGAAGAAGAGTGGCATGACCGTGGTTACAAATTCACAAAATGAGTTGATTCCTACAAGAACTGTCACTGGTTAGAGGGTATGCATGGACTACCGCAAGTTGAATAAAGTGACCCACAAGGATCACTTTCCTTGCGCCGACTACATTTCAGCGGTGTATGATGACCATTTTCACCGATATGGTGGAAGACATTTTGGAGGTATTCATGGCGACTTTAGTGTTGTGGGGGATTCATTTGATGAGTGCTTGAAAAATTTTGATAGGGTCTTGGCCCGTTGTAAAGAAACAAATCTTGTTCTCAATTGGGAGAAAAGCCACTTTATGGTGGAAGAGGGCATAGTTCTTGGGCATAAAATTTCAAAGCATGGCATTGAGGTAGATAACGCAAAGATCGATGTAATTTTAAGGCTTCCTCCCCCTACATCTGTCAAGGGAGTTCGAAGTTTTCTTGGGCATGCGGGGTTCTACCGGATATTTATCAAATACTTTTCGAAGGTAGTGAATCCCTTGTGCAAGTTGTTGGAAAAAGATGCTAAGTTCGTGTTTGATAAAAAATGCATGTAAGCCTTTGAACTTCTCAAGCATAAGTTTACCACCACTCCTATCATTACCGCGCCTAATTAGAGCTTGTCCTTTGAGCTCCTGTGTGATGCAAGCAATGTTGCGGTTGGAGCGATTTTGGGTCAAAGAGTGAACAAAATATTTCATCCGGTGTACTATGCGATCAAGACAATGAATGATGCTCAAGTGAACTACACGGTGATCGAAAAAGAACTTTTGGCTATTGTGTTCGCAATGGAATAATTCCTTCCGTATCTTATGGATGCTAAGGTTATTATTCATACCGACCATGATGCACTCCGATACTTGATGATGAAGAAGGATTCCAAAGCTAGACTGATGCGATGGGTCTTATTACTTCAAGTATTTGATTTGGAGATTGTGGACTAGAAGGGTAGTGAGAACCAAGTGGAAGACCACTTATCCCTCTTGGAGGAGGAGGGGAGGCCTCGTGACGAAATATAGATCAATGATTCATTTCCCGATGAACAACTCCTTTCGGTGTCGATGAATGATATGACATAGTTTGCCGATGTTGCTAATTTCCTTGTGACTGGTATAATCCTGTGTGAGCTCTCTTCTAACCAAAGGAAGAAGCTCAAGCGGGATAGTTTGGATTTCTATTTGGATAAACCGCACTTGTTCAAGATTTGCACGGATGGTGTGATCCGAAGGTGTGTCCCGGAGGAAGAGCAATTGAGTATCTTGGAGGCTTGTCATTATTCTCCCTATGGTGGCCATTATGGCGCGGTGAGGATAACTTCTAAAGTTCTTAGTTGTGGGTTTTATTGGCCAACTTTATTGAAAGATGCAGGTGAGTTTGTGAAGAGATGCGACGAATGCCAAAGAGCGGGTGGAATTTTGAAGAAAGATGAAATGACTCTTAATACCATCCTTGAGGTTGATATTTTTGATGTATGGGGCATTGACTTTATGGGCCCGTTTGTTAGCTCGTGTGGGAACACATACATTCTTGTGGCGGTGGACTATGTTTCGAAGTGGGTTGAAGCCATGACTTTACCTAACAATGAGGCCCAGAGTTTTGTTGCATTTCTCAAGAATAGCATATTTACAAGGTTTGGCACTCCTCGTGCAATCATAAGTGATGGGGGGTCTCATTTTTGCAATAGAGCTTTTTATACTTTGCTCTTAAAGTATGGTGTCAATAACAAAGTTTCTACTCCCTATCATCCCGAAGCAAGTGGTTAAGTTGAAGTCTCCAACATGGAAATCAAAAGCATATTGTCAAAGACGGTCAATGCAAATATGATCGATTGGTCAAAGAAGTTGGATGACGCTCTATGGGCCTATAGGACTGCTTACAAGAATCCGATTGGTATGTCTCTGTATCGGTTGGTGTTTGGGAAAGCTTGCCATATACCGGTCGATTTAGAGCACAAGGCCATGTGGGCTTTGAGGAAGCTAAATCTTGAATGGGATGTCGCAGCAAATCTTTGCGTGGAGCAGCTTAATGAACTTGATGAATTTTGATTCCATGCCTACTCCAGTTCATCCTTGTACAAGGACAACATGAAGTACCTTCATGATAAATATGCTCATAGCAAGGAGTTCAAAGTTGGTGATTTGGTTCTCTTGTTCAACTCTCGGTTACGTTTGTTTCTGGGAAAGCTTAAATCAAAATGGAATGGACCTTTTGAAGTTGTGTGTGTGACCCCGTTTGGTACTCTTGATTTAAAGAAACAATATGGGGAAGTTTTCAAAGTGAATGGGCATAGGGTCAAGCACTACTTGGGAAAAATTGATGACAGCCACGTGGTGTCACTTCTTCATCTCAAATGATTTGATGGTAACCTGCGTCGTGCCGCGACATTAAGTCAGGCGCTTCTTGGGAGGCAACACATGTGTTTTTGTTCTTGTTTTTCTTTGATTTTCATGGTAGTATAGGATTTATTTTTGGACTAACTAGTTGTGAGATACTATAGGATTGTGTTGATGCAGTGCAGGACATAGTGGAAAACGTGTTCAGGTCTGTGAAGTTGTCAATGAGGACGCCCTACATTTAGTGTGGACCACACTGGTGAAGGGGAAATGTCCAACTCTCTGAAGTTTGCCACCATGGCCGCATTACATTTTTGTGCTGTCCGCGGTGGACCACTGCGGCCGCATGACATTTGTGCGGACCGCAGTGAGTTGCCTTCCCAAACATAAAGCATGCTGTGTAGTGCAGACCGCAGTCCATTTTGTGCGGTACGCACTGGGTTGGTAAGCTGGGCCCCAGGTCCTTTTCTATAAATAGGGTCTGAGGCCCTCCTTTTACACTTTTTGATCTTTAATCTCTCAGAACTCTTAAAGAAATGTTCATCACCCCCGTTGCTTGTAATTAATTGCTTGGATTCATTAATCTTCATTTCATCTCACGACTGGTAACTTAACTTCTTTTTAATTGCTTTAATTTTGTTATTCTCCTTTACTTTTTGTTTTTTTGTCTCTTATTCTAGTATTCCCGTATTTTGTTCAATTGGTTAGGTTAGGGTAATTAATTCTTTGATTAAAGTAGAATTAGGTGGTTAAAAACAATGGCAATCACTTAGGAACCTTACTAAGGTGAAAGATTGGACTTAAAAACAAATGATTTTGAACCCTAAGTTAGTGCCGCAACTAGGCACTCAGTGCGGACCGCAATGGTTTTTGTGCGGTCAGCGGTGCCCTTGTGCGGTCCGTAATAACATTTTGTGTGGACCACATTGCTGAAAGTTCTGAAGCCTGATCTTCGAAGACCGCAGCCGCATTGCATTTTGTGCGGTCTGCGGTGCCTCAATGCGGACCGCATTTCCATTTTGTGATGTCCGCAGATCAATTGTTCAGAGAGTGGGTAGTGTGAACCCCACCTCTATGCGGACCGCATTGACATTTTGTGCGGACCGCATTGACCTCTGTGCGGCCGCATTCCATTTTGTGCGGTCCGCACTGTGTAATTTTTTCAACTGTCTGCAACCTTTATTCTTCTGCAATTGTGAACTTAATTGAATCTACTGATACTAACAAAGTATACCCAAACTTGGTTGCAGACAATGGTAAAACAAAGGGGAAAGGGCTCCAAACAACCAGGCAGAGGAGAATCCTCCCGGGGAGGGAAATAGAAAATGGTAAGACTGACTGTTCAAGCCCGACAAAACATTAAAAACTTGAGGAAGATGATTAAAGCTGCTAATAGAGCCATTGACATGTCTGGGAGTGAGTACGAGCCCTCCCGGGAGATATCTTCACACTCAATCCCAGAGTACATCCCTGACTGGCCGGAGAGAAACAGACTAAGAGACATTCCTCCCACTTCCCCCGCTGCCCAAGCTTTAGTAAATGTATCTTCTGGGTCTTCTGAGGGCTCAGCTGAAGGTGGTGGGGATAAATACTCCACCTTTCCCACAGCTTCATTATCCGGAGAGCGTGCAGTAGGAGAAGAGGTAGTAGGAGAAGGGGGTGAGCCCAAGGTTGGGGTTGGTGGGGTAGAACGAACTAGAAACCCAGAGGTGTGGCAAGACTGGTTTGTAAGAGAGGTAGCTTATCACATATTTCGAGAATGGTGGTCGGTGAGAAAGTTGATCCCGGAGATAAGCTTTATTGATAGAGACTTATTACCTCACAATCCCAATATGAGGAGGCAGTTTAGGGAGAAAGTTGGTTGGGAGTATTTCTTGAACAACTGTGAGGATGCAAACGAGCACCTGGTCAAGAAATTCTATACCAATGTTGCCCACATCAAAAAGGGCACAAAAGTGACCAAGGTGCGAAATCTGAAGGTGCTTTTTGACAGGAAAACAATAAATGATTACCTCGGCTTTGATGAGGAGGATAAGGAACTGTATATGGAAAAGATGGAATTGGGAAAGGAAGTCCATCCCTGGTTGGCACAGTATCTGGCAATTCCAGGTACCACCCCCGATTGACTAAGTGCGGGAGTGAAAATTTTGAGAAGAAGTCTGAATTTCGAAGCCAAGGGGTGGGAAACATTTGTGTGCAGTAGATTGGACCCCACTACTCATGACAACTCCCTCCCTCTTCATCGGGTAGTTTTGGAGGCATCGATCATGGCGGGGTACCCGATTAATGTCGAGAAGGTAATGTCTCAGGTAATTACACATGTAGTCAGTGAGGGTGACAGAAACTACCCCTTCCCCAGCTTCTTGACCATGTGCTTCAGGGACCTCAAAGTTGAAAAGAGGCCATTTGATATAAAGGTAAAATCAAAGGCCTCGTTCTCATGGTATAGTATGCAGGGTGATGACAACCCAAAGAGCAAGAACTTCAAGGGAACAACTACTACTCCAGCTGGCCAGTCTGAAGAGCTAGTTGTGGTAGTGGCTCCTACTCAGCCAGCCTCTACCTCCACAGATATTCCTCCTGGCCCATCCATCTCAGCAGATCCAGAGATACCCTCTTCCTGAGCTTACCTAGTGACTGCCCACCGACTGAGTCAGGCTCTTCTCAGTATCAACAACTTGATGCAGACAACGTCATCTAAGTTGTCTATCCTCACTACCAACGTAAAGGCTCAGTCAGCTCCTCTACCTCCACAGGTCCCACAATCCATAAAGGATGCCCTCAAGGAGATTCTGGCCAACCAGAAGAAACTCCTTGACACCCAGAAAGTGCTCAAAGATGTTGTTGGTTCACACAGTAAGGCTCTCAAGGATCTTTCTAATGAGCACAAGAAGTTGAGGAAGATACGGGCTTCCAAGGAGTCCGTAAAGGCACTGAGGGTTGATGTTGACAGGATGAAGGCAAATCATCTATCTTTGGACTTATTGCTACAGGACCCAGTACCAGTAGCTCATCCCCAGCCTGAGTAGTCCTAGAGGCCTCCCAAGAGGAAGAGGATGATTCCCAGAGTGGACGATGCAGTCATCCAGTTGGTAGACCCACTGGAGGCCTCCTCCAGTCAGCCACAAGATGCACCTCAGGAGCCTGTCCAAGTCCAGGCCCAGGTCCCAACAGCAGAGCAGCAGGCCATAGGGAACCAGTCTGAGGTTCCCGAGCACAGTGAGGACCCAGGGACCACTCGGGAGCCAATGCAGGCAGACGGGCCATAGGGAGTCTCTATATTCTTTTCCCTTTTCTTTTTTGTGCTTATTTAGTTTAGTTAGCATTGAGACAATGCTAGCTTTCATGTGAGGGGGTAGGCCCTACTTTTATGAATTTGGATTACTGTATATATTTGATAGTTTTTAGGTTTTCTTTATTTTTCATCTTTGGTTTGTATATAATTTTAACATTTCGTTACATTTGCGTACTTTTATTTTACTTTGGGTATGTATATAAAGTTATGTTACATTGTACATATTGATCCCATCTATTGTATATTCGACAAATCCCCTCTTGTATATATTCATTTTACTTTCCGCAATTTTTTGTTCTTAGCTTCTTATTTATGTTTGTAGCTTCTTGTTTTGAAAGTTTGCAATAAGCCTTTGGTTTTCTTAATGCCACGGTTCTTTCCAAAGGTGGAGTTTGTGTGAACTGGGTGGCTCTTCTCAATGATGGATGGCGTGACAACCTTCTTAAGGGTTTGAGTCCGTTTTTCTTTTTGTTTTTAGTAGTTAGTGTTTAAGGGTGCCTCGAGCAAAGCTTCACTTGGGCCTAGCACATTTGCCTTTGATCTTATGGTCGAAAACAAATTGTTGTGTTTAGGATGGTAAAAGTCGTGACTTTGAGACTCTTGTGTTGACCGATAATCATCAAGTGGTTTTTTGGACCATTGTGTGCTCAAATCTTATCTAAGGTTGTTGCGGGTCCCCGACTCTATGTCTTTAGCGATCCCATAGCTTGTGTGGTGAGAAATTGCATAGCAAGTCCAAGTCCCGAGCCATTGGTCTAGAACTTTCCCTGAATGTTTGTTAAGGCGAAATCCTAAGTGAATTTTTACTTGAGACATGATTATAGGCTCTCCTTGCTCCAATGATAGCTTGAACACTTCCATAACCTACCAATGAGAAGATCTGTAGTCAACCCTTTTGAGTCTTAGACCTTTTTCCTTCAAGAACCATGATACAAGCCTATACCTATTCTAAAAGAGACCCTCTCTTGGCACCCGATCTTTCCTTTAGCACATGGCAAAAGTATAAGTTTGTGGGGAGAGATGAGGATTGCAACAATGTGGTAAAAAGGCACAAAAATGAAGAAAAGGAAAGACAATGAGAAAGAAAGAAAAGCAAAAGGACAAAATGAATTTTCAATGTGAAAAGAATAAAAAGGGATTCAAGAAAAGCAAAAAATAAAAGGTGTGGAAAGTTGAAAAAGTAGAAAAGATTTGAAATGTATAAGAAAGAGTGACAATGTGTCTCTTTAACCCCTTAGAAAGAAGTGAAATGACTCAAAGAGTCAAGAGAATGTGTGCCAAATGAAACAAAAGAAGTGCTTAAGGGAAGATGGAACCTACTTAGACCAAACATTCCCTACCCTGAACTAAAAGCCTTCACTATGACTCCACAAAAGCCCTATATGATCTTGAGTTGAATGAAGCTTACAGTAGTGGTGACTCACATAAGGGGCAAGCATATGGTACTTAAAGCCGGACTTGTGACTTTTTCTTGAGAGAGATGAGTGAACTTCCATTGACCTCGTTCTGAGTGCCACTATTCTAAAAGGTGAGGTTGGCTTAGGGAAAGTTGAGGATGTGTGAGTTTGGGTTCCACAATGGCCGATGTAATAGAAAGAGTTCTTTGATGTGTTGAGTCAACTCTTGATGCTCTTGTGTCGCACTTAATCCATGGTGTTTTAAAGAGTAAAAGTTGTTAATGATTCATTTCTATTGAGGGAAATTGTTTGTCCTAATTGATGCTAGATGAGGTTACTTTAGGACAATTGAATTTTCTTGGATTTTCCCTTGGGGGTTGGATCTTATTTTGTTTGCTTGAGGACAAGCAAAAGCTTAAGTTTGGGGGAGTTGATAATTAGGGATTTTACCACATTTTATATTCCTTCTTGCTTAAGTTTTGATTAGAAATGTGTACAAAATAGTCCAAAAGGGCTTACAAGTTGTGCTTGATTGCAGGTTTGATCAACAAGGTGACAAGAAGTCAAAGATCATCTCAAAAGGAGTGAAACTTGCACAAGAATCAAGACAAGACAAAGCTCAAACAAAACAAGGCCAGTGCGGCCGCACACCATTCTGTGCAGTCCGCACAAGCGAGGTTCAGAGAGTATGATATTCAGGCAAAAAGGGCAATACAACCGCACTAGGTTTTGTGTAGTCCGCAGTGGGATCAATACGGCCGCACTCAATTTAGTGCGATCTACAGTAAGAAGGATTAGAGAGTTGCCAGTTTCGAGTTTCAAGCCAATGCGGTCCGCACTCCATTTCATGCGGACCGCACTAGAAGCCTCTGCGGTCGCACTCCATTCTGTGCATCCGCATTGCCTGAGTTCAGAGAGGTGGATTTTTATGTCAAGAGCCTTAATGCGACCGCACATGATTTTGTGCGGTCCGCACTAGCCTCGTAGGGGTATTTTTGTCCAGATTTTTTAGCTTAGTATAAATAGCTTCTTTTCCCATTTTTAGGTCACCAGATAGTTTTCTCTTCAGAGCTGCGCTCGTGACTTCATAGTTTTAGCTGTTTTGAGTAATTTTAGCTACATTTCAACATTGAATCTTCTTGTTTCATTTAGTAATTAATTAATATGAGTTTTTCATCATCTATTTCTTGCTTTGTTTCTTTAATTATGAGTAGCTAAACCCATAAGCTAGGGTTTTGGCTCAACCCTAGTGTGAGTAATTGATGGGTCTTGTGTTTTAGGGCTAGATTGACTATGGGTGTTTGATATTGGGCTTATTTCATGTTTAATTGTTGAATTAGTGGTTGCAAACACTAGTTTGTGTTTAGTTGACTTGAGCTCTTCTTGAGAAAGAGAGCTTGAGTCTCTGAAATTGGTCCAGCAAGGAATTTAGGCGTACTCAAGAGATTGATAGCCCCAATTAAAGGGTTAAACCTCGAGAGAGTAATAACCGACTTGAACCTTGATTGCTTGTGCAAATTTGCATACCCAATTGGTCTTGAGAAAGTCAATTCGGGCAAAATCACTTGAACCACCAAGAGGTGTAGTGGGTAAAATCGTGCAACGGTTATATCATACTCCCCAAATATGTCAATCATGCCTTAGACTCAAGTATCCGTTAATTGACCACCTAGGCGAAAGTCACTACCCTAGTGCCTTTTAAACCATTTAAACAACCCGCAAAATTTTACTCTTAGCTTATTCTAGTTTAATTTACCATTGTAGGTTGATAAATGTAGAAGTAAAACAAAAATCCAAAAATGTTTAGAAGTGTAATTTTGAATACATACCCAACTCTAAATTAGATAGATACTTGACTCTAACATCTAGCTCTCTGTGGAAATCGATCCCGACCCTAAATCGGGTAAAAGCTGCTTCGACCCTCTCTCGCTACTCAATAGTAGTGCAGGGCAGGCTATGATCAGTAAGCATGATGGTGAACAAAAGAAGGATCCAAGGGTCCAGAAGTGCAAAGCTGAAAGCAAGAAGATGGTGGGTTTGATCAAGATGAATCTTACAATGAACAAGAGAAGGAAGTGCAATATGTGAACAACTTTCAAGGGCAAAGAAACAACTTTCAAGGACAGAATCAACAACAATGGCGACCTCAAGGTAATTGGAATTCTAACAACCAAAGTAGTTGGAGTGGTGGCAACAATCAAGGGAATTGGCATAATAACAACAATCAGGAAAATTGGAGTGATGGAAATAACCAAGGTAATTGGAGTGGCAACAATCATGTATATTGGGGAGGTAACAATCAAGGGGAATTGAACAATAATCAAGGCAATCGGGGGTCGGGTTTTCAAAGGCCCAACGATGTATCAACAATCGAGCAACCCGCCTCCTTATCCTTCCTATGGTTCAAGTTCTTCCAATAATAAAATGGGGCGTATTGGGAATATGTTCAAGCAAATGATGGATAAGAATGTCGATTCCGATACCCAACTTGCCTCACTCAATAGATCAATCCGTAACTTGGAAGTTCAAATGGGAAAAATCTCTCAAGCTCTAAATACTCGTCCTAAGGGGGCAATACCAAGTGATAAGTGATGAACCCAAAGGGTCGAAACAACACGGGACATGCCATGGTCATTACTACAAGGAGTGGAAAAGGTGGGAATGCACCCACCTCAAGCAAAAGATAACTTGTGGATGAAGAACAAGTAGTGTAAGATGAGGAGATCCTGAACAATGTTGAGCCATCCAATGATGAGGTTCAGATTGATATTGATGATAGTGTGGAAGAGACTCGAGAGGAGGTGAACCCATTTAGGGATTACATTATTGACATGCTAGAACCGGTAGTGCAAAAGGCTAAGGCACCATTGCCTAAGCCTCCACCTCCCTACCCTCAAAGACTTGCAAAGCAAAATGGTGAAAACCAGTTCAAGAGGTTCATTCAAATGATGAAGAGTCTCTCAATCAATGTGCCATTAGTTGAAGACTTAGAGCAAATGCCCGGTTATGCAAAGTTCATGAAGGATCTTGTGACAAAGAAGAGGTCGATAAATTTTGAAACTATAAAAATGACTCATCAAGTGAGTGCAATTGTGCATTCAATGGCTCCCAAGTTGGAAGATCCCAGTGCTTTCATGATTCCTTGTACAATTAGAAGTGCCGAGTTTGCAAAAGCCCTTTGTGATCTTGGGGCAAGTATAAATTTGATGCCCTATTCGGTTTTCAAGACATTGGGAATCAGGCACCCAAGTCCTACCTCTATGAGATTGCAAATGGCCGATCAAACTATGAAGAGACCCTTAGGAGGTATTGAGGATGGTCTAGTTCGTGTTGATAAATTCGTTCTCCCGGTGGATTTTGTATTCTTGATTGTGAGGTGCCAATTATTCTTGGTAGACCTTTCCTTGCTACGGGAAAGCTCTTGTTGATGTGGAAGCCGAAGAACTTACCTGTCAGGTTGATGATGAAAAAGCGATTTTCCATGTGTGTAAGTCCATGAGGCAACCCAATAGCAATGAGGTGTATTCTTTCATGGACTTGGTGACCGATGTGATTGTGGATGAAACAAGTGCCGTGATAAATGTTGATGATACATTAGAGGCCGTCTTGCTTAACTTTGATGATGATTGTTACATCATGTACTTTAATATTAGGATGAGTCGTAGTAATTTATATGAGCTTGAAAGGATTAAGACCATTCATGAGGTTATAAAGGATTTGTAACTATGTTATTATAAGACCCCGTAAGTTCAACAACTTTGATACCATTATATACATTGGATATGGTATTTTGAGTGGAATATTTTTGTAAAAAAATTTGAAAAATATAATTTTATATAGTTATTAATATTACTACTTTCGAATATGCTTTAAGTTCTACACATAATATGAGAAAGTTTATGAGATTTTCTTTATTGTAAAGATAGAAATTATTTTCTCACAAGAAAAGAAGGTTATCTTTTTACCATTTTAAGAATTAAGCGTACGAAAACTTGTACTCTTTATATGAGATTAGAAAAATTAGAAGTTGATAAAAATATATGTATTTTTACATGGATATTTTAATGAAATAATAGTGTATGTATTGATTTTATATGGTATCATGATTTATTAATATTTTAATATTTTTAATAGTATTTATGCTATTTAAAACAAGTGATAAGTAAATTCGTGAAGGTGAGAGGGTAAGCGAATCGAAGAAAATGAGGTTGGTCGAAGTTTGACATTTGGAGATGAAATACGGTTCAAGCTATAATACCTCGTATTTATGGACTAGTAATATACCACATGACCATGATAGTAAGATGTATAAAATGTGTTAAAAATTAGTAGTATTTCAAGTAATTTGAGATAATTCTTAATTATGTAGATAATTAGTAATTAGTTATTTTAGTGGGAGATTAACTAAGTAATTAAGCTAATTAAGAAAACTGGATAAGCCTAAAGGGCCCTCAACGTGGAAGCCTTTGCCTTAGGAAATGGTGACTCTTAAATTCACATAAAAGGTGGCAAATTTGGAGATTGGTAACGATTGGCAAGGGTTATATGACTGCTTCATGACCTTTTATACTTCTTATTAGGTGAAGGTTTGTTAGTAGTTTATTCTCAACTAGCTTACTATGCTTGTTAAGATGTTATATTGAGATGATTGTGACTATCGGTCATAGTTTAATTGCAAATTCTAAGAGCGCACGGTATAATCTTTCTCAAGAATATCATACGGATTTTTCCCTACTTCAATTCGTCGTTACGTGTTTTTCGCAAAAGACATTGGTTAGAGGGATTGTTAAGATATTTGACTCAGGTATGTTAAGGCTATCCCTTCCTTATTTTGGCATGATCCAATTAATGACATGTAAACGTGATGTCATTCCATAAATAGTTCTACTCTTAGTAGTTAAGGATATCTACGTTATTCATTCCTATAGAGTGTAATTCAAAGCATGTCTAAGTATGTTCCTAAGTCTCTATTGAAGTATATCATAAAGATGTTAATGTTTATAATATAGCGATACATTCATCTTCATGCATTTACCACTGTGTTACGGCCGGTCGGGCAGTCATGCATTTACTACCGAGCTACGGCCGGCCGGGCAGTCACCACTGATTAGTTGGGCAGTCATGCAATATATATATATATATATAAGTATAATAAGTATGCATATACGGTGGCACTTCAGAGATTCAGGTTGATTTTATGTCTTTAATTAATGTTGACTTATTGTTATATTTACTCGGTACATTATTCGTACTGACGTCCTTTCGTTGGGGATGTTGCATTCATGCCTGCATGTATAGATAATCAGTTTGATGAGCCCTCATAGTATATGAGGTTAGAATTAAGCGAAGGATCGGTAAGACTCCACCTTATTCGGAGTGCATCCGATTCTATAAGTCATCATGTCAGAGTTTTGCTACAGACTTATGGGGTAGGCCGATGCCCTATTCTGTTTGATGTCTAATACTCTTAGAGGCTTTGTAAATAGAGGTTCATTTTGTATAGTATGTCAGAGGCTTTGACGGCCCATATGTATTCATGTTCTAAGAACGATGGTTCATTGATACAGTGTTTGCCCACTTTTAGTTATACATTACGAGTTGTGGTCATGTTGGCCCATGATAGTTACAAAAAAAAGAGTTACAGAGTGGTTCACTCGGGCCAGTATGACACCGAGTGCCAGCCACGCCTCCTAAGTTTTGGGTCATGACAATGAAAAGATGGATGGCTTCGTGGAATGTGTGAACTCTTTGCAAGGAATGGGGTGTACACTTATGAACCCCGCAAATTGTCCTTAGATCTTGAAAATAGGACAACTCCTCCTACAAAGACTTCAATTGAAGAGCCTCCTATATTGGAGTTAAAGCCATTTCCTCCATATATTCGGTATGAATTTCTTGTCCCGTCCTCTACTTTACCGGTTATTCTTTCCTCTTGTTTGACTAACGTGTAGGTAGAATCTACATTTGTGGTGCTACAAAAGAGGAAGAAGGCTATTGGATGTACATTGGCGGATATTCAGGGGATAAGCCCCGCATTTTGCATGCACAAGATTAACTTGGAGGAGGGTGCCAAATCATCTATTGAACATCAAAGAAGACTCAATGAAGCCATGCAAGAGGTTGTCAAAAAAGATATCATCAAGTGGTTGGATGCCGGGTTGTCTACCTCATTTCTGATAGTTCGTGGACTTCTCCAGTTCAATATGTCCCAAAGAAAAGGGACATGACGATGGTAACCAATGACATGAATGAGTTGATTCCTACAAGAATGGTGACCGGTTGGAGACTATGTATGGACTATCATAAGCTCAACAAAGTCACAAGGAAGGACCATTTTCCACTTCTTTCCTAGATCAAATGCTTGATTAATTGGACAACCGTGCTTTATATTGTTTCCTTGACGTGTATTTCGGCTACAACAAAATTCTTATTGCTCTAGAGGATCAAGAGAAAACTACCTTTACATGTCCTTATGGTACTTTTGCCTTGAAAAGGATTGCATTTGGGTTGTGCATTGCATCGGTGACTTTTCAAAGGTGTATGATGGCGATCTTCATGGACATGGTGGAGGATTACCTTGAAGTCTTCATGGATGACTTCTCGATGGTCGGGAATTCCTTTGATGATTGTCTCGCAAACTTGGATAAAGTGTTGGCAAGATGTGAAGAAACAAATTTGGTGCTCAAGTGGGAGAAATGTCATTTCATGGTCGAGGAAGGCATTGTCCTTGGTCACAATATCTCAAAGAATGGCATTGAGTCGACACGGCAAAGATTGAGGTGATTTCTAAACTTCCACCTCCAACTTCGGTGAAGGGCGTGCGGAGTTTCTTAGGCCACGCAAGATTTTACCAGCGTTTCATCAAGGATTTCTCTAAAGTGGTGAACCCGTTGTGCAAGATTTTGGAGAAAGATGCTAAGTTCCACTTCAATGATGAATGCATGAGATCCTTTGAATTGTTAAAGTTCAAGTTGACTACTACTCACATCATCACTACTCCAAATTGGAGTGTTCCTTTTGAGCTCATGTGCGATGCAAGCAATGTAGCGGTAGGGGATGTTTTGGGGCAACGTATAACCAAGAATTTTCACCCTATCTACTATGCTAGTAAGACCATGAATAATTTATACCATTACGGAGAATGAGCTCCTTGCCATTGTGTTTACTATTGAGAAGTTCCGCCCGTACTTGATGGGTGCTAAAGTAATTGTCCACACGTATCATGCGGCACTTTGTTATCTTATGAGCAAGAAAGACTCCAAAGACCGATTGATGATATGAGTGCTTTTGTTGCAAGAGTTCGATATTGACATCCAATATCAAAAAGGAAGTGAATATGAAGTAGCGGACCGCTTGTCTCATTTGGAGGAGGAGGGGAGGCCGCATGATGGCCTTGAAATTAATAACTCCTTCTCCGGTGAGCAACATTTGGTTATTTCAATGAAAGAGGTGCCATGGTTCGAGGATCTAGCAAATTTTCTTGTGAGTGGTATCATCTCAGATGAATTCTCTTCAGACCAAAGGAAGAAGCTCAAACAGGATTGTCAAGACTATTTTTGGGATGAACCATACCTTTTCCGGATTTGTATGGATGAAGTGATTAGAAGATGTGTACCGGAGGAGGAACAATGTGAAATTCTCAGGGCTTGTTATTATTTGCCATATGGTGGTTACTATAGTGGAACAAGAACGGTTGCCGAAGTGCTAATTTGGGGTTCCTATTGGCCCACTCTTCACAAAGATACAAGCTATCTAGTGAAACGATGTGATGAATGTCAAAGAGCCGGTGGAATCTCAATGAAAAATGAAATGTACCTCACCACCATTTTGGAGATTGATATTTTCAATGTGTGGGGTATTGACTTCATGGGTCCTTTTGTGAGTTCTTGTGAAAACACCTACATCTTGATCGCAGTTGATTATGTGTCCAAATGGGTTGAGGTCATTGCTCTACCCAAGAAAGAGGCGAGAAGTGTGGTGGCGTTCTTGAAGAACAATATTTTCACAAGGTTTGGTACTCCCCAGGCTATCATAAGTGATGGGGGTCACATTTTTGCAACAAAGCCTTCGACTCCTTATTCACCAAATATGGTGAAACTCATAAAGTTATGAATCCCTATCATCCACAAGCAAACGGTCAAGTAGAAGTCTCCAACCAGGAGATGAAGAGTATTTTGTCCAAAACAGTGAATGCTAACCGGATGGATTGGTCCAAGAAACTTGATGATGCTTTATAGGCTTATAGGACGGCTTACAAAACACCCATCGAAATGTCTCCATACCGGTTGGTGTTCGGAAAAGCTTGTCATCTTCTGGTGGAACTTGAGAAAAAAGCCATATGGGCTTTAAAGAAGTTAAATCTTGAGTGGGATGTTGCTGTTAACTTGAGGGTGGCACATTTGAATGAGTTGGATGAGTTTCGGTACCATGCATACACAAGTTCATCCTTATACAAAGAGAAGATGAAATATCTTCATGACAAGTATATTTAGAACAGGGAGTTCAAAGAGGGTAATCTTGTGTTGTTGTTCAATTCACGATTGAGAATGTTTCCCGAGAAGTTAAAGTCTAAATGGAGTGGCCCGTTTGATGTTGTGGGTGTGACACCCTTTGGTGCATTGGACTTGAAGAATAAAAATGATGAGATATTTCGAGTCAATGGTCACCGGGTGAAACACTATTTGGGAATAGTTGGTGATGGCCACGTTGTGGCGGTGATTCATTTCAAGTTATGGTAAAATGCGTCGTGTCGCGACGTTAAATCAGGCACTTCTTGGGAGGCAACCCATGTTTCTTTTTCTTTTCATTTTCTTTTCTTATTTTGTAGATAGGTGTTATTTTTGTGCAAACTGGATTTGAAATGTGTTGCAAGGATGAGTGTGCTTTAAAAGAACAGTGCTTAGAAAATTGGCTAAGTATGGAAAAAGTACGAACTGCATGTATATTGTGTGGACCGCACAATTGTAATTACTACAACAAAAGGGAATTGTGGCCACACAATTGAAGTGCGGACTGCTCAAATTGAAGAGGGAAAATGCAAACTCTCTGAAGTTTGATTTGTCATAGAAATGGCCAAAGTGTAGCCGCACATCAAAATCTGTGGTCGGCAACAAAAATCTGCGGCCGTACCACAAATTCTGCGGATCGCATATCAGCAAGGGCTTTTGAGCCCCAGGTAACAGAGTGTAGACCACAAAAAGAATTATGCGGCTGCAATCAGCTTTTTGTCTCTTAGATAGACCCGTCTTGTATAAATAGTATCACACCTCTTTTTTCACCTACACCCCCGGCAAGGAGATAAGAGAGTTTTTCCAATTAAAGTGACAATCGAAACGGGATTACTTATTTATTAAATTCAGAGTCGCCACTTGGGATAATTTTATGGTGTCCCAAGTCACCAGTTCAAATCCCGAATCAAGGAAAAGATTGACTCTATATTACAGTCCGCGAACACAGAAATCCGAGTAAGGAATTCTATTAACCTGGGAAAAGGTGTTAGGCATTCCCGGATTCCGTGATTCTAGCACGGTCGCTCAATTGTTATAATTGACTTATTATCTGATTTTAGTACACTTTTAAACCTATGCACATTTTTAACTTTAAACCACTTTTAATTAATTAATTTCTAGGAAGATTTCAACGTCACATAAAACACGTTTTGAATCACGTCACATAAATGCACCCGCAGTCCGCAACATATTTTATCTAACGTTGTTGAAATTTGGATTTGGGTCACATAAATGCGCACCCGAGTTTAGGAAGGTAAATTATTAAATAGCGCGCCTAAAGTAACTACGCGTTTTTCATTTTGCGAGGGCCATGAAAATTTGCTAAATGGCACGCCTCAAATTCTAAGAATTTTAAGGGATATAATTAAGCGAGGACCACACATTTGGGATTATATTTGGCGTTGCGTACCTCAATTCCATTTAAAAGGATTTTCAAACTAAAGTTGGGGAGCCATAGACTATTGGTGTTACTAATATGGCTTACCTCCACTGACTATGATAATTGAAGGTGACTTAAACAAAATTGTAACATACTCTCCAAATTGATGCCCAGATCCAGGTCCTCAAATTAAGAGGTTGTCTAAAGGCGATAGACCTCTTTTCAATTTAAAATGATCCCACTGCTCAAGCCCAAAATGGGTCCGTATCTTTGAGGAACCAAGAGGATACGTGAACGAACCTCAAGTTCGAATCTCCTGGCATACATTCCGTATTGGAAAATCAAACGGGATATCAACATCAAATCCAACAATGCAAGTAACATATTCCCTCATATTCGAAACAAATTAAGCTAAACCAAACCTCAAGGATTTCCAAATGGACAATTTAGCATTAAAATTAACCGAAAACATGCTCATTACTACAACATGATTCTTCAGTACTTTACTTGACCCTTAAGATCATTGGCCCATCAGATGATTCACTTCAAAATCCCAACAACCCTGAGCCGTTACACTTGAACAAATTCGAATCCAAAGATAAAAGGAAACACAACAATGATGATGAATTAGTACACATGATGACTAACTAAGGAGACATGAGAAAATTGAATGAAATCCAATAATTATTTAAGAAATATGCAGTAGCTATCAATATTGTGGACCCTTTTCCTTTTAATCACAATTGCAATGCTTCAAAAATCCAAGAACACATTCAGCCAAACTTATGGGTGAACACATGAGCAATTGAATACGACTAAACTAATGCCAAACCAAAGAATGACTCAATACTAATTTTAGCAAGATCAATTACAATTATAAGACTACTTCCACACGTGTGGATACCAAAACTGTTTATTCAGCCTTACAACAGTCCCGATTCAATTACAAGTGAAGTTATCTACTTAACATACAGTTTATCTAAACAGTATAGCATGTTCAAGTAGAAATGTAAAGTGAAATAGAATAGAATAAAGGATAGTTGAAATGGGACTTTCAAATTCTTCTTTCTCATTTTTTATTCTTCAAATCCAACATTTCAACAATCAATAGCTTTACAATGTGTACCAGAAATGAGATATAACCAAAAACCAAGCAGGGTCCGTTAGCTAGCAGCTTAGTAGCACAGCAGCAGTTTCAAAAACAGTTTCAAGCCTAGAAAATGAAGTGAAACAGTCCAGAAAACGATTTCAAACCAAGCAGTGAACCAAAAGACCTCCACCAGACTCGATCTTAAATCATTTCCACTGTCAGCTAACCATAAATTAGTTCAACCTAGGAGAAAATTGAGAAATCCCCTACAGTACTCAACGAAACAGTAACTCTATTGTAGAGTTTAACCTGGATTTTTTAAAAGAAAACAAATTCAAACCATTTCAACCCTCGATACATCAAAGATGGTTTCAACCAATTCGAGATTAAAAACCAAAAAATAGAAATCAATGAAACAGTAATTTCCAGTTTTTTTAGTATTTTCCGAGTTATTTTTCTTTGTATCTCCCTTTTTTACTCTCTTGTGTATCTATGTGTGTCCTCCTTTGAATTCAGCCTCTTAGCTTAAATAGGCCAATAGAAAATGCCTCTTTGATTCACAAAATGGTCTTTCAACATTTTAAAATTTAATTCCACTCAACCCTTATTGAATTAAATTTTCTAATAGTGAAATCTAAACTCTACCACTACTAGAAGCTTCTTTAGTTGGTTAGGTAGATAATCCCTTTTATTAAACAATTCTTAGGCTATCTTTAAAGACTTTCTAATCACTTTCAACCACAGTTGGAATTTGAATCCTTTTAGACAACTAAATCTCCCAAACTTAGTTCAACACCCTCAACGCTCAGCTTCTCAACAAAATGCAGTCTTGAAACCAAAATTACACTTACTAGTACACGTTTTAGGAAAATGTAAACCAAGATATAAGTTTTCTCTGCCGAAATGGTATGTTGCTCAACTAGGAACACATTACGAAATGAACTTCCAATCGAATCAGAAACAGAAACTCTTCATGCAAAATGAATTCTACAAGTATTTCACCAATGGTTCAACCTTAATCTGTTTCGTCCTAAAATATAATTGTCTGCAGACTTCACTTCTTGACCTCACAAAGAGTCAACATTCCCTCAAGGTACAGCTCTCATGGTCCATCTCAGAAATAAATATAACAACAGAGTAATGAAAGGATTTAAGAAGAGTTTCTTGAATAGTTGAATGCAAGAGATTGTAGAGGATATTTTGACAAACCCCATTAAGCTAAGCACTGGAAGATATTACCATCTATCCAAAAGGGACTACTTACTTTTAAAACACTACAAAAGATCATAATCCAGCACTAAACAGAGTTGCACAAAACACTCAGGGATCACTGAACGATGAGAAACTGGACCGATCCATATTATAACCGCCATCTGAGGATCACTTAACTTTCTAGCTCTCTCGAGGGAAAGACATATCTAGACCACATAATTAAAATTCTAAATCGAATGGTTCTTATTTCTTAGATTACAATGGAGCAGGAGCGGAAGTCACTAATACTGCCAAATATTTCTAACAATTTCAACACTAACTTGAACCCAAAAGAACTAGAAGACAAGGATCCAGCATCATATTTAAAATCACTAATATTTTATCCATCATTATAGCAATAAAGTAAAGAGAAAGGAAAGGGATTGAACCTCAAATGAACAAACTTCTCTCGTTAAATTTCTGTCCAAATGTACAAAAGATGGCTTGACAGACAAAGCTTGACTAGAAAATTCGAAACAATAGCAAAGAACCGCTCAAAGATCCAATGTTAAATGCGAATCAAACCACGAATGAGCGCAAAACCCGGAAAAACCTCGAATTCAAACTCGGATCTCCTAGGCGCAACTCTGTCTCTATTTCAATTTTGTTCTGTTTCTTTGGTCGTTGTTCCGCCCAGGTGGCGTGTGCTGAAGGTTTTAGGAGTGGTGGTGGACTGCGGAGATGAGGTGGCTTGGAGGGTGGTCATTTGGCGTGAGGTCTGGTCGGCGATTATGGAGGTTCAATGGAGTGAGGGTGACGGATATTTAGAGGAGGGCGTGAGGTGATGGTTGTTATTGCTGAGCGGTGGTGGCTGGGCTGAAAGGTCGACTGGATGGGCTAGAGTAGCGATGGGGGTCTTTTAGGTGTATATGAAGATGGAGTTTTTTTTGGTTTTGGGCGTGAAAGTGAAGAAGAAGAAGAAGAAGACGGGGGGGGGGCGGTCGATTGCGCTGGTGAAAGGTTGATGTGATGTTGTTGGTTTTTGAGAGAATGAGTCATGAGGTAGGAGACAGAAGGCCAGGGGGTGGGTTTTTTTCTCTCTGCGGTGCTCCTCTATTAGAGTCTAGGTCAAAATTTTAGGTGGGGAAAATGGGGCGGGTCTTGGGTGACGGGTCGGGTCGTGGGCAGGTTTTGGCTTGGGTTGTGTGGAAATAGGGTAAAATAATCACACTTGGGCCATTGTATTTGCTCTTTGGGGTGGCCCAATATTAAAACCAGCCTTTTCTTTTGTTTTCTTTCTTTTTCATTCTTTTCTTTAATTAATTAAAAACTTAAACTGAATTCCTAAATTAATTCAAATTGTAAAATTAAATTAATTATTTAACTATAAAGTTAATAAAAATTACTTGATCCTAAATTTAGAGCGAAAAATTAATAATCCAAAACTTTAAAGCTAAGAATATAAAAATGATCCATTTTTGTGATTTTTATTTTTTAATAAAGCAACTAACTAATTAATTAATCATAAAATGTGAACAAAAACTAAATTCCATGCATGGTATTTTTTTATTTCTAATGGAAATTAAATATCCACAATAATGCAAACAATCAGAAAAATCGCACAACAATTCCTAAAAATAGCACATATTAAAGAAAAGACCTAATTTTGGGAATTCTTTTGGAGTAATTCGTAAAGGACAAAAATCACGTGCTCACAAATCGTAGACGTAGGTCTATTGTTCCTCTTTTTCCCTCTTTGAGCACAAAAAGTTCTAAAAATTGAAATTTCTTGTTAAAGTAGTTGCTCACAAGCCTAACATCTGTTGATCACTCATCTCTTGCATTCATTCATCTCTAGTATGCATCATCATCTTGATTAACTTCTTTAAATTTTTAGATTTTTAGTAAAATTTTGAACCATTTGTTTATGAATCTATTTTAACAATATTGTGGGGTGAATATGTTGTGGGTAAACTGATAATTGCTCTATGGGGAATGGGAAACTTCAATTTCATGCTTCAATGTTAATACTATGTCAAAATTGTGCAAAAATATTGTTAACCCTAGACCTCTATGCGTTAATGTTTTGAATTTCATGGCCGCACAAGAAATTGTGCAGACCGTAGAAGTTGAACTTAGGGTACATTGTCCATGCATGATTCTACGGCCGTACTTGAAATTGTGCGGACCGCAAAAATCCCATTGCGGCCGCAAAATAGCCCAATCTCTGTCTTCAGAGAGTTTGAAGTTTGGTGAATCTGATGTGCAATTACAATAGAAAATGTGAAGACCGCACTCCAGTTCTGCGGTCACACTAATAATTGTGCGGACCGCAGATCCAGTTCTTCGGCTGCAAGATCAAATTGTGCGGTCTGCAGTGTTCTGCTTGCAGTCGCATTTATAATTGTGCAGACTGCACTCCCTCACCCTACAAGCATATTTTAAACTGTGTTCACTATGTGTTTGCACTTGAATTACAATTGACATATGATGCTGTTTGTTACAGATAATGGTTAGATCTCAATGCCGTGGAGATACTTCAAAGGGGAGGGGTGAAACTTCCAGGGGCCAAGAAAAAAGTACTTTACCCCTCGCCCTCCAAAAGATTATAACCAGGAAGGCTACAGCCGGCCGAGGAAGAAATGCAGATCCCTTGAATCTAGTTCTCATGCCCCATCTAGGGAAGCATTGGAGGGCAACTCGGTTAAAGAGCATCCAACTATCCAATCAAAGCCTATGGGAAGGTATAAACTACGGGACGAGTCTTCTATATCTCAGAGCACTTCCGAGGGTTCGGAGACTGCCAGTCAGGCTTCAGAACCTTCCTCTACATCTATCCCTAAGTCATCATCGACTTCAGTTGATGAGATTTCGGATGATGGCCGAGAAGGTGATACTATAGTTGCCAGCCTTGAGAGGCTGAAGAAGAAAGATGTATGGGAGGACCGGTTCATCAGTGTAGCTGCCTTCACTAGCTTCCGTGAGTGGTGTCCGGTGAGGTCTCTCACTCTTGAGAGACTGTTCCAACTAAAAGACCTTGACAAGTACAATCTGGTAGTCTTGAGATAGTTCCGAGAGCGTAAGGGGTGTATGTGGTTAACCCATAGTGTAGTGGATGCAAAGGAGTATCTGGTCCGGGAATTTTACGCCAATGTGGTGCACATAAAGAAAGGTACCAAAGTGACCAATGTGAGGATTCTGAAGGTGTGGTTTGACCAGCACACACTAAACACCTACTTGAGGTTTGAGGATGTTGAGCCTACATAGTACTTGAAGAAGATGGAATGGCAGATGTAGTTCGGCCATGGCAAGCTGAGATTCTTGCATCCCCAGGGCCACCACCACCATAGCTCACAGAAGGGATTCCTATTCAGCAGAACACCCTCAACTTCGAGGCGAAAGGATGGTAGACTTTTGTATGCAACAGACTAGACCCATGCTAGAATGAAACAAACCTTCCTATATCGTTGGAAGTTCTAGTTTCCTCTATTATGGATGGGTACCCAATCAATGTGGGTGTCATGATGTCGGCTAATATGTCAGTGGTCGCCAGGCAGGCTGATACTTCCTACCTATATCCCAACACCATCACTAAGTACCTTACAGATGCACGGGTGGAGTCAAAAGATTTTGCTATGAAGGTGCGGGCGAAGAAGCCTTTCTCATGGTGATGGATGCACACAACCCTAAGAGAAAGGGTAAGCCTACTACCACCATTGGCCAGTTTGATAAGCCATTAGTGGTACCTTCACAGACAGGTGATATGCCATCCACTTCAGCAGAGCCTTCAACCATTGCAGCTGTCATGCCCCCACCTTCAGCCTCAGTACCTTCCACCTCAGCTTTGAAGTCGGTGTCTATACCTACTACTCTACTATCTGCACTGCGAGTCTCCCAAATATTGGCGAGCCTTAACAATTGGATGAAGACAGCCACTACAAAGCTGTCTGACATATCCAGTACTATTGTAGCACAATCATCCATTATGGCACCCCAGATTCCTCCAACAGTAGAGGAGATATTGAAGAAGCTCTTGGAGAACTAGACCATCATAATGAACACTTTGGTAGAGCATGGATCAGTGATTGAGGAGCTGGGAAAGCAAGTAAAGAAAATGAGGAAATCCGAAGCGTCCAAGAAATCAGTTGACAGGGTGCGGAGAGAGGTGACTAAGATTGCAGCAGGTGAAGATCTTCCGTTTGACATGCTGATGGATCTAGATCCAGCAGCACCAGCAACACCATCAGCTCCAGTGGCACCAGTTGTCTGGTCTGAGGAGCTAGATCTAGCTACCGACACAGCTGAGGCGGTACGCCAGATGTTCAACAACCCAGCTACTCCCAGAGTTGAGGATGATGAGATCCAAGGAGACTGAGGGCGGTGACGTTGCTGTGGACACAAAGATGTCCAAGGAAACATAGGGAGTCTTCTTCACTCTTATCATTCCTTACTTTTATTTTGTAAAACATTGGGGACAATGCTTATTTTTATTTGGGGGTGGAGTTTATTTGATCTATTTGGATGATTCTGAGACAATTGTTTTGTAATAACTGACAATAGTTTCTTTTTTCTCCTTATTCTGTATATATTCTCTCCTTTCTCTCATGATGTATATATTTTTTCTTTTCGTCTCTCATTATGTAAATTCATTACGCTTTCAGTATTTTTGCTTTGTAGCTTCTTTATTTTGTTTTCTTATTAGTTAGTGTTTAATTTAGTAGCTTATTTTTAATCTAATAGCTTATTTTTGATTTAGTCGACAATAAGGCTTTGGTTTTCTTAATGCCACAGTTCTTTTCAAAGGTAATTTTTGTGTGAACCGTGTTACTCTTCCCAACGATGGATGGCGTGACAACCTTCTTAAGGGACTGAGTCTGTCTTTGGTGTCTAGGTAGTAATAGTAGTAATAATGAATAAAAAGACCTGATTAAGTCAAACTTGAAGAGTCCAACATGCTTCATTTGATACCAACACATTTAACTACGTGCTTATGGTTAGAAACAAGGATTTTTAAAAGGCAAATAGCTCTAGTTAGTGACTTTATGACTTTTGTGTTGACTTTGATACCATCGAGTGGTCTAATTGGGCCATAGTGATCTTCAATCTTGAATGTGGTCGTTGTGGGCCACCGACTCTATCCTCTTTAACAATCTAGTTACGTGATGGGTGAGATGCTTTGTTTCTAGTATGAGTACTTGTGCGGAAGGTCTAGAACTTGCCCCGAATGTGTTTTAAGGCGAAATCATAAGTTTTTCTTGGCTTGAGAAGTGATTGTAGGCTTTCCTTGTCCCGTTTGATTTTTCTATTGTCTACTAATGATGTCATCCCTAGTCAACCCCTTCGAGCCTTTAGCCTTTCTCATTTGAAAATCATGTTACAAGCCTCTACCCGTTCTATAGTGACCCTCTCTTGGCACCTGAGCTTTCCTTAACACTCATTGAAACAATTAGCGAAAACCCTAAGTTTTGGGGAGATACAAGGAAATCGAAAAAGGTATTAAGGCACAGAAAGAGAAAAAGAAATGACGAGAAGGAAAGGCAAAGAAAAGAAAAGAACAAAAAGAAGAATGCAAAAAGTGAATAAATGAAAGAATTGAAGGGATTCAAAGAAAGTAAATGAATCCAAACATGAAGAAATTTGAATGAAATGATCAATAAAGAGTGATGTTATAGTCCCCCAAGGAAAAGAAAGTACTCAAGGAATCGGTAAAGTGTGAGCTGAGAATTGAAAGATGGAGTGCTTAAGGAAGGTGTAACCACTTATCCATATTGTATCATTCCCTAATCCAAAAGCCTTCATTACATCTCGAAAGAAGTCCTACTTGATTTCGAGCCGAGTGAGCTACATTAGTGGTGATTTACATAAGGGTAAAGCTTATGGTATCGGAAGTCGTACTTGAGACATTCTTTTGAGAGAGATGAGTAAACCTTTCATAAATTTGAATTAAGTGCTAAATTCTTAAGTGAGGTTGGAAAATGAAGAGTAGAGGAGGAGAAGTTTGAGATCCACCATGACCTACAAGATAGAGGGGAAGTCCTTGAGGAGCTAGGTCAACCCTTGATGCTCGAATGTCACATTAGAGCTATATGTGCATAAATGTTTAAATTGTTGCCTTGTCAATAATGCGTGAGTAGTTTGGGTAACTGTTGGTCCCAACTGAGGTGTGAATGGTTCGCCCGTGGCTAGCCATAATGTCCCTTAACTTTTGGAGGTGGGAACTATTTTATTTGCTTAAGGACAAGCAAAGATTTAAATTTGGAGGAGTTGATAAGTGGGGATTTTAACTTTTGACATCAACGGCTACAACAGTCATTTCTCTTTGCTTCTTTTAGTAGTTTTTCATATTTTGGGATATTTTAACATAGATTCTATCATTTTGATTTATTTTTTTTTACAATATGAGTTTAATTAGCATCTATTCTTCTATTTCTTCAATTCCAAGCATGAGTAGCTAGATTTTCACTAGAGTTGTGATCCAACCCTAGTGTGTAAACCTTATGGGTGTTTAATTTATTAATGTTTTATAGTTGGGTGTTTATTATTTAGCCTTGCTCATGCTTATTTGTTGAATTAATGGTTAAAAACATTATTTCATGCCTATTTGACTTAGTCTCTACTTGAGAAAGAGAGACTTAGTCTAGAAAAATTTGGCTAACAAAAAATTGGGTCAATCGAGAGATTAATGATCCCAATTAAAGGGTTCATCTTAGAGATAGTAATAGCCCTACTTGAGCTTTTATCAACCGCTTTGAGCAATACCTATTTGGACTTGAGAAAGCCAAATTGGGCAAAATCACTCTCAAACCGAGAGGTATTGAGTGGGTAATTGAGTGTTGATAGCTATAAATACACCCCGGCCAATAAAACAAGCATTAAGGTTTATATCTCAATAGGCAAATACCTAGTAATGGTCATAACCCTAGGCTTTTTACATAACTTGAAAAACAACAAAATCAATTTCCTAGTTTCATTTCTTAACTTTACAATATTAGTTTAAAATAGACATAGAAACAACCCCAATTTGTGAAAGTGTAAACTAAGATAGTTCAAATTCAAGTACTATAATATATACTCTTAACTCCCACATATAGCTCCTTGTGGAAATCGACCTCGACTCTTTGTTGGGTATTACTATTGCAATCGACAGTTTCATAACCTTGATTTGAGGTGTTAATTAGAAGATATCACTCATGAGACCCAAGTGAACATAATGCTCTGATACCAAGCTGTCACGGCCTAAAATCCATTATAGGTCGTGATGACACCAAACGCCGCTGTTAGGCAAGCCAACGGTGAACTATCGAATCAATTATTCATTTTATTATTTTTAAAATCACAAGTCCTATTAATTAAAGGATTCAATGCATTCAAAAGTTTACTAAGATATGAAATAAAAATGACAATAACAAGCCGAACCATAGACATCACTAGAGTATCCCAAAACCCAGTGTCACAAGTGCATGAGATTTTACTAAGGAGTACAATAGTAATACAACATCTGTCTGGATTGTAAATAAGACAGGATAAAGTAAATAGTACAATGAAGACTCTGTGGGCTGCGATGCATAGCCTGGAATGCAGCTCACCATGAAGTCTCCCCAGCAGCTGCGCCTACGCCCCAAGATGACCACCAAATGGAACTGTCAGATCCTGCACGTTTAGTGCAGAAGTGCAGCATAAGTACGTAAATCAATATGTACCCAGTAAGTATCTAGCCTAACCCCGGAGAAGTAATGACGAGGGGTCGTTATCGATACTTAATAGAGGTCCAATAAAGCAATATGATAAATCATAAGTAGATATAAAACACAACAATAAAAAGGGGTAAAACTGTAAATAACATAACCTTCGAAATATTTCTTTTAAGGATATAGATTTCTCAGTCTCGTATTCTATCTCAACAGCTTTGGTGTATCAAGTACTAGTGTCAAACGGATAAGGAAAATACCATGTAATTTGTCGGGCATCAATGGAAGGATAGTCTCGTGAATATTCAGACTGCTAGCGATATAACGCACCATTATGCCAAGGTCATTCAGCCCGATCTAGAATAATGTATACACTACCGAGGGTCGAGCGGTACGAACCATAGATGTATCTATTATACTGTCGAGGCATTCGGCCCGCTCCACAAGAAAGGAAGAAAATTATCGAATTACGAGACACGTGCTTACAATAAAATGCATGAGCACAAAGCGAATATAACCTTTACCGTTTCTCAAATAATTTGCCAAAAACTCAAGGTAATAAAGCTCGGCTATATATATATATAAAAGCTAGCAAATGGAGTTCAAATAACTTAAATATTATATGATAAAGTCCTAAATCTATCCGAACATAAACATGTTTTAGCTACGTACATACTCTCGTCACCTCGTGCATATGTAGAACCCACAACTAGTAGCACATAACAATGTCATCACCTAGGGGATAGTTTCCCCCTCACAAGGTTAGACAGGAGACTTACCTCACTCTGAAGTTCCATAACCTGCTCCAATGCCACTCTAACACCTCAAACTGATACCCATCGCTCCGAAACTAGCCAAATGTTATACAAATTAATCAATATACGCTCAAAAGTTCATAATTTAACCATTAGAGTGATTATCCAACCCAAATTGGAAGATTCTTCAAATTTACTCCCGGGCTCGCGTGCTCGAATTCTGGAAATTTTCGAAAAAAATTATTACTCATAACTTCACGAACTCAAATATGTAATTTTTACTTAATCCCATAACCAATTTCACGGCCAAATCTCATTTTTACCAAAACCCTAGATTTTTCTCAAAATCCCATTAATTTCACCAATTTACATGTTAAATCTATCCATGACCCGCGTAATTAGCGAAAGAATTGATAGGGATAACTTACCTCTTGATGTTGATGAAATCATCCCGCAAATGCTCTCAAAAATTGCCTAAGACCAAGTGGGAAATGAGCTAAGTCCCGAAATAAAAAGGTTCTTGCACATGTCACAGATGTCGCATTTGCGACATCTTGTTCGCAAATGTGATAGCCGTAATTGTGACAAAAGCATCGCAAATGCGAAACAGAGCCATCCCTGCCAAGGTCGCATTGCGACCAAGATCTTCGAAAATGCGAAGAGGACAGTTTCGCAAAAGCGATCAAAATGTCTGCAAATGCGAACCCCTCAATGTTTTCCCATTCTCGCAAATGTGAATCCCTCCTCGCAAATGCGAATAAAACCACACATTTGCGAGTCCTGCAGCCCAGACCACAAACTAGCATAACTGAAGTTGTTCACCACTCCGAATGTGCTCGAAAACTCACTCGAGCCCTCGGGGCTTCACACCAAACATCCACACAAGTTTATAAACATCATACAAACTCGCTCGCATGATCAAAACACCGAGATAACATATACGCACAAATCGGAAGCCAAAAAGCAAGAATGAAATCACGAAACTCAATAACTTCTAAAAATATTCCTGCACGTCCAATTTCTATCAAATCAACTCGGAACGACGCCAAATTTTACATGCACATCACAAATTATCATAAGGAACTATTCCCAGGCTTGAAATCACAAACGGACCTCAATAACACCAAAACCTACTTCAAACCAAATTTAAAGGACTTGAAAACCTCCAATGCGCCAACTTCCGATATTATGCGCCAAAATGCTCTCGGGTCATCCAAAATCCGATCTGGACATACGCCCAAGTCCTAAATCACCATACAAACCAATTGGAACTTTCAAATCCTGATTCCAAGGTCGTTTGCTCAAAAGTCAAAACTTGGTCAACTCTTTCAACTTAAAGCTTCCGAATTTAGAATTTTCCATCCGGATCAACTATGAACCTCCCGAAATTTAACTCCGACCACGCGTAGAAGTCTGATACATGAAATGAAACTACTCAAGTACTTAAACCGCCGAACAACACGCTAGAGCTCAAAACGACCGGTCGGGATGTTACACAACATGAATGAGTTAAATAAATAATTCAGTTTCTTGTCATCTATTACAAAAATATATAATTTTTCGTTTGTTACGATTTTACGTAATCAATTTTTATGCGTCATTTCTTCATAGGTGTAAAGATGTCAAATTTTGAACATAATGTCATGGTTGAACGGATTCCGGTATACTAAATGTGCCAGAATGATTGTTAACATGTCTATTTCAATGAATTATGTTATGTTGGTTGCATTATTGCATGAGAAAATGAGAACGAACAGTGATGATGTTAAAATTTTAATTTTCGGAAAATATCCAAGTTCATTTCAAGGTAACAATACAAGCTTCATTGAGTTAAAAATTGAGAATGATCAGTCATTGCAATATTTTTTCACTATGCCTCAAAATTTGCAGATAAGATTGATATCAGCCTTTTGAAGATGTACGTAATGACTGAATCAACAAATAGAAACAACATTTTTCAAATGAGTGGTTAGCATAGTTATCACAAGAATTTACTAGCTCAGAATTATGGATTTGCAATGGTAGGACAACCTCATTTTACAACGCCAATTATTCAGTCATCATTCCAGCAATGGCCGGTGCATGACAATCCAAATTTTGAAAATGTTCATCCTTACACAAATGTGTCGTCCCATAGTACCACATCTGGCTACCATCGACAATTTGATGAAGTATCGATCATGCATAGTCATCGGGCATTTGATGAAGCTCCAAGCAGTCAAGAGGCATATAGGTAGCATCCGGACTAATGATGAAGATATGAATGATGGCTATTGTATGGGTCTAAATTTGGACGTCTTGGTAAGTGCAGACAAATAGGGTCGAGGGCATAGTCGACCACGACACAATGGCGAGGAGTCATCTCAAGAAAGACTATTGACGAGGTTAAGTAAATGGAGCAAGGAGGCCGAGGTAGGATAGCTTAACAATAGATCTCAGGAATTTTCCATGGGATATTCCTTCTGTTGTACTTTTTAGGGTTTCTTAGTGTTATCTCTTATTAATAGGTTGAGATAAAGAACAAAGAGGAGATCTTGACTTTTCTTGATAAGAGCACTTTGTAAAGAGTTGACTAAGAAGAATATATAAATATTGTCTCGTTCACTAACTACTTGGCCAAACATACGTTACTCATTCTTTGTTTGCTAGATCCAAGGATTCCTTATCCATCCTCACTTTCCATCATTCCACATTGCTGTCAAAAGAAAGAATCATCCAAGTCATCTAACATTTGGGTGATAGATTCCTTCTTATTATATTTATTGCCATTATTTACATTTATTACATGTTAATGTTATAATATTTATTGATAATCATTGAGTATTCATCCGCTATTTAATATTCTCAAACGTTGTTCATCCGGCCAATATCCCCTAATATTAGATCTAGAATTTATTTTATTTAACTAGGATTCACCTTCTATTTCATCATTAATTGGTTTAACAAAGAGTTTACCACTTTTTGGTCAAACAATTTGGCGCCGTCTGTGGGAAGGTTTAAGTTAAAATTTTAGTTTCTTTTTAGATCATAAAGAAGGACAACCGTCTTTTTCTCGTCTTCACGAACTAACAATGGCAGAAAAAAGGAGATGAAAGACAAAAAGCAATAGTGAGTGTCACTACCAACATCTTAAACACCATCAAAGAGGATGACAAGGAAGACGAGGAGAATGTGACGCCGAGTGCTACACCCAGGCGGAGTGATTCACCTCCCCCTGATGGAAGTGTAACCGTTTCACACGAAAGGGGAGCTTCCATGTCCAAAGCTGAGAAAGCACCACTAGCAGTGAAAAAATTACTAGAGGAATGGCTGACAAGTACTATAAATAACAAACTCGACAAACCCGTTCAAAGGGAGAATAGAAACGCCATGCCAGCGGATACTATAGCAACCACCGACGAACAACCCGCTCCCCCAACAGGTAACAATCACACCACTGTTGATACAGGTAATGATGCACTTGTGACCATTCTAAAGAAAATGGAAGAAATGGAAAACGAGAACAAAGCACTCCGCGACCAGATGAGGGAACATCAAGAAAGGGTCGATAAGATACTGGGCACCCCAAAACTGCTACCAAAATGGGATGTCCACCGATTTGTCGAACAACGGTATAGTAAGGAGGCAGCCCTGCATTGCCATACCCAGGACCTTCAAAATGCCACCGTATTTGAAGATATACGACGGCACCACAGACCCCGAAGATCATATCATTCATTATGCCACAACGGTAAAAGGCAACGACCTTTTAAAGGAGCATGTACCATCGGTGTTACCGAAGAAGTTCGGAAAAACCCTAATGGGGGGATCCTTAACCTGGTACTCACAATTACCAACACGGTCAATAATAACGTTCGAAGAAATGGCCGACAAATTTGTCACCGCCGACGCGGGGGCTAAGAAGCTGGAGGCCAGGGTGAATGATATATTTGTCGTTAGGCAATCCCCTGGTGAGGGACTCAGGGACTTCCTCGCTCGGTTTAACAGAGTAAGAATGAGCTTACCAAACATATCAAAAGGGATGGCGGTGGCAGTTTTCTAAAATGGGTTGAACAGGAATGGGTCGAAAGCGACCAGAAAGTTACTAAGCAGGATCATGAAGTATCCGTCCACCACTTGGGAAGAAATTCACAATGCCTACTGTGTCGGGGTGAGAGCAGACGAGGATGACCTTAAAGGTCCAACCCAACTATTAACGTCGGTCCAAACGGAGCCGAGGAAAGACCGTCATAATGACGGTCGAAGAGACCAATAAGGTCCACGCCTCAACCGAGACAAGCATCAACCATATGTCAGAACAGCCATCCCATCATCCCCTCGCCACACGGAAGGGTCGCCCAGGCCGCATACAGGGACTCGGCGAAATGAAAGAGGTATGTCTTTACTCTTATCTGCTCTCAATTTTTGTGTTTCCCCTTCATAAATAGTGTACGCACTGGAAAAACTCGACCCGAAGGTGAAATGGCCATAGAAAATGAAATTCGACCCAAACACCAGAAAGTCGAATGCCCTCTGTGAGTTCCATCAGGAGTGGGGCCACAAGATCGAGGACTGCATAGCCCTGCGGTAAGAAGTGGTGAATATGCTTCACCAAGGGCATCTAAGGGAGCTGATGAGTGACCAAGGATGAGTCAACTTCGGCCGTGGACGAGAACAACACCAAGGCCCTCCAAAGCCACCCTCCCCGCTCGCACTTTCCAAATGATCATCAGTGGGGGCGATGAAGCAGCAATCAACCACGTGAATTTTTCCACCGCACATAAACTGAAGCGATCGATCACCCACAAACGATATGATGAAATCGAAGACAGTATCATCTTTAATAAGTCAGATAACCACGGTCTGACTTTTTTTCACTTCGATACTCTTGTTATTACCTTACATATTTCGGATACTGATGTAAAAAGAATAATGGTAGACGACGAAAGAGGCGTGTATATTATCCACCCTTGAGTTCTCACACAAATGAAACTCGAAGACAAGATAGTACCACGTTGCATAACATTAACAGGTTTTAACAATGCAGTTGAGCGAGCCTCAAGGGCGATAACGCTACCCGTTCTGGCTGGGGGCGTCACCCTAGAAACAACGTTCCATGTCATGAACCATGACACAACTTACAATGCCATCATAGGGTGACCATAGATACACGCCATGAGGGCTATCCCATCTAGCTTGTATCAAGTGATCAAGTTCCCTACTCCATGGAAGATATTTAGCATCCGAGGCGAACATTACGCAGCCCATGAATCCTATCGCATCGCTCAGTATTGTACATACACTCAATAGTTAAAGGGAACAGACTTAGAATCGTAGCAATTACCAAAGTCGGGGACCGAACTCGACGAACCAAAAGATGTCATCAGGGACCCCGACGTCATGGAAACCGCAAGTTCAAGGATAGAAGACCTCGATCCCGTCCAACTAGAAAATAGCGATAATAGCAAAAAGGCTTACATCGGCCATAAACTCTCAAAACCAGGTAGATTTCATAAATTTTTAATTGACAATGCCAATTTGTTCTCTTTCTCCCATGCAGATATGCCAGGAATCCTGAAAGACGTTGCCACACACAAGTTGAATGTCGATCCACTCTACCCTCCAGTATGGCAAGTAAGAAGAAAATCCAACACCGCAATCAACAAGGCTGTTAGTGATGAGGTGGATAAGCTACTCACTAACGGCTCCATCCGAGAATCAAAATACCCCTAATGGGTCGCCGACGTAGTCATGGTGAAAAAAAAACAGAAAGTGGCAGATGTTCGTTGATTTCATAGGCCTAAACAAGGCATGCCCAAAAGACTCATTTCTATTACCTCAAATCGACTAACTCATCGAGGCAATGACAGGGCATGAGTTGTTGAGTTTCTTGGACGCCTACTCAGGTTACAACTAAATCCTCATGGAGGAAGAGGACCAGGAAAAGACTACTTTCATCACCCTTCAGGGAACGTAGTGTTACAGAGTCATGACATTTTGGTTGAAGAACGCAGGGGCGACTTACCAAAGGCTGGTCACCAAGATGTTCAAGGTCCAACTCGGCAAAACAATGGAAGTATACATAGACGACATGTTAGTCAAATCGAAAATATAGGTAGACCACATCGACCACCTGAAGGAAGCCTTCGGTATACTAAGGCAATACAGTAGGAAGCTAAACCACGAAAAGTGCACCTTCGACGTAACTTCGGGCAAGTTCCTCGGTTTTCTGGTATCACAAAGAGGCATAGAGGTCAACCCCAACCAAATCAAAGCCATTGAGGGAATACCTGAAGTATTGACCAGCAAGAAGAAGGTACAAAAATTGACAGGCCGTATAGCTGAGGAAATAGTATCAATAATTATGTACCTACTAATCAAGTACGCATGCCCTGTCGAGGTTCATTTCACAGTCCTCTAACAGATGCCATAAATTCTTCAACGTGCTCAAAAATGATAACGGGCTCCAGTGGAAATCAGAATGCATCGAGGCCTTAAGAGAACTAAAGGCGTACTTCTCCTTGCTCCCGCTACTCTCCAAAGCAGAACCCGGCGAATGCCTCCTAACATACTTGGTCGTATAAGAGATCGCAGTAAGCGCAGTATTGGTCCATAAAAATAAAGGTACGCAATCTCCAATCTATTACATTATCAAAACTCTGGTCGACGCCGAAATGAGGTACCCCCACCTCGAAAATTGGCCTTGGCATTAGTTATGGCTTCACGAAAGCTTAGACCATATTTTCAATGTCAACCCATATCGGTAGTAACAACCTTCCCCTTATAGAGCATCCTACATAAACCCGAACTGTCGGGGAGATTGGACAAATGTTCCATAGAATTGAACGAGCACGACATAACATATCAGCCGCGAACAGCGCTAAAATCACAGGTACTCGCCGACTTCGTGCCAATTTTACTGCCAAAATAATGCCCAAGGTCGAGCAGGAAACTTCTCGTACCTCGCCCAGGCTACCTGACCTATGGGTCCTATACACCGATGGTATATCCAACACATTAGGATCAGAAGTGGGACTCGTACTCGAGGTCTCAACAGGTGAATTCATCTGCCACTCCATACGGTGTCCCGATATGACTAACAATGAGGCCGAGTATAAGGCTGTAATTGCAGGATTAAAGATAGCTCTCAAATAGGGAGCACAATGAGTCGTCCTCATATATGACTCACAACTCGTCGTCAACCAAGTCAGAGGGACTTTCCAAGTCAAAGAGTAGAGGCTTCAAAAGTACCAGGCAAAAAATCATAAACTGCTACCAGAATTCGACGAATGTCAACTCAATTAAATACCTTGAGCACAAAACATCGAGGAAGATGGCCTCGCCAAGTTAGCAGCTGCCACCAAAAACAGTACAAAATAAAATGTGGTCACCCTGCTCCACTCGCCAATAGACCAACTTGAGGTACACTCTGTAAATTTGACCTGGGACTGGTGCAACCGTATTATAACATATTTGCAGGAGGGAGTACTCCCATCAGACAAAAAGGAAGACAAAATCTTTGAATGCAGGCGGCCAGGTACAACATCATAAACCACGACCTATACAAAAGAACGTTTGGAGGACTCTTGGAAAATTCCTAGGGCCTAACCAAACAAGACACGTCCTCGAGGAAGTACACGAAGGCCACTGCGGTTCCCATACTAGGAATCGAGCCCTGTCGACGCCCCCTTTTCCTCTAACCGTGGGGTCAGAAATCGGGTATACGACATTGGGAGGACAACTTTATTCCCTTTCGAGAATTGGGTTTGGAAGTTGAAGAGTCGCCACCTAATGATTATAGTGCATTAGGACACTTTAAGAAGGGTTTGAGATGAAGAGACCAGAGATTAGGGTAAGGGCTAGAAATTATCCCGAGGGGAAGGTATTAGGCACCCCTCAAGATCAACTAGTGTGGTTCCCGGCCATGTTGCAATTGTGACTTTACAAGTAAACAATCAAGGCTCAAATAAGGATTCGCACATAAGATTGCGACCAAGTTGAAAATTTTCAAAGATAAGTAGAGAAGGCAGAAATTCATGAAAAAGAGATTTGAACAGTTTTACAAGAAGGGATGAAAGCAAGTAAAAGGACAGGAGTCCTAAGTTTATAATTAATATGGATCATTTCAATGCAATACCCAGCGATCACTCCTCAGAAAAGGGGTCGCACGTGATATTAGCGCATCGATCATCATATCCATATCTACCCTTCCCACCCTGTTAAGGTATTTAAACGCGATTAGTCTCGTTTACTTATTGCATGCTAGTACCCGTCCCAACCTATCAGTCCTGGGGTATCAGGACTTCTAATACTAAACGGGAAGGAAAGGGATATAGGCATATATGGGGTTCAAAGGTTAAAAATCTAATTGCGACATACAAAACAAGTAACAAATATAAGGATGAACAAAACAAATAGGTAAGGCTCAAGTAAACCCCTTAACCAAACAAACACTTAGTTTAGCATGTCTTAGAATATACTGATTTGGTATTAAGTTAAAAAATTAAGCAGCAAGCGGACTAGTTCAACACATACATTTAGACAGAAAGTCTACATTAGGCAACTCGGATCCGATTGTCAGAGATTAAGGTATTTCAAGCGAGTGATTTAAAAGGTACTGGTTTCAGGAAAAAGTAGTCCAATGCAGAGGAGTTTTGAAAAGAAAGTATGGACTGCATTAAAAATAAAACACTGAAATGGTTGTGAAAGAGTTTCAGAGATAGAAATATCTAAGGAAAGGGTAAGTTGCAACTGTTTTAAAAGACAATTTCAGGGTCTGAGTAAAACATTTAGACAAAATATTTAGAAAGAAACTGTTTCAGAAAAAGATGCTGATTTGAGGGATTTAAAAGCATACTGAGTCAAGAGAGTTTTTGTCAAAGAATTAAGACTTCTGAAATTGTTGTTGTATTAAGACGTTAAGGACCAGTTAATAGATTATTACTACTTTAAGCGAATCAGACGAGTTTGATGCTGATCCTATAGGTATGATATCTATTTTGATTAAAACCTGCTATTGAACTTGTAAAAGATGATTGGGTTAATTAACCCTACATTTTGTCTAATGCATATGCATTCCTTATAGGTACAATCTCTATATGCATTGATTATATGAACGTTAAGTCCTATAGGCATGATTTCTATGTGATTTGTAACACAATGAAGCGTTAACCCTATAGGCATAGTCTTTAGGTGATGTGGAACTAGAAATATTGAACAGCCCTATAGGCAGGATTTCTAAAAAAATTACAATTCCTAAAGCATGGTTTCTACCCCTACTGATGCAAGAATGTAAAACCCCTCCCACACCCTTTTACTATATTCCCCAAATCCTTTATACAAATTATTACAGACCAAAAGAAAGAAAATAAATACATTAAAAACTAACAGCTAGATCCGCGCAGCCTAATTCATTCTGAATGCTCAACAACATGTGATTAACCAATTCCGAATTTCCAAAGCCTTCTCTTTATCCAAAGTGTTTCAAAGTTTCAAAGAATCTCAAGGATTCCCGACATTGCTTACACTCAGGATACCATTTAAAATTAGAATAGTGCAGTGCGGAACAGCCAGCCCTCAGGCATCCAAGTTCAACGGGAGCTCAAGGGTCCCAAAGCATGGCTTACCAGAGAGGGGAAGAACTTAAAACTAGGAATGAGTGCAAAGTGAAAGAGGGATTGGGGAACCATAGCAAAGGGTGGTCATGCCCAGCCATGGGTATAGACTAGCACACCCCTGACCAATTGCTTGGTCCAAACAAATTAAGATCATACTTTAGAAGTCAGACTTGAGTTTGGATGGTGATTATAACACCACCAGACTTGAGTCAAGGCTCAGCACATAAAGGGGGAAGAAGGGAGTGGGAATTGATTCGAGTAAGGGTTCAAGAACCTAGTTCAAAGTCATGGGCAGCGATAACATGGTGCTGCCATGACTCAGAATTGTACTCTCACACAAAAGGGGGTCAGAGGGAAGGGACTCACCTAGAAAAGCATTTACATAAACACAAGGAAAGAAAGAAAGCATAATAGGCTAAGGGTGCGGAAACATAACGAAGGAGAGCATAACAGACTAGGATGTAGATGCATAGTGCAAGAAAGCACAACAGGCTAGGAGTAAAATAAACACATAGTAGAGAGGGTATTATTTAACTAGAGTGACATACCAGTTGCAAGTTTTAGAACAGCAGAACAACAAAAGTAAATAAAATAGCCAGAAGTCAGCGGGATCAAAATCCAAATTCCTCCGCAAGTACTTGAGAGTTCAAAAGAAACTCAAGAATGTTTTAGACAGTAGCAGAGTGCTCAGTATTAGAGGCAGAGTAGTAGTAGAGAGAGTTTTTTGAAATTAGATAGTGTTCAATTGTGAAAAAAAAAGTGCTCGAAGTGTTTTTTTTGTGTGTTTGTGTTAAGAGAGGAGAAGGTATTTATACTTTGAAATCAGGGTAAGCAAGGCAAGAAAATAATCATATATCAATTAAAATCAATCAATAGCAGAGATTCCTTTATTTAAGGAGTCCAAATTTGAACGGTAAAAGGCAGAAATTATTTAAGGAAAGGGGATCAAGTAACACATTGTGCATAGCATACAAATAAGAGGTAAATACATAGGGGAGAATTTGAAATACACGGTTAAATAAATAAGGCAAGGAGTAAATCAATTAGTACATAGTAAATCAGGGATCAGAAATTCAAAATCACTAATGAACCGAGTCAGAAAATAGTGGAATCGAAAGGTTAGAGAGGGTCTTCAAATTAAACATAGAATGAATCAATCAGGCTTACACAAGGAAGTCTGAAATCAATCCCAAAATCAGAGGTTATTCTGAGTGGGAAATTCTACCTATAAAGAGTGCATAAGCTTTAAACATGCGAGGTTGGATTTAAAACAAAGAAAAGTGTCATGCAATCAAAAATCAGTGAGTAGTGGACTATAGGCAAGAGGGAATATCAGAGAGCATGCAGAAGGTCAGGCAAAGATGAAATAACTTCAGGAACTCAGAAATTAGGGATTTGAAACCAAACAAGTTCAGAGATGGGAAGCAAACAAGTCACGTAACAAGTGGCCTCAAGAACTCGAATGAAACCCCCAAATTCTAGGGGTTTTACCATTAATCGAGTGTAGAGACGAAAACAAGTAAATCAGGCAGGAATAACAACAAAATAAGTTCAGAAAACCCAAAGGAACTTAAGACCTTAAACATTTCATGAAAACATAATAAAAGAACAAGATACAGTAAAAGAAATCATAAGGAAACGGTAGAAGAAAATATAGTCGAAGAAAAACACACAAGAATCATAGTAGAACAAATACAGTAAAAACACATGAGAGTCACAGTAGAGCAAGTAAAGCTAAAGAAACCCAAAGTCGAAGAAGATGAACGGTTTTGAAAGCAAAGTTTTGAAAGAAACTTCGAGAAATCATTTGAAAACCTTAAAATAAACATAGATCTAGAATAGATCTAGAGAAATTAGGAGAACCTCGAAAGGCTAGCGTTTCAGAAGAACCCTAGAGGCGAGAAAGGCCTGGAAAAGGTCTGATCTGAGTCGGATGAGTCAGAGATAGGATCAGGACATGCCGGAGCAAAGCCGGAGATGGCCGTGAAACTTGAATCGGCGGAGATCTGAGCGAAAACCTTCAAGGTCAGACCTCGATTCTTCAAGCAACAAGTGTACAAGAGCACGTGGAGGTGAGTACAGGTCACCCACGGCTTGGGATGTCATGGGTTCCGGTGAAACAGGGTAGAAACCGGTGGGGAAGATTAGGGTTTCAGAGAAGGCTAGAGAGAGTTTGAGAAGATGAGGTTTTAGCGGCGGCGTATCTAATAGAAGTGATTTAGGGTTAGGGTGTAAGTGGGAATTAAAAAGGAAAGAACTGATCGTGGCTGTTGATCAGAACGATCAACGGCCTGGATTAAAGGGGAGGTCGGGCGGGTTAGGTTAGTTGGGTCAGGGGCGGGCTAAATTAAAATTGGATCGTTTGATTTGGGGATTGAAATTGGGTCGAATTGGGGTGCAATTTGGGCTGTAATTGAAATGCAACTGGGACTAGGTTTTAAATAGCCACTTTTCCCCTTTCTATTTTATAAAAATAGTAATAACGATTTTAAAAGAAAATTAAAAATAATAGGTAGGAAAATATTATATGAATATTAATTTAAAAATATTGTAGCAAATTTTATTGTTATAAAATGCTATTAATTACAAAATAGGCTATAATTGCAATTATATGCAATTTAGCTTTAAAAATGCTAAATAAATTGGTAAAAATATGCAAAAATTACCTTAATTATATTTTGGTGTAAATATGAGAATGAAATAAGTTATTCATCAAAAATGATAATTTTGGGAATGATTTTGGATTTTTGTGGTATTAAAATAGGTAGTAAATTGGTTTAAAAATTACAAAATACCAAAACTCTTGGGTGTGCTTATATATGCACATATGCTAATTTGAAAATATTTTGGGTATAAAATACATAGGGAAAAATTGGGTATCAACAGCTGCCCTACTTTACCCGAGGAGGATGAAAGAGTTGTCGGGTAAAGACAAGATGGCCAATTTTGACCGGAAACGGTGATTGAAAAAGAACTTTGACTGCGCTTTGGTTTCTGAGCTGCCTACATATCCCTGGTTTTATAGGAATCAGGGCACATATAGTTCAGGAACCATTGACGGAATGTGTCGATGGAGATTCGAAAAGACGGACGCGATGGTCAGACTTAAAAGGTGTTTGGAGTCAAATAGATTGCGGAGAACCGGAGTGGGATCGCTCCTGCTGAGGCGGTCGTAGGCCAGCCGGTGTACCTGCAAATGAGCAATGCGGCGTATATTGTGCATAATTAAAACATGATGCAAGTTCCCATTGGACCATAAATGTTGTCTTCGGACGGTTCGGATGACGTCCTCAGACTATGATGTCCTGGGCCATGAAGAGCATAAAAATAAAATATTCGCAGGCCATGAAATGGTGTTCTCGGGCTATTCAAGTGGTGCCTCCGAACAATGACGCCTTTGGATAATTTGGCGATCTTTCAGCCCATGAAATGCAGAAGGTGGAGATCTTTCAGCTGATGTAAGACGTAAATAAAAGGTGGCGATATTTCAGCCGATGCAAGAAAGATAAGGTGGCGATCTTTCAGTCGATGCAAGAAAATAAAGTGGCGATATTTCAGCCATGCAAGAAATAAAGTGGCGATGTTTCAGCCATGCAGGATGGAGACAAAGCTTAGTCTCGGAAGGCAGAGAGGTAGCCTTATGCAATGCAGGAAATGCAAATGGAGACAGTGCTTAGTCTCGGAAGGTAGAAAGGTAGCCTTATGCAATGCAGGAAATGTAGATGGAGATAGAGCTTAGTCTCGAAAGGCAGATAAGTAGCCTTATGCAGGTGATGATGGAGGTAGAGCTTAACCTCGGAAGGCAGAAAAGTAGCCTTATGCAAAATGCAGATGGAGACAGAGCTTAGTCTCGAAAGGTAGAATAGTAGCCTTATGCAATGCAAAGATATGCAGATGGAGGTAGAGCTTAACCTCAGAAGGCAGATAAGGTAGCCTTATCCAAAATGCAGATGGAGACAGAGCTTAGTCTCGAAAGGCAGAAGATAGCCTTATGCAGGATGGAGGTAGAGCTTAACCTCGGAAGGCAGAAAAGTAGCTTTATGCAAAACGCAGATGGAGATAGAGCTTAGTCTCGAAAGGCAGAAGATAGCCTTATGCAGGATGGAGGTAGAGCTTAACCTCGGAAGGCAGAAAAGTAGCCTTATGCAAAATGCAGATGGAGACAGAGCTTAGTCTCGAAAGGCAGAAGATAGCCTTATGCAGGATGGAGGTAGAGTTTAACCTCGGAAGGCAGAAAAGTAGCCTTATGCAAAATGCAGATGGAGGTAGAGCTTAGCCTCGAAAGGCAGAAAGGTAGCCTTATGCAATGCAGGGAAATGCGGATGGAGACAATGCTTAGTCTCGAAAGGCAGATAAGGTAGCCTTATGCAGGTGATGATGGAGGTAGAGCTTAACCTCGGAAGGCAGGAAAGTAGCCTTATGCAAGAATGCAGATGGAGATAGAGCTTAGTCTCGAAAGGTAGATAAGTAGCCTTATGCAAGAATGCATATGGAGACAGAGCTTAGTCTCGAAAGGTAGAAAGTAGCCTTATGCAGTGTAGGAATGTAAAGGAGCAAATAGTAGTAATTTTCTTAGCTGATAGGCGGTTGCGATATCATGACTGCTGGGGAATGTTGGGTGTAGATTGTAGACCTTTTTGAGTTGAGTGATTGTTTCGAGGGTTTTGACTTTGGAGAGTGAATGCGTTTTGCATTGCGATATGAGTTCCTGCATCCAAAGAAAAATCGTGAGTTCTGTACAGGGGGAAGGTTAGTTCGTATCCCTTGGCTCCTAACGTTACGTATCATTGGGGTAGCATTGCTAAATGATGGTGATGCAAATGATGTTTATGCATGTTTCAGTAAATGTAATGTAAGTATATATTTTGAAAAAAAATGATTTTATTTTGGATGAACCAACAACTGCAACATGGTTCAAGAGACGGCAACCTTGCTTGCTCCGAAATTTTGAGGGTCCTCCTCAAAATTCTGCCCCAGTTCACTGGGCTGGCGCTGCTGACGGCTGTGCTGAATAACTGAAAACGGATCGATTCCTCAAAATTCTGCCCCAGTTTACTGGTTTGATGTTAATGCGAAAGCCGACAAACTGACTTCGGAATTTTGAGGATACTCCTCAAAATTCTTTCCCAGTTCCACTAGCGGGGAAAATGGAATTTTTATTAAAATGTGATCGAACCCATAGGGTTGTCTGCGTATCCCCTCTTAAACGGGAATCAAGTCAGGCGTAGTTCAAATTACATCATAAAGAAAAGCATACGTTCAAATGTAGTATTTCTTTACTGCGTCTGGTTGATCGGCTTCGACCAGACTTCTCCGTCCATTTCTGCAAGAATAAGGACTCCTCCGGTTAGGACTCGGTGAACTATGTATGGACCCTGCCAATTGGGAGAGAATTTCCCTTTGACTTCGTCTTGATGTGGAAATATCTTCTTCAACACCAGTTGTCCTGGTGTAAACTTCCTTGGTTTAACTCTCTTGTTGAAGGCTCTGGACATTCTGTTCTGGTATAACTGACGTGACAGACTGCATTCATCCTCTTTCCATCTATGAGGGCTAACTGCTCGTAGCGAACTTTTACTCATTCTGCGTCATCTAACTCGGCTTCTTGTATGATCCTTAATGATGGAATTTCTACCTCAGCGGGAATGACCGCCTCTGTACCATAAACTAGCATGTAGGGAGTTGCCCCGGTTGATGTGCGGACTGTGGTACGATAACCCAATAAGGCGAATGACAACTTCTCATGCCATTGTTTGTGCCTCTCGATCATCTTCCTTAGTATCTTCTTGATGTTTTTATTGGCCGCTTTTACGGCTCCATTCATCTGCGGTCTATAAGCCGTAGAGTTATTGTGTCTGATCTTGAAAGTCTCACATATTGTTTTCATCAGGTCATTGTTAAGATTGGAACCGTTGTCGGTGATGATTGACTCTGGAATTTCGAACCGATAAACAATACGGTCGCGGACGAAATCTGCTACCACCTTCTTGTTAACTGCTTTGTATGATGCTGCTTCAACCCATTTAGTAAAATAATCAATTGCTGCCAAGATGAACCTGTGCCCGTTTGACGCGGTAGGCTCGATTGGACCGATAATATCCATTCCCCAAGCGGCAAATGGCCATGGTGAGCTTGTTGCATTAAGCTCGTTTGGAGGCACTTTTATCATATCTACATGTATCTGACAGCGATGGCACTTTCGGACGTACTGGATGCAGTCTGTTTCTATAGTCATCCAGAAATATCCTGCTCGGAGTATCTTCTTTGCTAAAAAAAAACCATTCATGTGCGGTTCGTAGGTCCCTGAATGTACTTCCTCCAATAACTTGGTTGTTTCCCTTGCATCGACACACCTTAGTAAACCCAAATCAGGAGTCCTTCTGTACAAGATTCGTCCGCTGTGAAAGAAATTATTGGATAGTCTCCGAAACGTGCGTTTCTGGGTAGCATTGGCAAGCTCTGGATGTTCTCCTGTGGTCAAATACTCTTTGATGTCGTGGAACCATGGTTTCCTGTCGGCTTCTTCCTCAACATGAGCACAATAAGCTGATTGGTCATGAATATTGACCTGGATGGGGTCAATGAAATTTGTATCTGGATGCTGAATCATAGATGACAAAGTGGCAAGTGCATCAGCGAACTCATTCTGTACCCTGGGAACATGCTGGAATTCCGTCTTTCTGAACCTCTTTCTCAATTCCTGTATGTGATGCAGATAAGGGAGTATCTTGGGATTCTTGGTTGCCCATTCTTCTCGAACCTGATGTATGATTAGGTCCGAGTCTCCGATTACTAGTAACTCCTGAATGTTCATATCAATGGCCAGTTTAATTCCTAGAATGTAGGCTTCATATTCGGCCATGTTGTTAGTGCATGGGAACCTGAGCTTGGCGGATACCAGGTAATGCTGACCGGTTTCTGATACCAGGACTGCTCCTATGCCAACTCCTTTGAAATTTGCAGCTCCATCGAAAAACAACCTCCAACCATCATAGGATTCTGCAATATCTTCTCCTATGAAAGATACCTCTTCATCGGGAAAATACGTTTTTAGGGGCTCGTATTCTCCGTCTATGGGATTCTCGGCGAGATGGTCCGCCAAGGCTTGCCCTTTGATTGCTTTCTAGGTTACGTAAACAATGTCGAATTCACTTAGCAGGATCTGCCACTTGGTGAGCTTGCCAGTGGGCATGGGCTTCTGGAAGATATACTTCAGAGGGTCCATTCTGGATATGAGATAAGTAGTGTAAGCACATAAGTAATGCCTCAACTTCTGCGCGACCCAAGTCAGAGCACAACAAGTGCGTTCTAAAAGAGAATATCGGGCCTCGTACGGTGTGAACTTTTTACTGAGATAGTAGATGGCTTTCTCCTTTCTCCCTATTTCATCATGTTGTCCTAAAACACAACCGAATGCTCTATCCGATACCGCAAGGTAAAGCAATAGAGGTCTTCCTAGCTCAGGTGGAACCAAGACCGGTGGCATTGATAGGTATTCCTTGATTCTGTCAAAAGCTTTCTGACAGCCATCAGTCCATTTGGTAGCAGCGTCCTTCTTCAATATTTTGAAGATAGGTTCACAAATGACCGTAGATTGAGTTATGAACCGGCTGATATAGTTGAGTCTTCCCAGGAAACTCATCACGTCCTTATTGTTCTTTGGCGGCAGAAATTCTTGGATAGCTTTGACCTTTGATGGATCCAATTCTATTCCTCGACGACTCACGATGAAACCCAATAATTTTCCAGCAGGAACCCCGAATGCACACTTGGCAGGATTCAGTTTCAGATTGTACCTCCTCAGTCTGTTGAAGAACTTTCTTAGATCTGCCATGTGATCCCTGGCTTTCTTGGATTTGATGATGACGTCATCCACATATACCTCGATCTCCTTGTGTATCATGTCATGAAAGATGGTAGTCATAGCTCTCATGTAGGTGGCACCAGCGTTCTTCAAACTGAATGGCATCATTTTATAACAGTACATTCCCCACGACGTGATGAAAGCCGTTTTCTCTGCATCTTCCTCATCCATCCATATCTGATGATACCCAGCGAAACAATCAACAAAAGACTGCAACTCATGCTTGGCACAGTTGTCGATAAGAATGTGTATGTTAGGCAAGGGGAAGTCGTCTTTGGGGCTGGCTCGATTAAGATCCCGGTAGTCAACACAAACTCGAACTTTCCCATCCTTTTTTGGCACTGGCACGATGTTGGCTAACCATGTCGGATACTCTACTAACTCATATCGGGTTTGAATTTCCTGAGCTTCTGCTTTACCGGCGGGCATGTTGGATTTGTTGTGAGATACAATGGATGTGCTGAGACCAGTCATATCATCATATGACTAGGCGAATATGTCTTCATATTCCTTTAGGAACTCCGTGTACTCTTTCTTTTCTGATGGTGACAAGTGAACACTGATGCGCGTTTCTTTGACATTCTCTGCATCTCCCAGATTAACGACCTCAGTTTCATACAAATTAGACTTAGGCCTATTTTGAAAATTCTCAACTCCTCTAACGACCTCTTCCGGTATATCATCCTCTTCGGAGTCCGTATCCGTTTGTTGCATTGTCTCGTTGCAAGTCACAATCATTGGATCATCATCAGGGCAAGTTATAGTAATGCTATGTAAAATAAAGTGAATGGTAGGAAAATAATAAGAGCGAGATATATAATAAACTGAAATGCTTCGATTAGATTCATAATTGTTTTGAATATCAGAGCTCTTTTCAGAATTAAAGACAATGCAGAAATAAAATCAGCTAGTAAAAGTAAAATGTGATGCATGGTGCTTTTGTTTAGCCTTTCTACCTCGAAGCTTTCCGGGCCTTGGTGGTTCTGATTGACCAATTGCTGAGGCACTCTCCTTGGTTCACAACTTGTATAGAAGGGCCTTCCTCCCCTTCCTCCTTGAAAATAACACTGCAATCCATATCATCATCCTCCCGGAATAGATTCTTCACGGCTGCCAATGCTTCATCTTCCTCCGACCCATATATAGCATCTGCCGGCTGGAAAGTCTGCTCCAGGTGAGGTATCGGGTACTCCAGTGGGTAGTAGGGACCGTGCCATGGTAGAGACCAGTGATTGAACTCCTCCCTAGTGTACTCATACCCCAAACCAAATGTAGTGCCATGTTTCTTCAGCTTGATGGGTTTGGCGATTCCCTAGAGGTTTTTGCCGAGTCCCTTTCTAGGTTCGTATCCACACCAGTTCAGGATACTTTCAATCTTGTTATCCCACCATTTATCTTTGTCTACAGTGTTGACTCTTTCAATATGGTGGTATGTTTCTCCGCCTATTCTCCTTCTGCCTCTAATCATCGGGATGGTCTGGCGACTATATATGGGGTTTCTACCATCGCCATGAATGATCACCTCTTGGTGATTCCATTCGAACTTCACTGCCTGATGTAGGGTCGATGCTACATCTCCAGCGGCATGGATCCACGGTCGTCCCAACAGCAAATTGTAGGATGCTGGGACATCTATCACTTGAAAGTCGACGTCAAACCAGGTTGGCCCCATTTGCAAGCATAGGCTGATCTCTCTGATAGTGGACCTTTGGGACCCATCGAAGGCTTTGACGTTGATGGCCCCATCTTTGATCTCGTGCAGGCTCTTTCCCAATGTTCTGAGAGTTATCAATGGACAGATGTTGAGGCTGGAGCCTCCATCGATCAAGACTCTAGTGATGAAGTAATCCTCGCATTGCACGGTGATGTGTAGGGCCATGTTGTGACTCAGTCCGTCCGGCGGCAGTTCATCTTCGTGGAAGGTGATTGTGTGGCTTTCTAGTATTTGTCCTGCCATATTTGCCATTTCGCCTCCAGTTATGTTGCTGGGCACATAAGCTTCGCTCAATATCTTCATCAAGGCATTTTTGTGTGCGTCAGAGCTCTGTAGGAGAGATAGGATGGAGATTTGTGCTGGTGTTTTGTTCAACTGTTCCACGACCGAATACTCCTTAGGTTGTATTTTCCTCCAAAGATCATCGGGACCAGTTTCAGTAGTCCGTCCCGAGGCTTGCTTACTGGACTCAGCTAGGTGCTCTGGAGTATAAACCCTGCCTGTTCTGGTCATACCCTGCGCAACAACTGCTTCTCCTGTCTTGGTCTTTCCTTTCCTCCTTGCTTCAGTTGTATAATCCCATGGTATGGCATTTGAGTGGAACGGTGTTACGTCTGACATTGCTACAGGCATGGGTACCCTCGGTGGTAACACAGCAACTTCAAAGGGTACAGGTGCCTTTGGAACCCCAAACTCAACCTCAATTGGCCCGGCCACCTTCGCAGAAGAAGGTGCTTCAAATTCGAGAGGTATAGATATGTCCACTTCATCGCCCCTGGAGGGATGGTTCTGTACAACAATTAGGTTAAGTGTGACTATCGGTTTCTTTGGCTCATCATCCTCAACAATCAATCATATCGATCCCTTGGGGTCCCAGTCATCTTCGATCTCGATCATGTGAATGTCCCCACCTCTGTGATCAGGCAGAGGGTTGTTGCGGACATTAGGAGTAGACTCTTTTGCTATGATAACCTTATTGTCGATCAGAGTTTGAATCTTGTCCTTCAACGAGCGGCATTCGTCAATGGTGTGACCTTTCATGCCGGAATGGTACGCACAGGTCTTATTAGGGTTGATCCACTGGGAAGGATTTTCTGGAGTTATGGCAGGGATAGGGGAGACGTAACCAGCAGCTTTAAGTTTCTCATACAGCTGGTCAATTGGCTCAGCGATGGCTGTATATTGTCTGGGAGGTCTGCAGTCAAAATTTGGTCTGGGTCTAGGGAAATTTTGGCGAGTGGGAGGTGATTGGTAGTGAGAGGGTTGGGCATTATAGGTTTGGTAAACTGGTGCAGGTTGAGAGTATCTGGGTAAAGTGGATTGATATGCGGGAGGTGGAGATGATTGGTAAACGGGTGGTGGATTTTGGTAAGAGGGTGCGGGTGTAGGTGGAGGCGACGGGTAGGTGTGGTATTTTAGTGGTGATTTGGCTCCCTGTACGACCATCACGACATTGACATCCTTCTTCTTGTACGTGCCACCAGACTGTAAAGCCTTGTTGGTGGCCTACAATGCTTCAAGATTAGTAACCATACCATTCTTAATGCCTTCTTCAATTCTTTCTCCCAGCTTGATGATATCGGAGAATTTTCGGCCCTCGATCAGCATCAACCTCTCATAATATTGTGGGTCTTGAGCCCAGACAAAGAATCTATTCATCTGTTCCTCTTCTAAGGCCGGCATGACCTTAGCAGCCTCTGATCTCCAACGGGTAGCATACTCGCGGAATGTCTCGATAGGTTTCTTCTTCAGATTCTGGATGTGGAATACATATGGTGCATTCTCTGTATTGAATCGAAACCTATCCATGAAATCCGATGTCATACCTACCCAGCTCGTCCATTTCTTGGGGTCCTGACTGATGTACCAGGATAAAGCATCCCCCTTCAGTCTTCTCATGAAGAGTTTCATATGGATTTTCTCATTCCTTCCGACTCCGACCAGCTTATCACAATATGTCCTCAAATGGACTTTGGGATCTCCCGTGCCATCGAACATTTCGAACTTGGGAGGTTTGTATCCCTCAGGAAGTTCAACATCTGACTGAATGCAGAGGTCCTCATAATTCAGCCCCTCTATGCCTTTGTTTCCTTCCATGCCTTGGACCCAGATGGTCAGCTTCTTGAGTTCTGCTGCCAAGTTTCTGATAAGAGAGTCCTTGTTATCGGAATCAGGTGCACTTGATATTGGTTGAGTGTAGTGGGGTATGGTATCTACGTAGATTGGAGTGTTGTGGAGGTGGATGTTTGTGGTGTTCAATAGTTCAGAAATGAGCAGTGGAATGTTGTTTGGAGTGTGGCATGTGTTGCAGTGTTGAGTGGATTGCATCTGTGGTTGTGGGGTGTTCTGTGGAGGTGCGGGATTTTGAGCATTTGGAAAGTTGACATCAGGTGCGGTGAGAGAGAATGATAAATTTGCCAAGTTCCGAAATTGATCCAGTTCTTCTTGGAACTTCAATAGTTTCTGCTCAAGTTGGGAAGCAGTTTCCTTAGCAACCGGGGTACCCTAAGGAATCTCAATTCTTTCAATTTCCTTTCTGGCGCTTGAATCTCCCATTCTACCTTTGCTCTTGTTCCCGATAGGACTTGGAGGAGGAGGTGGTGGAGGGCCCTTGGATCTCGTACTGTATGATGATGGTGCCAGAATGCACGAACTAACCTTTGGGGAGGGGAATAAAAATAAAGAAAAACAAAAAAGGTAACAAGTTAGTGCGGGTTATGAGAAGAAAATGTTGCAATATTTAAACACATTGTGCAAGAATATAAATCGCGTCCTAATTTAGGTGGCTCGTTGTGCCTGAGGTAGGCCTAGCGACAAATTAACTTGGAGAACTTATAATGCTAAATGCTTTTATTGATTAAAAATAAGATGACTCCAAAGCGACGCTAAATAACGGAAAATAAAATGTCACTAGTGGTCATCGGCCTTATTACATCATTAGAAGCAAAATAAAATACTCTTAACTACTTGGTCCCAGACGGACCTTCCCCAGATTCGGTATCTTTATCCCCCTCGAACACTTTCACCAGCTCGTGCAGTCCTAGCAATAGATAAGCTTGGGCCAAATGTCCGTCTGCATTCCCTTCAGCATTTCGACAATCTTCAATCCTCTTGAGGAACTTTCCTTCTAGCTCCACTAGACCCCGCTCCAAATACCCTAGTCGCTTGTTGGCGCTGACAGCCATATCCTTCCATTCCTCGATCAACTTCTGATGGGCTTCTGGTATTTCCCGATGCTCACTTTCACACTCTCGAATCCTCTTGCGCAGTTGATTGTACTTAACCCGTGCTTCAGCTTTCTCATCGATGATTCTATGTCCATGAATGAACCCGGGCTGACCCATACCATTGTGATTATCTTCCAACCAACCTGAATAATGCGGCACGCAACCAGCGTGATACCTGTCTGGCTCAATAGATTCTTTCCCCAAAACGAGATTGTAATGCCACATGTGTTGAGCTTGGCATTTGTGAGGGCTATCATCGTCCTGGAAATCGGCCCTAAAGTGACTCATTTTGTTGACCCTTGGTATGATTTGCTTTCTTCCAACCTGCCTCATGGCTCGGAGGGGAACATTGGGATAAGTTCCTCTTAGACCAATGAGTATGAGAAATGGTGCATCTCGGGATCGAACAATGAATTCTTCCGTAGGGAACCATTCGACCATCCACTATACCTGGTCTTCTTTTAGATTCTCAAATAGCTCCACCCATCTTCCAGCATCCTCTGGCTGAGCGAACATGTTAGGCATATAATTCATACGCCTTGGCTGGTGGAAGGCAATGTGATCATCCCAGTCTCTGCGTAAGATCTCTTGTCGGTATTCTCCTCTCTGGAGGTGCTCCATGATCCAGAGCTGAAGTAATAAATTGCATCCCTCAAAATGACTAGCCTTTCGCTGACAGTTATCCAGAGCCTGGTATATCTCAGCAACAATCATGGGCACTATGCTGAAAGGTTGTCCGCCGATTCCTTCCATCAGACTCTTGGTTACCATGGCCAATCTGGTGTGGATCCTAGCCTTCTTCGTAGGGAACACTATCATCCCCAGGAAACAAAACATGAATACGAAGACCCTTCTGTGAATATGCCCCAGTGAGGTGAGGGAAAATTCATCTGAGTAGGTGCGGTATGACTTGCTATGGTCGTACCTCTCGTACAGATAGTCGAATGGGATGTAGGAGTCTTTCAAACAGGTCAAGTCTGGGTTCTTCTTCAGTCCCATCATCTTAAGGAAACCCCTACCCTTGCGATTCTCTGGCATAAGCAAACCCGGAGTCTCCCAAGGAATACCAGCTAAGCCTCCTATTTCTTCGAGCAAAGGAGTCATTTCAAGGTTCCCGAAGCGGAATACGGACCTGTCATTATCCCAGAACAGAGTTGCAGCCTCTATGATTTTATTGTCAGGCTGGATTTCTAGAAGAGAAGGCAGATTCCTTAAGTATTTACGGACGAGTGTCTGATCACTGGAGTGAATATCTTCCCACCAATTCAGCAGCCTTGGATGAATGTTGGTTACCATGTCGAATCTGGGGACTTCGTGCCTCATTTTCTGCAAAACGGAGTGTTAGACCCTTACCCCGCCAGACTCGACTATTTAAACCAATAATTAGCATAAAAAGCATTTAGTTCTCCAAATAAATGCACAGAACATGTAGGTGTCCGTTTGGGTTTCAGGGAAACCCGATGGACTTTAGACAAGGCTATCTTAACGAGTCATTATGTGGACAACATAACTGACTCAGCTAGGTTTGACCATGATGCATGCACAGTTAGACAGATTAAGGTTTCTATTGGGTATTAGACAGGTACCCTTGAGCGGACAACTCAAGAGGGAAAGGCACGGAACCGTCGACTGCACCGCTGATCGACTGAATTTACCGCAAATACGCCTTTGCCGAATTTAAAGGGTGATAATATTGGAAGAGCGCAACCACTCATTATAAGCGTTGCTATGGTGTTTGTTTGGCACGAGTGGAATATGATGTTGAAGATGTAGTTTACAAGAATGAAACAAATTGACATGTATTTTCACGTTCATAAGATAAATAATTACAATAATTGTAGTAATTACAACAGCATTGAAATAAAGCAATAAAGGAAAGCAACTAAAGGAAAGAAAAGACATGAAGAGCCAAGTTAGTTTCGTAGTGAAAGAATAAAAGAATGTAAATAAAGCAATTAATGAGATAGTAAAGTCACAAGCAACATGCAATGGTAAAAGCCTAAAGAAAATCCCCAGCAGAGTCGTCATGCTTGTCGACGCCCCCTTTTCCTCTAACCATGGGGTCATAAATCGGGTATACGAAATTGGGAGGACAACTCTATTCCCTTTTGAGAATTGGGTTTGGAAGTTGAAGAGTCGCCACCTATTGATTATAGTGCATTAGGACACTTTAAGAAGGTTTGAGATGAATAGACCAGAGATTAGGGTAAGGGATAGAAATTATCCCGAGGGGAAGGTATTAGGCACCCCTCAAGATCCACTAGTGTGGTTCCCGGCCATGTTGCAATTGTGACTTTATAAGTAAACAATCAAGGCTCAAATAAGGATTCACACATAAGATTGCGACCAAGTTGAAAATTTTCAAAGATAAGTAGAGAAGGCAGAAATTCATGAAAAAGAGATTTGAACAGTTTTACAAGAAGGGATGAAAGCAAGTAAAGGGAGAGGAGTCCTAAGTTTATAATTAATATGGATCACTTCAATGCAATACCCAGCGATCACTCCTCAGAAGAGGGGTCGCACGTGATATTAGCGCATCGGTCATCATATCCATATCTACTCTTCCCACCCTGTTAAGGTATTTAAACGCGATCAGTCTCGTTTACTTATTGCATGATAGTACCCGTCCCAACCTATCAATCCCGGGGTATCAGGACTTCTAATCCTAAAGGGGAAGGAAAGAGATATAGGCATATATGGGGTTCAAAAGTGAAAATTCTAATTGCAACATACAAAACAAGTAACAAATATAAGGATGAACAAAACAAATAGGTAAGGCTCAAGTAAACCCCTTAACCAAACAAACACTTAGTTTAGCATGTCTTAGCATATATTGATTTGGTCTTAAGTTAAAAAATTAAGCGGCGAGCGGACTAGTTCAACACATACATTTAGACAGAAAGTCTACATTAGGCAACTCGGATCCGATTGTTAGAGATTAAGGTATTTCAAGCGAGTGATTTAAAAGGTACTGGTTTCAGGAAAAAGTAGTCCAATGCAGAGGAATTTTGAAAATAAAGTATGGACTGCAGTAAAAATAAAACACAGAAATGGTTGTGAAAGAGTTTCAGAGATAGAAATATCTAAGGAAAGGGTAAGAATGTAAGAGTTTACAATCCTAAAGCATGGTTTCTACCCCTACTGATGCAAGAATGTAAAACCCCTCCCACACCCTTTTACTATATTCCCCAAATCCTTTATACAAATTATTACAGACCAAAAGAAAGAAAATAAATACATTAAAAACTAACAGCTAGATTCGAGCAGCCTAATTCAATCTTAATGCCCAACAACATGTGATTAACCAATTTCGAATTTCCAAAGCCTTCTCTTTATCCAAAGTGTTTCAAAGTTCCAAAGAATCTCAAGGATTCCCGACATTGTTTACACTCAGGATACCATTTAGAATTAGAATAGTGCAGTGCGGAATAGCCAACCCTCAGGCATCCAAGTTCAGTGGGAGCTCAAGGGTCCCAAAGCATGGCTTACCAGAGAGGGGCAGAACTTAGAACTAGGAATGAGTGCAAAGTGAAAGAGGTATTGGGGAACCATAGCAAAGGGTGGTCATGCCCAGCCATGGGTATAGACTGGCACACCCCTGACCAATTGCTTGGTCCAAACAAATTAAGATCATACTTTAGAAGTCAGACTTGAGTTTGGATGGTGATTAGAACACCACCAGACTTGAGTCAAGGCTCAACACATAAAGGGGGAAGAAGGGAGGGGGAATTGATTTGAGTAAGGGTTCAAGAACCTAGTTCAAAGTCATGGGCAGCAATAACAGGGTGCTGCCATGACTCAGAATTGTACTCTCACACAAAAGGGGGTCAGAAAGAAGGGACTCACCTAGAAAAACATTTACAGAAACACAAGGAAAGAAAGAAAGCATAATAGGCTAAGGATGCGGAAACATAAGGAAGGAGAGCATAACAGACTAGGATGTAGATGCATAGTGCAAGAAAGCACAACAGGCTAGGAGTAAAATAAACACATAGTAGAGAGGGTATTATTTAACTAGAGTGACATACCAGTTGCAAGTTTTAGAACAGCAGAACAACAAAAGTAAATAAAACAGCCAAAAGTCAGCGGAATCAAAATCCAAATTCCTCCGCAAGTACTTGAGAGTTCAAAAGGAACTCAAGAATGTTTCAGACAGTAGCAGAGTGCTCAGTATTAGAGGCAGAGTAGTAGTAGAGAGAGTTTTTTGAAATTGGATAGTGTTCAATTGTGGAAAAAAAAGTGCTCGAAGTGTGTTTGAATTCTGAAGTGTTTTTTTTTATTTTTTTTGTGTGTGTTTGTGTTAAGAGAGGAGCAGGTATTTATACTTTGAAATCAGGGTAAGCAAGGCAAGAAAATAACCATGTATCAATTAAAATCAATCAATAGCAGAGATTCCTTTATTTAAGGAGTCCCAATTTGAACGGTAAAAGGCAAAAATTATTTAAGGAAAGGGGATCAAGTAACACATTGTGCATAGCATACAAATAAGGGGTAAATACATAGGGGAGAATTTGAAATACACGATTAAATAAATAAGGCAAGGAGTAAATCAATTAGTACATAGTAAATCAGGGAATCAGAGATTCAAAATCACTAATGAACCGAGTCAAAAAATAGGGTAATCGAAAGTTTAGAGAGGGTATTCAAATTAAAGAAAGAATGAATCAATCAGGATTACACAAGGAAGTCTGAAATCAGTCCCAAAATCAGAGGTTATTCTGAGTGGGAAATTCTACCTATAAATAGTACATAAGCTTTAAACATGCGAGGCTGGATTTAAAACAAAGAAAAGTGTCATGCAATCAAAAATCAGTGAGGAGTGGACTATAGGAAATAGGGTATATCAGAGAGCATGCAGAAGGTCAGGTAAAGATGAAACAACTTCAGGAACTCAGAAATTAGGGATTTGAAACCAAACAAGTTCAGAGATGGGAAGCAAACAAGTCACGTAACAAGTGGCCTCAAGAACTCGAATGAAACCCCAAAATTCTAGGGTTTTTACCATTAATCGAGTGTAGAGACGAAAGCAAGTAAATCAGGCAGGAATAACAACAAAATAAGTTCAGAAAACCCAAAGGAACTTAAGACCTTAAACATTTCATGAAAACATAATAAAAGAACAAGATACAGTAAAAGAAATCATAAGGAAACAGTAGAAGAAAATATAGTCGAAGAAAAACACACAAGAATCACAGTAGAACAAATACAGTAAAAACACATGAGAGTCACAGTAGAGCAAGTAAAGCTAAAGAAACCCTAAGTCGAAGAAGATGAACGGTTTTGAAAGCAAAGTTTTGAAAGAAACTTCGAGAAATCGTTTGAAAACCTTAAAATAAACATAGATCTAGAATAGATCTAGAGAAATTAGGAGAACCTCGAAAGGCTATGGTTTCAGAAGAACCGTAGAGGCGAGAAAGGCCTGGAAAAGGTCTGATCTGAGTCGGATGAGTCAGAGATAGGCTCATAGGACCAGGACATGCCGGAGCAAAGCCGGAGATGGCCGTGAAACTTGAATCGGCAGAGATCTGAGCAAAAACCTTCAAGGTCAGACCTCGATTCTTCAAGCAGCAAGTGTACAAGAGCACATGGAGGTGAGTACATGTCACCCAGGGCTTGGGATGCCATGGGTTCCAGTGAAACAGGGTAGAAACCGGTGGGGAAGATTAGGGTTTCGGAGAAGGCTAGAGAGAGTTTGAGAAGACGACGGTTTAGCGGCGGTGTATCTGATAGAAGTGATTTTGGGTTAGGGTGTAAGTGGGAATTAAAAAGGAAAGAACTGATCGTGGCCGTTGATCAGAACGATCAACGACCTGGATTAAAGGGGAGGTCGGGCGGGTTAGGTTAGTTGGGTCAGGGGCGGGCTAAATTGAAATTGGATCATTTGATTTGGGGATTGAAATTGGGTCGAATTGGGGTGCAATTTGGGCTGTAATTGAAATGCAACTGGGGCTAGGTTTTAAATAGCCACTTTCCCCTTTCTATTTTATAAAAATAGTAATAACGATTTTAAAAGCAAATGAAAAATACTAGGTAGGCAAATATTATATGAATATTAATTTAAAAATATTGGAGCAAATCGTATTGTTATAAAATGCTATTAATTACAAAATAGGCTATAATTGCAATTATATGCAATTTAGCTTTAAAAATGACAAATAAATTGGTAAAAATATGAAAAAATCACCTTAATTATATTTTGGTGTAAATATGAGAATGAAATAAGTTATTCATCAAAAATGATAATTTTGGAAATGATTTTGAATTTTTGTGGTATTAAAATAGGCAGTAAATTGGTTTAAAAATCACAAAATACCAAAACTCTTGGGTGTGCTTATATATGCACATATATGCTATTTTGAAAATATTTTGGGTATAAAATACATAGGGAAAAATTGGGTATCAACAAGCCCTTGTCAAATACCTCATTCGGGCAGGTTATTATTGGCCCACAATGAAGAAGAAAGTCGCCGACTATGTCAAGAAGTGCTAGCAGTGCCAGAAATACGCTCCCATGATACACTAAGCAGGCGAACACCTCCACTCTGTTACATCGCCATGGTCGTTCATCAAATAGGGAATGGACATTGTCGGACCCCTTCCAGCAGGGCGAGGTAATATACGATTTCTTTTGGTTTTAACTGACTATATTTCCAAGTGGGTAGAAGCAAGTGCATTCACCCAAATACGCGAAAAGGAAGTTATCACATTCATATGGAGAAACATCATATGCCGTTTCGGCATCCCCAAAGAAATCAACTGTGACAACAGACCCCAATTCACCAGAAAAAATACCACCGAATTTTTTGAAAAATGGCACATCAAGTGAATACTCTCCACGCCATATCACCCTACCGGTAACGGCCAGGCTGAATCCTCCAACAAAACAATACTAAACATCTTGAAGAAAAAAGCCTGAGGACACTAAGGGACTATGGCCAGAATTGCTACCAGAAGTACTGTGGGCATATCACATCACACCAAAAACAATCACAGGAAAAACGCTATATTCACTAGTCTATGTGACTGACGCCATGATACCAGTCGAGGTTGGGGAACCTAGTCTGAGATACTCCAATAAAAGTGGACCAAGCAACAACGAGAACAGGAAACAAGACCTCGACGAAGCCGAGGAGCGAAGAGACATGGCTTACATAAGAATAATAGCCCAAAAACAACAAGTAAAACGGTATTACAACAAAAAAGCCAAAGTACGACCACTCAAAGTCAGAGACTATGTACTCAAGGCCAAAACAAAGGCGAGCAACGATTCAAGAAAAGGTAAACTAGGAACCAATTGGGACGGGCCATACAAAATCACGGAAGCAGCAAACAAAGGATCATCTATTGGAACATCGCCCACCTCAAATACTTCAACTTCTGAAAATAGACACCCTCCAAGTTGTACTCTTTTTCCCTTGCCCGATTTTTGTCCCAATTGGGTTTTCTAATGAGGCGACGAAGGAGACGTCTCGAAGTTCAAGTATAATTTATTGTCCCGCCTGCCGACTACTTCTCCAGGCCGAACGATGAAGGGACTAGGTACACTGGAACATCTCCAATATATGTATGGAACAAATAAAAATATGTAATATTCTCCAATGAATGAAATAAAGCAGCATCTTTGCACTCCACCAAGTCACTTTACATTTTACATTCGACCTAGCTTGAATTATTTTACATTCGACCTCGCTCGAATTGTTTTACATTCGACCTCGCTCGAATTATTTTACATTCGACCTCGCTCGAATTATTTTATATTCGACCTCGCTCGAATTATTTTACATTCAACCTCGCTCGATTCACTTCACATTCGACCTCGCTCGAATTACTTCACAGTTGACCTCGCTCGCATTATTCACAGTCAACCTCGCTAGAATTATTTTACATTCGACCTCACTTGAATTATTTTACATTCAACATCGCTCGAATTATTTTGCATTTGACCTCTCTCGAATTACTTCACATTCGACCTCATTAGAATTACTTCATATTCGACCTCGCTCGAATTGTTCAATGTTCGACCTCATCAAACCTCGATCTCATCCGAGCTAAATTAAACCTCAGGTCAATCTATGTTCGACTCAACCAATATCAACCACATATAAAAAGTCAAACAATCAGGGGCTTCCCCACATAGCAAAAAGAAAAGAGAACGGAAATCAAGAAATGCATAGCAAAAAAGGAACTATTCTATTTCAACTATTGAATTACAACACGTTTTACAAAGGGCTCAAATACGCCCTCATAAAAATAGAAAAGCAAAACAAAAACTAAGTACAACAGCTTCACGCCACATCATCACCATCGGCATACTCATCATACTACCAAGGATCAGAGGCAAGCCTATCTGTGGCGTCATCATCCTCATCCCCGCCAGGCATACCAAGGTCGTAACTACTAGCTTCACGGGTTGCACGTGCCTTGACATGGATGCCCTCAAGCTCTGCCTCAGAAACTTTCCCGATAGCCTTCAAAGATTTATACATGTCAAGTTGAGCCTCAGCATGAACCCACATCTCATACAAATCCCGCGGCACACCAGGATCAACAGAAGCATGAGATGTGGACGGTTGTTACTGTTGTCGCGCCTCCTCGGTCCTCAAGACAACGACCTGCTCGTTTAACCCAAACAACTCTGCCTTCAAACCCCGGATCCATTCTTCTAACCTCGCCACCTTAAGCCCCGATGTCTCTAGCTCATTAGCCTGCTAGGACCTGCAAACACGGAGGGCATTTTCTAGGGCCGCCGCTTCAGTCATAGAGGCGATTCTGCCTTTCTCGGCACAACTCAATTCTTCGACCTTAGCACTCAGCTCACCCCTTAGATCGACGACCCTTGACTACCTCTACTTGAGTTCAGCCGTTAAGGATGCCAACTGTATTTGAAGGTCAGCGTTCTCAGCCATCACCCCCTTACTCACCTCGAGGTCATCCTCTTTGGCCTTTATAGCTGCCTCAAGCTCGTTGCACCTACTGATGGCCCTCATAAGCTCGTCGTCCCTCTGCCTTAGCTCTTCATCTTTCTTCATCAGCTCATCATATTTCTATTTAAGCCCATCACGAAGCGACTAAAATTCGCCATCCTGGCTAAGGAAGTCGGTCAGTGTTCGATGCTTAGTACGGTACTCCTTGTACTTGGAGGTTATCTTCTTGAAAATGGTCATCTCCCGCTCCTCCCGTTGGCTACCTCGATCCCCATGATAAGAGTCTGACAAGCAAAAAGAGAGGAGTCAGTGTGATCAAATTACACATACAAAACAAATCCTAACATAAAAATAAACACTTACTCGTAGAGCCATACCGGATATACCCAACGATAGATCTGCATAGTTCATCACCTGTAGTGTCGTGTTCTCAGAAGCCGCACACATGGGAGCAAAGGCTAGCACCACCCGTTTTGAGTTGGCCAAAAGGTAGTAGTCCACGGGAATAACTATGTGTCGTTTAGGACCCTCCGTCCTTATCTCCACACGAGTGTTCCTCCCCAGAAAGGCCCGTACCTCCTCGGGGTCAATATCCAAGCCAGAGTCGTCATCTCCCGTAGGGACCGCTCTTCTTCCATTGGCAGCCGATGATGCACCACCTTCTACGGCCCGTGTAAGCTCTCCGCTACCATGAACCTCCTCAACGCTAGAGGGACTACTCTGCATAATGGCACATGCCGTGAAAACGGTCTCTATATCTGGTGTAAGCACAGATTCTACTTCCAAAGCGATGAATTTCTTCAGTTCGATGTCACCGACGATGGCCTTCCCGGTTTCCACCCTTCGCCTTTTCCGCGACGATGACTCCTCACGGTTAGATGGCTCGTGTACAAGGTGATATATGGGTTGGGAAGAGACCTAATCCCGCACGGCAACAGTTTGAGGGGCGGAATCCAACTTCCTCGGCGGACTTAGCTAAGGCAAATTGCATTCCAGCCAACGTGATAGCTTGGCAAAATGCAGGCACTGGAGCCTTCTTCTTGGAAACTTGCCGACCTAGCACCAAAGGGAGGTCGCATCAAAGAGAAATGGTAAACGATAATAAGCTGAAGTAGAAATGACACTTACTGGACGGGATCTTGGGTCCAAAACGCTTGTGAAAGCACACCCAATCACGAATTCCCATAGTGTGGGGTAACATGCGAGCTACCCAATCTTCAATATTGAAGACGGGAGAAGGTGCACGCCTCTCAACTAAAAAATAAGGAAGTCAAGTGAGCCAAAAATGAAAGAATGAAAGAAAATAATGAGCATACGGTAAGTTACTTACGATTATAGTTCCATTGCCCGGGAAACCCAATCGGGTCCGCTACTAGGGGCTCAGTCCTGATGAAGAAGTACTTATGCTAGAACCGCCGATTCATCTTATCGTCCATCCCGGCCACCAACCCTATGGTCCCACGACGTCATAGGTGTATCAAAGTGCCTCTATAAAAGCTAGGCAAAAATAAATGCAGCAGGTGGCGAACGTCATCCTAACAGCCGGCTAACTCTGCATACTTCGCCAGCATTAAGAAAACTTTATACAAATAAGGGGAGAGTTGCGCAGGGCAAACATTGTAAAATCGGCAAAAACTCTCCGCTAACGTTAGGAGAGGAAGAGATCAACCAATTAAGAATGGATAGATGTAAAAAGTACAATATCCGAGTCGATGAGCCTCTACGATGTCGCTTCTGACCGGAACAATTTCGACTTGGGGAGGAATGCGATATTTAGATCGGAGGTCGGCAATGTGAGGTGATCCCATCTCATAAAGCTTCTGAGAAGGAGAAGGAGCAGGTTTCTTTGGGAAGTCATGTCTAACCAAAGGGTTCTTGGGGACTATCTCTTCTGCAGTGGGAAAGCTTTCCTCCTCTTCAACCATGAATTCCTCACCGCTGGAAGGAAGGGCCATCGATAATGGAGTGGCATCAAAAACCTCGTCATTAATATAAGGAGATTTTGACATATCTCCGTAGTGAAACGTATGCAACAAAGTTTGGAGAAGAAGATAACAACTGGGTAAGAAAGAAGGGATTGGAACTGAAGAGGCTGCGAGAAATTGAAAGTAGAAATCGGAGAAGAAGATCAAAGAAGAACAGTACCCATGCGAAGTGAGAAATGATGAAAACTTTCAAAAAAAATGGAACCCCCCCCCCCCACTATTTATAGGGTTGGGTGGCAAATAATCGAACTAAAGGACCGTCAATGGCACCAAAATCAAAGCGACAGAAGCACAGATGCTGCATTGGGAAGATACGTAATGATGACGTGCGTGGCCATGACATCACCCCCATGGTGGCCACGCCAGCTGCAGCCCCACTAGCCACGCCATTTCTTCGACCTCGACCGAGTCGACTCAATCAACATGACCAAATTTCTCCTAAATAGATGCAGACCAGATCAGCTTATCGAGAACGTACAATATCACGACCTCAACAAGCGGAGGGACTAACTGTATGGGTCTAAATTTGGACGTCTTGGTAAGTTCAGAAAAATAGGGTCGAGGGCAGAGTCGACCACGGCACAGTGGCGAGGAGTCATCTCAAGAAGGACTATTAACGAGGTTAAGTAAAGGGAGTAAGGAGGTTGGGGTAGGATAGCAATAGACATCAGGAATATTCCATTGGATATTCCTTATGTTGTACTTTTTAGGGTTTCTTAGAGTTATCCCTTATAAATAGGTTGAGATAAAGAACAAAGGGGGATCTTGATTTTTCTTAATAACAGCACTTTATAAAGAGTTGATTAAGAAGAATATACAAATATTGTCTTGTTTACTGACTACTTGACCAAACATACGTTTCTCATTCTTTGTTTGCTAGATCCAAAGATTCATTATACATCCTCACTTTCCATCATTCCACGTTGTTGTCAGAAGAAAGAATCACCCAAGTCATCTAACATTTGGGTGATAGATTCCTTCTTATTACATTTATTGCCATTATCTACATTTATTGCATGTTCATGTTATAATATTTATTGATAAACATTGAGTATACATCCACTATTTAATATTCTCAAACGTTGTTCATCCCGCCAATATCCCTTATATTAGATCTAGAATTTATTATATTTAACTAAGATTCACCCTCTATTTCATCATTAATTAGTTTAACAAAAAGCTTAATACTTTTTGGTCAAACAGCAATATTGATATATACAATGATTCAAATGATGGATTTAGGGATGAAAGCTCGGATAATGACCAACCCTATGAAGATGGTGAGGATGAAAGTGAAAAAAGTGAACCTTATGAACATATAGATGATATTGGTCTTAATCATTAGAGTCAATTTGGTCAGCATGTGCCTCAATCTCAAAACCAAGATATATGAGTCTAGAACCGAAATGTGGTTCTTTTGGACTCAAAATACTTTTTTAGGTGGAAAAAGGGTTACCATTCTATATAAAACGCAGCTATGAACTGCGTTTTACCTTAACAGTTGTTTGGGACGTTAAGGTAAAACATAGTTCATAACCGCATTTTATTAAAATGTGGTAACAAATCGCAATTTACCTAACAGTTGATAAGACAAGTATATAAAGCGCGGTTCATTACCGCATTTTTGTATACGGCTAAAATCGGAGATCCCAATTTTATGATCGTTATGACATCCCATAGCTCTTCTTCAAGAGACCCGAGGCACAATTCGAGGCCAGACCCCGAGGGTTCCCTATGCTCGACCTCGGGGCAGAGCAAATCGGCGACTATGATGAACGAGTGGGAGATTCCCAAGGCAAGAGGTTAGAGCTGACCAAGTCTATAAGAATAGTACAAGCCCGTACCGTGGCATTAAATGGTTGTACCAGCCGTTTATCTTTGTAATAAATGCATATTTATTATGTTGGGATCCCCCCTCCTATATAAAGGGGACCCTTTTTATTTTTTTCACACATGATATTCAATAAAAGAACAAGAACATTCTCTGCTCTCTAACTTAAACAATCTCCATTGTCTTTCCTTTGATTTTTTGCTTACATTTACTGTGTTTCATTGATTGTTCTTCATTCATTACTCATAATTGATCATAAAGAGCCCTCGTTAAAGCTCTTAGAACTATTATTCCTTCATTGGCTACCCACAGCCTAATACTTAGCTCGATCCCCAGGCCCTGCTTAGGCCAGCCCGAGGCCTCGATCCACTACTGTTTGGTTTGGATAGTAATGTTGCTCTTTACTTTTACTTTACTTTCCTAACTCACACTTAGAATCTATTGCCTAACAACTAGCATAAAAATAAATCCCATATTTTTAGAACCACAAAATCAAATCTAATTGTAATTACCATTTTCGAGATAAACAGTTTGGCGCCCACCATGGGGCTAAAAATAATAGTGATTGTTTTCGTGCTGGTTTACTAAAAAATGCAAGTTATTCTTCACACTTTTTCTTGCCCAATAATCTTTGATTTCAGGTCAAAATATCTAACTCAGTGAATGCACATGAAAACAACAGTCTTGAGGACCATGGAGAGAATGGTGTAGTTGTTTCAGGCGTCGGTGTACCACTGCAAAACCTTGAAGATACACCAGAGCCAATCCACGTGTATGTGGTCTCACGCAATGCCCAATATGTCGATATAAGCTCCCACACTAATAGGAGTATACGCCAAGAAAACCATCAAGAAGCTCAGAAAAGCTCAACTCGAGAGGGACAAGAGGTTAGCCTTAACGTCATTTTTGAGATGTTACAGGAACAACAATTGGCGATTGCTCAACTGCAAGGCCACTAAAAACTCCAAGCACAGCAGCACCGGAAGAAGCTCCTCGAGCCGAACAGGTACCGAAAAGCTTGAGCAATAACAGGTCAGTAGCCGACCCTGCTTATGAAGATGCTCGAGGACATTACAAAGAGGATTGAATCGGACGAAGAGAAGATTGAAGCTAACGATAAAATGGTAGAGACCTACAATTCAAGGGTTGATCAGATCTCGGGCGCACACCCTGATCCTGAAGGTGTTGATTCAAAGAAATTCGTGCAAAAGCCATTCCCATCAAGTGCGGCTCTGGAGCCCACCCTGAAGAAATTCAGAATGCCCGATCTCCCGAAGTACTATAGAACCTCAGATCCCAATGAGCATGTCGCCGCCTACACTTGCGCCGTAAAGGGAAATGACCTGAAAGATGACGAAATTGAATCTGTCCTGTTGAAGAAATTCGGGGAAACACTTTCAAAAGGGGCCATGATGTGGTATCATAACATATCCCAGAATTCGATAGACTCATTCGCCATTCTAGAAGATTCTTTTATAAAGGCACATGCCGGTGCCATCAAGGTCGCTACAAGGAAGTCCGACGTCTTCAAAATCCAACAAATAGAAAACGAGATGTTGTTAGAGTTTATATCTCACTTTCAAATGGAGCGAATGGAATTACCACCAGTCTTCGATGACTAGGCAGTGCAGGCTTTCACCCAAGGTTTGAATGAACGAAGCTCGGTAGCTTCGAAGCAGTTGAAGCTGAACTTGGTTGAATATCCCGCCCTTGATCGGATGTCCACACATTCAGCGACCAGGGAAAAGCAAACTTGAGGTTACATACCCGAGGACGCTCTCACATTCAGCGACAAGGACATCGAGACCCTGTCTCAACCTCATAACGACGCACTGGTAATTTCTTTCCTTGTGAATACATTTCAAATTAAATGTATACTTGTGGATCCAGGTAGCTCGGCCAACATTATCAGGTCAAGGGTAGTGGAGCAGCTCAGACTGCTCGACCAGATCGTGCCCACCTCTCGAGTCCTCAACAGATTCAACATGGTGAGCGAGAAAACTAAAGGGGAAATCACCCTCCCGGTCAATATGGCCGGAACAACCCAAAATGCTAAGTTTCATGTCATCGAAAGAGACATGAGATACAATGCCTTGCTCGGAAGGCCATGGATACACTGCATGAGAGAAGTACCATCAACCCTTGAAGTTTCCAACAAAGGACGGAATAAAAATGGTATATGGGGAACAGCATGCTGCAAGGGAGATGTTCGTGGTGCACGATGTGGCACCGATATCGACACCTTCAATATTGAAGGAGCCAAAGGATAAGAAAATAGCGAAATAGCAATCACAAGCTACATCCTCGGTTGCACCCGAGTGAACGGACAAAGGACCGTACCGCATCCCCGAAGCAAGCAGTTGAAGCATATCGAGGCTTGAAACGCCATCACAACTAAGGTATAACCACCTCCCTTTTTATTTAAGTCTTACACTAACCTATGTGCAGGCATCTAGTTAGAAGAATAGAAGTACCTTCCATCTTGAAGACCTTAGGTTTTAAAGCATGCGTTGCACTCTTTTCTTTTGATCGGATTTTATCCCAAGAAGGGTTTTACCGGTAAGGTTTTTAACGAGGGAACATCTATATGCTACCTAAGTAGAACTTAACAAGTATTCAAGGCTTCTCTTCAATCAACCTCAAATGATGGGGGCATCCCCCAGAAGATTATCTCCCTAGAGAAATCAAGACAAGCCAAAGAGGGTCTCAATATAAAAATAATGTATCGGGCCAAATGGTCGAAAGAACCGTGTCCGCATAGAACAATCGAACCCTCAACAGTGAAAACTATGTAATACTTGTGCCATGTAATCAAGGAATACATTTTGACTTTTACCATCAGAACACTTTGCGCTCCGAGCGAAGATTGCTATTTTTACAAGCAATGGCCCCAGGGCCAGAAATTTCCAAACTCTCGGGGACTGACATCAAAAGTTTGAAGTTGTAAGACCTCCGGCCAGAAACTTCAAGCTCGTAAGTTCTCAAATGAGGAAACGTGAAGCTTACAAAGAACAGCTCCAGAGCCAAAAACTTTCGATGTCTCGGGGACTATCGCCAATTGTCACCCATCGAGATGTCAAAATCTCGAGGCCATAAGGCCCCGTGTGGGCAACTTCGAGCTCATAAGAGCTACATGAGGTATCTTCAATGCTATAAGACCTCTGGGCATGCCCAAATCTGTAAGACCTCATGCCAGGCATGATCTATACTTGTACCAAGTAGCCTACCTGTAAGACCTCAAGCAAGGCATGAATTATACTTGTACCAAGTAATTTATCTGTAAAACCTCAAGCAAGGCATGCTCAAATTTATAAGACCTTACAAAAGGCATAATCCCGATCTTAAAGTCAAGGGTATATATTCGAAGTTGTAAGACCCCTAAAAAGGCATACCCTCGATATAGACACCGAGGCTACCTCACTCGGGGACTAAAAGGCTACGGCCAACCATAATGACTCCGGTCACAAGGCTCCAACCAAACTAACACGACTCGGGGATGCCCGACCGTCGCCATAAAATCATAGGCCTTCAATTACTTCGACAATACTTCGAAAAGAATCAGTTAACCAGGATACCCTCGGTATAATCAAAAGAGCTTCAATCATATCAGCTCCGAACAACAAAAAGGCTTCAAAAAATTCATCCATCGAGCGAAACCTCCCAAGGTGATCATTTATTGTCACATAATGGCTCACAATCGAGGTTCTTATCGAACCGTCAAAGAGTCAGACGAATACAAAAACTTCAATGAGGGAAAAATAAAGCCTATACTAGAGGTTGTACCAACCCTACGTGTAAGAGCCACTGTCGCCAGCTTAAATAAAAAGGTCGTATCGACCTAATGTGTAAGAGCTACTATCGCCAGCTTGAATCAAAAGGTAGTACCGACCTAATGCGTAAGACCCACTATCGCCAGCTTAAATCAAAAGGTCGGACCTAATGCGTAAGAGCCACTGTCGCTAGCTCAGATTAGAGGTCATACCGACCAAATGTGAAAAAGCCTACGGGCTAGCCTGACAAGCCTCAAGGACGATTTGTAAACTTGAAGGTTTTTACTCGAAAGCCAATTCATCTGACTAATCATTGACAACCGTCAAAACTTAAGACAAAAAAAGACACACACAAGCAAATGGAAATTCATTGAACGAGAAAACCGAAAAGTTTTCTTTATAAATGTATACATGAAGCATTTTCAAGGTTACATTTGCAATGCTCTCTAAGATCCCTATATACAGAATCAGAAAAGAATAGCCTATTCTACTTTCCCCTCAGGGACTGCTGCACCGTCGTCCTCTCCCTTACTATCTTTGGCATCAGATATGAGGAACTTGGCATCGTATTCATCCGCCTTGGCCTAGTCAATATATTCTGAAAGATCGAAGCCCTTAGCATGGATTTCCTCGAGGGTTTCCCTCCGGGATTTGCACCGGGCATACTCATTATTTTTGCTCTCCCGATCGGAAGCCCCTCTCAACTTACCTCGAGCATCGGTAGCATCTTTTAAATAGACAGTCACTTTCTTATCAGCCTTAGCTCGAATATCTTCAGCTTCAGCCCGAGCATCCATAACCTCGGCCTTCATCTTCAAAAGGTCAGACTCGAGACTTGCAATCTTGCTCGTCCGGACCAAGCTATTTTCACGAGCATTCCGCAACTGCACCTTGAGGGCGGAATCCTTGGCCAAAGCATTCCTCTTGGCCGCAACTTGGGTTTCTATCTGAGCCTTTAGCTCATCACACTCATACTTGGCCTGGCCAACTTTGCCCCAAAGGCGTTCCAGGTCCTCCATCTTTCTCTACAGCTGAAATATCAAAATATTAATCTCCGAAGATAGGAGAAGGAGCACGCATCCCCTCGGAACAAAGGTTACCTATTTCTTGAGGTGGCTCTTGTAGTTCAGGCCTCGATTCATCTCGTATCAAAGGTGTCTCAACTCTTTTCCCCTTTTATCACAAAGAAGCCTGAGGGATTTCTCCTCGTCCAGGGCTTTCCGCAGCCTAGCTTTACGGCGGAATAACTCAGACTTGAGCTTGTCAAAGGCCTATGAAAAAGAAGCTCAATGAGAAAATGAAAATGTGAAATCAAAAAACCAATAGAGTCAACTAAAGCTCACCACAGAACAAAGCCATTGAGCCTCCTCAAAATTTGAGCGTGCATCTACTGTACTGGTGTCACCAGCCCTAGTTGAACCGATCTTGGTAGGGACATGGTCGCTCAATACCCCTCTTAATTTAGGCGGCCCTTGGCCTCAAACATCCTTCGAAGTGCCTTCGATGGGAGAAGAAGATGGCGGCAGAAAATCTGTATCCCTCGAAGTACCTTCAACAGGAGAAGAAGATGGCAACAGAAAATCTTTGTCTCTCGAAGTACTTTCGACGGGAAAAGAAGACGGCGGCAAAGGAAAAACCATTTTTACGAGGCTAGAAGCCTCGGGTGCTGCAGGCTCAGCTAATACATCTTCGCCCTTCAAGGATTCCTTCCGCTTGTTATTATTCCTCAGCCCCGAAGCCGACGATCCTTCCTCCTCTCCGAGGGGGAACGGTCTCATCTCAGGAAATTCTCCAATGCATGCGGTGACAGAGTTAATGCACATAAAACAAGTACCTTTCAAAGGTAATAAACCACATAGCATGTACCATGGTGTTTTGCCTCCCATCTACCCTTCGACAGGTCTCGCCACTTACGTCCATCCTAGGACGAGCAAGCTGCCAGCTTTCAAGTCCAATTCACCAGGTCGGAGACCTCATATGGCATCCACGGGATTGCTGTAAAAAACATCTTTACGAAGTCCGCGTCTGCTATGAACAAAAATGATAAAAACACAAGTGTACCACTTACGTGTGGAATTCCATTTCTCAGGAAATGGCAGGAACTCCACGGGGATAATATCGATAATCCGTACCCGGACAAATTGACTCATCTACCCTCGGTCCCCATCTTTTTCATCGTCGGCAACAAAGAGCCTCGTGATCGACATCGTAGAGATATCAGACCTCGGTAATGAAAGGGCTGGTACAATCTGATGAGATGGCTAAGGGTGAACTTAAGCTCGCTTCCTCCGTGAAGAACCTCATCATCAATACTATCCTCCAGAACAACGAGTGAACCTATGCCAGGGCATCCCAATATCGTCGACAGAAGTCGAGCGCAACTCTATCGAGAGGGCCCAACATGAAGGGGTACGTGTATACATTCAAAAACCCCTCTACATGAGCCATGATGTTCTCTTCTAGGGAAGGTACCTATGGTACCACCTTTTCTCCCCATCCATAATCTCTCTTCACTACCTCGAGGTGTTCCTCTCCAATGATGAAATGAACCTCGATGCATGCTCCCAATGGCCTGAATATTGGGATGTCTCTCTAACGTAAAGTCCCTCCTCGAGGCCAAGTATCTTCAGGTTAGCTCACCGCACGTCTGCAGTGTACCACCAACCGAGCAAGAAGCAGAGGCGTAACTCTCCTGTTCTTGGTGAACAGGTTTTGGCGTAACGGCCATAACTATTGTGGAATGAGAAGAAGGAGATGAAAATTTAAACGAAGGCTTTGAATTAAAACGATGGAGGCGCTAATACAAGGATGAAAAGCTCTACAAGAAGCATAGTTGATCAAAATAGCAAAGTCCTCAAATAAGAGGAAAGCAAAATCATATATAGAGAAAGTGGTGATTGTCCACCTACTCTAAAGGCCAACAAATTCTAACTAGGCCATCATCACTTTCGGGGAAGTATACCAGTGGGACCATCCCGGTCACTTCATGACCGTGTCATACGAATAATGTTGTCGTACAATGTTCGAGGGTTCAAAGATTCCTATGTCAACCTAACCTCAAGATGGTGCCCGATCTCGAGGATCTCTGCTACCATAACGATGGGCTCTAAGGAGCCAGCAATACCAATCTAGCCTCGAGATGGTGCCCGATATCGAGGATCTCTATCAATATAAAATTGGGCTCAAAGGTGCTATCAGCATCAATCTAGCCTCGAGATGGTACCATATCTCGAGGATCTCTGCTATTAAAAGTGCAGGTCATCCACCCGATTCTTCGCCCCCCGGGCCACCTGATCCCGAGTCAGTTCTTACTCAAGAATTACTAATAAAGCCTCAGGGCTATCTTCGCCTTCAGATCAATTTAAATGCTCTCTCGGTTACTTTAGCCCAGGGGCCATCCGATTTCGAGTGTATCCTCGCTCAGGGGCCACTTATAATGCCTTAGGGATATCTTTATTTTAAGCTCAAATTGAGTTTTCGAGGCCGCCCGAGTTCAAGCAAACTCTCACTCGGGGACTATTTGTGAAAGTCTAAGGGCTATCTTTATTTTCAACTGATCGAGTAAACTCTCGCTCGAGGATTAGCAACAAGGCCTAAAGTGAGTAACCTCTATTCTAAAGAAAATCGGGACCCTTCTCTCGCTCAAATCGAACTCAGAAGTCCTGGCGGCCTAAGTATGTACCAGATCAATCCATACTTAGTCCGAGGGGTGACATAGAATCTCAAGAAATATCATATTAACTAATCGAGAAGCAGAGGGATTACAATGTCCGGTTCTAGTGTTCGGACCAAACAAAAGTAAAATAAAAGTTCAGCACAAGTTAAAGGCAAATCGAAGCAACTTTTATATTGATAAAAGACGATTACAAAAGCCCACGAGGGATCCTTACACAGAAACAAAGAAGCATAAAACAATAGTCTAAAAGCCTAATCTACTCTCGGAGGTACATCCTCGGGAGCGACATCTGTGAGAACCATTTCCTTAGGGAACCCATTTCGATCTTCCAAACGACGTCTTCAAGAATATCCTCCGAAGCAACAAAAGATGAGGAAGAGGTTGTAGCCTATCAAAGAGAAAAAGCTTTTAACAGGCAGGCAAAATTGTAGCTTGGTGAAAAATTTGGCGAGTATGGGTCTCGCCAGCTCTACTATTGGGAAGCCACTTCTTGAGACATTGCACCGGTGTGGAATAAAAAAGTTAGTAGATGGCACCACCTCACTCCATGGAAAGTAAAAGGAGTGAAGCGCCACACCAGATTGAAGTTAAGAGAGATGAGAAGCAGTTCATGGTCCACATATCCTCTAATACGGGAATAATTTAAAGCCCCTCTCTTATTATTCGGGCCAACAACAACAGCAATAACAACAAACCAGAATGATCCAACTCAGTGGGGAAAAGCTCTGAAAAAGAACCATAACATAACAGGCAAAACCGCTGTCGTATGACCTTACGATCACGGGCTTGAACCATGGAAGTTAGAGTTTGGATGAGGATGAAGAGAATAAAAGGGTTAAAGGCTGTTGAAGAATGGCTGGGTGGAATTTTGGTTCAAGTAACCTTCCATTTATATAAAGGCATTGACTTAACCGACGGCGCAATCAACGTATTTGGGAAACGTATCGACAGGCGCAATCAATGCTTCTTAGGAAACGGATCGGCGGTGATATCATCGCTTTTGGGAAAATAAATCGGTGGTGCATTGAATGCTTCTGGAAAGATGAACCGATGGGACATCACAGTCATCACAAAATCTTACGTCATAAGCATGACATCATCGTGCGAAGCTCGAGGACATCGATGTCAAAGTTGTTTCATATCATTCCATTCTAAGAAATGCGAGGACTATCTGTATACGACTAAAATCAAAGAGCCTGGTTTTATGATCGTTATGACATTCCTTAGACCATCTTCAGGAGGCCCGACGCACAATTCGAGGCTCGACCCTGATGGTTCCCTATGCTCGAACTCGGGGCAAAAAAGCACCGTATATGATGAACGAATGGGAGATTCCCAAGGCAAGTGGTTAGAGCTGACCAAGTCTATAAGAATAGTACAAGCCATACCGAAGCATTAAATAGATGTACCAGCCATTTATCTTTGTAATAAATGCATATGTACTATATTGGGATTCCCCCTCCTATATAAAGGGGACCCTTGTTATTTTATTGCACACATGATATTCAATAAAAGAACAAGAACATTCTCTCCTCTCTAACTTAAACACTCTTTATTGTCTTTCCATTGATATATTGCTTACATTTACTGTGTTTCATTGATTGTTCTTCATTCATTACTCATTATTGATCATAAAGAGCACTCATTAAAGCTCTTAGAACTGTTAGTCCTTCATTAGCTACCCACAGCCTAACGCTTAGCTCGACCCCGAGGCCCTGCTTAGGCCAACCCGAGGTCTCGATCCACTACTGTTTGGTTTGGATACTAACGTTGCTCTTTACTTTCCTAACTCACACTTAGCATCTATTACCTAACAACTAGCATAAAAATAAATCACATATTTCTAGAACCACAAAATCAAATATAATTATAATTACCATTTTCGAGGTAAACAATTTTATATAAAATGCGGTAATAAACCGCGTTTTATATGTATAAATAATAGATCCCCTTCCCATTCCCCCACGTTCTGCCCACTTCCCCTCTTATCTTAAAAAAATTATAGTGGTCCCCCTCCATTAACGACCCAAAATGATCGTGTGGACCCCACCCGTCCCGTAAAAAGTAGATATTGTTGGTCCCACATCCTAGCCAAGCCTTCTATTGTTGTGGGTTGCTTGTTTCGAAGTCAAATTTTCAAAACATTAACTTTCCGAAAAACATAAATCGAGGTATTCCGATTTAGTTTATGTCCAACCTCGTATAAATAATGCATATTAGTTGTTTTGAATATGTTGTATGTTGTTTTGTGTTTTTTTTGCGATTAAATTGGTATGTTATTTTTATCCGGACTAAGATATTAATGCTGTAAAAAATATGTAAAAATTGTGAAATCATTATTATTTGTTAATAAATTACTATTATATGTATTTTTGTAATTACAATGTATTTATTGTGTTTTATCTGGTTTATATTATTTATTTTCTTAAAGACTAGTAATATAGTGCCTTTTAGATTAGTAAAATGTAATGTCTTTTAGCATATTATAATGTAGTGTCTTTTAGCGTAGTAAAATGTAGTTCCGTTTACCGTAGTTTTCCTGTAGTTTAAGTATCTCTTTTACTCAAAAATATGTCAAAATAACTGATAGATCAAACACAAACTTCATCCAATTATAGTCAACACATATTTGATGCTACTGAGCCGCAAATATCGAGCCTGGAACCCATATATGAATATTTCATAATTAAATATTGTATAATTATAAAAATTGATTATCTAATTTACAAACAAACATATAAAATTATAAAACTAACATGTAAAATAATAAAACTAATAAATAGAAGAATTCAGGATAAATTGGTGCTACTTGGCTCCAAATATTGAGCCTGGAACCCATTTGTAAATATTTAATTATAAAAATTAATTAATTACTTTACAAACTAACATATAAAATTATAATAAAACTAAACATACAAGAATTCAGGATAAATAGGTGTTACTGGTGTCACGACCCTAAAATTGACCCGGTCGTGATGGCGCCTATCGTGAAACTAGGCCAGCCGATACAACTCCCGAATTAACCATTAATTAATAAAAGTCATTTTTAAGTCTTTAATCAATCAAATATTCCATAATGAAAGTTTAAATGAACAGTGCGGAATAAATACACAACCCCGACATCGGGTGTCACAAGTCATGAGCATCTACTAAGGTTTTAATACAATGAAGAGCCTGAAAATATACTAAAAACAATCTAAGAAAGAAAAGAGGGAGAAGAGCAGGGCTGCGAACGTCGGGCAGCTACCTTGCTAACTCTGATGACTCTACCACTGAGCAACCAACATCCGTTACCGGGTTCAGAATTACCTAAATTTGCACACACGGTGCAGGGAGTAATGTGAGTACGCTAACTCAGTAAGTAATAAAAGTAAATGAAAGCTGAGCAGCAAGAAAACACATTAACCACGTCAAAATGCTACAACAAATGCAGGACATTTCCAATACAATACATAAATCATTTACTTTGTAAAATCATGCTCAGTTTCGGTAAAAACCTTTTAAAACAATTTTTCAATAGTTTCGAACCAGTGATAAAACAATGAGTAAACATGATAGAAACGTAAACAGCCCCTCGGGCAAAAATCATGTACCATAAACCGCTCCTCGAGCATAATATCAACAGAACCAGCCCTTCGGGCTACCTCACAATCACTCGTAATCAGCCACGCGGGCATAACATGAATCAACAATCGCCCCTCGGGCAACAATATGAAACAACAATAGCCCCTCGAGCTACATCATATCACTCGGACTGGGTACCCGCGCTCACTGGGGGTGTATAGACTCCGGGAGGGGGCCATTACGGCCCAAGCACAATAACAAGACATCTCGTGGCATAATCAAACAGGCTCTCGGCCTCATATCAAGCCACCTCGTGGCATAACAAATTAGGCCCTCGGCCTCACAATCATGAATGAAAACAACACTACTACGGCCTGCATCCCGATCCCATAAAATTCTCACAACACAGGCTCTCCGCCTCACTCAGTCACAATTCTCTCAAAGCTAGTCGGGCATAATAAAACATGATGCTCAGCCCAAAATATTATTTAAAATGTCAAAACGGAGTAAATATGGTTGAGTTATGAAAACAGTAGAATACAGCATGACTGAGTATAAATATGAAGTCAAAACAGTGAGGAATAGTAGTAAAAACCCCCCAAGGGTCCAAAACAGTTGGCACGAAGCCCAAATATGGCATTGAGCCCAAAACATGGTAATAATTTCCAAAACACAATGATATCAAACAGTTTTCAATAAAAATATGCAACTTAACAGTCGTACGGGACGGACTAAGTCACAATCCCCAATGGTGCACGACCCCACGCTCGTCATCTAGCATGTGCGTCACCTCAAAGTAGCACAACGATGTGAAATTCGGGGTTTCATACCCTCAGGAAAAATATTTACAATCATTACTTACTTCTATTCGGTCCAAACACTAGCCCGTGATTCCTTTGCCTCTTGAATCAGCCTCCAAATTCTCCAAATCTAACCAAACTCAGTATATTATCATCAATAAACGCTAAAGAAACAAAGACCAGGCGAAAATAATCAAATTAACTCAAAAATCCCGAAATTGGCTCAAACCCGACCCTTGGGCCCACATGTTGGAATCCGATAAACATCACAAAAATGGAAAACACGAGTCTAACCATATCAAATTCACCAAAATCCGACATCAAATGGCCATCCAAATCCCTAAAATCAACTCTCCAAACCTTCTTCCATTTTTCAAAACTTTCACCCCAAATTCCCAAATTAAATGATAAGAATCAAGACAAAATCATGAGATTTAACCAAATTTGAGTGAAGAACACTTACCCCAATCAATCCTCTGAAAATCTGTTCGAAAATCGCCTCAATCCGAGCTCCATAGCTTTAAAATGAAAAAATGGCCGAAATCCTCGAAATAGAGTACTTTATAATCTGCCCAGGCATTTACTCTATGCTATCGTGGACAAACTAATGCCATATCAAAGCACAGAATTTCCAACCCTTCTTTTACCCTATGCGATACGGCCATTCCCCCGCGATCGCTTAGAACAAATTTTTCCAACAGCCTTCTCCAACTCTTCCGGATAGCCTCTATTATAATGGTCATAACTTTTTGTACGAAACTCCAAATTATAATTGGTTTACCTTTCTGAAAACTAGACATCAAGGGCCACAACTTTCATATTTAGATGATCTTCAAATTCCTTATAGATTGTAAGATATAAGATTCCAAAGTCGGGTAAGTGCAGTAGAGATTTTACTCTATGCGATCGAGGGAAAACTTACGCGATCGCATAGCACAACTCCATTTTTCCAAATTTTCTCTATGCTAACGCAGTCAGATCTATGCTAACGCACTGTAAACCCCTGAAGCCAAACACCAGCAACTAGAAATGTTACAACCGATATCCACACGCGTTAGTTCATGCCATATATTAGTTAACATAAATCCAAGAAGGAATTACCATTGAGATGATAAGAATTTAATCCTATTGGTCTTAAGTGATACAAGGGTGTATAAGGGTGATTAACAAGTATTAGAAGTTAAATGAATCAAGGATATTGTTGCTCGTATTTTCAGGTAAACCTAGAGGTTCTTAATACACTCAAGAGGTCATGTATTAAGGTATTTGAATCATATAATATCCGTATCATAAGTCTTGAAGTCAAACGAGTTATGAAACAAAAGTCGACAAACGTTGTCGCAACTTAGGTTCATAATTTTACTTAAACATTAGGTCAAATGTTTCTAAGCTTTTCTCCAAATTTACAAGGAATTACGGGGTGATCTACCCACCAAATTAAATATCTATGAGTCTAGCTTTCAACGCATTAAACCGTTTGTCAATACGATCTCGAAGTATAGAGATAATCGTATTTTCGCAAGTCTGTGCAGATTGGTAGGTGACAAGTAGGTGCATCACCTACTTGCCAAAATGAGAGGACAAAAGTAAAAGTCCCAAAGTCGGCCAAGAGAGTACTTTTAAGGGATTATAAACTCAGTTATTTCACCCTTATTTCAGACCTTCAAAACCAAATTAAACCTCTGCAACTCCTCTCCAAAAATCACACACAAACCCTAATCAATTTCCCCTCTCTTTCAAGTTCTACTTGAAGATAAAACCTAGAGTTTGAAGAACCAAGGGATGGGCTGAGTTATCCAACAAGTAAGGTAAGTTACTGCCTATTTCATACATTTTTTTAAGTTACTGCCTATTTCATACATTTTTTCTGCTGTGAATTCATGGTAATTCGTTCTATACATTTGAGAACTCACGGGACGGTAATCGGAAGCCGTGAGTACAAGTTATTCACTTGTAGCGGACTGTTTTGTGGACTGTTTTATGTTGTTGTTGGGCTGCGTGGTTTACTACTGTTTTGTGCAGTTTTGGAGGTGTAAGGGGGTGTAGAAATACCATATATATGTAGGGTTGTGGGCTGATAGTTCTTCGTAACATTTTCGGGTCGTTTGACACGACTACGGTGGTCGCCGTATATATGAAGTGATTAGGTTGTGCGTGGACTGTTTTGGGAGGCTCAATATGATTATTATTGATGTTGTTTGGGGTGTTTGGTGATTGTTTTCAATTGTGTGAATTCATATATATAGGGGAGGCGATGTCCATTTCATCATAAAATAGGTTGTGGCCGATACATAATAGTTATGACGCTTAAATGATAACGATAGTATCGTTTCTCTTATTGTAGACAAGGAGTTGTGACAATTACATAGCTTGAGACTGGGGCAGTATATACAAGGTATGTGAGGCTATCCCTTTCCTTCTTTTGCACGACTCTGATTGTACATAATGTAATGAACGAGCTTCCAAAGATACTCTACTCTTAGAAGCTAGCAGTACTTACATTGTTTTCCCTCTTATGGAATGATTGATGTTAATGTTGCTTCTCTTATTCTTATGTTATCAATGTTATTGGTACTTCCTGATTCTTATGAGGTTCATAGTGAAGAGTTAGTCCTAATAACGTGTACAGAGGATACCGACCTTACGTCACTCCGAAAGGTTTAGAATGTGATTCCATGAGTCGAGCTTGCATTATATATATGTATCTATTTAAATCTACCGAACCGCGCTATAGTCGGACGGGTACGGCACCTATTGTGCAACCACTAATCAGTTGGGTTTTACCGAGCTCCACGTTGCCCGGTACGATACTACCGAGCCTTATGATAGCCGGGTACAATTTTTTTACCGAGCCTATTACGGTCGGGTACGATATGATGATGATGATGCCCACAGAGGCATATGATTTAAAAGTTTATGTATTTATATATATGTATCATGCATTTCATGTCAGTAGCCCTCAGAGGTACTCAGATGTTACAGGTTGTATATTCTCTATCCCTCCTTACATTACTGTTCGTATTTATGGTTCCCTGCCTTACATACTCAGTACTTTATTCGTACTGACGTCCTTTTGTTTGTGGATGCTGCATGTCATGCTGCAGGCCCTGATAGACGGGCAGGTGCATCTCCCCCACCACAGTAGGTTGTCCAGTTCAGCAGTGATTGGCGAGATCCCTTCTCCGGACTTGCCGTGGTCTTGGTATGCATTTTTGTTATAGACATTATGGGTGTGTCGGGGCCTTGTTCCGGCTATGTTGCAGCACTTATGTTCATTTAGAGGATCATATACAGGTGTCGACTCATGTATAGTTTGGTATACCTTGTCGGCTGGTTTTTGTTGTATAGTTTTTCATGGTAGCGTGGTAGCTCGTACCTTATATGTAGTTTCTTGATTGTCTGGTCATCCCATGTTATGTATGTTCATGCCATCATATTTTTTTGCTGGTTGTCCATGATCCATGTTTACCATTTATATTGATCTCGTCAACCCTAAAAGATAATAAATAAGGTTAGATAAAATGTACGTTGGTGCTCGGCAAGTATGGTCGGGTGCTAGTCATGGCCCTCCAGTTTGGGTCGTGACAAACTTGGTATCAGAGCAGGTGTGTCCTAGGGGTTTTCTATGAGCCGTGTCTAGTAGAGTCTTGATTATGGATGTGTAGCGCGCCACATTTATAATCAGGAGGCTACATGACATCTAGGGTTGTTACCTTCTTCATGAATCTAGATCGTGCGTAGAGTTGAGTCGTAAGTGTTCTCTCTAATATTCACCTTGTTTTCTTTCAGTGATGCCTTCGACTAGGAAGCAAACGATTAGTAGACGGCTTGATACAGCAGTGGGAGAGGGTACCAATCAGATGCCCCAAGCCAGAGCAGGACAAAGTGAGGCTCAGAGTGAGATGCCCTCTCATACCTCATCTACTCCGTCTCCTCCAAAGGATATTAGGAGTCACCCAGCACCTCCAGTTCCTCCGTCTGGCCCTACAGACCAGGATATGCGGAATGCTTTGCAGTTGTTGACTAGCTTGGTAGTTGCTCAGGTTCAGAGGCAGAATACAAGTGCTGCTGATAAACCAGTTAGTACGACAGTTCGTGATTTTATTAATTTAGACCCTCCAGTGTTTATCGGATCAGACCCCAAGGAGGACCCGCAGACTTTTATTGACCAGGTTTATCGTACACTGCGGGTTATGCATGCTAGCGATATGTAGGCAGTAGAGTTGGCTTCTTATCGGTTACGGGATTTTGCGATTTTTTGGTATGATAGTTGGGAGAGATACAGGGTCTGAATGCTCCTCCAGCTGTGTGGAAGGAATTTTCTGAGGCCTTTCTTCGTCACTACTTGCCAGTTGAGATACGACGAGCTAGAGCTGATAAGTTCTTGAACCTTCAACAAGGTAATATGAGTGTGCAAGAGTATAGTATACAGTTTGATTCTTTGGCAAGGTATGCTCCCCATATGGTGGCCGAGATGAGTGATAGGGTGCATTTATTCGCGAACGGGTTGGGACCACAACTGATAAATAAGTGTACGACAGCCTCCTTGGTAGAGGGCATGGATATTTCCCGTATTCAGGCTTATGCCCAGACCCTAAAGGATCGTAAGCACCAACAGAGGGCTGATAGGGAGCAGGATAGGGGCTGGCATAAGAGGGCAAGATTTGCAGGGTATTCTGATGACTTCAGAGGCAGCGTTAGGCCCCGGTCTTCGAGGAGATCGGCGCCACCTGTAGCTAGTGCTCCTCCATAGTTTCAGAGGCCTCGATATGATTGATTTACCTATTCTGGTCCAGGTCAGAGTTCGCGGGTATCAGGCTCGCAACATCACAGGGTACTAGTCAGATGAGACCCCTAACACCACGCTGTGATCAGTGCGGCAAGGACCACTTTGGACTGTGTCGTCGAGGTTCTGATGCGTGTTATTCTTGCAGACAGCCTGGCCATATGATACAGGATTGTCCTAATAGAGGAGGTGATGGTATGGCTCAGCTGACTGGATCTGTGCCATGTTCTTCCTCATCAGTTCGACCTCCAGCACGGGGTTTTCAATAGTCGACAGGTCGTGGTAGAGGTAGAGGTGCAGTGCCGAGTTCGAGTGGTGCTCAAAATTGAACTTATGCTCTAGTAGGTCGACAGGATCTCGAGTCATCTCCAAATGTTGTTATAGGTATATTGTCTGTGTTTTCTTATGATGTATACGCGCTAATTGATCCGGGATCTACATTATCATATGTTACACCCTTTGTGGCTAATAAGTTTGGCATTGAACCTGAATTGATAAGTAAACCCCTCGCGGTATCTACTCTGATAGGAGATTCGGTGATTGCTAGAAGAGTATATAGAGGTTGTACTGTGATGATTTATAGTCGTCAAACCTTAGCAAATTTATTTGAGTTGGAAATGGTTGATTTTGATGTGATAATGGGAATGGACTGGTTGGCCTCATGCTATGCAAATGTTGACTGTCGTACGAAGATGATTAGGTTTCAATTTCCTAGTGAACCCATCATTGAATGGAAAGGGAACATTGCTACACCGAAAGGTAAGTTTATTTCCTATCTTAAGGCAAGGAAAATGATCTCAAAAGGTTACATTTATCATCTCGTTCGCGTTAGGGATGCGGAGGAGAAGCCGCCTACTCTACAATCAATCCCCATGGTCAATGAATTTCCAGATGTTTTCCCAGATGAACTCCCAGGCCTTCCTCTTGAAAGGGAGATTGAGTTTAGCATTGATGTGTTGCCTGACACTCAACCGATCTCTATCCCTCCATACAGAATGGCCCTGGCAGAGTTGCGAGAGTTGAAGGTGCAGTTGAAGGACTTGTTGGATAAGGGCTTCATTAAGCCTAGCACTTCACCTTGGGGTGCACCAGTCCTAATCGTGCGGAAGAAAGACGGGTCGTTACGGATGTGTATCGGCTATCGACAGTTGAATAAGTTTACTATAAAGAACAAGTATCCACTTCCAAGAATTGATGACCCGTTTGACCAACTCCAAGGTGCCAAGTATTTCTCCACGATTGATTTACGTTCAGGGTATCATCAGGTCAGGGTTAAGGAGAAGAATATTCCAAATACGGCCTTCCGGACAAGATACGGGCACTTTGAGTTCTTGGTGATGTCGTTCGGGCTAACAAATGCCCCAGCAGCTTTTATGGATCTCATGAATACTGTATTTAGGCCCTATCTTGATGTGTTCGTGATTGTATTAATTGATGACATTCTAGTGTATTCTCGTTCGGAGGCGGAACATGCAGGCCACTTGTGGATAGTATTACAGACGCTTCAGGATCATAAGTTATATGCTAAGCTCTCCAAATGTGAATTTTGGTTGAACTCAGTAGCGTTCCTTGTCCATGTGATATCTGACGAGGGTATTAGTGTCGACACTCAGAAGATCGATGCAGTAAAGAATTGGCCGAGACCTACAACACCATTAGCTGATGAAGCTCTTTAGTCAACCCCCATCTACTTGCCTCAATATGTACTAAGCTTCCCATTGATTTATGGCTGAGAGCGTCTGCCACAACATTGGCTTTACCAAGATGATACAATATCTCGACGTCGTAGTCTTTCAGTAATTCAAGCCACCTACGCTGCCTCAAATTCAACTCTTTCTGCTTGAAGACGTATTGTAAACTCTTGTGATCTGTGTAGATGTCAATATGGACGCCGTATAAGTAGTGCCGCCATATCTTCAAAGCATATATTATTGCAGCCAATTCCAAATCATAGGTTGGATAATTCTTTTCATGTTTCTTCAATTGTCTTGATACATAAGCAATCACCTTCCCACGCTGCATCAATACACACCCCAAATCTATAATACCTGAGGCATCACAATATACCACATAACCTTCTGTTCTTTTTGGGAGAGTGAGCATTGGTGCGGATGTCAATCGATTCTTCAGCTCCTGAAAACTACGTTCACAAGTATCAGACCAGTGGAACTTGGTAGCTTTCTGTGTTAACTTAGTCAATGGTGATGATATAGAGGAAAACCCTTCTACAAACTGCCTATAATATCATGCTAGCCTTTGTCACGACCCAAACTGGAGGGCTATGACTAGCACCCGACCATACTTGCCGAGCACCAACATACATTTTATCTAACCTTCTTTATAATCTTTTATGGTTGACGAGATCAATATAAATGGTAGACATGGATCATGGGCAACCAACAATAAAATATGATGGCATGAACATACATAACATGGGATGACCAGACAATCAAGAAACTACATATAAAGCACGAGCTACCACGCTACCATGAAAGACTATACAACAAAAACCAGCCGACAAGGCATACCAAACTATACATGAGTCGACACCTGTCTGTGAGCCTCTAAAGGAACATAAGTGCTGCAACATAGCTGGAACAGGGCCCCGACATGCCCATAATGTCTATAACAAAAATGCATACCAAGACCATGGCAAGTCCAAAGAAGGGATCTCGCCAATCACTATTGAACTGGACAACCTACTGTGGTACGGGAGCTGCACCTGCCTGTCTATCAGGGCCTGCAGCACAACATGCAGCGTCCACAAACAAAAGGACGTCAGTACAAATAAAGTACTGAGTATGTAAGGCAGGGAACCATAAATACAAACAGTAATGTAAGCAGGGATAGAGAATATACAACCTGGTAACATCTGAGTACCTCTAAGGGCTACTGACATGAAATGCATGATACATATATATAAATACATAAACTTTTAAATCATACGCCTCTGTGGGCATCATCATCATCATCATATCGTACCTGGCCATAATAGGCTCGGTAAAAAATATGCACTCGGCCATCATAAGGCTCGGTAGTATCGTACCTGGCCAAGTGGAGCTCGGTAAAACCCAACTGATCAGTGGTTGCACAATAGGTGTCGTACCCGACCGACTATAGCGCGGCTCGGTAGAGTAAAATAGATACATATATATAATGCATGCTCGACTCATGGAATCACATTCTAAACCTTTCGGAGTGACGTAAGGTCGGTATCCTCTGTACACATTATTAGGACTAACTCTTCACTATGAACCTTATAAGAATCAGGAAGTACCAACAACATTGATAACATAAGAATAAGAGAAGCAACATTAACATCAATCGTTCCATAAGAGGGAAAACAATGTAAGTACTGCTAGCTTCAAAGAGTAGAGTATCTTTGGAAGCTCGTTCATTACATTATGTACAAGCGGAGTCGTGCAAAATAAGGAAAAGGATAGCCTCACATACCTTGTATATACTTCCCCAATCTCAAGCTATGCAATTGTCACAACTCCTTAGTCTACAATAAGAGAAATGATACTATCGTTATCATTTAAGCATCATAACTATTATGTATCGATCACAACCTATTTTACGATGAAACGGACAGCATCTCCCCTATATATATGACTTCACACAATTCAAAACAATTACCAAATAGACCAAACAACACCAATAATAATCATATTAAGCCTCCCAAAATAGTCCACGCACAACCTAATCATTTCATACATACGACGGCCACCGTAGTCGTATCAAACGACCCGAAAATGTTACAAAAAACAATCAGCCCACAACCCTACATATATATGGTGTTTCTCCACCCCCTTCTACCTCCAAAACTCCACAAAATAGTAGTAAACCACGAAGCCCAGCAGCAACACAAAATAGTCCACAAAACAGTCTACTACAAGTGAATAACTCGAACTCACGGCTTTCGATCACCGTCCCGTGAGTTCTTACGTGTATAGAACTAATTACCATGAATTCACAGCAGAAAAAAATGTATGAAAGAGGGCGGAAACTTACTTACTTGGTGGATAACTCAGCCCTCCCCTTGGTTCTTCAAACTCTAGGTTTTATCTTCAATTAGAACTTGAAAGAGAGGGAAAATCGATTAGGGTTTGTGTGGGATTTTTTGGGAGGAGTTGCAGGGGTTTAATTTGGTTTTGAAGGTCTGAAATAAAGGTGAAATAACTGAGTTTATAATCCCTTAAAAGTCCTCTCTTGGCCGACTTTGGGACTTTTACTTTTGTCCTCTCATTTTGGCAAGTAGGTGATGCACCTACTTGTCACCTACCAATCTGCGCAGACTTGTGAAAATATGAATATCTATATACTTCGAGATCGTATTGACAAACGGTTTAATGCGTTGAAAACTAGACTCATAGATCTTTAATATGGTAGGTAGATCACCCCGTAATTCCTTGTAAATTAGGAGAAAAGCTTAAAAATATTTGACCTAATGTTTAAGTAAAATTATGAACCTAAGTTGCGACAACGTTTGTCGACTTTTGTTTCATAACTCGTTTGACTTCAAGACTTATGATACGGATATTATATGATTCAAATACCTTAATACATGACCTCTTGAGTGTATTAAGAACCTCTAGGTTTACCTGAAAATACGAGTTACAACATCCTTGATTCGTTTAACTTCTAATACTTGTTAATCACCCTTATACACCCTTGTATCACTTAAGACCAATAAGATTAAATTCTTATCATCTCAAAGGTAATTCCTTCTTGGATTTATGTTAACTAATATATGTCATGAACTAATGCGTGTGGATATGGGTTGTAACACCTTTTCCCCCTTAGGAACATTCGTCCTGGAATGTAAGGGTTCATGGGGAGTTTAAATCATCGTGGATTCCGGTGAGAGAAACTTGGTCGGAATCCACGATGATTTAAACTCCCCATGAACCCTTACATTCCAGGACGAATGTTCCTAAGGGGGAAAAGGTGTTACAACCCATATCCACACGCATTAGTTCATGACATATATTAGTTAACATAAATCCAAGAAGGAATTACCTTTGAGATGATAAGAATTTAATCTTATTGGTCTTAAGTGATACAAGGGTGTATAAGGGTGATTAACAAGTATTAGAAGTTAAACGAATCAAGGATGTTGTAACTCGTATTTTCAGGTAAACCTAGAGGTTCTTAATACACTCAAGAGGTCATGTATTAAGGTATTTGAATCATATAATATCCGTATCATAAGTCTTGAAGTTAAACGAGTTATGAAACAAAAGTCGACAAACGTTATCGCAACTTAGGTTCATAATTTTACTTAAACATTAGGTCAAATATTTCTAAGCATTTCTCCCAATTTACAAGGAATTACGGGGTGATCTACCCACCAAATTAAAGATATATGAGTCTATTTTCCAACGCATTAAACCGTTCATCGATACGATCTTGGAGTAGAGAGATATTCGTATTTTCGAAAGTCTGCGCATATTGGTAGGTGACAAGTAGGTGCATCACCTACTTGCCAAAATGAGAGGACAAAAGTAAAAGTCCCAAAGTCGGCCAAGAGAGGACTTTTAAGGGATTATAAACTCAGTTATTTCACCCTTTTTTCAGACCTTCAAAACCAAATTAAACCCCTGCAACTCCTCTCCAAAAATCCCACACAAACCCTAATCAATTTTTTCTCTCTTTCAAGTTCTAATTGAAGATAAAACCTAGAGTTTGAAGAACCAAGGGAAGGGCTGAGTTATCCAACAAGTAAGGTAAGTTACTGCTCTATTTCATACATTTTTTCTGCTGTGAATTCATGGTAATTCGTTCAATACATGTGAGAACTCACGGGACGGTAATCGGAAGTCGTGAGTTCAAGTTATTCACTTGTAGCGGACTGTTTTGTGGATTGTTTTGTGTTGCTATTGGGTTGCGTGGTTTACTACTGTTTTGTGGAGTTTTAGAGGTGGAAGGGGGTGGATAAACACCATATATATGTAGGGTTATGGGCTGATAGTTATTCGTAACATTTCCAGGTTGTTTGACACGACTACGGTGGTCGTCGTATGTATGGAGTGATTAGGCTGTGTGTGGACTATTTTGGGAGGCTCAATATGTTTATTATTGATGTTGTTTGGGATGTTTGGTGATTGTTTTGAATGGTGTGAGGTCATATATATAGGGGAGGTGCTGTCCGTTTCATCGTAAAATAGGTTGTGGTCGATACATAATAGTTATGACGCTTAAATGATAACGATAGTATCGTTTCTCTTATTGTAGACTAAGGAGTTGTGACAATTGCATAGCTTGAGATTGGGGCAGTATATACAAGGTATGTGAGGCTATCCTTTTCCTTCTTTTGCACGACTCCGATTGTACATAATGTAATGAACGAGCTTCCAAAGATACTCTACTCTTAGAAGCTAGCAGTACTTACATTGTTTTCCCTCTTATGGAATGATTGATGTTAATGTTGCTTCTCTTATTCTTATGTTATCAATGTTGTTGGTACTTCCTGATTCTTATAAGGTTCATAGTGAAGAGTTAGTCCTAATAACGTGTACAAAGGATACCGACCTTACGTCACTCCGAAAGGTTTAGAATGTGATTCCATGAGTCGAGCATGCATTATATATATGTATCTATTTTACTCTACCGAGCCACGCTATAGTTGGCCGGGTACGACACATATTGTGCAACCACTGATCAGTTGGGTTTTACCGAGCTCCATGTGGCCGGGTACGATACTACCGAGCCTTATGATGGCCGGGTATATTTTTTTTACCGAGCCTATTACGGCCGGGTACGATATGATGATGATGATGCCCACAGAGGCGTATGATTTAAAAGTTTATGTATTTATATATATGTATCATGCATTTCATGTCATTAGCCCTCAGAGGTACTCAGATATTACAGGTTGTATATTCTCTATCCCTGCTTACATTACTGTTCGTATTTATGGTTCCCTGCCTTACATACTCAGTACTTTATTCGTACTGATGTCCTTTTGTTTGTGGACGGTGCATGTCGTGCTGCAGGCCCTGATAGACAGGCAGGTGCAGCTCCCCCACAACAGTAGGTTGTCTAGTTCAACAGTGATTGGCGAGATCTCTTCTCCGGACTTGCCGTGGTCTTGGTATGCATTTTTGTTATAGACGTTATGGGTATGTCGGGGCCTTGTTCCGGCTATGTTGAAGCACTTATGTTCATTTAGAGGCTCATAGACAGGTGTCGACTCATGTATAGTTTGGTATGCCTTGTCGGCTGGTTTTTGTTGTATAGTCTTTTATGGTAGCGTGGTAGCCCGTACCTTATATGTAATTTCTTGATTGTCTGGTCATCCCATGTTATGTATGTTCATGCTATCATATTTAATTGTTGGTTGTCTATGATCCATGTCTACCATTTATATAGATTTCGTCAACCCTAAAAGATAATAAATAAGGTTAGATAAAATGTACGTTGGTGCTCGGCAAGTATGGTCAGGTTCTAGTCATGGCCCTCCAGTTTGGGTCGTGACAAGAAATGGCCTAGAAATGGTCCGAAACACCCCGAAACTCACCCGAGTCCCTCGGGACCTCAGCCAAACATGGCAACACATCCCATAACATCATTCAAACTTGTTCCAAACTTCGGAATGCTCAAAACAACATCAAAACATCGAATCACTCTCGGATTCAAGCATAAGAATTCCAAAACTTCTGAATTCCGAATTCGATCAAAAAGTCTATCAATAACAAGCCATCTCGTGGCATAATCAAACAGGCTCTTGGCCTCATATCAAAAAACCTCGTGGCATAACAAATCAGGCCATTGGTCTCACAATAATGAATCAGTACAGCACTACTACGACACGCAGCCCGATCCTATGATATCCTCACAACACAGGCTCTCGGCCTCACTCAGCCAGAATTCTCACAAAGCCACTTGGGCATAATAAAACATGATGCTCAGCCCAAAATATTATTTAAAATGTCAAAATGGAGAAAATATGGTTGAATTATGAAAATAGTAGAATACAGCATGACTGAGTATAAATATGAAGTCAAAACAGTAAGGAATAGTAGTAAAAATCCCCTAAGGGTCCAAAACAGTTGGCACGAAACCCAAATATGGGTTCAACCCAAAACATGGTAATAATTTCCAAAACACAATGATATCAAACAGTTTGCAATCAAATACGCGACTTAACAGTCGTACGGGACGGACTAAGTCATAATCCCCAACAGTGCACGACCCCACGCTCGTCATCTAGCATGTGTGTCACCTCAAAGTAGCACAACGATGTGAAATCCGGGGTTTTATATCCTCAGGACAAATATTTACAATCATTATTTACCTCTATCCGGTCCAAACTCTAGTCCGCGATGCCTTTGCCTCTCGAATCGGCCTCCAAATGCTCCAAATCTAACAAAAATCAGTATATTATCATCAATATACGCTAAAGGAACAAAGCCCAAGCGAAAATAATCAAATTTACTCAAAAATCCCGAAATTGGCTCAAACCCGGCCCCCGGGTCCACGTCTCGAAATCCGATAAAAATCACAAAACTGGAAAACTCATTCGCTCACAAGTCTACCCATATCAAATTCACCAAAATCTGACATTAAATGACCATCCAAATCTCTAAAATCAACTCTCCAAACTTTCTTCCATTTTTTCCAATTTTCACCCCAAATTCCCAAATTAAATGATAAGAATCAAGACATAATCATGAGATTTAACCAAATTTGAGTGAAGAACACTTACCCCAATCAATCCTATGAAAATCCCTTCAAAAATCGCCTCAATCCGAGCTCCATAGCTCCAAAAATGCAAAAATGGCCGAAATCCTCGAAATAGAGTACTTTATAATCTGCTCAGGCATTTACCCTATGGTATCGCGGACAAACTAATGCGATAGCAAAGCACAAAATTTTCCAGCCCTTCTTTTACCCTATGCAATCGCGGCCATTCCCCCGCGATCGCTTAGAACAAATTTTTCCAACAGCCCTCTCCAACTCTTCCGGACAGCCTCTCGTATAATGGTAATAACTTTTTGTACAAATCTCCAAATTATAATTGGTTGAAAAATAGACATCAAGGGCTATAACTTTCATTTATCATCTTCAAATCCCTTATAGATTGTGAGATATAAGTTTCCAAAGTCGGGTCAGTGCAGTAGAGATTTTACTCTATGCGATCGCGGGAAGACTTACACGATCTCATAGCACAACTCCATTTTTCCAAATTTTCTCTATGCTAACGCGGTCAGATCTATGCTAACACATTGTACACCCTTAAATCCAAACACCAACAACTAGAAATGGTCCGAAACCACCTCGAAACTCACCCGAGGCCCTCGGGACCTCTACCAAACATGCCAACACATCCTATAACATCATTCAAACTTGTACCAATCTTCGGAATGCTCCAAATAACATCAAAACATTGAATCACCCTCGGATTCAAGCATAAGAATTCCAAAACTTTCAAATTCCGAATTTGATCAAAAAGTCTATCAAACCTCGTCCGAATGACCTAAAATTTTGCACACACGTCACAAATGACACAAAGGACATACTCCAATTTTCGAAATTTCATTCCGACCCTGATATCAAAATATCCGCTGCCGATCGGAAAATGACAAATTTTCAATTTCGCCAATTCAAGTCTAAATCTACCACGGACCTCCAAAATACATTCCGGATGCGCTCCTAAGTCCAAAATCACCTAACGGAGCTAACCAAATCATAAAAATCCAAATCCAAGATCGAATACTAAAAAGTCAAAACTTGGTCAAACCTTTTAATTTTAAAGCTTTAAACTGAGAATTGTTCTTCTAAATCTATTCTGATTATCCTGAAAATCAAAACCGACGATTTACATAAGTCATAATACAGCACACAGGGCTAGTCATGCTTGAGAATTGGCGAGCGAAATGCAAAAGCTCAAAACGACCGGTCGGGTCGTTACATCCTCCCCCACTTAAACATACGTTCGTCCTCGAACGTGCCCAGAGTTGATCCGATGACCATCAAATTGTTGTGTGACCTTACCATGCACGTACCCGGGGTGATCCCATGTCACCCTATCTCATATAGGTCTGATAACACAATGTAATTGAAATTTTGCAATCCAACCTAGACCATAAAACTTAGAACCACATTTCCATTTCTGAAATCATCTACAAGATCAAAATCTCACATCTATACTCTGAATAAGTCCGAACCAGCTGTAACAAACCATACATGCAGCCTCAGATGCAATTACTTGATATACCACATAGCTCAAACTCTCGTAGCGATAACTTCTGATCACAGCAGTTGCTTTGAACAACCGAATATCGATAATAAACCTCTTATCAAATAAATCCTCATTCCAACACTTCCGTAAACTGCCAATGATAAATGAAACACGTAGAAAGTCATAACCATTCCTCTGATCAACCATTCGTGAATCCACTTCTCCTTTGGCAAGGACCATAACAAATTTCTGAGCCGAACACCGATATTATCCTTCCAACAAGCTGAAATCGAATCCGTTCGTATTCACTCTAGATCCCAACGATTTCATCTAATCCCACACAACTACTCTGGTGACATGACACATCAATACAATCTAAAGCCACAACTCGTGCAATCCGCGCACCATTAAGCAGTAATCTGATCGTACTCAAATCATGAAAATGACTCAAATGAGAGAGTTGCACCGCAAGCTCACCAGTACCACCACACACACTGTTGAGAAACTGGCACACATTGTAGAAATAGAACACACGAATCTAACCCGAAAGATCATACCTCCACATAACTTCGCTGCAATGCGCGACCCTATCCAAACACTGGTCCACATGAAACACCTCAAGTCACTATGATCAAAATTGACAACCACGCGCAATTTGATGTCTAGAACCAAAGCAAATCATCATAACCACGGCGAAGCAATTGACATAACATTACTCAAACCTAAAAGGACACAACCCATATTCCATCCGCCGAGCAATACCCAATACTCTTCCCGCTCGAATTCCACTGAGAGACCCCAATTAAAACCGCACCATATGTGCCTATAACCAACAAATCCCAACGCCTCGCAACACGTAAAGGTAACTCATAGATCTCCCCAGGTCTCTAATAAGCTCAACAACAATCGAATCAACACATCCCTCAACAATACAACTCAAAATCAACCAAGCCGACTCAAATTAGAACATACATCCACATTGGCCTACCAATGAACCCCTTATCAATGAGTCTTTGAAGCTGCTCCTTCAACTCCTTTAACTCTGCCGGTGCCATACGATACGGTGCCCGGCACCCAAGCAATACCGAAATCAACAACCCTGACCGACAACATGTCCGGCAGCAGGAAACACACCCAAAAAATCCCTCACCACCGGAACAGAATCAATGGTAGGACTCTCTGCACTGACATCCATCACAAAGGCTCAAATAAGAAAGGCAACTCTTTCCAACCATCCGTTGGGACTTCAAAAATGAAACCACCTTACTAGAAACATAATCCGTCAAACCTCGCCACTCAATCTGTGGCATTCCCGGCATAGCTAACGTCGTCGTCCTAGAGCAACAGCCCAGAATAACATGACACGGAGACAACCAGTTCATACCCAATATCACACCAAAATCTAGCATACTAAGCAACAAGGATCCACTCGGGTCTCCAAACCTCCAATAGTTATCACACAAGACCGATATACGCGGTCCACAACCACGACCTAACCTGTTTATGAGGACTCCCAGTTTCCAAATCCATACAGCACGTGAATCACCATATCTGATCTCAACTCCACCGTCCGAATATACAACACACCTTTAATACCCAATCATTCCATGAGAGGTACTTCTATAATTCTTCTGTGCCACCAAGCAAACTCGAATATCAGCAGTCGATCCAACAAGAGAATGCCGCAATACTAATGAAGTATCATCAACTCAAACACATCGCCCTTTCTAAAATTTATACCCTAATCAAGCCACACCAATCAGTGATCTCATTTATCTAGTCATCTAAAACTGCCCGTGCCGCCTAAGAATTTTATGACCTTCCTTTTAGAACTGAACCGTGACCTTACACATGCAAATCTCAATCTTACACAACATACCGCATATACCATACCATCCTAGGATAGACATGAGAACTTCATATCCCTTTCGAGCCATAAGCAACTACGTACTCAACTAGCCAAGAACTTTCCAGTGATCCCATCTAGAAGAAAATCACTATACATCACATGCTCCTCATGCTCGTAGAAAATATACAACTCTAACCATGGTAGAAACCATCAAGAACTCTTCGAATTCCATTTGCACAAAACTAAATCGCCAGGACTGAATCCTTCAAACTCAACCAAGCTACGCAAGCCACTAAAACCCAGGAGCATTGCCGCGAAACACCTGTAGAAACTCATTACCTCGTAATCATCCAAAGAACTAATCATATCCTTACCATGCCGATCTGGCCTACTATCATGCTATCCTATTGATCCTAGTTGCTTCTAAACTACCTTCAAATTGATACTTCTCCTTGTCATAATACCGCAATTCCTCAACCCAGACTCATCACACGAGACCCAAGCATAAAACCACACCGTCTAAGACTCACAAGCCGCTAAATACTCTCTCAAATATCCCCAAAAATACCACATTCGAAATGTTTACCTTGAAGAGACTTCCTACGAATCTAAAGCCATTGCATTCACCTTCTTGATACCGATGTGTAAAATCTATGATGATATAAAAATACCACAAGCCTTGTCACCCTCCAATGTAAACCCTCCGTTCCTAGCCAAATATGCATCCTGAAGATTCCCAATTACTACATGTAGATCTTGAATCCTTCAAAACCATTCTCGGGAGTCATCTACCCTGGTCAAACCTCAATTAGACTGACCAAATGAACCGGTCAACATGTTCCTCATTAGTGCAGCAACACCTAAATAAGTAACCCCGCTTTAATGCAACCAAACAAATTCCTGCTCTATGCACCGTATATCCTTTACCAATAACAACTCAAGTCATTCCATGATTCTCATACACCCATAAAGCATAACATAACCTTTATTGAAATTTCCTTTACTCGAGCCATCCTCGGTCTCAACCTCCATAAGCCATAACTGATTCACCTGTACGCCTCAAGCTGGAAACAACATAGCACATAACCGTGCAATCAACTAATCAATAGTAGACTCCCCCCCCCCCCCCACTTGGCTCAAAGCCATAGATCAAAACACACAATAACTCATAATGCATATACTTTATTACTGCCATAGTACCATAGTGAGATTAAACTCAATCTTTCATAAGCTCGTGCAACACAGACCATTTAGTACTTAAAATCTTCTGCAAATCTCGCGTTCACCCTTGTAACAGTCAAGCCCACTCTCTTAAGTGACCCAAATGTAAATTGCAACATATATATTTCACTTGTAAAAGAGATCTTCCAACAGACAACATAAGGATCGCACAAACTTCAAAACACTTGCAGGAGATAACCCACCTGCTTCGCCTAAATCTAACATCTCTTTATCTGAACTCATATCACAACGTGAAATCTACTTCACTTCATAACTAGACAACATGAAAAGATCTTTCAACACACCCACAACTCGAGCCATACATCAAATCACGATGGAAATCAAGCAGCGAATAGTTCTTACTACCCCCAAGCAGACCCTTCTCGTCTCATTCAAATCATGTGAACACATCTCGCAGTCACATCATACTCATCAAATAGTCATCCAGCCATCACTCCCACTAATAGGGATATTATCGGACATATAGATCCAAAAGCACATGCCTACACGATCAACGCCTCAAAGCTCAAGCTATAGGCAAAATCCGGCCTCAAGTCCTCCAGACTGGCCCAACATCAACACACTGAGGTCACATCTCCCCCCTCGATCAGGGAATCACAAGACGTCAATACACAGCTGATATCGAGCGCTCATACGCGCATACGAACGCGTGGAAGGAATTCAAAGAGTTACATTTCAAGCTGAATCAAGGACGCACGATAAGAATTCAAAAATGTGAAGTTTTTCCTAAAGGTTTTGCAGCCTCCTGAGGATAAGTATAGACATCTCTGTACCGATCCGGAGACTACTAAACCTGCTCATGACTCACGAGACTTATGTAACCTAGGCTCTGATACCAACTTGTCACGACCCTAAAACCAACCTGGTCATGATGGCACCTATCGTGAAACTAGGCCAGCCGACACAACTCCTGAATTAACCATTAATCAATAAAAGTCATTTTTAAGTCTTTAATTAATCAAATATTCCATAATGAAAGTCTAAATGAACAGTGCGGAATAAATACACAAGCCCAACATCGGGGTATCACAAGTCATGAGCATCTACTAAGGTCTGAATACAATGAAGAGTCTGAAAATATACTAAAAACAATCTAAGAAAGATAAGAGGGAGAAGAGCAGAGGTGCGAACGTCGGGCAGCTACCTTGCTAACTCCGATGACGCTGCCACTAAGCAACCAACACCCGCTACCGGGTTCAGAATTACCTGAATCTGCACACACAGTACAGGAAGTAATGTGAGTATGCTAACTCAGTAAGTAATAAAAGTAAATGAAAGCTGAGCAGTAAGAAAACACATAAACCACGTCAAAATGCTACAACAAATGCAGGACATTTCCAGCACAGTACAGAAATCATTTACTTTGTAAAATCATGCTCAGTTTCGGTAAAAACCTTTTAAAATAATTTTTCAATAGTTTCGAACGAGTGATAAAATAGTGAGTAAACATGATAGAAATGTAAACAGCCCCTCGGGCGAAAACATGTACCATAAATCGTCCCTCGGGCATAATATCAACAGAACCAGCCCCTCGGGCTACCTCACAATCACTCGTAATCAGCCCCCCGGGCATAACATGAATCAAGAACTGCCCCCCTGGCAACAATATGAAACAACAACAGCCCCTCGGGCTACATCATATCACTCACACTAGGTACCTGCACTCACTAGGGGTGTACAGACTCCGGGAGGGGCCCTTTACAGCCCAAGCGCAAGAACAAGCCATCTCGTGGCATAATCAAATAGGCTCTCGACCACATATCAAGCCACCTTGTGGCATAACAAATCAAGCCATCGGCCTCACAATCATGAATCAGTACAACACTGCTACGGCGCGTAGCCCGATCCCATAATATCCTCACAAAATAGGCCCTTGGCCTCACTCAGTCAGAATTCTCTCAAAGCCACTCGGGCATAATAAAACATGATGCTCAGCCCAAAATATTATTTAAAATGTCAAAACGGAGTAAATATGGCTGAGTTATGAAAACAGTAGAGTACAGCATGACTGAGTACAAATATGAAGTCAAAATAGTAAGGAATAGTAGTAAAAATCTCCTAAGGGTCCAAAACAGTTGGTACGAAGCCCAAACATGGCATTCAGCCCAAAACATGGTAATAATTTCCAAAATACAATGATATCAAACAGTTTGCAATCAAATACGCGACTTAACAGTCCTACGGAACGGACTAAGTCACAACCCCCAACGGTGCACGACCCCACGCTCGTCATCTAGCGTGTGCGTCACCTCAAAGTAGCACAACGATGTGAAATTTGGGGTTTCATACCCTCATGACAAATATTTACAAGCATTACTTACCTCTATCCGGTCCAAACTCTAGCCCGCGATGCCTTGCCTCTCGAATCGGCCTCCAAATGCTCCAAATCTAACCAAAATCAGTATATTATCATCAGTATAAGCTAAAGGAACAAAGCCCAAGTGAAAATAATCAAATTAACTCAAAAATCCCGAAATTGGTTCAAACCCGGCCCCCGGGCCCACGTCTCAAAATCCGATATAAATCACAAAACTAGAAAACCCATATCAAATTCACCAAAATCTGACATCAAATGGTGATTCAAATCCCTAAAATCAACTCTCCAAACCTTTTTTGATTTTTTCCAATTTTCACCCTAAATTCCCAAATTAAATGATAAGAATCAAGACATAATCATGAGATTTAACCAAATTTTAGTGAAGAACAGTTATCCCAATCAATCCTCTGAAAATCCTTTCAAAAATCGCCTCAATCCGAGCTCTATAGCTCCAAAAATGCAAAAATGGCCGAAATCCTCGAAATAAAGTACTTTATAATCTGCCCAGGCATTTATCCTATGCTATCGCGAACAAACTAATGTGATAGCAAAGCACAAATTTTCCAACCCTTCTTTTACCTTATGCGATCGCGGCCATTCCCCCGCGATCTCTTAGAACAAATTTTTCCAACAGCCTTCTCCAACTCTTCCAGATATCCTCTAGTATAATGGTCATAACTTTTTGTTCAAATCTCTAAATTATAATTGGTTTAACTTTCTGAAAACTATACATCAAGGACTACAACTTTTATTTTTAGATCTTCAAATCCCTTATAGATTGTGAGATATAAGCTTCCAAAGTCAGCTGAGTGCAGTAGAGATTTTACTCTATGCGATCGAGGGAAGACTTACGCGATTGCATAGCACAACTCCATTTTTCCAAATTTTCTCGATGCTAACGCGGTCAGATATATGCTAACGCTCTGTACACCCCTAAAGCCAAACACCAGCAACTAGAAATGGCCTAGAAATGGTCCGAAACCACCCCAAAACTCACCCGAGATCCTTGGGAGCTCAACCAAACATGCCAACACATCCCATAACATCATTAAAACTTGTTCCAACCTTCGGAATCAAAACAACATCAAAACATCGAATCACCCTCGGATTCAAGCATAAGAATTCCAAAACTTCCGAATTCCTAATTCGATCAAAAAGTTTATCAAACCTCGTTCGAGTGACCTAAAATTTTTCACACACATCACAAATGACACAACGGACCTACTCCAATTTCCGAAATTTCATTCCGACCCCGATATCAAAATTTCCACTGCTGATCGAAAAATGCCAAATTTTCAATTTCGCCAATTGAAGCCTAAATCTACCACGGACCTCCAAATACATTCTGGATGTGCTCCCAAATCCAAAATCACCTAACGGAGCTAACCAAATCATAAAACTCCAAATCCAAGATCGAATACTAAAAATTCAAAACTTGGTCAAACCTTTCAAATTTAAAGCTTCAGACTGAGAATTGTTCTTCCAAATCTATTCTGATTATCCTGAAAACCAAAACCGACGATTTACATAAGTCATAAAACAGCACACGGGGCTAGTCATGCCCGAGAATTGGCGAGCAAAATGCAAAAGCTCAAAACGAACGGTCAGGTCATTACAACTGGGCTCCAAATATAGAGCCTGGAACCCATATGTGAATATTTATTTATAAAAAATAATTATTTAATTTACAAACTAACATGGAGACGGGTTTCTACAGGATTTAGGAGATTGGGCGGCTGCAGCTCGATTGGTGTTTGGTCACGGCCCTGATAGAGCGGTGGAGGCCGGAGACGCACACATTCCACCTGCCCATTGGCGAGGCCACCATTACACTACAGGACGTGGAGGTTTTATATGGGTTGCATGTTGATGGACTGTCCGTTGCTCTACCGCCTGGCATGAGAAAGATGACACGTGTGCAGTACCTGGACATGCTGCAATGGCTCACTGCTTTCTGGCCAGAGGATGAGAATGTACTGCATAGGACCAGTCATTTTTTGTTGACGACTATTCGACTGTGGTTGGAGGTATTGCATCCTCAGATCGATGGCGATACACCGGATTATCATGTTGACCGGTATACGAGGTTGCTGCTACTCCTGTTGTTTGGAGGGGTCTTGTTCCCGAACACTTCAGGGAACCTAGTCAGCTTGAGATTTCTTCATCATCTTGAGTGGCTAGATGATTTACCCCAATACAGTTGGGGCTCTGTTGTTCTCGCCTACTTGTACAGGCATATGTGCAGGGCGAGCATGGGCACCCAGCGTGAGGTTGCTGGATTTTTGCTGCTACTATAGGTGACAATATATTCGAATACTCTATTCATTTTAGCATACCTAGTAAATATATATCTTAAATTTTACGTCAACTTTGTATGTTAGGTTTGGGCCTAAGAGCGGTTCCTGCAGTTGCAGCCACCTCTACCACCATTAGATCCGAATGTACCACTGGAGTTCTTCCCTCTAGCTAGAAGGTGGGTTCTATGGCGAGGACATATGTGCAAGGACGAGGCTCGACATAATCTCTCCTTGTGAATGGATATATTGGATTTGTTGGATGGCGCACAGGTAAATGTATGTCTAAGTTTACTTGTCATTGCTTCAAACACAAGTTGTGTATACTAACGTTTTCTGTTCTTCCTTAATAGTTCATATGGACTCCATATAGCGACGCGGTGTTAACTGGCTTGCCCTGTTATTGCTCGGCCGGCCATGAGATATGGGGCTTTTCCATCCCGTTGTTCTGCCTTGATATTGTGGAGCATCATGCCACCGAGCGGGTACTTCGCCACTTTGGTAGGCTGCAGATCGTACCGACACCGCCCACCTGGGAGACCACACATTACTAGAGGGATGATCGTACCAGGGTGGACGATGCATATTTGGCATGGCTACAAGATCAGATATTTAATTGGGACCAGCGATTTCAATGGATTTGCCCCTTCCCCCCCTCCCCCTCACAGAGTCGACAGAATACTGAGCATGATTATATGCCCTGGTACCATGGTGTTACCCGACTTTTCATCGGGAACCCCATTCATTGAGCTGGCGATCGGTATGTTCCATACGTCGGGAGGCACGAGGCACTGGTATGTTTTTTGGTATTCTTACTTATAACTGTGATATAGCATTCTATAATTTATATTTTACATATTGTGCATGCAATTGATATACATTTAGTCCACTAGTTGGGACTATAGATGCAGCAGTATGCCGGCGATCCTACGATCGCTTTGTAGGAGTATGGCCGGCAGGTTATAGAATTGGCTGCCTGGACACTGCATCGAGCCAGAGAGGACGAGCGCTTAGAGCGCATCCCTACTTATGTGGCATTAGAACACTACCATCGAGGTATGCATGTCCCACGTATGAGGGGACGATGAGGCAGGGCTGTCCCACGAGGCAGGGATGCCCCCACAAGGTAGGGTTGTCCCACGGGGTCGTGGGGGCCGGCAATGAGGTGGTCCCCAGCAAGGGGGTGTTGAGGCATATGTTCCGGCACCTGTTGAGGATGCTAGAGAGCTGATCTTCCGAGTGACCTCCATCAGCCAGACGAGCATCACAGCAGCATGTCGTCATACAGCCTTCAGCTGGCGTTCTCTCCAGCAACATCGTAGGTAACCCCGTCAGATCCATTATTGATCTCGCATTTTCGTACTTTAAAAGTTTCGTTTTCGGTTAATTGACGTAGACTCGTGGATGAGATCATCTTGACGTTAACGTACTTGCACTATTTATAACAAGCGATAAATAAGTGTTATAAAGGGGTACACGGATTAAAGAAAATGAGTTTCGTTGAAAGTGGCCAATTTGGAGTAAAATATGGGTCGCGCGATAATACCCGATAATTATAAACTAGTACCATGCAAGGTACCATATGACAACGGTAGTATAATATATAAAATATATATGAAGTATTTTAAAAATAAATAAAATTTTAAGTAATTTGTGATAATTTTTAAATTATGCGGATAATTGATTAAATACCGGGTAATAGAACATTACCTAGTTAACTAATAAGCAGACAAAATTTAATCAATTATACCCAAAGGAACGTGGCACAAGGTCACTATTCAAGAAAGGTGAGTCATATTGACATGGGTATAGGTGTCTACCTAATATGACCAAGTCATGACTTAACATTAAAGTCTGGGTGAGACTTGAATAATCTGATCCAATTTTAAGCTTCAATTCATTTCATTGCTTGAAATCAAAAACTTGGAAAGACTTGGCATTTTAAAGACTTAGCAAAATGTTGCTTTCTGCCAAAACAACAAAATCCCATTCTCCCTTCCATTACAAGTACAAACAGTAGATGGGTTAGTAGGAGATTTTGTTCAATCCATTCCAAGACAACATGAAAGGTTAGAAGATTGATTTTCTTGATTTGGACAAAAGGGACTAACGTCCCAAAAATTTAGCCAAGCAGAAACAATTTTGTTTCAGTTTTATAGATTCCAAGCAACAATTTCGTTCAAATTCAAAGAAGCAGAAGCTTCGTTTCGTGCAAATAATTCAAGGAATAGGTATGTTAAGGTCTCCCTTCTTTCTTTTGGCATGGTCCAAGCTATACTGAAGAAACGAGCAAATACGCAGTTTCTATAAATTACTCTATTTATAGAAATAGTAGGGGTGTCTATATTCTTGATTCCCCACGTATTATTATCTTTTGTTTATGGGTCTCAGAATAATACACAGTTGGAAAAGTTTATCCAGAAGGAATATTGAGATTGTTTTACGTATTTTTCATGCATTTCACTCATTTATACATGTGCATTGACCCATGACCAGATGGTGCTATATACGTGTATATATGTAAATATATGTATATGGGATATGGGAAAAGGTTACGTCGTTATATACGCATCACCACCTAATCAGCTGGTATATGTTGATGATGTTGCCCACAGTGGCCGAGATGATATGATGGGATGCCCTCAGTGGCTTGATGATATTATGTACACCCATACTTATGCATGGAACGACATTTATACGCACGTGCATGACATTATAAACGTTTTAGAATTTATAAAGTTATTTAGATTTAAAGATGTGTTTCCTTATTCCATGTTTCATCTATGTCTTTTACGTACTAATTTTTATGACTTACATACTCAGTACATTTTTCGTACTGACGCCCTATTTCACGGGGCCTGCATTTCATGCCCGCAGGTGCAGGTAGGCAAGCTGACGATCCCCCTTCTTAGGATTCTTGATCAGCGAGAGTTAGCGTGCTCCACTTGATCCGGAGCTATTTTTGTTTTGGTACGATATGTTTGTATATATGTATGTATATGGGTATGACGTGGCTCAATCCTGTCTTTGTACAGTTATGTTTCTGTTAGAGGTCTATGTACAGTATATCTAGTTAGGTTGTATGTGGCTTTGTCGGCTTTCAGGTTTGGATGTATAGTTGTCTATAGCAGCCTTGCCGGCTCGCCCACTATATTCTGCATGTATACGTACATATGTCTTGATGTCAGGTTTCCTTTACGTATGTTATTTTCATAATGTAACAGATGTTATTCAGGTTCATATCTTAGACGCATGCTTAGGGGTGTTTGACAGGTAGGACTCAGGCACCCGTCGTGGCTCATCGGTTTGGGTCGTAACAAAAGTGTTATCAGAGCATTTCTATCTTAGGGTTGTCCACAGACCGTGTCTAGTAGAGTCTTGTTTATGGGTGTCGTGCACTACACTTATAAACAGAAGGCTACAAGACATATAGGATGTTATCCTCTCTTTTTATCTCAGATCGTGTGATACAAGAATTCATGTTCCTAACGATACGTTTGTTACACCTTCTTTTTTACCTACACCCCCGTAAGGGAGTATATAAGGGAGTTTTTCCAAATTAACTGACAATCAAAACGGGACTATTTTATTTAAAATTCAGAGTCGCCACTTAGGATAATTTATGGTGTCTCAGGTCACCGGTTCAAATCCTGAATCGAGGAAAGATTGACTCTGTTTTACAATCCGCGAACACAGAAATTCGGGTAAGGAATTATGTTAACCCGGGAGAAGGTGTTAGACATTTCTGTGTTCTAGCACGGTCGCTCAACTGTTACAATTGGCCTATTATCTGATTTTAATACATGTTTTAGCCTATGGTTCAATTTTAACTTTATAACCGCTTTTATTCATTTTTAAGGAAGATTGCAACGTCATTTAAAATACGACTTGCACCACGTCACATAAATGCACCCGCAGTCCGCAACACATTTTGTCTGAAGTTATTGAAATTTTGATTTGGGTCACATAAATGCGCACCCGAGTTTAAGAAGGTAAACTATTAAATAGCACGCCTAAAGCAGCTATGCATTTTAAATCTGCGAGGGACATGGAGATTCAATTAAATGGCACGCCTCGAATTCTAAGGATAAAAATTAATTGAATGAGGGCCATGGATTTCGGGATTTTATTTGGCATGGCATGCCTCAAATTATTAAAGGAAAAAGCATTCAACTACGAATGTTTATATTTAAAACTAATTAAGTATCACAACTACTTATTAGGGTGATTAAAGACATGTATGAGGGAGCTAAGACTCGGGTTAGGACAGTAGGAGGCGACTCTGAACACTTTCCAGTTATTACGGGGTTGCACCAAGGGTCTGCGCTCAGCCCATTCCTATTTGCCCTGGTGATGGATGCACTGACTCATCATATTCAAGGGAGGTTCCATGGTGCATGCTATTTGCTGATGACATTATTCTAATTGATGAGACAAGAGGCGGCGTCAACGAGAGGCTAGAGATTTGGAGACATGCTCTTGAGTCTAAAGGTTTCAAGTTGAGTAGGACGAAGACGGAGTACCTCGAGTGCAAATTTGGAGTTGAGCCGACGGAAGCGGGAGTTGAAGTGAGGCTTGACTCTCAAGTCATTCCCAAGAGAGGTAGTTTCAAGTACCTTGGATCGGTTATGCAGGGGATCGGGGAGATTGACGAGGATGTCACACACCGTATAGGGGTGGGGTGGATGAAGTGGAGGTTAGCGTCGGGAGTCTTGTGTGACAAGAAAGTGCCACCGTTACTAAAAGGTAAGTTTTATAGAGCAGTGGTTAGGCATGCCATGTTGTATGGAACTGAATGTTGGCCGGTAAAGAACTCACACATCCAGAAGATGAAAGTAGCAGAGATGAGGATGTTGAGGTGGATGTGCGGGCATACAAGGATGGATAAGATTAGGAATGAAGATATTCGAGAGAAGGTGGGTGTGGCCCCCATGGAGGACAATATGCGGGAAGTAAGACTCATATGGTTCGGGCACATTCAGAGGAGGAGCACTGATGCACCGGTGAGGAGGTGTGAGCGACTAGCTGTAGTGGGCACGCGGAGAGGTAGAGGAAGACCTAAGAAGTATTGGGGAGAGGTGATCAGACAGGACATGGCGCGACTTGGGATTACTGAGGACATGGCCCTTGATAGGGAATTATGGAGGTCAAGCATTAAGGTTGTAGGTTAGGGGAGAGTGTGAATATTTCTACAGCACAATAGAGGGAGACTATCCAGTTAGGAGTTAGACTAGGAATGTCATTGGTCGTTTATTGATGCAGGGCTTTCCCTTCTAGTTGTACTATACCAGCCATCTTTTTCGTATTTCGTATTTTGTATCATGTATTTCATATTTCATATCTCTTATATATTGTTGTTGTTATTGTTGTTATTTTTATTACGCATTTTTATGGTACTAATATATCATCTCCTATTGCTTTTTTGAGCCGAGGGTCTCCTGGAAACAGTCTCTCTACCCTTCGGGGTAGGGGTAAGGTCTGCGTACATATTACCCTCCCCAGACCCCACTTGTGGGATTATACTGGGTCGTTGTTGTTGTTGTTGTTGTTTAAGTATCACAACTATGCCACGGGAACCGTACTCATAATTGTGATGTTTTAATTACGTGTCTAAAACAAATTACAAGGTTCATTGTTCATCCCAAACTTTGAGATTATTGATTACAAAATGAAAGAAAACGTACTAAATTTTCATGACGTCAATAACAGTAAAACGAACCAAATCAATTAAAGAACAAAGCAATTAATATCACATCACATGGCCCCATGGCTTAAACGCTTATCAAACGGCCCATTAGAACAACTCAGAACCAAAAAACAAGACAACCAAACTTGATCAAATTCGCGTCACATTTCAAATTAATCACGAAACTAACAAAACCTTATAACAAATGAATTTCACCTTAAGAACATCAACAAACATACACGCTAAGAAATGGCTAAATGTATTTTAATACCAGCAAGCTCAAAATCACCTTCTTAAGTAAACCCACATTTGAGACATGAAATGAACATTCACATAAATATAAAAACTCAATGGAATACTCGTTTAACCAAAATTCTGGAATCAAATTAGAAAGACATAGTATATATGTAAAAGAAACAGACCTTTATTGTCGAAATCTGAATTTTAAAGGTTTACAATTCAACAACTGGACCAAACACCAGCGAGTCGGCAAACTCGACCTCGACGGAAGCCCAAAAAATCAAACACCCATCTCGACTCTTACTGATTAAGATCAATTGTTTTCCGGAAAAGAATTCGGTATGCTCAAAATTTGTCTAGATTCATCTAGTCGATGCCGAAATGGAAAGGAGAATATATGAAATTTCATGACATCGATTTGAGCTAAAATGGAGCAAACATTTCGGCTCCAAATAAGGATAAATCAGAATCCCTTTCAGAACTTGGAATGGGAGATGAATTAAGTAAAGGAAATCGAAATGGAAGCAATAAAAATGAATAAATAAAGGAAGTATCTAAAGAGTTGAAACCAAGGAAATGATAGAGCGAATTCGAGGGATGAAGCCAAAACGGCGGATCTTTCTTTTTGTTGTCTAGCGTCTCCCTTTAGCTAGGGTCTTGTTTGTTTTATAGGTTTTTTTAGGTTAAGGGGTATGGGCCTAGAATTATGGACTTGGGAATTATGGGTTAGATCCAAAATTAGGCCTAAAATGGGCTGCTCGAGCCTAAGTTTTATTCTTTCCCCCGCGAACGAGACTAAAAATACGATATCCTTTATTAATTAATCCTACGTAAGCAAAATAACTATTAGAATAAGACTGACCATTAAAACAAAACTATTTTTGGTATTTTTCAAAATTAAAATGACTACAAAACATTAATGAAACTATTTTTGTAATTTTCGTTTTCTTGTAATAAAATAAAGTAAAAGAGTAAAAATGAGTTGAAATAGCTATATTGGGCCTAAATTAAATATTTACATGCTAAAATATGAAAAATCTTGGGGAGGATCAAAAATCACATGTCTACAACGTTTATTTTTAGCGATGCCTCCAAAGAGTACGACCGCCCAGAAGAGAAAGTCTGTGGCTGGTGAGACTACGAGTCGAGCGCCACGAGTTACCAGGGCTCGGGGAGAGTCTCATAGTGAGGTTCCATCTCAGACTTCACTCTACCCCGCCCTTTTCAGAAGAGCTCCGAGGGGCACCAGCGCCCGCCCCTGTACATTCAGCACCTCAGCCGGATGTGTCGGGTCAAGAGATAAGACATGTTATTCAGTTATTGACCTAATTAGTAACCGCACAAGCTCGGCGTCAGGAAGTAGGTATTGGTCATGCAGATAGGTCGGTGAGTACGAGGATTCGTGACTTTATTAATTTAGACCCTCCGGTATTCACTGGATCATATCCAAATGAGGACCCTCAGGTATTTATTGATAGAGTGCATAGGACGTTACGAGTAAAGGCCACTACGATTGAGTCAGTTGAGCTAGCTTCCTATAGACTCCGAGATGTTGCAGTTAATTGGTATGAGTCTTGGGAATTGTCTAGAGGTGAGGATGCCCCTCCAGAAGTATGACAGGAGTTTACAGAAGCTTTTCTTCATCATTATCTGCCACCAGAGCTTAGACGAGCCAGAGTTGATAGGTTCTTGACCCTTCGACAGGGTAACATGAGTGTTCGGGAGTACAATCTTCAATTTGATTGGTTGGCTAGGTATGCTCCCACTATTGTATCTAAGATGGAGGATCGGGTTCACTAGTTCGTGATGGGATTAGAGACTTACTTTCTTAACGATTGTATGTCAGTCTCACTTCAGCCAGACATGGATATTTCTCGTATTCAGGCATACGCTCAGGGTGTAGAGGAGCGTAAACAAAAACAGAGGGCCGACCGTGAGCATGATAGGGCCCAGAATAAGAGAGCGAGATCTTCGGGTCCTTCTGGTGAGTTTCGAGGTGGTCAGAGGCAGCAGTACTCAAGGTATCTACTCAAGCCCTCAACTAGCGTGCCCCCTCATTTTGGTGGTAAGAGATTTGATTGTTCTACATATTCAGGGTCTAAGTTATATAAAGAATCTGGTTCTGAATCAAACTCTACTTTAGGATTTTAAAATTCAGACCTTAACTGTGTATGAGTCGTGCTGTTTATATGCATTACCTGCGGAGGTATACATGAGCCTTCTAATTGCTTACATGTTTCCCCCTCTAAATGCAGTCCTACATTTTTTTGTATGTCGCCTTAGCCTTTTTACCTTTAAACCTAAGAGTCAGCCTAAAAACCTCCCTCTTATAGAATAGTAGTCTTAAATTCCTCCGGGACTGATAGGAATGGGATGGGTAACAGCACGCAATAGAGGTCGAGACCAATCCTCGCTTTAATACCTTCACGGGGTGGGAAGGGTAGATATGGATATGATGACCGGTGCGCTAATGTCACGTGTATCCCCTCTTCTGAGGAGTGTCATATCGGGTATTGCATTTATGTGATCCATATTACAAACAAACCTAGGACCCCCTTTATATTCACAATCATGTTTAGATTGTAACTCTTTTCAAAAACCCTTTTTTTATTGTTTTCCAAATATTTGTGTATTTAAACTTAAACCCCCCTATTACTTGAGCCTTTATTTGTTTACTTGCTAATTGCACAAATTCACAAAAAACTATCTGGCCGGGAACCACACTAGTGGATCTTGAGGGGTGCCTAACACCTTCCTTTTAGGATAATTTGAAGCTCTTACCCAATCTCTGGTTATCAAACATAGTTGTAGTTGAACCTTATAGGTGCCCTAATGCACCTTTAAATATTTAGGTGGCGACTCTTCAAAATACCCAATTCCCAAAAAGGAAATGAGTCATTACCTACCCCCCCTCCCCATGAATGTCGAAACCCGGACTCCTCTCCGATGGAAGGAAAAAAGGGGGCGCGACAGCATGGCGACTCTGCTGGGGATATTTTTAGGCTTTTACCATTTTAGATTGTTCTTGTGAATTTGTACCCCTCTCTTATGTGCAATTATTTGTTTAAATTCCTTTAATCATTTAATTTCTTTTCAACTGCAAAACTGATATATCTTTTTAGTTTCTTTCCTTTATTGTCGCTTTAAATTATAAAACTGTTGTATTTATCGCTTTCTTAACGTGCAAATACATGTCAACACGCTTTTAATTATTGCATAATAATTCTCAACATCATACTCCACTCGTGCCAAACAAATACTATAGCAACGCTTTTAATGAGTGGTTGCGCGCTTCCTATCATTACCCTCTAATTTCGGAAAGGCATATTTGCGGTAAAACTAGTCGATCAGCAGTGCAGTAGACAGTTCTGTGCCTTCCCCCTTGAGTTGTTCGCTCAAGGGTACCAGTCTAAAACCCCATAGAAACGTTACTCTGTTCAAATTGTGCACGTATCATGGTCAAACCTAGCTGGGTCAGTTATGTTGTCCACATAATGTTCCTTTAAGATAGCCTTGTCCAAAGTCCATTGGGTTTCCCTAAAACCCAAACAGACATCATCACGTTATGTGCATTTATTTGGAGAACTAAATGCTTCATGCTAATTATTGATATTAAATAGCCGAGTCTGGTGTGGGTAAGAGCCTAACCTTGTTTGTTTTGCAAAAAATGAGGCACGAGGTCCCCAACTTCGGTATGGTTAGCACACCCTCACTCTTACTAGACTGATGGAGGAGTCTTCCATCAAATGACCAAATCAACGAATGGAAAGAGAGGGTCGCCAAATCCAGTGAAAAGTTGGAGTATCTGGAATACAGCCTGTTGGAATTGGAAGGAAAGGTGAGGAAGAGAGTCACTGATTGCCAGAACGCCGAGGGAATGAAGGAGAATATTTGGCAAAGGCATTTTTACTGGTGAACCTACGCAAGCTGGAGGATTTGATCAACGAGAGCATTCAACCTTAGGAAGGTCCATCTGGGACCAAGTAAATTGGAGTTTATCTTTTTCGCTTTATAAATGTAATAAGGCCAATGGCCATTAGTGACCTTTATTCCTTGCTTATTTAGTCTCGTTTTGGGATTCGTCTATTTTTATCAATAAAATGAGGCATTTAGCATTCTAAGTTCTCCGAATCAATTTGTCGCTAGGACTACCTCACGCACAAAAGAGGTTCCCAAATTAGGACTCGCTTTACATTCCCACACTATGTGTTTAAATATTGCAATACTTTTTATAATCCTCACTAACTTGGTTACCTTTTGTTTTTATTTTTTGTTTTTATTATTCCCCTCCCCAAAGGTTAGTTCGTGCACTCTGGCATCATCATCTTATTCCACGAGATCTTGGGGCCCTCCACCCACTCCTCCTCTTAGTCCCATTAAAGGCAGGAATAAAATGGAAGGTTTCTAGAGGACAATAATATGGATTGTTGCGTTATTCTTAAGGAGGAGGGGGAGGAAGGCCCTTCCATACAGGCTGTAAGCAGAGGGGCATATCTCAAGAATTGGACTATTAGAATAACTAATGCCCGACATGCCTCGGGGTAGCAAGGCTAAAACAAGCATCATTCACCGTTTTATTTACTAAATAATTTTCTTTTCGCATTTTTTAATTCCTGCAATAAGAGCTTCAATGTTCAAAACAGTTATTCAATTTATCAAAAGCATGTTTGATTTTCCTTATGATTTAATATTTATTGCTATCTCTCCTTACTTTACCAATACATCATTACTATTACTTATCTTGATGAACCAACGACTATGACATGCAATGAGACAACGCAACAAACGGACATTGATTCAGAGGAAGATGACATACCTGACGAGATTGTCAAAGAAGTTGAGAACTTTGAGGACAGACCTAAGTCCAACCTGGACAAGACCAAAATTGTCAACCTGGGAGATGTAGAAAACGTCAAGGAAACACGAATCAACATTCACCTATCACCATCAGAAAAGAAAGAATACACAGAATTTCTAAAGGAATATGAGAACATATTCGCCTGGTTGTATGATGACATGACTGGTCTGAGTACGTCTATTGTGGCTCACAAACTGCCAATCAATCTAACGTGTCCACCAAAAGCTCAGAACATTCAAACCTGATATGAGTCTGAAAATCAAGGAAGAAGTCACAAAGCATGTCAAAGCTAAGGTTCTCAGGGTAGTAGAATACCCGACATGGTTAGCCAACATTGTGCCAGTGCCAAAGAAGGATGGGAAGGTCAGAGTCTATGTCGACTACCGGGATCTCAACCGGGCCAGTCCAAAAGACGATTTCCCTTTGCCGAATATACACATCCTGATTGACAATTGCGCCAAGCATGAGCTGCAGTCATTTGTAGATTGCTTCGCTGGATATCATCAGATCTGGATGGATGAAGAAGATGCTGAGAAAATGGCTTTCATTATGTCGTGGGGAATGTACTGTTACAAGATGATGTCATTCGGCCTGAAGAATGCAGGGGCCACCTACATGAGGGCCATGACTACCATTTTCCATGATATGATATACAAGGATATAGAGGTATATGTAGATGATGTTATTATCAAATCTAAGAAAGCCACTAACCCCATAGAAGATCTGAGAAAGTTCTTCAATAGACTGCAGAGGTACAACCTGAAACTAAACCCCGCAAAGTGCGCATTTGGGGTTCCTGCTGGGAAATTGCTTAGGTTTATTGTGAGTCACTGAGGAATAGAACTGGATCCATCAAAAGTCAAATCCATTCAAGAACTACCACCACCAAAGAACAAGAAGGATGTGATGAGTTTCTTGGGAAGGCTCAACTACATCAGCCGATTCATAGCACAGTCTATAGTTATATGTGAGCCAATCTTTAAGATGTTGAAGAAGTACGACGCTACCAAATGGACCGATGAATGCCAAAAGGCCTTCGACGGAATCAAGGAGTACCTATCAACACCACCAGTCTTAGTTCCGTGTGAGCCAGGTAGACCCTTACTACTCTACCTTGCAGTGTTAGATGGAGCTTTCGGCTGCATTCTGGGACAACATAATGAAACGGGGAAGAAGGAACAAGCCATTTATTATCTTAGTAAGAAGTTCACCCCGTACAAGGCCACATATTCTCTATTGGAACGCACATATTGTGCTTTGACTTGGGTAGCTCAGAAGCTGAGACTTTACTTTTGTGCCTATACTACATATCTCATATCGAGGATGGATCCTTTGAAGTACATCTTTTAGAAGCCCATGCCCACCGACAAGCTAGCTAAGTGGCAAATCTTGTTGAGTGAGTTCGACATTGTTTATGTAACTCAAAAGGTGGTCAAGGGACAGGCACTGGCATATCACCTTGCTGAGAATCCCATGGATGGAGAATACGAACCTCTGAAAACGTATTTCCTGATGAAGAGGTATCACTCATAGGAGAAGACATTGCAAAATACTATGATAGTTGGAGAATGTTCTTCGATGGAGTGGAAAATTTCAAAGGAGTTGGCATAGGAGCAGTCCTAGTATCAGAGACTGGTCAACATTACCCGGTGTCTGCCAAACTCAGGTTCCCCTACACCAACAATATGGCCAAGTCTGAAGCCTACATCTTAGGGCTCAAAATGGCCATTGACATGAACGTTCAAGAGCTACTAGTAATAGGATATTTAGATTTACTTATACATCAGGTACGAGAAGAATGGGCAACGAAGAACTCCAAGATACTCTCGTATCTGCATCACATACAAGAATTGAGAAAGAGGTTCACGAAGATGGAATTCCAGCATGTTCCTAGGATCTAAAACAAGTTCGTTGATGCATTGGCTACCCTATTATCTATGATACAAAAGAATTTCATTGATCTCATTCCAATGAAAATCCATAATCAGCCAGCTTACTGTGCACGCGTCGAAGAGGAAGCAGATGGAAAGCCTTGGTTTCATGATATCAAGGAATATTTGGCAAAAGGAGAATACCCGAGCTTGCTAATCCTATTCAAAAACGCACACTTCGGAGATTGTCCAACAACTTCTTTCACAACGGAGGAATCCTGTATAGGAGGACTCCTGATTTAGGACTACTAAGATATGTTGATGCAAAGGAAGCATCCATGCTACTAGAGAAAATTCATGCTGGGACCTACGGTCCACATATGAACGGTTTTGTCTTAGCAATAAAGATACTCCGGGATGGTTACTTTTGGATGACTATGGAAATAGACTGCATCCAATATGTCCGAAAATGCCATCACTATTAGATTCATGCATACATGATAAAGGTACCTCCGAGCGACCTTAACACAACCAGCTCACCATGGCTGTTCGCCGCCTGGGGAATGGACGTTATTGGACCAATCGAGCCTTCCGCTTCCAATGGACACAGGTTTATCCTAGTAGCCATCGACTATTTTACCAAATGGGTCAAAGCAGCATCTTACAGAGCAGTAACTAAGAAATTCATGGCAGACTTTGTCTGCAACCGCATTGTTTGTCGATTCGGGATTCCGGAGTCAATCATTACTGATAACGGCTCCAACCTCAACAGCGACTTGATGAAAGCTATGTCTGAGACTTTCAAGATCAGACACAAGAATTCCACAGCCTACAGGCCTCAAATGAATGGAGTTGTAGAAGCCGCCAACAAGAATATCAAGAAGATATTGAGGAAAATGATAGAAAAGCATAAACAGTGGCACGAGAAGTTATCATTTGCTCTTCTGGAGTATCGCACCATAGTCCGCACATCAACCGGGGCAACCCCCTTTATGCTGGTTTATGGTACAGAGGCTATCATTCTTGCTGAGGTAGAAATTCCTTCCCTAAGGATCATACAAGAAGCTGAGCTTGACGACGCAGAGTGGGTAAAAAGCCATTATGAGCAACTTGCCCTTATAGATAAAAAAAAAGAATGAATGCATTTTACCATGGTCAACTCTATCAGAACAGAATGTCCAGAGCCTTAAACAAAAGAGTCAAGCCAAGACAGTTCATACCGGGACAACTTATGTTAAAGAAAATTTTTCCGCATCAAGATGAAGCCAAAGGGAAGTTCTCTCCCAACTGGTAGGGTCCATACATGGTTTACCAGGTTTTGACAGGAGGAGCCCTCATACTCGCAGAAATGGATGGAGAAGTCTGGCCAAAGCCAATCAATTCAGATACAGTCAAGCGTTACTATGTGTAATCCTTATACTTTCCTTATATGATGTAAATTGAAAAAACGCCTGACCTAATTCCCATTTAAGAGGGGATACGTAGGCACCCTTATGGGTTCGGTCACAATTCAATAAAAATTTCATTTTCCCCGCAAATTTGAAACTGGGGCAGAATTTTGAGGAGGACCCTCAAAATTCCGAAGTAACTACAGCCAATCAATGCACGAGCAACGGTCAAAAGTGTCAACCCATCAAACTAGGGCAGAATTTTGAGGAGAACCCTCAAAATTCCATAGCAAGAAAGGTTGCAATGTCCTGAACCACGTCATAGTCGTCGATTCATCAAAAGCTATTTTTAATTATACACTTATGCCATACTTTTACAAAATCATTTCATGTTTATTATTGAAACTGCTTTGTTTAGCAACGCTACCCCAATGATACATACAGTATCACCAGATCAAAGCCGAGCAGGTCAAGCAAAGTCAGTGGGGACACGAACTAACCTCTCCCCTTTTACAAAACTCATGATTTTTCTTTGGATGTAGGCACTAGGATTGCAAAATCTTTAAACACATTATACGCCCATGGAAAAAACATCGTTCAAGAATACGACTCTCCGAATCATTGCACTTGCCAACATTTACTATTAGCACACACAAGTAATGCTCCGCAGTCACAATGCTCCCAGTAATCACAATGCCTCTATCTTCTATTAGCTAAGAAAACTCTGATGTTATTTGCTATCGTATTTCTTGCATAAGGCTATCATTCTGCCTTCGGAGACTAAACATTGTCTCCATCTGCATTCTTGCACTGTATAAGGCTACCATCCTGCCTTCCGAGACTAAACGATGTCTCCATCTACATTAGCATAGCATAAGGCTACCATTTTGTCTTCCGAGACTAAACATTGTTTCCACCTGCATTTCTGCATAAGGCTACCATTTTGCCTTCGAGGTTAAGCTCTACCTCCATTAGCATTTGCATCTTTGCATAAGGCTACCATTCTGCCTTCCGAGACTAAACGCTATCTCCATCTGCATTTCTGCATAAGGTTGTTATTCTGCCTTTCGAGGTTAAGATCTACCTCCGTCTGCATCTACATTGCATAAGGCTGTCGTTCTACCTTTCGAGGCTAAGCTCTGCCTCCCATTTTCTTCAAAACTAAGCATTGTCCCAAGCAATATTTATTTCGCTTTTCTTACGGGCTAAGCTTTGCCCTTCAATTCGCAAGACTAAGCTCTGTCTTGTCCACATCATACTACTGCATCCTTCATGGGCTAAAATAGCACTAACTCATCCAAATGCGTCAACGTTCGGAGGCACCATCTTCATAGCCCGAGAACACCATGTCATGGCCTAAGGATCCCTTTCAATCTTTTGCATAGCATTATTCAAAGGCATCATGGTTCGGAGGCACCATCCTCAAATACCGAGAGCATCATTTCATAGCCTACAAATCCTTCATCATACGCTTCATGACCTATGACATCATGGTCTAAGGACGTCATTCTAACCGTCCAAAGACAACATTCATAGTCCAACGGGAATTTGCATCATGTTTAAATTTACGCACAATACACGCTTGTATTGTTTCTAATTGTAGGTAAACCGGCGAGCAACGGCCATCCCGGCAGGAGCGATCCCGCTCCAGTTCCCGCAGCCATATCAAGCCTTAATCATTCCCGTAAACCTGCCACTCACCCCACCCTGGATATTGCATCTGTTTTGAAAAATCCTCATCAGCATACTCCGCCGATGGATCCTGAACTACATACAGCCCGATTCCTGTAGAACCAGGGATATGTAGGCATCTCATAAGCCAGGGTGTGGCCTAATCTTCTTCAAACCATTTTGCTTGGTCAAAATTGGCCATCATATCTTTACCCGACAACTCTTTCATCCTTCCCGGGTAAACAGGGACAGCTATTGATACCCAATTTTTCCCTATATATTTTCAATATGCAAAATAACTTCAAAATAGCATACAAATGCATATATATAAGCATGTCCAAGTGTTTTATTATTTTTCATAATTTTTAAAGGTTTAAATTGATTTATTTTCCCCTTTTTATCCATAAAATCTCAATAATTATTTCCAAAATTATTATTTTGGTAATTCATCTATTGGATATTCATATTTATGCCAAAATATGGCTAAAATAATTTTTACATATTTTTACAAATTCATTTGATATTTTTAAAAGCTGATTGCATATAATTGCAGTATTAGCCATTATAAGGTTTAATTGTGTCTTATATTTATAAAATTGAGTCTTGTATTTTTAAATTATTAATTATGTGTTATAAATTATTTTAGAATTTTTAATTTATTTTCAGAAACTATTTACTATTTTTATAATTTAAAAAAGGAAAAAGTGGCTATTTAAATTTTAGCCCAAATTGGTTTTCAATTTAACCCCAAATCAAACCCAATTCCCCGGCCCAATTCTAATTTAAACCCAACCCCTAACCCTTTTAAAGCCAACCCAAACCCGGATCCCCCACCTACCCTTTTAATCTAGGCTGTTGATTTGAAAGATCAACGACCACCATTGCCCTTTACCATTTTAAACCCCTAAACGACCCCTTACCCTAAATCATTTCTCACCATACGCTACCCTTGAATCCCGTCCTCTCAAACTCTCTCTGCAACTTCACCTAAACCCTAGCCGCCGCCACCCAAATCTACCCTAATTCCCTTCAATCCCCACCTAATCTATGGACTCCCATGGCGTTTTGAGACGTGTACTCGTCTCCTATGTCTACTGGTTACCTATTTTTGTGATTTCATGAACAGATCTCGAAGAGATCTGGTCCAGTCCTTGCTCAACCTCTATCTCTACTCTTTTTCCGGTCACCTATGACCGTTCGAGTCAGATCCACAACTTTTCTTGCTAGATCGGTAACTTTTCAAAGTCTTTCTCACTTTTTTGGGTTTTCTGAAACCCTAGCTTTAAGAGCTTTCCGATTTTATTTCAGATCTGTCTTAGATATGTGCATGTTATGAACTTTTAAAGTGTTTTCTCAAAGGTTCTTCGCTTTTTCTTTCAAAGTGACTCTTCATTTTCAACGATTAGGGTTTTCTTAAATTCTTTTTAAAAAGATCTCTCCTTCAATTTTCAGTGTTGTTTATGATTTCACTATGTTTAAAACTGTTTGCTCATGATGTTCTTCTACCTGTTTCATCGTGTTAAAACCTTAGGTGTTTTGGTTTTATCCGAGTTCTGAAACTTTCTTTGTTTGTTTTACACGCATGCTTGTTTCGACTAAGTTCTTTATGTTTGGATCCTCTTCTTTATTGAGTCGGAGTTCTTACCATTTTCTTTTTTACTCGACTATTGTTGAAACCCTAATTTCTTAAAAGGTTTTCCTCACTTACTACTATGAGTTCTTTACATGTTGGACTTGTTTCTTAGCTTTGGCTCTACGTGTGAGCCCTGACTGCTTGACCTTGTTGATCACCATGCTTTGAATAGTCCCTAGCTTATTCATGTCACTTCTGTATGTTTATTTAAGTTGCTCCCTTTTGTCAATATGTTTGACCCTGCATATCTAATATGCCCATTCATTCCTTGCTATTTATATGTTGAAATGCAGAGTCATGATTCTTTCTTGATTGATCTTGATTTCCTCAATATTACGACTGATTGCAAAAGGTTCCCTTATAAACCCTAATTTTTACTCATTTGTTCAAATTGATTAATTCCCTTCCCTTAATTACTATGATGGTTTACCTTGAATCCTTTCCCAAAATTAAAGTATATTTTGTACTTAGACTCAAATATTTACCTTATACTTTTACTTCCCCCTTATATGGCAAGAATCAATCTGTCTCAAATAGATTTCTTTCCTTAATTAACCCTGTTAGTATTCGTTTGAGCAGTAATCCCTTGATTAAAGGGAAGTGCTTGTGTTAATTGATTCTGATTGTGATTATTTCCATGCCTGTGATAAAATCTTACTTGTTACCTTATTCTTTACTCATTTTCAAAACTATAAATACCCTACCCTCTCTTCTTTAAACACATGAACAATTGAGTTCAAAAATACACACTTACACTCAAAACTCTCTCTTTCTCTACTACTTGTGCTACTGCTTTATCTAGCCGACTAAAAGCCAAGGTTAGACTGTGGAATCCTGCTTACTTTACCTTTCTGCACCTTGTTTTCTCTACTGGTATGTCCTATTTAATTTTTTTCAACCTCAACAACAACATGCTTCTTTAGTTGTTTCAGCTTCCCTCATTCTTGTCTACTCCTACTTATGGTTCTGCAGTCAAGTTACATTACTAGCATGTTGTAATATGTTCCTTTCCCCCTTAGATTAATGCTTCCCCTATGTGTGTTTTGAAGCATACTCTATCAGTCACTTGTTGTGTACTTGCTGTCTTATGAATCCCAAACCCCCATATCCCCTTTATGTGTTTGTGTTCTTTTGGTTGTTTTGTGACCATGCCAGTATCAGCTATTGTTGTGCATGACCAAACCAGTCACCTACTGGGGTCATGTGCTTACAGACAAATATCTCCCCAAAAACCCTTGACTCCCTTTGAATTATTACTGATTCTATGTGTGATCCCATCTTGGGAACTTGAGTTTTGCTTACTACTACAATTAATTTCAATCACCTCTGTCACTAATTGCTTTCAAAAATGGACTATCAGTCCAGCTTTTTAAATAAATCTCTTTCAACATGTGTTTTGCATTTCCACCATATTCTTAGAATCTAGGTTATGCCCTTCTTGTGCGAGCCTTGCCTTGGAACCCTTAAGCTCCCTATGAACTTGGACACATAAGAGCTGGTCCTTCCACACTACACTCATTCTATCTGGTTATGCAAATCTGGGTGTGAGCACTGCCCGGGATCCCTGAGGTCCTTAGGGAAATCTGACACACCTCTATATGAGAAAGGCCTTGGAATAATATTGACATTGAAGTGGTTCATTACATAACTCAGAGAGAAAGTCAAGATCAGGCTTCCTTTGGTTGTAATTTCTTATTTTGTACTTCTTTTGTAATCCAATCATTTGGTCTGTAATAAGGTGTAAACAATTATAGGGTTGGCTAGTGAAAAGAGAATGGGAAATATGCATGTTTTGGCTATCAAAAGGGTAGAAAGCATGTTACTTGGTTTACATTCCTACTTGCGCAATAGAAACCATGCCTAGGATTCATTCCATGCATTAGAGATCATGTTCCTTAGGATTTACACTTACTGTCTTCAGCATGCCTGTCTCACTATCATATCACTTAGCAAATCTTGCGTTAAAATGTGTTAATAACCAGTATTTCTACAATCATGTTCCTACTGTCATGCACACTTAGAGATCATGTTTTAGGCTAAACAACACTAACGAACGTGTCATCTCTGCATATTCTGGAAAATCATGTTCTAAACGTTGTAATACTTGAGCATATAGAAATCCTGCTTAGGATTCTGCATATACATCATTATGCACCTCTTTACATTTAGATATCATGTCATTAGGATCTCAGTTTCATTCACTCATATTCACTTTGGCTAACTACGAATGCATAAAAAGGAATAAAATGATTTCATTTAGTCTTTACAACTAATTGGCCATAATTCTGTATGTTGAACACCTAGAATAGCATGTTTAGGTAATAAGAATAATCTTATGATGCCTTGATGATTCTGAATAATTATTGATTACTATTTACGCCTAGGAAGGCCTTGGATAATTACTCGAATAAAACTGGAACTGCCCTTGTTTAATTACCAACTACTACAACCAGCAGGCAGGCCTGATTCGGACTTCTTTCTGAGTTATATAAGGAATCTGCTTCTGACTCAAACTCTGCTTTAGAATTTTAAAATTCAGACCTTAATTGTGTATGAGTCGTGCTGTTTATATGCGTTACTTGCAGAGGTATACATGAGCCTTATAATTGCTTAAATGTTTCCCCCTCTAAATGCAGTCCTACGTTTTTTTGTATGTCGCCTAAGCCTTTTTACCTTTAAACCTAAGAGTCAGCCTAAAAACCTCCCTCTTATAGGAATAGTCGTCCTAAATTCCTCCGAGACTGACAGGAATGGGATGGGTAACATCACGCAATAGAGGTCGAGACCACTCCTCGCTTTAATACCTTTACGGGGTGGGAAGGGTAGATATGGATATGATGACCAGTGCGCTAATACCACGTGTATCCCCTCTTCTAAGGAGTGTCATACCGAGTATTTCATTGAGGTGATCCATATTACAAACAAACCTAGGACCCCCTTTATATTCACAAGCATGTTTAGATTGTAACTCTTTTCAAAAATCCTTTTTTCATCGTTTTCCAAATATTTGTGTATTTAATTTTAAACTCTCCTATTACTTGAGCCTTTATTTGTTTACTTGCTAATTACACAAATTCACAAAAAATTATCTGGTCGGGAACCACACTAGTGGATCTTGAGGGGTGCCTAACACCTTCCCTTTAGGATAATTTCAAGTCTTTACCCAATCTCTGGTTATCAAACATAGCTGTAGCTGAACCTTATAGGTGCCCTAATGCACCTTTAAATAGTTAGGTGGCGACTCTTCAAAATACCCAATTCCCAAAAATGAAATGAGTCATTACCCCTCTCCCTCCCATGAATGTCAAAACCGGAACTCCTCTTTGATGGAAGGGAAAAGGGGGGTGCGACACATATATTACTCTGCTAGTTGTTGGTAAGTTTCGAATAAAACTTGAATTGGTTAAACCTTTTGAGGTATCTACACTTGTTGGGGACTCGGTGATAGCTAAGCAAGCATATAGGGTTTGTATAATAGTAGTTCATGATCGACCTATCGTAGCAGACTTAATCGAGTTAGATATGGTAGAATTTGATGTTATAATGGGTATGGATTGGTTAGCTTCTTGTTATGCCAACGTTGATTGTAGATCAAAGATAGTCCGATTTCAATTTCCAGGGGAGCCTATTCTGGAGTGGAAAGGTAACACGGCATCGCCGAGAGGTAGATTTATTTCCTATCTCATGGCAAGGAAGATGATCAATAAGGGTTGTATTTATCACTTAGTTCGGGTTCAAGATATGGAAGTAGAGTCACCAACCATTCAATCCATCCTAGTGGTTAATGAGTTTCCCGATATTTTTCCCGATAAACTTTCAGGTCTCCCGCCAGAGCGAGAAATTGAGTTTTCTATTGACCTACTACTAGATACTTACCCAATATCTATTCATCCCTATAGAATGGCCCCCGCAGAGCTGAAAGAATTGAAAGAACAATTAAAGGACTTACTTGAAAAAGGCTTAATCAGACTTAGTACGTCACCATGGGGAGCACCTATTTTGTTTGTGAGAATGAAAGATGGTTCCTTACGAATGTGTATTGATTATAGGTAGCTGAATAAGGTGACGATCAAGAATAAGTACCCGCTCCCGAGAATTGATGATTTATTTGATCAGTTGCAAGGTGCCAAGTGTTTTTCAAAGATATACTTGAGGTCCAGATACCATCAGGTAAGGGTTAAGGATGAAGATATTTCGAAGACAGCATTCAGGACTAGATATGGGCACTTTGACTTTCGGGTTATGTCATTCGGTCTAACCAATGCCCCAGCAGTATTCATGGATTTAATGAACCATATGTTCAGGCCTTTTTTAGATTTGTTCGTAATTGTATTTATTGACGATATATTGATATATTCTCGTTCAGAGGTTGAGCATGTAGATCATCTGCGTACTGTGCTCAGAGTTCTACAAGAAGGGAAGTTGTATGCAAAATTTTCTAAATGTGAATTCTGGTTGAACTCTGTAGCTTTCCTTAGGCATGTTATTTTAGTAAAGGCATCCGTGTGGATACACAAAAGATTGAGGCAGTAAAGACTTGGCCTAGACCCACAACATCAACAGAAGTTCGTAGCTTTCTTGGTTTGGCAGGTTATTACAGGAGATTTGTAGAGGGGTTTTCTTCCCTTTCAGCACCTTTGACAAAGTTGACTTAGAAGGGAGCAAAGTTTCAATGGACTGATGCTTGCTAATGGAGTTTCTAGGCATTAAAGGACAGACTAACTTCAATACCGGTTCTAATGCTCCTAGAAGGGACCGATGGTTATGTGATCTATTGTGATGCTTCAAACATTGGGTTGGGTTGTATGCTGATGCAGCATAGTAAGGTTGTGGCTTATGCTTCTAGACAACTAAGAAAGCACGAGAAGAACTACCTGACCCACAATTTAGAGTTAGATACAGTGATTCATGCACTAAAGATGTGGAGGCACTACTTGTATGGCATTCATGTTGATATCTATGGATCATAAAAGCCTCCAGTACATCTTCAAGCAAAAGGAATTGAATCTTCATCAAAAGAGTTGGTTGGATCTACTTAAAGACTATGACATTGATTTTTTATACCATCCGGGGAAGGTGAACGTAGTAGCCGATGCCCTCAGCCGTAGATCTATAGGTAGCATGTCGTATTTACAGCTAGAAAAGAATGGAATAACCCATGAGGTTCATCAGCTAGCTAGTCTTGGAGTTCAGTTACTGGACATAGGTGACATTGGAATTACTCTTCAAGATACGACAATATCCTTTTTAGTAACTGAAGTAAAGGAATGCCAGTACGAGGATCATGTGCTAGTTCATTATAGGGATACCACTCTTCAGAACAAGAAGACACCATTTGAAATTATAGAATATGGGTTCTCAGATAACAAGGATGATTATGTGTGCCTAATGGGCTGCGTCGGCAGGTTATGGGAGAAACTCACTATTCTCGTTATTCTATCAATCCAGGAGCGACAAATATTTATCATGACATCAGGGAAGTATATTGGTGGGACGGAATGAAAAAGGATATAGCAAAATTTGTTGCTCAGTATCCTAACTGTCAACATGTTAAGATTGAGCATCTAAAACCCAGTGGATTGTTGCAAGTTATGGAGATTCCGACCTGGAAATGGGAAGTAATCAATATGGACTTCATCATAGCTTACCTCGTACCCAGTGTAAGTTCGATTCGATATGGGTGATTGTTGATAGGCTTACAAAGTCAGCCCATTTTCTGCCCATTAGAACTACATATTCTTCAGAGGATTATGCGAGGCTTTATATCAAGGAGATAGTACGACTGAATGGTGTCCCTATATCTATTATCTCGGATAGAGGAGCTCAATTTACAACTAACTTCTGGAGGTCTTTAGGATTGGGGACTCAAGTAAGTCTTAGTAAAACATTTCATCCCCAGACAGGCAGACAGGCTGAGCGTACTATTCAAACACTGGAGGATATGTTACGAGCTTGTGTAATAGACTTCAAAGGTAGTTGGTATGATCATCTGCCGCTTATTGAGTTTGCATATAATAATAGTTACCATTACAGTATTCGGATGGCTCCATAAGAAGCTCTTTACAGACGGAAGTGTAGGTCGCATATCGGGTGGTTTGATGTTGGAGAATATGGATTACACGGGCCAGACCTGGTTCAGCAAGCCATAGAAAAAGTAAAGTTGATTTGGATCGACTATTGACAGCCCAAAGTCGTCAGAAGTCATATTCTGACGTGCGGCATCGAGATTTAGAGTTCGAGGTTGATGACTGGGTATTCTTAAAGGTGTCACCTATGAAGGGTGTGATGAGGTTTGGCAAGAAAGGCAAACTTAGCCCACGGTATATTGGGCCTTATAGGATCATTTGGAGAGTGGGCCGAGTAGCTTATGAGTTAGAATTGCCCTCGGATTTGGAGTCCGTCCATCCGATTTTTCATGTATCTATGTTACGAAAGTGCATTGGCGATCCTACCCGAGTGGTGCCCATGAATGATGTACAGATTACAGAAGACTTATCATACGAGGAAGTTCCAGTTGCCATCTTAGACCAACAAATCCGCAAGCTGCAAAATAAGGAAGTAGACTCCGTAAAAGTACTTTGGAGAAACAACAATATGGAAGAAATGACTTGGGAGGCCGAGGAAAACATGAAGTCTAGATATCCCTACTTATTTCCTCCTCCAAAGAAGGGTCCGACTGAGACATCATAACCATAAGGTACGTGTATAAATTTTTGTGTCGGTTATTGTCATTGGTCATGTGAGACCATTGTCGTTATTCATAATTATGGTCTTGTGTGTCGTTGGACTATTAAGCTTCTACAGGGAGAGTTGGTAGTAGTGTTGTTACAGAGGCGACCCTTACATAGACCACGGGGAGTTGAACATTCGAGGACGAATGTTTCTAAGGGGGGAGGATGTTACATCTCGCGTTTTTGTATGTTAAAAGTTTTGTCTTCGGTTAATTTACGTAGACTTGAGGATGAGATCATCTTGACATTAACGTACTTACGCTATTTATAACAAGCAACAAATAAGTGTTATAAAGGGGTACGCGGATTAAAGAAAATGAGTTTCGTTGAAAGTGGCCAATTTGGAATAAAATATGGGTCGAGCAATAATACCCGATAATTATAAACTAGTATCATGCAAGGTACCATATGACAATGGTAGTATAATATATAAAGTATATATGAAGTATTTTAAAAATAAATAAATTTTAAGTAATTTGTAATAATTTTTAAATTATGCGAGTAATTGATTAAATATCGGGTAACAGAACATTACCCAGTTAACTAATAAGAAGACAAAATTTAATCAATTATACCCAAAGGAACGTGGCACAAGGCCACTATTCAAGAAAGGTGAGTCATATTGACATGGGTATAGGTGTCTACCTAATGTGACCAAGTCATGACTTAACATTAAAGTCTGGGTAAGACATGAATAATCTGATCCAATTTTAAGCTTCAATTCATTTCACTACTTGAAATCAAAAACTTGGAAAGACTTGGCATTTTAAAGACTTAGCAAAACGTTGCTTTCTGCCAAAACAACAAAATCCCATTCTCCCTTCCACTACAAGTACAAACAGTAGATGAGTTAGTAGGAGATTTTGTTCAATCCATTCCAAGAAAACGTGAAAGGTCAGAAGATTGATTTTCTTGATTTGGACAAAAGGGACTAACATCCCAAAAATTTAGCCAAGCAGAAAGAATTTCGTTTCAGTAATATAGATTCCAAGCAACAATTTCATTCAAATTCAAAGAAGCAGAAGCTTCATTTCGTGCAAATAATTCAAGGAACATGTATGTTAAGGTCCTCCCTTCTTTCTTTTGGCATAGTCCAAATTATACTGAAGAAACGAGCAAACACACAGTTTTTATAAATTACTCTATTCATAGAAATATTAGGATTGTCTATATTCTTGATTCCCCACAAAAAATATTATTATCTTCTGTTCATATGTCTCAGAATAATACACAGTTGGAAAAGTTTATCCGAAAGGAATATTGAGATTTTTTTACGTATTTTTCATGCATTTCACTCATTTATACATGTGCATTGACCCATGATCATATGGTGTTATATACGCGTATATATGTAAATATATGTATATGAAATATAGGAAAAGGTTACGGAGTTATATATGCATCACCACCTGATCAGCTGGTATATGTTGATGATGTTGCCCATAGTGGCCGAGATGATATGATGGGATGCCCTCAATGGCTTGATGATATTATGTACACCTATACCTATGCATGGCACGACATTTATACGCACGTGCATGACATTATAAATGTTTCAAAATTTATAAAGTTATTCAGATTTAAAGATGTGTTTCCTTATTCCATGTTTCATCTATGTCTTTTACGTACTAATTTTCATGATTTATATACTCAATATATTTTTCGTACTGACACCCTATTTCACGGGCCAACGTTTCATGCACGCAGGTGCAGGTAGGCAAGCTGACGGTCCCCCTTCTTAGGATTCTTGATCAGTGAGAGTTGGCGTGATCCACTTAATCCGGAGCTGCTTTTGTTTTGGTACGATACGTTTGTGTGTGTTTGTATATATATATATGTCACACCTCCTTTTTCAATACACCTCCGAGAGGGGTGTATAAAGGGAGTTTTTTTCAATTTAAAGTGACAATCGAAACGGGATCATTTTATTAAAAATTCAGAGTCGCCACTTGGGAGATTTATAGTGTCCCAAGTCACCGGTTTAGAATCCCGAATCGAGGAAAGATTGACTCTGTTTAACAGTCCGCGAACCAGAAATCCGAGTAAGGAATTATGTTAACCCGGGAGAAGGTGTTAGGCACTTCCAAGTTCCGTGGTTCTAGCACGGTCGCTTTGTTCATACTTGGCTTGACTAAATTGTGTATTTACTGATTTTAGAACCTATGTGCATTTACCTATTACCGCTTCTAAATAAAGAAAATTATCTTGAAACGGGTCACGCGTACGTGTACCCATTTGTTTGGCATATCAAAAATCATGTCACGCGAACGTGTCCACAATTAATAATACTTTATTAAGAAAAATTTGGCCAAAGTTGCGCGAACGCATACTCTGGTTTTGTTTTTAAGATCATAATCATGTTACGCGAACGTGTCCACGGCCACGGTAATTATTAAACATGCCTAAAGCAAACTACGATAATTTGGACTGTTTTGCTCGAACGAATTTAGGATGGGTCGGGAAGCTAGGATTCATGGAGAAGTGACTGTGAAGGAGATGTTATGAATTTCATTAATATTTGACCCATGTAGTAATTGAAGAGAATTTTTTTATATATATAAGAATTGGGCCAGGCTCACTTAATTGAGCTCAACAGAAACGACTCGACTGGCCCATTTAATTCTAAAAATGCATCTCATCAAACCTACTCAATTTTCCCCAAAGCCAATTTATTAAAACATCAGACAAAAATAGAGTTATACTCGAAACTTCCATAGTAATTAAATCAACATGAGTATTAACTCCAATTAAAGTAGGCACATAACGACATTGACCAATGAAAATGATTAAGCATTTTAAATCACAAGAAACCGCATGACGGAAGCGCGCAAATAAAGAATTAAACTGAACTTAATAACATGCTAAAAAAACTTTATTCATGCTCAAATATACGCAACTAACATATCCAAATAGTGCATTACGCGAAAGAGTAAAAGAGTGCAAAAGATGAACCTTCTATTGATGGAGTTTTCCAATGTTTACAACAAAGAAGAGCTCCAAAATTGCAAATCCAAACGATCTACATGCGACAACTTTGCTGAACCCAGCAACCGGAGTCCACCTCGCTGGAAACTTCGAGGACCTGCTACATCTTATAGTAAAAAAGAGCTGGCCGGAGATGGTGAAACTCCGGCGAAACACCGGGAAAAAGCAGTGACCTAGCGGAGATGAAGTTGGAGTCGTTTTTATGTGGTTTCATAGAGCTTTTAATGGTGAGAAGATGTTGTGTTTTGTGAGTGAAAATGAACGAAAATAGGGCTAGTTTAAAGAGGTGTGAAGAAGGAACTACGTGAGGGTCGGTGTCGTTATTATGTTACGACGGAATTGGGTGGAGCTCGGAAACTGACTTTTAGGGTTGAGGTACGTCACTGGGAGGCCGCGAGGAGGTTCAACAACAATGGTGAGTTGAAGGGTGGTCATCGATGGGGCTGCTGGACGCTGGATGTTACTGAAGAAGAAGAGAACGACAGTGGGGTGGGTCGGGGAAGACGATGATCGGGGGTGGGGTCGTTTGTGTATGGCTGCTCCTCAGATTTTTGTTTTTCAGCCTTCTGTGTTCTCTTGTTGCTGGTTCGACGAAGTACAGGAGGGGTCGTTTTTAGAGGTAGGGTCGTTTGGAGAAGTTTTCCGTTTCTTTTTTTTCGTTTTTTTTTTGCTTTTTTGTTCGTTCTCTTCATGCGCAACTTTTTTTCTGCTTTTCATTCTTCTTCTTTTCCTTTAGTCTTAAGCATTCTTTTATAGTGTAGAGTCTAGGTTGTAGGGTTTTAGGTTAAGGGGTATGGGCCTAGGAATTATGAGTTTGGCAATTGTGGGCTAGGTCCAAAATTAAGCCTAAAAATGGGTTGCTCGAGCCCAAGTTCTATTCTTTTGTTGTGACCGAGATTAAAAATACGGGCCCATTTGTTAATTATTCCTACTATTCAAATAATTATTAAAATAAAACTAACCATTAAAACAAATCTATTTTTGGTATTTTCAAATATCATATTAAAATAAAAATACGATATTATTGTTGTATATATTTTTTTAAAGATTTTTTTTCTCTAGATTAAAAATAACTACAAAACATTAATGAACCTATTTTTTGTGATTTTTTGTTTTCTTGTACTAAAATAAAGTAAAAAATTCAAAAATTGATTAAAATAGTTATATTAGGCCTAAATTAAATATTTTGCGCTAAAATATAAAAAATCTTGGGGAGGGTCAAAAATCACATGTCTACAGCTGCCCCTCTTTGACTGGAAACACGCAGAGTTTTCAGACAATGACTGACCTGACAGGTTTTTTGACCCGACCCTTATTTGGAGAAACTAAAACTAAGAGAGAGAGGAATGTGACCGAGCCCTGGTAGCTGGGATGCCTACATATCCTTGGCTATAAAGGAATCAGGCCACGTGTAGTTCAGAGATGAGTAAGATGACAAAGTATGCCGAGGTGGAAATCTGGTCGAGGTGCCGTTCCGCCGAGGTTCTGGTCCGCGATCCCTGTTATTACATCAAAATCAAAAGGAATGAAAAGACTAACTAAGCCTGTTAACTACGAGTTACAAGGTTCCTATCTATAAGTCTTCTGAAGCTTGATCTTGAGTCTTGAATGGTTCTTCATGCAGACTTTAGATTTGAACCTTGGCGCTTGTTAGCTGCAGGTGCTAGCTCGTTCTTCTTCAGACCTTCGGACCAAGACCGGATATGTAGTGCTTGTGACCTCGGCCATGTCTTGAGCAGCTCACATCCTTCATCAACTTCTGCATTTGAAACTTGAGTTGTCTTCCTTCAAAACTGCTTTCCCTTGAAACTCGAGTTGTCTTCCTTCGACACTGCTTTCCCTAGAAACTTGAGTTGTCTCCCCTTGTTCTCCAAGTGGGCGCCTGATTACAACAAAAAAGACAAAACAAAAGAAATTTTTTCTGCCCCAGTTTGCACTAGGAAGATTTGTGAGTTGTTAGCAAAATTGTAAACCACTTGTACTATTGATGCAATGATGAAAGTAAACTAAACAAAGACTAGGAAAACTATAAACTAAGCTTGACTAAAGTGAAAACTGACCCTATTCTCCAGGCGGGGCCTCTTGACTGCTAACGTGAAATGCATTCCCTACTCTCCAGGCGGGCTCCTGACTGCTGACCTTGAAATGTATTCTCTGCTCTCCAGGCGGGCTCCTGACTGCTAACTTGAAATGTATTCCCTGCTCTCCAGGCGGGCTCCTGACTTCAACAAAATAGATAAAACAAAGAAAATTTTCTGCCCCGGTTTGGTGGCTAGGCACAGATGTAAGTGTAAAATGGATCACATTACCAAATATCGATAAGAACTTGAAAGCTAAAACTTAAATTGTACTCCCTTGTTCTCCAGGCGGGCTCCTGATTGCTGACTTGAAAGTATTCCCTGCTTTCCAGGCAGGCTCCTGACTTCAACTTGAAAGTGCTCCCTGCTCTCCAGGCGGGCTCCTGACTTCAAAATAGACAAAACAAGGAATTTGAAAGCTAAAATTTAAATTGTACTCCCTTGTTATCCAGGCGGGCTCCTGACTGTTGCACTTGAAAGTATTCCCTGCTCTCCAGGCGGGCTCCTGACTTCAACATAGACAAAACAAAGAATTTGAAAGCTAAAATTTAAATTGTACTCCCTTGTTCTCCAGGCGGTCTCCTGACTGTTGCGCTTGAAAGTATTCCCTGCTCTCCAGGCGAGCTCCTGACTTCAACTTGATATGTATTCCCTGCTCTCCAGGCGGGCTCCTGACTTCAAAATAAACAAAGCAAAGAATTTGAAAACTAAAACTTAAATTGTACTCCCTTGTTCTCCAGGCGGGCTCCTGACTGCTGACTTGAATGTATTCCCTGCTCTCCAGGCGGGCTCCTGACTTTAACATAGACAAAACAAAGAATTTGAGAGTTAAAATTTAAATTGTACTCCCTTGTTCTCCAGGCGGGCTCCTGACTGTTGCGCTTAAAAGTGTTCCCTGCTCTCCAAGCGAGCTCCTGACTGCTGCATTTGAATGTCTTCTCCCTATTCTCCAAGCGGGTACCTGATTTCAACAAAATAGACAAAACAAAGAAAATTTGTCTGCCCTAGTTTGGTATCTGGGCACATATGTGAGTGTTAAACTGAATCATATTACCAAATATTACTAAGAATTTGAAAGCTAGGTCCCATTATGCAGGGGGTCCTGACAACTCTTAACTAAACGACCATTTTAAATCTAAGTTATATCTTCTACAGGAGTGACTTCTGCTAAATCTTGCTATCTAAAAGAATCTTGAAACTACTCCCCATTATCCAGGAGGGTCCTGAAAATCAAAGGTCAAATTTTATCTTAAGGGTGATAACTTTCATGTCTGAATTATACTACCCTACAGCAGAGTTTACGCTAAATATTATTACCTAATCGAAATCTTAAAGCTAAGTCCCATTATTTAGGAGGGTCCTGGAACCTCCTAATTGAATCCTATCTCGAACATGCAAACTTCTAAACCAGCTTATATTCCTTTGGGATGCATTTATGCTAGATTACGCTATTTCTAAACTAGGTCCCATTTTCCAGGAGGGCCCTGAAAATCAAAAATCAAACCTGTTTGGTGTCTGCCTTTCTCCACGGAGGGTTTCTCCGAAACAACCGAAATTTCCTACCCCTATTTTAATCAAAGAAAAATTTTGTCAATTTAAAATGTGGTGGTTGGTTTGTGGCCTTGACTTTGAGGATGATTGCTCCTTTACTTCCCATGATAACTGATTTCCACTCAAGGACCTTGTTTGATTATGGACTAACCACTTTCTTTGTCGTCCTTATCACAGAAAGTACCCCTTCTCCGTTCAGACCCAATTCCCTCTATCTTTTGCATTGCTCATAAACTGACATTTACCAACCTTTGTGTTTCACCAAAAATACCTTTGATTCGTTCACCTAACATCCTCCATCTGTTGTATCGTGCTTTTGTGTTGACGTGTACTGCACCTTTGTGTTTCTCATGAATTCCAAAGCACGTTAATTGCCATCCACTTAGTGCGCATGCTGTTCTTTCCTGACTTAAATCACTGCCTTGGCCTTGAAGTCTATTGTTCCCTCACTTGTCATGATAATTTTGATTTCTACTAGGAAAACCTCGCTTGTCACTGGTTAAACACTTTCTTTGTTGATCTCATCACAGAGAATTCCTTTGACCCGTTCACCCAACATCTTCTATCTGTTGCACTGTTCACGAATTGAAATATACCAAACCTTTGTATTTCTCATGGATCCCAAAGCATGTTGATTGCTACCAACTCAGTGCGCTTGTTGTTCTTTCCTAACTTATGCTACTTTGATGTGCTGGCCAGATCCCGTTTTGTGCAATTGGAAGGTTGGTGGAAAAATTTTGAAATCATTTCTCACTTGTTATGACCAAACAGACTCGGGAAGAGGAGGTGAACAAGACAAAAGGAACAGAGTAAAGGGCAAAAGAAAGGGATGATTCCTAACAAGAAAGCTACGAAGTAGAAACCTATCAGATGTGGATACCAACTCTAATGACCATGACATGCACCTGTGGCCTATTCTGTTGAGCAAGTCTGATGTTTGCCTCTTGTTGTACCTTTAAACCGTGAAATGGGGCTTTAATGCTCTAATTATCCAATCTGATACACAACCCTTATTCGACTTGTAGTGCCCGGAAAGTTTTCACCATCAAGCCTCTCTCATTTGTTTTTTCTCTCAACTCACCGTCGCCTCAAGGTGACCGCGAAGGTTTTCACCAATAAGACTCTCTCATTTTTCAGTTCTCTCAGCTCCCGTCGCCTTACGGTGCCGTGAGGGTTTTCACCAATAAGACTCTCTCATTTTCATTATTTTTCCGCTTGGACCAGAGTGTTGCTCTTGATATGAATCACCTCCACTTTCTTGACTTGGCATCTCTCGAATACTGATCGGAAGGTCTTTTTTTGGACCGTAACGTGGGCTTTTGTATAGGGTTAAAAATAAAGGATATCAAATGCTCAAAACAATTCACATGGGTGCAAAATTACAACTTTCGGAATCAGATTTCTTACAACAGCCACAACTTCTGCCCCAGTTTCTTGCTTGGGGACTTTTGAATTTTTATTTTGATGGGACCGAACCGTGAGGCTGCCTACGTATCCTTAAAAGGAATCAGGTCGAACGTAGTTCATGACATAGGAATTGCTCTATTGTTGTGATTTTTCTCTTCTCTTTCTCTTTCTCTTTTCTTTCTTTCTTCCTTTTCTCTTTTGTTGTTTTGTTTTTTTTCTTCTTTTTCCTCTTTTTTTTCTTCCTTATTCTCTTTTGTTGTTTTGTTGTTTTTTCTTTCTTCTTTTTCCTCTCTTTTTTTTTCTTCCTTTTTTTCTTCTTTTCTTTTTTTTCAATTTTCATTTTTTCTTCTCTCCCTTTTCGTTCTTTTCTTTTATCCTTTTCCTTTACTTATCTTTCACGCTTGTGTTTCTGATCTTTGTTACTGATTCCGAAAGAGGGGTATGAAAGAAAATAAACAAAGCTCAAAGGGGAAACGAAGGATAAGGTGTTTAGATAGTAGAACAAAATGCCTTCGTCATTCCAATCTTCAAAACATGCCAAGTGTAAACTATATAATTAAACAGACCAAGGAAAATATTTGTAATATCTTTTGATTGTACTAGACTTGATAACCATATCCACACATTCGCCTTTTCATCTGTTAATTACCAAGCCTCATTGGACAACACTCTCACTCTCATTACCACGAACGGCCCCCTACAAATTTGGGGCAAACTTGCCATTATCTTCACCTGATGCAGCATGATGCATTTCAATAGTGTATTTTTATGTTCCACCTGCCTCAGTTTCACACAATTCGGGCTTGAAGTGATCTCAAAATGCCTTCACTTATTTCCATCAAATGTCCCTACATCTTCAACATTGTTTCGTTGCTTCGTGACTAAACTGATTTTTAAAACCAGGTTGAGAATTACGCGTGCATGTCATGTCACTAGAGTCAATCAGGAAAAGAACTATAAAAAGAAAAGAGAACTAAATGAAAATGATTAAAAATTACAGAAAACAGAAAATTGCATTAGACAGATGGTGAAAGGGTTTGAACAACAAAACAAACAAACTAAACTGGGGTCACAAACCTAGAACAAACCTAGACAACACTAGACGGGCTACTATGACTAAACAAACTAGTCAAAATAAAAGTATAGAAGGGTTTGAGTCACAAGACAATATCCGGATTACAACCCTAAAATAACCCGAACAACAGAAATGACCACAAAATAAACCACCAAAACTCCCCCCTGGCTAACCAAGAAAGGAAAGTCTTTCCCATTGCCAAGCTCGGCATCTTAGCCACTGAATTTCGCATCAACATTACAAGGACCTTCACAAACTTCCATCACATTGTTCTTAATAAATTGCTTTTGGGTTCCCTTTGCTGGCGCGTTCTTAAGATCAACCTCTTATAGCACTGAAAACTTTGCAGCGCATGGACCTTCGAGGATCTCAGAAGAATTCTCATATTCCTTTTCAAAACAAATCATACTCACCATATGCGTCTCATTACGAATAGGCGATGGACTTTGGCTAGTGTCTGCTGCATCTGGATTTTGCACGACAATGTCCGCATCAATAAGCTTCTAAATTACTTTCTTCAGATTCCAACACTTCTCTATGTCGTGCCCTGGGGCATCTGAGCAATATGCGCACCTTTGAGAAAAATCAAACTTCTTTGACAGAGGGTTTGGCATTTTTATATGAATCGGCTTCAACATGTCCAATTGCTTCAACTTTTGGAACAAACTGGCATATGATTCTCCAATAGGGGTGAAAGCCTTTTCTTTTTTCAGCAACCTCTCGTTCTTAAATGCTTGATTGGGTCGGAAACCTGATCCAGGGGGTTTTCGGTAGGCTCGTGGGGGTGGATAGGCATTTCGTGGGGGTGGATAGGCATTTCGTGGAGCTGGGTACTAGGAAAATGATGTACGACTTTGGGGGTTCTGTGGAGAGAAGTGGTATTGGGGAGGATCATTTGGTGCACAAGGATATCCAGAGGGACGATGTCGAGGCTGGAAGTGTTGATCGGGAAAGCCCATCGGATCATCTTTTCTGTTTCTCTTTCTTCCACCCAAGCTTACTGGGACGTTTTGAATGTATTTCGAACAACTCATGATTTTGCCTGATTTGATTCCCTCTTCTACCATCTCCCCCATTTTTAACACATCATTGAAAGGCTTTCCCAAGGCCAGGATCAGATGACTGAAGTAGGTGGGCCCCTGAGCTTTTAGGAAGAGCTCAATCATTTCTTCTTCCCCAATCGGGGTATTGACTCGAGCAGCCTGCTCCCTCCATCTGAGTCCAAATTCTCTAAAGCTTTCCTCCGGCTTCTTTTCCATTCTAGATAGGGAGGAGCGGTCTAGGGTAATGCCTGATCTGTACTAAAAGTATCGAACAAAATCTTGAGCCATGTCACCCAATGTAGGCCACTTACCAACATCTTGACGAATATACCAGTTTAAAGCTGCCCCGGTCATGCTCTTATTGAAATATGCCATCAGGTCGTCTTTCTCTCCAACGCTTCTCATTTCACTACAATAGACCCTCAGGTGGGCTACTGGATCTCCACACCCATCATACAAGTTAAATTTTGGCACTTTGAACCCCGTGGGCAGGCGAATGTTAGGGGACACAAACAATTCTTTGTAAGCCATGCTACCTTGGTCTTCCCTTCCTTGTTTGTTCTTCAAGGATTGTTCTATGCCTTTCAGCCTCCTGGGTATCCCATCTTTCCTTTCTCTTCCTGTGAACCTTTCATTTTCAACATGCAACTTATCCTGAGGGCTCTGTTTGTATGAGTTGGGAACTTTGTGGGCAACCTCTGAGGGGTAATATTGGGCATCATGAGCTTTGAGTGAGTGTTCATTGTTGGGGGTGGTGGATAAGACAGGAGGGCAATTTTTAGGAAAGGTAATTGGAAGATGAGTGACGGAGCTACTTGGGTGGTTGGGAAAGCCATGGTAAGCAGGTGAATCTGGAGAGTATGGGGGGTCATCTGGCACTGTGACCGGTGTTTGGGTAAGGGTAGCATTTAGAAATCTAGGTGGTGGCGGGGGTGGTGCCTTCCCAGTCATCCAGGCCTGATACATGTCCGCCATGTGTTGTCTTAACATCTTTACCTCTTCAACCAACCCATTGTCCTGTTTAACCGACTGCTTTCGGGTACCGGTATCAACCAACTCTGTTCTGTTGTTGTCTGCCATTGCCTTTTGACTTTGTGTTGTAGAGAAGAGTTACCACTTTAAGAACCACAAACCAACCACCCTTCTGCTATGAATATAACAAAATGAAGTCATCACGTTAGCGTTAGGGCATTTAACATAAGATAATTTCACTTTATGTGCAATGCACCTAGCCACAGTTATCGGTTCTAAAATGACTTCGAGGGTACAAAGGTCAGTTAGCATCATCCCAATTTGTTCATTTCAACCTCGTTTTTCATTGCCTTTCTAGCACTTGCAGGCTTGCCCATTTTCCTTCATTTCTCTCTTTTTGTTTTAATCATCACCCTTTCTTTGTCTCATATCTCACATCCATAATTTCACCTCTTTTTCTTTTCTCTTTTTCTTTTCTTTTTTTCCATTTTCTTTCTTTTAATAATAAAAAAAATGATTCGATCGAACCCTATGTAGGTTGCCTATGTATCATGACGCCGCATGAATCAGATCTTTGCGTAGTTCTGAAAGATCGGAAATAAAGTAAACAAATCAACGTTCTTATTAATTTTTTTGACAATCTGATGAGAAAAGAGAAATAAAAGAAGCAAACTCCTTTTTTTGAATTCTTCTACTTTTTGAGACAAATACTCTACGGAAATTATTAGGGAACAAACCCTAGAAGAGAATCTTTTTTGAACTTGCATTTGATATCCCTGAAGAAGGATTTCGAAGTGAAAAATGAACAAGATAAACGATATTTTTGGATTTCAATTTTTGATTACCTAAAGGGGAAATTCTAATGATAAACAAAAGATAAAGTATTTTTTCTATGTACAATATCCTAAAGTTCTAATGAAAATAAAAGAATTTTTTCTCCTCATTTTTCACTAATTTCCCAAAGAGACACCTCAAAAGAAAATCTTTTTGGATTTTGGAAGTAACACCCTAAAGAAAGCTTTTAAAGAAGTGTTAAAAGAAAATTCTTTTTTTTTGAATTTTGGTCCTAATATACTAAAGGAAACTTAAAAAAATTCATCTCAAGTCCTAGATATTAATTGCCTAAAGGAAAAACAACCTCAAAATTTTCTCATTTCTAGAAATAGCATTCTAAAGAAAATTTATAACGAAATATAAAATGCAACATCTCTTTTTGGATTTTAGAGTTACAGCACATTTTTTCAAATATAAAACAGAAAATAACAATAATAAAAGACTTGACATTACTGTACAAAAGTAGAGAGTAAAAGACGGCATAAAGTAAGGAACAAACTCAAAACATAAAAAATAAAACAAATCTCCTTAAGCAACTCCTGACTGAGTGATTCTGACTGGATGGTCATGGGGAATTTGTCATGCTCAAACTCCGGTAAATAAATCCACACTTGTATGAGAAATCTTCAACCAGCACGATGTGAGATAATAACACTCCCTATTAAACACATGCAAGACATAATTGAGACTATTTTTGCAAAATGACTTATTTGGCCAAAAGGTGGGTAGAAGTGCAAAATTTGTTAAGACCCAGCAAAGCCAAGAACTTAAGATTTACTAGGAAGACCGGACCCGATGTGGGTTGCCTACGTATCTCACCCCGAGAGACGAGAATCAGGTTCGCGTAGTTCGGGCAAATTGGATACGGGCGAGAATAATAAAAACCCACTAATTCATAGAAATCACATTTTTTGTTGCTTTTTCTTGAAGAATGACGAAACATGCAAAATCTTTTTGGATTTTCTTTTTCTCTCTTTTTTGATTTTTGATTTTTGAAAAATGATGAAAAAGTGCAAAATCTTTTTTGAATTTTTCATGGTTTTTTTTTGTCTTTTTTCTTAAAAATGTAATAAAAATATAACTAGACCCTACTTGCATTATTTTCACACTCCTTTCTCTTTTTTTCCCCTTTTCTTCTTTCTTTTTTCATTGTTTTTTTCCCTTTTTTCTCTTTCTTTTTTTTCACTTCTTCATTTACCCTCAGTTATCATTGGTCCGCCAAATGACCCTTTTACCCTTGAATAAATGCAAATAGCACATAAGATGCATCAGGATGGTCTTTTATTTTGGGTACACCTGTCCTAGACGGACCCAACCCCTGTGTTGAGTCTGCAAAGTCAAATGTGATGGAAGCAAACGTTCCTACTAGGGATCCGGCATAAGGCTGTGTTTTTCTAGGTTTAAATCCTGGGGTTTTGTTCTAGACTTGGGGTACCCGAGCGGATAACTGAGGCAGAGGAAGGGGTGATGTACCGGGAGCACTGAAGTCTACCCGGCCTTGTCGCTTGCCCAGCCTCGTTCTATTTGGTATAATTTCTACAGAAAAAGTGAGCTACGCGAACGTATGCACCATTTTCAGAAGACTCAGAGGGGTGGCGTAAGAAGACAGTTATATACAACTCAAACAACATCAAAGCGGTAAACATATAACATTTAGCACAAAAAGTTCACAAAATACAATAATATCAACAATAAATAAAACCAAGCAAAATCATATTAACAAGATCAAATTCTTGAACCCTGAACCAGAGATTCTAGGTTCGATCCCCAGCAGAGTTGCTAGAGCTGTCACACCTCCTTTTTCACTACACCCCCGAGAGGGGTGTATAAAGGGAGTTTTTTCCAATTTAAAGTGACAATCGAAACGGGATCATTTTATTAAAAATTCAGAGTCGCCACTTGGGAGATTTATGGTATCCCAGGTCACCAGTTTAGAATCCCGAATCGAGGAAATATTGACTCTGTTTAACAGTCCGCGAACCAGAAATCCGAGTAAGGAATTCTGTTAACCCGGGAGAAGGTGTTAGGCACTCCCGAGTTTCGTGGTTCTAGTACGGTCGCTTTGATCATACTTTGCTTGACTAAATTGTATAATTACTAATTTTAGAACCTATGTGCATTTACCTGCTACCGCTTCTAAATTAAGAAAATTATCTTGAAACGAGTCACGCGTACATGTACCCATTTGTTTGGCGTGTCAAAAATCATGTCACGCGAACGTGTCCACAATTAATAACACTTTATTAAGAAAAATTTGGCCAAAGTTGCGCGAATGCATGCTCTGGTTTTGTTTTGAGGATAAGGTATTGATCGCTATTCTATTTTTTATATATATAAGAATTGGGCCAGGCTCACTAAATTGAGCTCAACAGAAACGACTCGACTGGCCCATTTAATTCTAAAAATGCATCTCATCAAACCTACTCAATTTTCCCCAAAGCCAATTTATTAAAACATCAGACAAAAATAGAATTATACTCGAAACTTCCATAGTAATTAAACCAACATGAGTATTAACTCCAATTAAAGTAGGCACATAACGACATTGACCAATGAAAATGATTAAGCATTTTAAATCACAAGAAACAGTAAACATGACGGAAGCCCGCAAATAAATAATTAAACTAAACTTAATAACATGCTAAAAAAAACTTTATTCATGCTCAAATATACGCAACTAACATATCCAAACAGTGCATTACGCGAAAGAGTAAAAGAGTGCAAAAGATGAACCTTCTATTGCTGGAGTTTTCCAATGTTTACAACAAAGAGGAGCTCCAAAATTGCAAATCCAAACGATCTACAAGCGACAACTTCGCCGAACCCAGCAACCGGAGTCCACATCGCTGGAAACTTCGACGACCTGCTACGTCTTATAGTAAAAAGGAGTTGGTAGAGATGGTGAAACTCCGGCGAAATGCCGGGAAAAAGCAGTGGCCTAGCGGAGATGAAGTTGGGGTCATTTTTATGTGGTTTCAGAGAGATTTTAATGGTGAGAAAATGCTGTGTTTTGTGACTGAAAATGAACGAAAATAGGGATGGTTTAAAGAGGTGTGAAGAAGGAACGACGTGAGGGTCGGTGTCGTTATTGTGTTACGACGGAATTGGGTGGAGCTCGGCGACTGACTTCTAGGGTTGAGGTACGTCACTGGGAGGCCACGAGGAGGTTCAGCAACGATGGTGAGCTAAAGCGTGGTCGTCGATGGAGCTGCTGGACACTGGCTGTTACTGAAGAAGAAGAGAACGACAGTGGGGTGGGTCGGGGAAGACAATGATCGGGGGTGGGGTCGTTTGTGTATGGCTGCTCCTTAGCTTTTTGTTTTTCAGCCTTCTGTGTTCTCTTGTTGCTGGTTCGACGAAGTACGGGAGGGGTCGTTTTTAGAGGTAGGGTCGTTTGGAGAAGATGACGCGCAGGGGGGGTCTGTTTTTGCGTAGCTTTTGTGTGTATTTCAGCCCTCAGCCTTTTTTTGTTCCTTCCGCCTCTTCTTCTTAATTATTTAGTCTTAAGCATTATTTTATAGTGTAGAGTCTAGGTTGTTGGGTTTTAGGTTAAGGGGTATGGGCCTAGGAATTATGGGCTTGGCAATTGTGGGCTAGGTCCAAAATTAAGCCTAAAAATGGGTTGCTCGAGCCCAAGTTCTATTCTTTCGCTGAGAACGAGATTAAAAATACGGTCCCATTTGTTAATTATTCCTACTATTCAAATAATTATTAAAATAAAATTAACCATTAAAACAAATCTGTTTTTGGTATTTTCAAATATCATATTAAAATAAAAATACGATACTATTGTTGTATATATTTTTTTAAAGATTTTTTTTCTCTAGATTAAAAATGACTACAAAACATTAATGAACCTATTTTTTGTGATTTTTTGTTTTCTTGTAATAAAATAAAGTAAAAGAGTCAAAATTGATTAAAATAGTTATATTAGGCCTAAATTAAATATTTTGCGCTAAAATATGAAAAATCTTGGGGAGGGTCAAAAATCACATGTCTACAATATATATATATTGTAACAGCCCGACCGGTTGTTTTGGGCTCTAGCGTGTCATTCAGTAGTTTGAGGCCATGAGCAGCTTCACTTCAGGTATTACGACTTGTATGCGTGGTCAGAATTAAATTTCGGGAAGTTCGGAGTTGATTTGGAAAGAGAATTCTCATTTCGGAAGCTTTAAGTTGAAAGAATTAACTAAGATTGGATTTTTAAGTAAACGACCACGGAATCAGAATTCGAAGGTTCCACTAGGTTCGTATGATGATTTCGGATTTGGGCGTATGTCCGGATCGAGTTTTGGAAGACCCGGGAATGTTTCGGCACCTATTGTGAAAGTTAGCATTTTTGGAAGAATTTCATAAGTTTGGGTTGAAGTGCATTTCAGTGTTATCAATGTCTGTTTGGGATTCTGAGTTTGGAAATAGCTCCGTATGGTGATTCTGGTGTTGGGAGCGCGATCGGAAGTGAATTCAGAGGTCCGTGTGTCATTTTGGGAGTCATTTGGCTAAAGATAGAAATTTGAAGGTTTTAGAGGAGTTTGACCGGAAGTGGACTTTTTGATATCAAGGTCAAAATACGATTCTGGAAGTTGGAGTAGGTCCGTCATGTCAAATAGACTTGTGCGCAAAATTTGAGGTCAATCGGACGTGATTGGATAGGTTTCGACATTGAATGTAGAAGTTTGAAATTCTAAAGTTCATTAAGCTTGAATTGGAAGGTGATTCATGATTTTGATGTTGTTTGATGTGATTTGAGGCCACCAGCAGATCCATGTTATGTTATAGGACTGGTTGGTGTGATTAGACGGGATGTGTTTCAGGGTGGTTTCAGAGCATTTCGGGCTATTTTGAAACTACTATTTGCTGGTGTCTGGTTTCCTTCTTCGCGAACGCGAAGGGACTGCCACGTTCGCGAAGAATGGTAGATGGGGCTGCTGAGTTTATCCTTCACAAACACGACCAAGGCTACACGAACGCGAAGAAGGTAAGGGAGAGTTGGGCCCAAGGCCATTTGGCCTACGCGAACGCGTAGAGGATAACGCAAACGCGATAGGTTTGGGCAGCTGGCTTTCGCGAACGCGATCAGGGGGCGCGAAAGCGGAGAAGGATTTTCTGGGTGTGAAATTTCTGAGCTTCGCGAACGTGAGGGATGTTCTGTGTTCGCGATGAAGGGTCGCCTGGGCATTGTTCTTTTAAAATCGGAGTTTTGGCTCATTTTCACTTTATTTCTTCCATGGGAGCCGATTTTGGAGAAACTTTGGAGTGACATTTTCATCACCAAGCATGAGGTAAGTTATTTATACTAGTTTTGAGTAAATACAAGGTTTATATATATAGATTTAGACAAGGAAATTTGTAGAAATTTGGGGATTTGAGGAAAACCTAGAAATTTGTATTCTTGGATTTATACCACGATATTGGACATGAAATTGAGAGTAAATTATATATTTGAGTTCGTGAGGTTATGGGTAAACTTTATCTTCGAAAAATTTCGGAATCCGGACACATGGGCCCGAGGGCGTTTTTGCCAACTTTTTGATCGGGGTTAGGAATTGTTATAAATTGGATTATTATGAGTAGTTGATCATATATTAATGGATTTGCATAATTATTGTCTAGTTTTGGAGTGTTGTGCATCAATTTGAGTCCTCGGAAGAGCGTGGAATGCTGGTTATGGAACTTCAGAGCGAGGTGAGTCTCATTTCTAACCTTGTAAGAGGCAATTGTCCCCATAGGTAAATTAATTGGATATGTGCTTCTATTTGTGGGGGCTACATATGCACGAGGTGACGAGAGTCCGCGTGTAGCTACTATTATGCTTAAGTCCGGGTATTCTAGAGCCCAAAAGCATGCTTTACTTGTAATATTTGCAACATTGTTGTCAATTAAAAATTCTTAAACACATATCGAATGTATAATAAATTTCTGCAAGGCTAGATATCACTTCTTGACTTTTAAAAGAGAAACTTGTCTTTTCCTGAATAATTGCTCCTTGATGAAGTCTTGATTGACTGTTTGAATATGTTTATCTATTTTGGAACGGGTCAAATGCCTCGGTAGATTAAATAGATGCATCTATGGTTGTCGTTCGACCCTCAGCAGTGCACATTTTACATTTATATTGGATCGGGTCGTACGACCTCGGCATGATATGCGCATGCTTTTATTGTTTGCGTGAGATTTATAAATATTGATATTTGTCTTTCCTGGCCGAAGATAAATTGATAAAAGATGATGAAAATTAAATCTTTGGAAATCCATTATTATTTGGGAAGTTGTTTACCTGCTATTCGGCTTTATGAGTTTATAATTGCTTATAAATCCATGATCTCCTCCCATTTTTACAAATATTATTATTGGACCACTAGTAAGTGTCGAAGTCGACCTCTCGTCTCTACTTCTTTAAGATTAGACGGGATACTCATTGGGTACACATTGTTTTCGTACTCATGCTACACTTGCTGTGCATTTTTGTTGCACAGACACATGCATCTCTAGTGGCCTAGTGGGCATAGCAGCATGGTTGATACAGAGACTTAGGTGAGCTATACTTCTCGAGACGACCTGCAACCAGCAGAGTGTCTTTCAGATTACTGTATTTACTTTCTGTCCAATTTGTATTCTGGACGGTTGTTGTATTATATTGTTTCCTAGAGATAGCTCATGCACCTGTGACACCTGGTTCTTGGATGATTTTGGGATTATTCAATATTAAGTTTGTTAAAGACTTCATGGTTATTTCTGTGAATTCCATTATTTATTATTTAATGTATAAAGAAAATGATTTAAACAAATACTAAAATTGGAATTTAATTAACTTCTTGGTGTTGGCTTGCCTGACAGTGTGTCCGGCGCCATCATGACCCTTAGTGGATTTTAGGTCGTGACATATATGGGTATGACTTGGCTCAGTCCCGTTTTTGTACAGTTATGTTTCTGTTAGAGGTTTGTGGATAGTATATCTAGTTGGGTTGTATGTGGCCTTGTCGGCTTTCAGTTTTAGATGTATAGTTGTCTATAGCACCCTTGCCAGCTCGCCCACTATATTCTGCATGTATACGTACATATGCCTTGATGACAGATTTCCTTAACATATGTTATTTTCGTAATGCAGCAGATGTTATTCAGGTTCATATCTTAGACGCATGCTTAGGGGTGTTTGACAGGTAGGACTCAGGCACCCGTTGCGGCCCATCCGTTTGGGTCGTGACAAGATCCATTGTTGATCATGGACACGAGCATTACCGGAGATTGGGAGCAGTTCTTTTCAGGCCCATCGACGTTGCTGAAGATTGGCCGATCCGAGATGTGGATGGTGGGTGCCGGCTGAGTTATGGCTTATCGTCGACGGGTGTTGTGGATCATTCACAGGAACAGGTATGTTTGTATTACTATTAAATTTAAATTTGTTTTTATCTCATTGATTCGCCATAAATAACTTTATAATTTTCTTATTAAGGCTTCATCCCAACCCATCACGAAGGCCACTTTGTGAGATGCTGGGCAGGATGCGACGGATGCTTATATTCAGGAGACCGACGAGACCATGGTAATAAAAAAAATTTAACTTAACACGTACATTACTAATATATATTTTCATATACTGAGCTGACTTATTCTTTTGTATGTTGCTGATGGACCGACGACCCCTTTTACCGATCCTGCCAGCACTACTGACGATAATACTGCAGCGCATGCTCATAGAAAGAGGCGACATGATGAGGATGATCCTGATAGCGTATCCGGGCAGGATGGGATGCGCCTCAGGCTAGCGGATGCATTGAAGCACACAGGTTGTGGGACACATTGATTTTCTTTTCTTTTTTGTATTTTATGCATGCTATGTAAATATTATTTTATGTAAATAATAACAATAATTTTTATACTTACATAATATGCGCATTATATTTTTATTTCCCCGTTTCTTCTTTATTTTGACACTACAATACAAACACAAACATAGAAACTTAACATAATTTAAATACAGTACAACTAATGAAAACACACGACACAGAAAACATAAAGATAAAGTACTACACTCAACACATACATGTCATTATTTAGTCACCATCGTCTAGTATTCTCTATTCCAACCACTTAAATTTCTCTTCCAGCTTATTTTTTTCTTCTTCCACCTCTTTGAGTTTCTCCTTCAACTCCGCAATTTCTTGTTTATATTCTCGTTCATATTCCCACTGTTTTTTGGTCAAATCATGAAGATACTGCAAAGATTTTTTGTAGCATTCCTGCTCACAGGGTTCATCAAGCCATACCTCAAAGTTGCAAATTTCTTTGTTGTTGCCTCCAAACCTGTTCACACACATCCAGCATCTGCGCCCGACTTGACCGTCATCCCAATAGTCTGCCAACATACAACATTTTCCACATTGGTACATACATGCGGTCAGACATTTGTTAAAGCTAAAAAAACCCTACTTTTATAGAAAGTTTTGCTATTTGTTATGGTTAAGCGCAGAAAACAACTAGAAGGCGCCCGTTATTTATAGACAAGGCAACACACATAACGTAGTATTTAACCGCGCTATATATATTCACATAAAATATAGTATTTAACCGCGCTATGCTTGGCGTATTAAAGATTCTTTCTGATACAAAATAACTTTTTCACAGTCGGACAACTTTTTAGACCAACAAGACAACACACAAAATGTAGTATTTAACCGCGCTATATATATTCACACAAAATACAGTATTTAACTGTGTTATGCTTGGTGTGTTAAAGATTCTTTCTGATATAGAACAACTTTTTTGCAGTCAGGCAACTTTTCCGATCAACAAGACAACACACAAAATATAGTATTTAACCACGCTATATATATTCAGTTATTTATCAAACATCTTCCTCATATGACAATGTAGTTTTCTAATAATTTTAGAGTGAAACTCGAAAGTGAACGTAAAAATTTTCTTTTTTTTAATCATATATTAATGGAGAGAAATACGTAGTGTGTGTTGAGTAAAAATTAATATTAGAAATACGTAGTGTGTTTTTCTAATAGATAACGTAAAAAATTTCTAATATTAATTTTCTTTTTTCAGTTGAGTAAAAATTTTTGAAGAGAAATCAACTCAACATCCAAGTTGAAGTGATTCCCATTGAATATGTCCATTTCACAAACAGATGTGCTAATATATTTACCCACTTTCCATAACCTTGTTTTCTTCTTGGTCACACGTAGCATCCAATGACAAACTATAAACCATCTACGACAAACAACCTTGTATACCTCTGGACTTGACTCCCATACTATCATCTCACGATACTCTCTTACGCTGTTCATTTTACAAGCCCTGGTTAGGCGGGCTTTATCGGGAAAAAACATGCCCTTTGCCAACACTGTTGGTCTAGACTCATCCCACATTGCTAACTGAATCTCATCAAGATCCCTTGTGAAGGCATCCATATCCGGCATATTTGGAAAATTATAAAGGTAGGGAATATGCCTTGAATGAAACGGCATGTGGGACTCGTACACTCTTGGTCTAACGGGAGGTGGAGCATGCTCCCTCGTCAGCTCAGGTTCGACATTCACTTCCTCCTCCTCATCACCCTCGTCAGGGAAGGGTGTGTCATCTCCAGACTCATCTGCATTGTTGTCATAATCACTATTATCTTCCTGACTCTACGTATTTGCCAAATCTCGAGTAAATACGTCGTCTACAGGCAACTGAGTAAGGTCAGGACCATCAAGTTGCTCGTTTTTACTACACAAACAACAAAATAATAAGCTACTCAAATTGATAAATACTATACATATAGCTATATTACTTCACTTACAAGTCGTAATGTATTGACATTCCATGATGGACATTATCATGTTGGTGATGACTTCCGGATGGACCACCATGATCCAACACACCAAAAACGCATATTCCAACTGGGCGTGGGGTCATAACTTGTAAAATTCATATCTGAGGTACCCCATGTGGAATATATGAGTGTTAATACAGATTCAATACAACAAAAATAAATACTGGAACACAAAGGAAAATTGAAGTTTACTAGTCGTCTTGTGGATTATGTAAAGTATGAGAGAAATTATTTCCTCGCTCCTCGTTCGCCCGTGGAGATAAGTTTAGATTCGGTCAAACTCTTTCAACCGGAACCTGTTGGGCTAAAACTGCTCCAGAATAATCACCCTATGATTGAGTGTTATCACTGTTTTGCGCAACATCATTATTGCGAACGACTTCATGCTTCACGTATATTTCCAACATTTTTATCAAAATAAGTTCCCGGTATTCATCCGGAGTCCCCAAAAAATCTCTCAGAGTTTCATCATCCTCGATGTTAAACTCAGTGTAACAAGCAACCCCTTGCGGAGTCACAAAATACAGATATCTTCCGGTTATTTTAAGATTCACCGAACATTTGCTCAACCTCATTTTATTGCATAACAACGATACCAGTCTATCGTACTCCATTGTAAGTGGCAACTTAACATGATTCTATGGAGATAATCTATAGCTCACTAAGTTATTCGTCACCACAACCTCACCCTCCTCCCCAAATATAATGAAACCCTTACTTTTCGCTCTTCAGACATTATGAAAAAAGCTTGAGAATTTAACAATAAGAAAAATTTATCACGAAGTTGGAGTATTTCTGAATGAGTATCCTCAAAACCCTTAACGCATTTAAATAAGGCAATGCCCAATCTGGGGGTCAAATTTTTGGAAGTAAAACGCAATTTAAATAGGCATTTTACATATTTGAATTATTGTAATGTCAGTTAAGCGCAGAAGAGTTATTGGTGAACCTACAAAATAGGTAAAATACGGTAACGAGCCGCACTTTATATACTTGTCTTATCAGTTGTCAGGTAAATCGCGGTTTGTTATCGCGTTTTGTATAAAACGCTGAACCGTATTTTATATAGAATGGTAACTTTTTTTCCACCTAAAATAGTATTTTGAGTCCAAAAGAACCAAAATGCGAATATGAGATGGATTGTGTTTCGATTTGGTCCGAGGATGAAAAAAAGGACTTGGAAAAGGGAATGTATTTCAGCAGTAAAGAAAAGCTAAAGCTGGGGGTGAAGATTTGAAGTTTGCACAAGAATAGAGAGTACAAGGTATTAACGTCATCCAAGCAATTATATTATGGGCTGTAAGATGTAGGTTGTATAATTCATCGGGTTGTCTATGGTTTCTTCGAGGTCGGAAAGTTGGAGAAAACCTTTGAAAGATAGGAAAGTATTGCGGTGAACATAGATGCGAGATTGAAGGGCTTTCTAATGGCCATGCTAATCTAGATGTGAATTTGATTGTAAACCAAATGGGAATAGATCCAACATACTTGGTAGTAGATGTTCTTTCTAAAGTTGACGAAAAGTTTGGTCATATTGTGACATACAGGAAAGCATGGCTTGGGCGTAAACGCGCATTTGAATTGGTATATGGTGACTTCGAGAAATCTTTTAGTGATCTTCTTCGCTTTTTTTGCAGCTTTTCAACCCTTCAATTCCGGTACAGTTGTTAAATAAAAACATGAGGAGTCAATGAGTTCAACAGAGGTAATGACTTTCAAGTTTGTATTTTGGGAATTCGATTGATGGATTCAAGACGAGTCGCCCGATTATTTCAGTAGATGGAACACATACATATGACAAATATGATATTAAATTACTAATTGCTGTTGGAAATGATAACATTCCGCCTCTTGCATTTGCTATTGTTCATAGGGAGTCGAAGAGGCATGGAAGTGATTTTTTAAAAATCTGAGCACTCATAAAGGACAGAAAAGATATATGCGTGATATCTGATCGGGCAAAAGAAATCTTGACTAGTTTGCCGGAATTGCGTCGATGGCGGGATTCTAGTCACTTATCCGATATATCCAACGATCGAGGAGGGAAAAGGACTTCCAAAAAGATTACCACAGACATTGGATTGTTTAGTGCCACATTGTTGCTGAGACACAAGTGCTACATTTAACTTTACCCAAAAAATTCAAGACTCGATTGATAACTAGGGACTGTCTCGATGAGGATGAAGATGAGGAAGAAGGAAAAGAAGAAGGCGACGAAGGAGAAGAAGAAGGGAAGATGAAGACATAGAGGGTGTTTGGCTTAGCTTATAAGCACTTTTTTGGCTTATCTATGCGTTTGGTAAAATTAAAAGTGCTTATAAGTTAAGTGCTTATAAGCCAAAAATAAGCCAAAAGTCATAAGTTGGTCTCCCACAACTTATCAAATTTCAGCTTATAAGCACTTTAGGTTTGACCAAAACATTTACTATTTTATCCATAAAATACTTCTTTCTAAAACAAAACTCTTCGTATACCTAGTTCTTCAGCTGCTTATTATTAATTTCATCACTTTTATCCAAACACGTAACTGCTTATTTTTTAAATCAACTTTAGCACTTAAAAGTGATTTTCAGCATCTTATGCTTATAAGCTACTCTAAATCAGCTAAGCCAAACGGGCTCATAGTACTGCCGACAGTGAGGAAGTAATAGTCTGTTTGGCCAAGCTTCTTTTTGGCCAAAAGTGTTTTTTTTTTTTTGCCAAAAGCACTTTTGGCGAAAAATTGAGATGTTTGACCAAGCTTTTGGAAGGAAAAAAAGTGCTTTCGAGGAGAAACAGAAGCAGTTTTGGAGAAGCAGAAAAAAGTAACTTATCTCCAAAAGCACTTTTTTGATAAGCACTTTTGAGAAAAATACACTTAGAAGCAGTTTTTTAAAGCTTGGTCAAACACTAATTGCTGTTCAGAAGTGTTTTTCAAACTAATTAGCCAAATATAAACTGTTTCTCACCAAAAGTACTTTTGAAAAAAACACTTTTCAAAATAAGCTGATTTTTACAGCTTGGGCAAGCGGGGTATAAGTCTTTACAAAGCTTATCCCTTTAAGTTTACCCAATGAACAATGTCGCGTAGATGACAAATTTCCTAAATTTTTACTAGTTTAGTGGAGTAGTATTTTAACCAAGAAAAAAAAGTTTGTTCAATGCTTATCTTTATTAATTAGTAAATCACTTCATCCGTGCAAATTATCTCCATAAGTCAAGATAATCTCCTATGAACTAGTCCAATAATTTTTTTTTTAAAGTAATGACAATCCAACGACAACGATTTATACCTCCGTTGCATTGAAAACGTTAGTGGAGGTTACGTTATAATATAACTTTTAAAAATTTAAGCAGCAAGATAAAAATGTCACTGACAGGCACGATTAATTTGTGTATGTATCCAGCAAAAACGATTTATACCTCCGTTTAATCCGTCAGCTGTTACTTTTTTCTATTAAAATTTTTGAATAAAATATTTTCTATTTTGTTACCGAGAAATACGTTTATATTATTTTGGTTAAATTTAAAAAAAAAAACATACTAGTTTGGTTAAGTGACTTAAATAGTGGGTTATTTAGGTTAAAAATTCCTAATTTCTGAACTTTGATGTAGCACAGGGCCTTTCACCGGGTTCATTACCGAAGAAATGACCAAGCTGACAAAGCCGCAAAAAAGCCGAAAGAGGAAAAATTCCGAAGACCAATGTTCACCTTCTCCATGTTCGTCTTCAAAATCATCGAAAACGGCTAAACTTACCACCGCTTCCTCCAATGACAGTGAGCCATTCCCCGATTTCCATCGGCCCACGCCAGAGGAATGCCGAACTGTGAGGGATGATCTCTTGGCCGTCCATGGTTTCCCCAAAGAATTCATCAAGTACCGCAAGCAAAGATCACTCAATCATGATAATAACATTGGAGATGAAGATGATCATAGTGGTATTGATCCCTGTAAAGAGAGTGTACTGGACGGTCTAATAAGCACCATTTTGTCGCAGAACACCACTGAAGCTAACTCTCAGAGGGCTTTTGCTTCCCTCAAATCCTCTTTTCCAACATGGGAATCTGTAAGCTTTTATTTCAAATTAAGTTACTCCATTAATTCAATTTCTTCATACATGCTTGCAGAGGCGGATCCAGAATTTAGAGGTTGTCGGTGCCACTCTTTGTGTACACCATATATTTACCTCTAGCCAGAGGCGGATCCAGAATTTAGAGGTTGCGGATACACATATTTACCTCTAGCCACAAAGACTAAATAGAAAGGGCGGGTCGATTCGATATGGTTTTTGTTACTCTGATTAGGTTTTAAGCCTTTTATTCACATACATAAACAAATAAGTTCGATTTTGTCTAGTTACTTTATTTTCAAGCTTAAATTTGAATTATATTGTGAAAGGAAATTGCACAGAAAAAAATTTAATGAAAGAGCACCTCCAATTATAAAATTTGCTTAAAAATAGCTTAACGACTACAAATTGTTTGTTTAACTAGATTAATTTACCTTCCGTATTCTCGAGTTTATTTTTTAATCTTAATTCCCAAGTTTATATAGCAATTCTTTGCAAAGCAAAAGCTTCAAATTTTCAATATACGAGAATCAACTCAAAAATGAATATATATAGAATAATGTCGCGTCATCCAAAAAAGAAGATACTATCTATTAACTAAAATCAATTCAAATGACTTATGGAAAGAAATAGTCTGAAGTAAACATATTAGTAGAGAAGAAAAGGAAGGTTATGCAAAGATTTTTTTTTTAAAAGAAAGGAAGAAGCAGAAAAGAAGAAGAAGAAGAAGAAGAAAATTAGAGAGGGAGATATAGTAAATAAAAGGAAGAAAAGAGAGGTGAGGCTTAGAGAAGGAAACAAAGAATAAAAAAGAATAGAAACAAGGAAATTGAAACGCAGCAGGCATCAGCAGCGAGTTAATACGTCCATAGAGATTCGACCTCGGGTTCCGTAGGAACAAAAAGACTTCAAAGTCTTCGCTGAACAAGTGGCACCTGACTCTCCTTTTTGCATTGGGGGTGGCACTTAAGTTATATATCCGTTTTGTACTAGATATATAGATACATTTTCAAATTTTAGCCGAAGCGTGCGGGTGCCATACCACCCCTACCTCTCCAGGTAGATCCGCCCCTGCATGCTTGCTTTATTATGGATAAGGATTTGATTAACCAAAGACAGTATTTTTACTTTAAGTTTATAATGGTAACTCTTCCTCTGACTAAACCCCTTCTGAGGTGCTTTTCGTCTATTTTAGGATTTTGCGTTTTTTACATTTTATGTTGGCTCATAGGATTTTACCTGATTCGTGTTACATTGCAAGTGTAGGTACTGGCTGATCCATTTTGTTTTTTATATGGTGCTTTACTTGTTAGTGATGAACAAGAATGATTAATGCTGGTTAGTAAGCTTAGTACTAGCTTTTTGTACTATCGCTCTCTATAAGTTTAGTTTTGGGCAGGGTTTTGGTCTCAATTTTCATTTAAAACCAAGAATGTTCATGTATTTTCTTGACTACTCTATAATTGATTTATTGTGCACCAATGAAATGGATAAACTTTGCCACTTCGGACCAGCTTATTTGTGCAATTTTATCTTCAAATGCCTAGGTTCTCGCTGCTGATGCAAAGCTTGTTGAAGATGCCATAAGATGTGGAGGTTTAGCACCCACCAAAACTTCTTGTATCAAGGGAATATTGAGTTCATTGTTTCAGAAAAAAGGAAATCTGTGCTTGGAGTACTTGAGAGAACTATCTATAGAGGAAATCAAAAGGGAACTCTCTTGTTTCAGAGGGATTGGCCCCAAAACGGTAACTTGTGCTCAGTTTTCCTTGAAATTTTGCTTATGGAATAAATGGACCGTGCTTAAGTCCAATATGAGTTGAGTTTGGATTTGGATATTGATATGCGTATGCCTATTTGTCAGTATCAGTAACTGTTATTTTCGGTATTACTCGTCTCTTAGAGATGCACAAGTTCCTATTGGCATATTAATTGAACAACCATGCCTGGATTCAGATAAAAAAAAATAACATTTTCACATTTCTTCTCTTCATGTTGATAACTTGACAGCGGCACCTCTGTAAATAGAAAATGAGGACCTTGTTCCTCTTTGTTATTTGTCCTCCTCAGAACTATGAAAACTTACTAGGAGATTCTTTATTATTACAAGAAAAATATTAATTTTTTGGAGAAGTTCATTTTTAAGCTATAAAAATGCCTTTATAGTGTATTCCTACACTATTTGAGATACCCACCTTCTGCTCTGTTCTATTCGTGGTACCTCAGAAACTGCAATTGCTTCCAAGCTTTTCTGATGTCAATGCTTTGTCCACCCTCTACTGCATGCAATGTTATCAAAGGCGAAAAGCTCAAAGAAGCTCTATGGCCTTTTGGGGCTTTAAGCGCAAAGCGCAAATAAAGTGTGGACTTTAATGAAAAAAACGCACGAATGGAGAAAAACTACAAATATGTATGTGTAGTCCAAGACTAATATCTATAAGCATGAATACCAAATATACGAACACAGAAATTGAAGAAATTTTACAATAAAGTTGAATATCAATTGTTTAGTGTCGCCTCTTGATGACAACATTGAAGCGCACGCTAAGTGAGGCGAAACGCTTAACATGTTTTGACCCTCGCTTCAGGGCTTAAGCGCGCCTTTGATAACATTGATTGCATATTTGGGTTGATTACCATGCTTTAAAGTAATAACCTTTTTTTTATAGGGTGAGGGGTGGGTGTGGGGCTAATTTTTTGGTGCCTTCAAGCAAAGAGAATTTTTCTCCTTGTCTCTTTTCAGAAGAGTAAATAAGTGGTAGAGAATTCTCGATCACACTTCTTTTTCTTGCTATAATTGTTTACAACCCAAGTTTTGTAGAATAAAATATATATTTGTTTACAATCCAAGTCCCACCTTACCATGAGGGACGAGAGTGACGTGGGCAGAGTGGGGTGGGAGTCCTATAAACTATAATGACTTTGGTGAACCTCCACTTTCCTTCCATCCCTTAAACCTTTCGAGCCAATATTAAGCATCAAATGGTTAACTTTACAGGAGTTCTTTCAGTTTGACATGAGAAATAGGCTCTAAACAACTATCTCCCTCTGCTCTTGGAAGTTGAAGTCAGAACCGCTTAGCAAGCCTTTTCATTGTTCGTAATGTCTGATGTATTACTTATAAAAGGAAAATGAATAATTAATATCTAGTGGAGTCTCCACTAGTCTTAGAACTTCCTAGTGCTTAGAATAATTGTAGTGCCTGTATGAGAAGTACCAAACCAGACATGACTTGACTTTTGTGTCTGAAGCGAAAACTTGAAATTTCAAAATTTTGGGGACTTGCAAGAATTGCTCACGTTATGGATCCCAATTAACTTGTTATGCTTAGATGAGAAATGAAAAAGGAATAAGAAAAGATAACATTGTAAGAAAGAGATTATGATTCTTACTCTGCGAAAGGAAAATGCAAAATTACATTGCAAGAGTTCACTAGATCTTAAGAAAGAATCTATATAGTGCTGCCATATTATAATAGTTCTAAAAGTCCAACTCTCCCAATTAAATTGTTTTTATGCTTAGATGCGAAATGAAAAAGGAAAAAGAAAAGATAAGAAGACTTGACCAAATGACCGGGAATTAGAAGGAGAGCCAAGGAACACCAGTAAAGAAGAAAAGCAAGAGGGAGATCGAAGAGAAGAAGAGAACCTGAAGCAGCTGAGAGCAATAGCAAAACTTAGAGTTGATTTGGTTTCCAAGTCTCGTCACACGCACCCAGTGCATGGAAGATATGTTTGTCTGAAATGGAGGACATAGGTGTTGTTACCTTCTAAAAAATAGCGGGTATGGTTGTGCAAAAAACAATAATGACGACAGATTAGAAAATGCTTCAGACACGTGGCAAAGATTTATTCAAAGCGTCTGTGTCCTTAAAATGTCTGACTCCCATATTTGACTTTAAAAATGTTGGTTGTGCATACCAGTGATGGGGAAAAATTTAAGGTGTATGCTAATGGTGGTGTTTGCAAACTGAAAGATCTTATCACCGGCAACCTTTGTAATTGGTCTTTTACCAGCTGCTGTGATTCTAACAATATGCAATTGATGCAGGTTGCATGTGTCTTGATGTTCCATCTTCAGCGAGATGATTTTCCAGTGGACACACATGTGAGTTTCACCTTAAAAGACTTATTGCCTGTTCAAAGTACTCGCCTAACATTCAAAACTTACTACAGATTTTTCAGATTGCAAAGACTCTTCGTTGGGTACCCACTGCAGCTGATGTAAAAAAGACATATCTTCATCTGAATCGGCGAATTCCTGATGAACTAAAGTTTGACATTAATTGTCTCATTTATACCCATGGTAAGGTCTGTAGAGAATGCTCTGGAAAAGGTTCTGACAAACCCAAAAAGGAACACAGTGACAAACTTTGCCCATTACTGTGCCAAAGTTCTAATGCAATATGAAACCAAATTATGAACTCTATGCATCTATTCTGTGTACATGAGGTTTTTGCTTTCTTTTTTGTTCTCTTTCATGATCCCTGAACTCTATGCATCTATTCGTGTACATGATGTTTTTGCATTCTTTTTTAGTCTCTTCCATGATCACTTCACTTTTGGTGCTGCATTTGGGTCCTGTATTTAAAGATTAAATAGGAAAATTAATTACTTCTTGTCTTTGGACCACTTCTTAGAGAAAACAGGTCAAGTCTATCTATTTTCAGTAGTGATTTGTAATGCGTCTACACCTAGTATATGCGTAAATGCCTAATTATATCCTCTGGTCATTCTGCCTTTGTTGTGTTTTTCACCCCCTTATTATGGAATAGAACTTTTTTGTAAATTGAGTGAGAAGAATGGGATGGGGCTTGAGATGATTGGTGATAAGGACCAAATAAAATGTGGTATTACAACACATTCCATTAGGTTTCTGAAATGGCAAAAAAGCTCCAAAGATGTGGTCCATTTAGCCAACTTGGGTATATGGAAACAAAAAACTTTTGCTTGCTAATGCTAATATATGCCAATCACTTGCTTTAGCTGTAAATCTGTTTTTCTAGGTGCTGGATACAAATTTATTATGCTCAAACCAGATATGCTCAGATCTAATTGGTGACATTGATTAAAAGATTTGCTTCTCTCATTATCCACTTCAGAATTTATCTTATTTTTCTTGTAATCAAAAAGTGATCTCATATGCTTTTGACAAGAAATAATAACCGGATTCCGTAGAAATTTAAATGTAATTCTCAATCTTAAATTAGGATGGGAGTTTAGATGAAAACCATTATGCAGCTTACAAGCTGTGGTGCTGGTTTCTTTTTTGAGGATGTGGTCACATCTTGTACGAGTCTATAAAAACATCGATTATCAAGTTTGCTACCTTCTGGTGCAAGTTTTGTGCTACTAAGTTACCTTAAGAGGTGATATTTCTGAGTGAAGCCCGAGAAAACTAATGACATGTCTAGGAAAAAAAACAGAAAGAATAACTAATGGCATGTACTGGAAAATAAAGATAAAGTGGAAAAAGTCCTAATTCAGTAATGCACTAGGGCTCCTTGTTCTAACTTTATGTGAATCTTTTCATTATATAATGATTTAGTTGGATATGCATGACTGTGACATGTTCTTTTGGTGGTTCTACTGCTCTCCTATAAATGTACCATTACAAAACATTTGGCATGCCGGGAACTTTTCAGTCCAATGGATGAGGCAGTGTACCAAAAATCCACCAACTTTAATCTCCTTTCAACCAGAAAGAATGGAACAGATATTCTCTGTTGCAAAACTACTGCTTCAGATAAAAAGCTTAGGATTTTCGGCTTTGAGGTAAATCCTTGTCTGAAGGATAGCATTTGTTCAAGATCTGAAAGACACGAGAGTGTAAGCTCCTCAGAAACATTTATGGATGAAACACCAGAGGAAAAACCTTCCATCTGTCTGAATTCCTCTGGTATAGTTCTCCCCAACCCAAATGAGAACCTCAGAAAATTGAATGTCTCAGCTGTGATGGAGCTTAAATATGAGTGCCACTTCTGTTTGAAAAGGTTTTTAAACTCACGGGCACTGGGAGGTCATCAAAATGCCCATCGAAAAGAGAGGTTGAAGAAGAAAAGAATGGATCTTGAAGCAAAAATGGCTAGTAGCTCTATGTTCTACCTTAATCCTATTATCATAAACAATGGAATTATGTACCCTTACTCTTCCTATGTTCCCACCATTGTCTGCGGAAGTTCACATATCAGATTCAGCTCTGTGTATAACTGTCAGAACGACACTAATCCCCCATATTTTACTGTTGATGGTTCTCCTGGTGAACTATATTTGCAGAATAACGTTTTACCGTGATTCAGGGTGGTGAGTTTAGAGGGAGAGATCCCTTGTAATCGTGCCCTCTACTTCCTGAGCATTAAGTAGTTTGCTGGAAAGTTGCTGTCATCTAAAAGTGGTGTGCTAGTAGCCTTTGAATATGCTCATGTTTTATCAGACAAGGATATAGCAGCTGGTTGTACTAACACTACATTTTTCTTATTTTGAATATATCCTGTTTTGGATTTAATATATTCTTATTACTACTTTATGTTTACGGTTCGGGACCACCACTAAAATAAAAGTTCAAGAAAACCCTTAGACAAAATCCATCTTACTTGTCGAACTTTCCTTTTACGAATTTTTAAATTAAAAGAATGCGAGGTTGGCTTTAATCGAAAAAGGAGCAGCTAGCACTATGGTTAACATAATACTTCAGTTGGACATTTACAACTGAGATAATTTAGGAAAAGGGAATAAAATAAAAAATTAGAGAAAGCAAATTTTCATTCATAGATAGGCTCTAAATACAATGCAAAAGGACGACAATCTGGAATTCTCTAACAAACCTACTCATCAGTTGACACATGTCCCTTCTCTAGAACCATCTAGTAGCTGGACTTAATTAAATAACAAAAATAGCTAAGCTAATGCTAAGAACACGGGTCACTACTACTTGGGCTGAAAACACAAAGAAAGTCCATTGCAATATGTTCCCAGGGTATAGGCAGAGGTTGTAAAAGACCCTGGTATGCCACACTTTCCCCTTTGTTGCGTTGACAACTTCACATTCTCTGATTTGGTCTTTCACGTCTTGTAATAAAGTCGGCCAATAAAACACTGCTCGTAGTCTCTGTTGAGTTGCATGAATCCCTGTATGACCTCCCCATGGAGTAAAATGCATTTCTGTTATTAATCTTTGTCTGAGGAAACCATTGGTTCCCACCTAAATTTTTCCATCATGTCTCAGAATACCATATTGTAACTGAGTACCAGGGACTACTGCTGGATCCAAACTTAATTGCATAATCAAGTTTTGGGCTATAGCATCATCTTGGTAGCTGTTCGTCACCTCTTCAGTCCACTTGGGCTGGACAATGGTCAGCCCACAACAATTACCTTCCTCAAATTTTCTGGACAAAGCATCCGCAACTATATTTTCCACCCCTTGCGGTATTGGATTTCATAATCCAAGCCTAATAACTTAGTAATTCTTTTATGTTGTAGTGTAGTAGTAATCCTCTGCTCTTTAAGGGATTTGAGGCTAAAATAATCTGTTTTTATCACAAAATGACTGGGTTGCAAGTAATGTTTCCACTTTTCAACTGCATGTAATAGGGCCACCAATTCTTTTTCATATGTAGACAAGCCCAAATACTTAGGACTCAAAGTCTGACTAATGAATGTGATTGGCCTCCCATTTTGCATTAAAACGGCTCCAACATCCTTGCCACTAGCATGTACTTCGACGACGAAGGGTATTGTGAAGTTAGGCAATGCTAAGACGGGAGCTTGGACCATGGCCTGCTTTAAATCTTCAAATGCTTGTGTAGCCTCCATGGTCCAACAAAAATTTTCTTTCTTAAGCAAATTAGTCAAAGGTTTACTTATGATAGCGAAATTTTTGATGAACCGCCTATAGTAACCGGTGAGGCCTAGAAATACTCTCAGCTCTTTCACTGATTTGGGTTGAGCCCAGTTCACCATGGCTTCAATTTTTGCCTCATCAGTGCTTACTCTTTCATGTGAAATGATATGGCCCAAATATTCTACTTTGTTCTGCCCAAAACTACATTTGGATCACTTAACAAACAATTGATTAGCCCTCAACAGGTCGAATACCAACTGCAAATGACTCACATGATCACCTAAAGAAGTGCTATAAATTAGTATATCGTCGAAGAAGACTAGAATAAACTGACGTAGAAATGGGCCAAAAAATTGGTCCATCAAGGCCTAGAATGTAGCTGGGGAATTGGTTAGCCCAAAAGGCATGACCTTGAACTCCCAAAGCCCGTGGTGTGTTCTAAACATAGTTTTAAACTCATCTCCCTTCCTCATGCGAATTTGATGGTATCCCGACCATAAATCAAGTTTAGAATAAAATTTTGCCCCATGGAGTTCATCTAATAAATCTTCCACTACTGGAAGTGGGTACTTATTTTTCACCGTAATATCATTTAGCTTTCTGTATTCCATACACATTTTTCAAGATGAGTCTTTTTTCTTGACCAAAAGCACAGGAGAGGCAAAAAGGGGAAAGACGCTTAGTGACAGTTTGCTCCTTTAGCATCTATGCAATCATATCTTCTATGGCATTCTTTTGTTCAAAAGAATAACAATAGGGTCTTAAGTTGATGGGCTTTGCTCCTGGTAACAGTTCAATAGCATGGTCACATTCTCTGACCGGAGGCAGCCCTTTGGGCTCTTGAAAAACGTCTTCAAATTGGCCCAATAATCTCCCTTGGAATTTCCTCAGCCTTCTCTATTGGCCCAATTAAAGACAATTGGGCCATGAAATTGCATTGACATTTTCTTAACAACTTGGAGATTACCTTGACGTTAACATTAGTCACATTTTCGCTATATGTCACTCCAAACAATGTCACTACCTCAGTACCATATCTGAAGGAAATAATAGAAGGTCTGCTATGAATGACAATCGGTGTTACTGAGTCAATCCAAACCATTCCTAGTACAATATCACACCCACCCACTTTAAATAGCCTCAATTCAAAATTGAACTCCAACTTGTGCATTTGCCACTTGAATGCCTTGCAAGTTTGTGTAGCTCTTCCATATTGACCATTCGCTACTCGAATTTTCATGGGTCGAATCAGTTCTTCTATCTTTGTAGAGGTCGCTTTTGCTACTTGTGGGTCCATAAACTGTGGATGGATCCACAATCGATTAATACCATTATCTTTACTCCTTTGACCCACCTAACAATTCTGACTATTTTTTGGGGCTTTATTATGGACCAACATAGCTGCAAGACTCACCTTTCCTTAGTCTTGGTCTTGGGCCTCAACTTCTACTACCTCAGGCTGCTCCTCACTATTTTCAACAACATCAACAAATTCTTTAGCTTCCATAGCATTAAGGGCCTTATTCTTGCATTGATGGCCAGGATGATATTTGGCATAACATTTGTAACACAGATTCCTCTCCCTCAACTATTCTAGAGCCATTCCTGGGTTAAGGTTTCTTGTGTTCACAATGATTGGAGCATTTCCAGGGTACGTAATGGGAGGGGCAATTTTGGCTGGATATTGGGCTGGTTTTTGAAAGGTTTTGGTGGTGGTGGCTAATTGCTTGGAAAGTGCATTGAAGGATTTTTCATGTAACTTGGCTTTTCTACATGCGTCCATCAGCGTCCTTGGTTGAGCATCTTGGACTAAGGGTTGAATATCGGATCTCAATCCACCGACAAAACATAACACATAATATGCTTCATGGACGTAAGGGTTTATTAAAACTAATAGACACCTTAGCTCCTCAAAACGCCTTTTATAAGTTTCAACATTTGAAGTTTGCACCAATCGATAAACTCAGCAACAATATCCATATGCATATTATTACCAAATCTTTGACATATATCAAATCAAAACTCGGCCCATGTTACCTTACCACCATGGTCCATCACATAACTGTCGAACCAATTATCTACGTAATCACGCAAATAAATGGCCACGTATGTCATCTTTTATTCATCGGTAACTTGATAAAAATCGAAAAATTTATCATAATGTCGAAGCCAACTCCTCGTATTTAACTCATCAAACTCGGGGAATGATAACTTGGCTTTTGGAGCTTAGACACAAAGCCACTTGACTTTGGCCCAACTTGGTTTGGAGGGGCCCAACTAGTATTATTGGGTTGAAACAATCCAAAAGGAACAAGGGAAGTTGGTGCAGGGCTAATGGGGATATGAGGGGATGAGAATAAGAACTTGAGTAAAAAAAAATAATGGTACTAGTCACATGGTGCGCTGATGAGAATGATAGGTTTTATGTGTAATAGGGTTGTGTTGACATGGGATATGGACTGGATATCGGAAGAAAAAGCTGGGTGGTTGTAGGATATGAGCTGGTTGCTGGAATAAATGGTTGAGTGGACAGGGGATAGGAGTTATTTGTGGGTCGAAAAGCAGTGGCAGCAAGGTTAAGAGTTTGGTTTCCAGCTTCCGACAACGACATCGAAAGAGCTGGTAATTGCTTAGAACGGAGCGGGGTTATCACTTTGGCCCCTAGTTGACTCAAAGAGACTTGGGGTAAAGGAGAAAGGTTGGTATTACGTAGATTACTTCCCACTAATGGCTGAGCTCCCTCCACAAATACCACCATCATGTGACCTTGCTGACGATGATGGTTCCAAGCTTTGATTACTTATTTTGATCGATATATCCTCGATTCTCCTCGTCGTGTCAGTCATCTCTACTATTTTTGATTCGAAACCAGTTTGTTTCTCTTCGAATTTATCCATCCGTTTACCTGATTCTTCTATAAACTATTAAAGCTGAGCTTCAACCATCCGAAGCCCATCGTCTCCGGTGAGACTTCGTTGTTTATCTACCATCAGTCCGTTGCCAGTGACGGACGCTCTGATACCAAAATTGTAGCAGTTTTATTGATATTGAGATAATTTAGGAAAATAAAATAAAATAAAAAATTAAAGAAAGCAAATTTTCAGTCATAGATAGGCTCTGAATACAATGCAAAAGGACTAATATAGAGCTAAAAGGACGACAATCTGGAATTCCTAACAAACCTACTCATCATTTGACACCTGTCCTGTCACGACCCATTTTCTGAACAAGCCGAGACCGGCACTCGATCACTAAACATGACCGAGCGAACCATCTCTGCTTATAAACCCTATTATAACTCCAAACTTTATAAGCAACAAAGCAATACTCTAAACAAATACTTTTGATTAATTCAAATATTTAAATAAATCAACTCCAAAGCTTTATTCGTAGTAACTATTGAATTACTGCTAAGTTATTATAAAATAACATCTGAATCTCAACCCAATGACTATGTCCATGAAGCCTCTACTGATAAACTGACGCACTGCTCAGGACATGAGATTTCCTAGCTAGTTCTCTAAATAAACAAAGAAATAGCTAAATGAAGATGACTCTAAGAATACTCCACGAACAAAAGCGAAGCTCACCAATATCACTGGAAGAGAAGGAAGTCCTAACTCGTAGCCTGCTCGCCTACAAATTCGGTTCCTACGTTGTGCCGCAGACCAACGTAGGTTCCCAAAAGAGAGCGTCAGTACCATCCATTGTACTCAGTGAGTCTCAACAACAGGGGGAGAAACTTTAATAACATATACATTACGAGCAAAGGTTCTAAATGCATGTAAAACATAAAGCTTATAAGAATAATTCTAAAATAATTGCATAATAGCAATTTATGAATATTCTAAAAGAAATTCTTTTCTTTTTCTTTCTTTAAAAAAAATACTTCACTTTATACTTTGGGAGTTCCAACTATCCTGACTTAATTCTGTCTCAGTCACCGTGTGATCGGCACGGGTTCGATCCCAACCTGATCGAATAGGCCCAATCCACGAGGTGTCACTCGTTTCATGGTTCTCAGCGCTCATGTATCATACCTTAGCATGGCTAAGTAAATTCTCAGCAACGAGACCCTCGGCTCGTGTGCTCCCTACTTTGGAACAAGTAGTTTCAGGAAGTCAACGCCTTGGTCAGGACCCTCGGCCTGGACGATGACCCCTTCTCAGAATAAAGGATACTCCCCAAAAATCTTTTCTTTCTAAAACTTCTTCTTGTGACTTTTCAAGTCTAAATCTTTTCTTTATAGAACATTATGTACATGCTCATATTGGTGTCCTTAAATGTAAAGCATGGCATAAGAATGAAATAAACATATAAAAATATTTCTAAAGATTCTTTCTTCTTCATAATTTTCAACATGAAAACAGCATGTAAGAATAACACAACAATCTGAAAATTTTAAGCACATATAGCATAATAGATCATCTAAACTTTTGCTAGAACAATTCTAAATTAATGGGTACTCACTCGTTCTAATTAAATAAAGATAAACTCTTTTAAGCAATTTATCAAACACCTTGTATGCGTGCTTTTGTGAGTTAAACCACTTTAGTAAAAGATTATATCAACTTACCTCAAAACTTCTCGAGCCAATACGTAACCCCAGTTCAATTGACACCAGTCAAACAATCGATTCTAAAATAACCAGTACGTTTTAATCAATTTTTTTAAGGTACTACACTAAAATATGGAATTTATTGTTGATATAGAGGAAGAAGGGAATTAACTATTCTATTCTTATCTATTACTATTGTAGAGTAATTGACAACAGAGGATTTTACATACCTGAGTTCAAGAATTAGTGATTTGTAAGAAATCCTAGATTTTTCCGTTGCCTGTGTGATAAATGGAGCCTCTGTTTCGTGAGGAACGATTCTTTTCTTTTTTTTAGCTTTTGCTTTCCGTCCTTTTTGATAACGTTCTGCCTCTCTTTTAAGGCTTGGGGGCTATTGTTTCAAACAGCCCTCTTTATGGGCTTTTAAGCCTTTTTCCATTTTTTTTAAATTACTACTAACTAATGATACCTTTTTTTTTGAAAATTAATAATATTAAAACAACTGATATTTTCCTAATTGTATATCCAGTTATATATAGGCAAGATAAAATAATAAAAATAGTAATAAATTAGTTCTATAGTTAGCGTGTCTCGAAACTTTTATAAATTTGGGGAGTGTTACAATCTTCCCTCCTTAAAAACATTCGTCCTCGAATGTTGCTAAGGCCTTATTCTTAAGCTAACAATCATTCTTTAGGTCCTTGAACCTCTTAAATTTTCTTAGCACTACCCACTCTCCCAAGGGACTCAAAAATTTGGCTAACTCCCTAAATTTTCAAAAATTTCGGCAGAGTTTCTCTTGTAAATTGGTCTATCCAAAAAAATTATCCTTGTCACAAATACCACAACTACATCAACAACAACCAATAATGCCATAACAGGCCATTCATAGGCACCATACGCAGCTCATAAATTAATAACTCACACTCCGGCAAGGAGGTACTACAATAACTAACAAGAATCTAAAGCACAACAACTTTAGCACAAGTAAATCACTTTAATGAATTAAATATACTACAGCATAAACTAAATTACTACAACAGCTAAGTATAATCTTGGAAGGACAGAAACATTTGCTAACTTGTATTTAATAAATGAAATATAAATGTCAAACCAAACTTAGGTTCACATACCTTTTTCCTCAAATAAATATGGATATTGCTTTCTCATATCTTCCTCGACCTCCCATGTAGCCTCTTTTGAATCATGATTACTCCACAAAACTTTTACCGATGCTAAATCTTTTGTTCTCAACTTTCTTACTTGCCTATCGAGAATTTCTATAGGTACCTCTTCATAAGTCAAGCCTTCTTTAATTTCTATGGTATCGGCAGGTATTATATGCGACTCATCATGAATGTACTTTCTAAGCATAGACACATGAAATACATGATGAACAAAGGACAACTCAATGGGTAGTGCTAGCTTATAAGCCACGTTTCCTTTCTTTTCTAGAATTTCATAAGGTCCGATAAATCTAGGGCTAAGTTTCCCTTTCTTACCAAACCTCATAACTCCTTTCATTGGTGAAACTTTCAAAAACACCTTATCACCAACCATGAACTCTAACTCACGATACCTCTTGTCAGAATAAGACTTTTGACGACTCTAAGCCGCTTTAAGTCTTTCTCTAATTAGCTGAACTTTCTCCAAGGCCTCACAAACAAACTCTGGACCAATCAACGACAACTCTGCTGGTTCATTGGAGACCTACATCTCCGCCCATACAATGCTTCATAAGGAGCCATATTAATGCTGGCTTGATAGCTGTTATTGTAAGCAAATTCTATAAGTGGCAAGTGATCATCCCAATTACCTCCAAAATCTATAACACATGCACGCAGCATATCTTCGAGAGTCTGAATGGTCCTTTCTTCCTGGCCATCGGTCTGTGGATGGAAAGCAGTGCTTAAGTTGACCTTGGTACCTAATCTTTTCTGAAATGCCTGCCAAAAATATGCCGTGAACTGAGGGCCTCTGTCAGATATGATTGAAACTAGAGTACCATACAATCAGACTATTTCTTTGATGTACAACTGCACATACTGCTCTGCAGAATCTGTCGTCTTTACTGGTAGGAAATGTGCGGACTTTGTCAGTCGGTCTACAATAACCCAGATTGAATCATGCTTACGGTATGTGCGAGGTAGACCTACTACGAAATCCATATTAATCATCTCCCACTTCCACTGTGGTATCTCTATGTCTTGAGCTAGGCCACCAGGCCTCTGATGCTCGGCTTTGACTTGCTGGCAATTTAAACATTTAGCCACATGATCTGCTACTTGTTTCTTCATGCCTTTCCACCAATACAACTCTTTCAAATCTAGATACATTTTGGTAGCACCTGGGTGGATAGAGTACCTCGAACTGTGAGCTTCCTCCATTATGGCCTTCCTAAGACCATCTACATCAGGCACACATAACCGATCATTCAACTTCAAAACTCAGTCACTTCCTAAAGTGAAAGTAGTGATTTCTTTGCTTCTGACTCCTTCTTTTAATTTCACTAAGTACGGATCTTCGTCTTGCTTAGCCTTAACATGCGTAACAAGGGAGGATTGCACTAAGGCATAAGCAGTTATATCTCCTTCTTCGGTCTCATCCAATCTAATTCTATCATTTGCTAGTTTTTTGAATTTCTCGACCCAAAGATCGCCTTTGTACTGCAAGATGGGCCAAGACACCCATTGACTTTCTACTAAGTGCATCTGCTACCACATTAGCTTTGCCCGGGTGATAGAAGATATTGATGTCATAATCTTTCAATAGCTCGAGCCACCTTCTCTGTCTCAAATTTAGTTCTTTTTGCTTGAAAATGTACTGGAGGCTTTTGTGGTCTATAAACACTTCAGAATGCTCGCCATAAAGGTAATGTCGCCATATCTTTAATGCAAACACCACTGCTGCGAGCTCTAAGTCGTGTGTAGGGTAGTTCTTTTCATGATTCTTTAACTGCCTGGAAGCATAAGCAATAACTTTTCCATTTTGCATAAGAACACAACCAAGGCCCACTCTGGAGGCATCACAATACACTGTGAACCCACCCGAACCTGTCGGCAAGGTTAATACAGGTGCAGTGGTCAACCTCTTCTTTAACTCTTGAAAACTCTGCTCACAAGCGTCTGACCATTGGAACTTAACTGCTTTCTGAGTCAACTTAGTTAATGGAGCTGCAAGTAAGGAAAACCCCTCTACAAACCTTCTATATTAGCCAGCTAACCCCAAGAAACTCCTAATTTCGGTTGGCGTTGTCGGCCTAGGCCAGTTCTTGACTGCTTCTATCTTCTGAGGGACTACTTTTATTCTTTCACTAGATATCACGTGGCCTAAGAATACCACTGACTGCAACCAGAACTCACATTTTGAAAACTTGGCATAAAGCTCATTCTCCTTCAAGGTCTGCAAGGCTATTCTGAGGTGTTCTGCATGATCTTCCTTGCTCTTAGAGTACACCAAAATATCGTCTATAAACACAATAATAAAGGTATCCAGGAATGGCTTGAAAACTCTATTCATGAGGTCCATGAATGCAGCTGGGGCATTTGTCAACCCGAAGGACATCACTAGAAATTCATAGTGCCCGTAGCGAGTTCTAAAGGCTAATTTAGATATATCTTTTTCCCTGATTCTCAATTGATGGTACCCCGACCTCAAGTCTATTTTTGAAAAGTACTTTGCACCTTGAAGTTGATCAAATAAATCAACAATTCTTGGCAGTGGGTACTTGTTTTTAATGGTAACTTTATTCAACTGCCGATAGTCGACATACATTCTGAGAGACCCATCTTTCTTCTTTACAAATAGGACCGGGGCACCCCACAGTGAAACACTCGGTCTGATGAAACCCTTGTCAAGAAGGTCTTTCAACTGTTCTCTCAACTCATTAAGTTCTGTTGGAGCCATCCTATAAGGAGGAATAAATATGGGTTGAGTGCCTGGCATGAGATCAATGCCAAAGTCTATGATTCTTTCGGGAGGAAGTCCGGGAAGGTCATCTGGGAAAACTTCTGGAAATTCTCTAACAATTGGCACTGACTGAAGAGCTGGTGGTTCTGATTCTGGATTAATAATGTGAGCCAAATAGGCGAGACACCCCTTACCGATCATTCGTTGTGCCTTAAGATAAGAAATAAACTTACCTACAAGCGATGCTGAACTACCCTTCCACTCTAAGACTTCTTCATTTGGAAATTGGAACCTGACTATCTTGGCATGACAATCTAACATGGCATAGCAAGAAGACAACCAATCTATACCCATGATCACATCAAAATCCACCATTTCTAACTCTATGAGATCGTCTTTGGTGTTGCGACCTTGGACTGAAACTATACAACCTCTATAGACTCTGGTGACTTTCACTGACTCGCCAACTGGAGTAGATACTAGGAATGACTCACTAAGTTGTTCAGGTTCTAGTCCGAGGTTAATTGCAAAGTATGGAGTCACATATGAAAATGTTGAACCTGGATCCATTATGGCATAAGCATTATGTGAGCAGACTAAAAGTATACCTGTAATAACTTTTGCAGATGTCTCTGCACTCTGACGATCAAGTGTAGCAAACAAACGGGGTTGTCCCCCTCCCTGAGTAACTCGGTCTATACCTCTGCCTGCTCCTTGCCTGATCTGATTATGAGAACCACGAGCCTGAGGTGGTGCAACTGCAGTAGCTGAGGAACTAGAAGGACGAGTTAGTCCACCACTGAAATTACGTCGCAACTTTGGGCAGTTGGTCTTTATATGACCAATGTTTCCACAATAGTAGAAACCATGAAACCCGAGCTTGCATTGACCTGAATGTTGTCGCTTACATGTTCCACAAAGACTTTGCTGGTGTGAATGTTGCTCAGCATGATTCTGGCTATGTGAGGATGATGTCCTAAAATTCTGATTCTGGTGAGACTGATTTCCATTACTCTGAGTACGTCTGAAGGAAGACCCACCACCTGACTGATGACTGAACTGAGCTGGTGCTAATGACTCCTTATTAGAGGAATCCCTTCCACCTCTGCTGGATGTACCATTAAACCTGCCCGTTGTACGGGCTTTCTTGTTGAGCTTTTTTTCTTCTCTCCTTAGTTGTTTGTCTTTCTCTAAGTGCTTGGAAAATCCCACAACAGAGGAGAAGGCTTTCATCCCTACTGCTGCAGCTGATGTCGTATCCTTAATGTGGTAAGCTAAACCGCCCACAAACCTGCGAATCTTTGCTTTTTCAGTCTTAACCATGTGAGGAGCATGCTTAGCTAACCTTATGAATTCCATGTAGTACTCTTGCACACTTTTATTCCCTTGCTTGAGCTATTCGAACTCTGTAGCCTTAGCTTCCTTATCATCTTCTGGGATAAAGTTAGCCATGAAGGCCTCTTCAAATTCTTTCCAAGTAGGCAGACCATCATCTTCATCTCTTTCCTTTTCCCATATTTCAAACCAAGCGCTGACCACATCTCTAAGCTGGTAAACAGCTAGCTCTACAGTTTCATCATCAAATGCTTTCATCACTCGGAGGGCTTTCTTGACACCCTCCAGCCACAACATCGGATCTTCATCAACTATAGAACCATGGAACACTGGAGGACTCAACTTCAAAAATTCATTCACTCTTGAGGACTCAGAATTGCTCTGTCTATTTAATCGAGGTGGAATCTCATCTCTTCTCTCGTTCTGGTTGGCCATAAAGGCTTTAAACATCTCCATAGCACTGTTGACAGCATTAAACATCTGACCCACATTGGGAGATATAGTTGCCTGAGCCGGGGCTGCTGTTGGGGGCAGTACTGGATCCTGAGGTACTGGATCACCATGCTCCACCCCTTCTTCTTGTTCAACCCGGGGTACTTGGACTCCCTTTGCGGATTTCCCCTCCTTTTCTGAGTCGAATCCTTCTTAGTTCTACCTTGAGCCACAATAGTAGCGATGGTTTCTTAAGAAGCATCCTGAGTGTCGGTGTCAGAGTTGCGAGTACGATCCATTTCTGCGACTTTTGGAGAAACAAATAAATTAGATAATTTCTTAGAGGTAGACTCTATTGCACGATCTAAAGTATGAAAAAAGAGACTTTTCCTAAATGATTGTAGCCTCATGTTTATAAGTATGGCCCGCTTCATACACATAAACAAGACTCTACTAACACGGCTTCATAGACCCCTAGGACTCCATAAGCCTGAGGCTCTAATACCAAGTTTGTCACGACCCATTTTCTGAACAAGCCGAGACCGGCACTCGATCACTAAACATGACCGAGCGAACCATCTCTGCTTATCAACCCTATTATAACTCCAAACTTTATATGCAACAAAGCAATACTCTAAACAAATACTTTTGATTAATTCAAATATTTAAATAAATCAATTCCAAAGCTTTATTTGTAGTAACTACTGAATTACTGCTAAGTTATTATAAAATAACATCTGAATCTCAACCCAATGACTATGTCTATGAAGCCTCTACTGATAAACTGACGCACTGCTCAGGACATGAGATTTCCTGGCCAGTTCTCTAAATAAACAAAGAAATAGCTAAATGAAAATGACTCTAAGAATACTCCACGAACAAAAGCGGAGCTCACCAATATCACTGGAAGGGAAGGAAGTCCTAACTCGTAGCCTGCTCGCCTGCAAATCCGGTTCCTACGTTGTACCGCAGACCAACATAGGTTCCCAAAAGAGAGCGTCAGTACCATCTATTGTACTCAGTGAGTCTCAACAACAGGGGGAAAAACTTTAATATCATAACATTACGAGCAAAGGTTCTAAATGCATGTAAGACATAAAGCTTATAAGAATAATTCTAAAATAATTGCATAATAGCAATTTACGAATATTCTAAAAGAAATTCTTTTCTTTTTCTTTCTTTAAAAAAAAAATACTTCACTTTATACTTTGGGAGTTCCAACTATCCTGACTTAATTCTGTCTCAGTCACCGTATGATCGACACGGGTTCGATCCCAACCTGATCGAATAGGCCCAATCCACGAGGTGCCACTCACTTTATGGTTCTCAGCGCTCATATATCATACCTTAGCATGACTAAGTAAATTCTCAGCAACGAGACCCTCAGCTTGTGTGCTCTCTACTTTGGCACAAGTAGTTTCAGGAAGTCAACGCCTTGGTCAGGACCCTCGACCTGGACGATGACCCCTTCTCAGAATAAGAGATACTCCCCAAAAATCTTTTCTTTCTAAAACTTCTTCTTGTGACTTTTGAAGTCTAAATCTTTTCTTTATAGAACATTATGTGCATGCTCATATTGGTGTCCTTAAATGTAAAGCATGGCATAAGAATGAAATAAACATATAAAAATATTTCTAAAGATTCTTTCTTCTTCATAATTTTCAACATGAAAATAGCATGTAAGAATAACACAACAATCTGAAAATTTTAAGCACATATAGCATAATAGATCATCTAAACTTTTGCTAGAACAATTCTAAATTAATGGGTACTCACTCGTTCTAATTAAATAAAGATAAACTCTTTTAAGCAATTCATCAAACACCTTGTATGCGTGCTTTTGTGAGTTAAACCACTTTAGTAAAGAGTTATATTAACTCACCTCAAAACTTCTCGAGCCAATACGTAGCCCCAGTTCAATTGACACCAGTCAAACAATCGATTCTACAATAACCAGTACGTTTTAATTAATTTTTTTAAGGTACTACACTAAAATATGAAATTTATTGTTGATATAGAGGAAGAAGGGAATTAACTATTCTATTCTTATCTATTACTATTATAGAGTAATTGACAATAGGGGATTTTATATACCTGAGTTCAAGAATTAGTGATTTGTAAGAAACCCTAGATTTTTCCGCTGCCTGTGAATAAATGGAGCCTCTGTTTCGTGAGGAACGATTCTGTTTTTTTTTTTAGCTTTTGCTTTCCGTCCTTTTTGATAACGTTCTGCCTCTCTTTTAAGGCTTGGAGGCTATTGTTTCAAGCAACCCTTTTTATGGGCTTTTAAGCCTTTTTCCATTTTTTTTTAAATTACTACTAACTAATGATACCCTTTTTTTTTTTGAAAATTAATAATTTTAAAACTATTGATATTTTCTTAATTGTATATCCAATTTATATATATATATATATATATATATATATATATATATATATATATATATATATATATATATATATATAGGCAAGATAAAAATAATAAAAATAGTAATAAATTAGTTCTATAGTTAGCGTGTCTCGAAACTTTTATAATTTGGGGGAGTGTTACATATGCCTTCTCTAGAACCATCTAGCAGGGACTTAATTAAATAACAAAAACAGCTAAGCTAATGCTAACAATACGGGTCACTACTACTTGGGCTGAAAAAAACAAAGAAACTATTGGGTTGTCGAATCATTGGGCCTGCTACATACGAGGCTTAAATATGTAGTTGTATTAGCTTAGGTCTTGCCTCATAAAGTAATTGTATTTAGTGTTTACATTAAACCAATAAATATACTTTGATCCCTAATCCAAGTTTTTTTTTTGACTGAAACTATATAAGTACTTTGATTCAGTAAAATAAGCCGGTCTCATGGTAATTCGAGATCAACTACTAATTGTAGTTATATTTATATTTAATTTTGAGGCGTAGACTCATGTGTGTTACTAATCATGGGACGATAGGTTATAAGGTATAAAGCATAAGTTGTAAAAAAGAAATACGATTTTTTTTTGAAGGTGCACAGTAATAATATATCTACATGAAATATACTACTAATGCACTTATAGAGCAAAAATATATCCTAGAAGTCATAGTCAAATAGTTTTAAAAATGTCACTATGATGTATTATATAGAAAATTCAAGGCACAACAATTGTGTATTAGCATGTCTATTTAACGAACCAGATATTCGATAATTAGCTCATAATAGTTATAAGACCTTACATACTGATTTTGATTAATAGATTACTTAAAAAGGCATAGAATAACCCACAATTTATTATAGTGAGGAGTCATAGGAGGTTGAATCTCTTGGAAATTATTAGGATTAGACAAGAAAGGGAACAAAATAACTGCGTGATATGGCGGCTTGTGATTGGGCTCTCCAACGAAGCAATGCTGACAAGGAATTTTGAATACATCACAACAGATCCAAGATCTACTGCACTTTCAACCCCCTCGTCCCTCGCTTCTCAATACCCATCTTCTTCTCCAATTTTCCCTCCATTAATTTTCCTATCTCAAAAGAGAAGCATCAAATATGTTTCGATCAGCGGTGGCAATATGGATTCTGCTCTATCTTGTCATCTCTCCCTCCATATTTATCATCTGTTTGTCAGAACAACACCCAACCAATCTTATGGCAGCTAAAAGGAAGCGTATGAGCGACAGAGTTCGCGAAATGTAAGCCTAAACTTGTCTCAATCGCCTATATTTAATTAATATCAAATAAAGACGATTTCCTATTCAAAAACTTGAAAAGGCTTTTGATGAGTATATCGTCTGAAGTTTAATTTCCTCGCAAATTACACATGAAGTAGATATAATATGCTCATTTTCATATTCCATTGTCATTTTCTAGCATACAAGAGGGGAGGAGAGTACAATTAACATAATTTGCTTGTTAAAATCCTACATTATTAAATTAAGTTTTCTGGTGTGGCAGGTTTTACCATGCTTATGATAACTACATGATGTATGCTTTTCCGGTGAGACAAACCTCTGCATTTATTTTTCCTATTCATACCATCTGCTGCAATTGAATATGGCTCCAGATAATACCAACTCAAGGTACTTTTTTTTTGCTATCCAATTTTTGTGGCAGCATGATGAGCTGAAACCTCTGAGCAAAGCCTACACAGATTCTCTAAGTGAACTTGGAAATTTGAAGGTAGGAGTATGTCTTTAATTTTACGTCACTCAGAGAATTCTCATTGAAGAACACAAGTTATTTTATTACTAATTGTATAACCGTTTTACCATGTGTGGCGATATTTAGCTTGAACATCTGCCGCAGCAGTACAATGGATCAGCTCTTACCCTAATTGAATCACTCTCCAGGTGGGTTACACTTGTTGTTCTTCTTGCAACTCAGAACCAATTATATATCATTTTTATTTTGGACCATTTATTTTTTTTCATCCATATTTTGTTCCAGCCTCGCAATCTTGGGTAACTACACTGAGTTTGAAAAGGCTATTCTTTGGCTATCCGAAAATCTATCATTTGATGTTGATGCAAGGATAAATCTGTTTGAGGTAATACATACATTGTAACATTTACATTTCTTTGTAAGGTCTAATTGGGTGATTGTGCTTGCCTTGTGTATCTTCAATTTTTTTCTCGCAATTAGTACTTTTGATAACCATATTTAAGTAGTATTTCCAAGCACTCAATCAAGGAGGATATATGCGCTGGGTCACGTTTTATTCAAGTCGCTTAATAATTTTTCTCTTTTCCTGATCACCAATTGTAGTGCAACATAAGAGTTCTTGGAGGACTTGTTTCTGCTCATATTCTTGCCACTGATTCTACGAACAGGTTGGTTCAAGGAACTTATAAGAATCAACTCCTTGACCTGGCTGAAGATTTGGGACAACGCTTTCTACCTGCTTTCGATACTCCAACCGGATTACCTTATGCTTGGATCAACTTAAAGGTGTACATATCATCAATCTTACTGCTTTCTTGTTTGGTAATTCTTATCACAATGTATGCAAGAGATACTCATAGAGAGGTACTTCTGGACAACATAACTAAAAAGCAAGGAAATGCTTGATGGAAATAAATCAGTTGAAGAGATATTCAAGTTAGTTTATGCTTTTACTTTAAGGTCAAGATATTATGATAACCTTGTCGATTACCATTTTAGCAAGATATTCTTTATTATGACAGCTGTCTTATCAAGGAAGGAAATTAAAGAACAAAAATATACCCTTCAATTATCAAGTTTGGCATCTTGACCTAGTACAATTATGCACATAATTAAGACAACATTAGTGGGGATAAAAAGGGAACCTTTTCTATGAATTTACTGTTATTAAGAACACAGGCACTGGATTTTGGACAATTTATTTGTGTAGTCACTTAATTTTATGATTTCTTGATTGAGATAATTAATTTCAAATTGTGTTTACTTACGCTGAAGCTCAATTTTTTATTATGCTTACATCCCGATCAGCTGCAGTTTAGTTCCTGCCTAATGCCAGTTGCGTTTGAAGCTTTCAAAGTTATTATTTTCATGATAAAAACTCCCTTTACTGATATCTCTGGTCCAACTTTAGACCAGGTCATCTAATTTAAATGTGCTTGGCGGACCATTTACGCCATTGACTTGTGTCCTGCATAATGCCGGGTACATTTGATATAAGAAATACTACAAATATGCAACCAACTTTTGATTTTCTTTTTCCCTTGTCCAGTTAATACGTGTTACTGTGACAGAAATATGAGAAAATAAGATTCTGTTGATTTATTCCATCTAAAAAAAGATTCAGTTGACTTATGGAAATATTTTGTTGCACCTAAATTCGTCTTAGAATACTTTTAAAGATTTTCAAAACCTTGCTTGCCATTGATCAGTCCATGACTTGCACTATTGTATGTCACATAAGTTCTTGCATAGCAAGTAGAACTTGTTTTTAGAAGAATTATGGGGGTGATGTGTTGCACTTGATCTGTGAAAGATGAACTTATGACACGGTAAATGCAACATGTGACAGCATGGTGTAATGGCGGATGAGACAACTGAAACGAGCACATCTGGATGTGGTAAATTACTTCTTCGTTCCTACATTACCTCTTTATCTCTTTCCCTGAACTTTTATAGCTTCCATCAAATAGATTTCACCAGTGACCAGCCTCCAATGAAGTCTTAGCATAACATTATTGGATTATTTTTCCATTTTACTAGGTTCTCTAATCCTTGAAATGGGTACATTATCACGTTTAACCGGTGATCCAAGATTTGAGACGGCAGCTTTGCGTGCTCTTCGTAAGTTATGGAGCATGCGGAGTTCTCTAAATCTTCTTGGCACTACACTGGATGTAGCAACTGGAAACTGGATTGAGTATTCTTCTGGAATTGGAGCTGGTATGATTCTGTAGTATAGCACATTTTAGGAGAATTCTCCACTGCTGTAGCTAGATAATGCCCCCACCCTTCCTTGTTTTATCCATGTCTCTGAGCAACATGTAATCTCTTTATATGTCATTGCTTTTTTGCTGTTTTTTAGGTGTGGATTCATTCTATGAATATCTAATGAAAGCATATGTTCTATTTGGAAGAGATGAATTCTGGAAGATGTTTCAATCTGCTTACATTGCTGTGCAGAAATACTTTAGGCATGGCCCGTGGTACTATAATCACACCTTATCTGGAAATTTTGGATTCTTTGTTGTTGTTGTATCTCCATCATCTCAAGCAGTTAATCTGATTATTGTTTCATTAGCCTCGGCAGTTCTCATATTCAGCAGTCAGACCAAGATCACAACATTTAATTTTGTGTAGGTATCATGAAGCAGACATGAGAACTGGAAAAGCAACATACTGGCAGCTCACAAGCCTTCAAGCATTCTGGCCCGGTCTGCAAGTAAGAAGGAAATCTGTAGCTTATAAATTCATAGGAAAACTTATGTAATTCTTTGTTGTGAATGAGGACATATAGTCCACGTCTGCACATCCGTTCTCTTTAATAAAATACTCGTTTCTTATGTACGTAAAAGAAAAACTCTAGTGAAAACTGGAGGTGATAACCAAGGTGATCTTTGTGGTCTCAGGTTCAAGTTGGGGATATCGATGCAGCTAATTCATCACACCGCGAATTTTTCAAGGTGTGGAAGCAATATGGAGTACTTCCAGAGAGGTAAGATGTTTCTCCTCCATTCTTTCCTTTGTTTTCTTAAGCCCTTTTTCCTGCTTCTCCCACTATTTTCCTTGCGATAAGCTAGCTCTAGCATAATTGGTTTTACCTGTGATGGTTGTTTTCCTTATAGGAACCTTTTCAATAATTTAGGTATCTGCTGGACCATCAGATGTTGCATCCTACTGAAAAATACTATCCTTTACGCCCTGAATTGGCAGAGTCCACATTTTACTTATACCAAGCAACCAAAGGTGTATGACTCTTCTTTTTGCCCAGTCATAATTTTGGTTTCTTCAAAATAGCCGTTTTTAGCTTCTAAAATTTGTGATAAAGACAATCTCTTCTCAAACTTTCAGTAATATTTTTCTCTTAACAGATCCATGGTACATGGAAGTGGGTGAATCAATAATAAATTCTCTGAATGCACACACAAGAGTTAAAGGTGGCTTTGCCAGCATTAGGGACGTGACTACAATGCAATTAGAAGACCATCAGCATAGTTTCTTCCTAGCAGAAACGTAAGCCTTTTTGAATCTTCATCTTATTTGCATAACACGTACAGTATGGAAGCTGACTGATGTTTGATCAAGTCTCCCTCCACATGTGATGATTGTCCATGCAATTATGGCTGCATAATTCTCTCCTGATTTCTGCAGGTGCAAGTATTTGTATCTACTTTTTGATGATTCATTTCTCCTTAATCAAAATTACATATTTACAACTGAGGGTCATCCCCTGCCTGTTAGACGCAGTTGGCATGAGAGGCTTCCTGAGGCTTATAATCTAAGTAATGGAAGTTCTGTCAAGGTATAATTTCCTTCCCACTAACAATTGTGTTTGGTCTGTGTTGTCTAGTTTTATACGTAAATTTGTTTCTTCGTCTGCTTTTCTTTCCATGAGCATTCCCTCCATTTCCAATGGCAAGTGGGTGCATCCTGAGTCAGTCCTTGAAGAGAAATAGTCTTATCTGCTGCATCATATCACAAACTTGCACATCTTAATGCTGACCCTTCAGTGTTCATATATCCTGCTGTATTCGTATCTCTGTTATCTTACCTTTCAGTTTCTCAAGTACCTAGAGGTGGAAAACGAGTAGAAAACATACAGAAACTTTTAGTACTTTTATTTTGTATACTATTGGCATGATATGAGTTTAAATGAAGTAACATGGTCTATGAGGATTCATACAACCAACCCCAACTTGTTTGGGATTGAGGTTATAGTAATTGTTGTTGTTTCTCAAGTACCACCTAGAGGTGGAAAACGAGTAAAAACTCGATAAATCGTCCTATGTCAATCAGTTTAAATGGGCTTGGGTGATTCAGATTCTATTAGTTAGGCTTTTTCTTAATCGAAGGCCAGTAAAAGCACTTTATTTTTTTTTTCATATAAGACAATGTTTTTTAAACATTATTAGGCCGTCTCAACCTAGACGAGAAATTTGATGGTATTCAATGGTGGTCAATTGGTACCTATATTCTCCTGGACTCACAAAGTCCCTCTTTACTAGTATATTAATGAGATACATTTAAAGAAAATAGGATCATGATTTTTATCAAGTAGCAGAACATTGCTTGATAACTAACAAAGGACTTGGTCTGCTCGTTCTTGTCAAGTTGAGGAGTGTGTCTACCTTGGTCTGTTCACAAGTTCTTGCTTAGTTGATTGCACAACTCTTGTCATTTACACTAGTAAAAGCAGATAAACATGAGCTCAAGGAATGACTATTTATTTAACTTGCGTAGAATGGAGAGCAGATAAAACGAACCAGTGCCATGTCACTTCGAGTTTGTCCAGCTGCTATGATTCACCATGAATCGAATGAAAGGCGACTTGAAAGTGCTTGCCACATCCCTGATACTCGCGCTGATCACAGATGTTTCAGTGATGTTGATTGTGGTCTTGATGCCAACACCTGTAGACGGAGGTCATGCAGTATGGCTGGATACTGTGGTCTCTGGTCGTACATATAAAAGGATGTATATCTTCATATTCTTTTGCAACAGACAAGGTACACAGGTTTTAGGAAAATGTTCATTTTTGTATACTATATCTTAAGAGTCAAAAGGTAATACTAAGAGCATTCTCATGAGATATAGGTCAAGATTAAAATGTAAAACACACTCAAAAAGTTGTCACAGGAATTTTGTTTATATGTTTAAAAGCATTAAGAGCGTGCCGGAATGAAGTTAATCAAAAGATAAGCATTTTGCTGCCATAAGAATCATGTTGTTGGCTTGTTATTACTCTGTGGCTGTGTGGCATGTCTTATATTAGCAGTTCGAGCATGGTGAAAACAAGGAAGAGAAAGCAAAGAGGTAGATATTTGTTATTTATCTTTCACCTTGTTCTTGTAATCCAGGTGGAAAATTTTGAGAAATTTCTGCAGTATCTTCTGCGGTTTAACATCTCTACTAGTTGTGTCTGGTGTATTTTTTTTTTCCTTTTTATTGTCAATAATCATATTCCATGAAGCTTTGTTTAATTTGATTTTGCCATTGTTCTAGTTGGTTTCCTCGTTAATCATTACGTTTTTAGAGGTATTAACTTGTTGACATTGCCACTCTTGGAAACATCTTGAAGTCCAAGATATGAACTCCTTTAGGAAAAGTTCCATGCATTGGTTTGGGGATTTTAATATAAGTGTAATAGTCCTCACTCTTCACCTCCATTCTAATATTGCTAGTACACGTATTCTTATCCTGCATGAAATAATACATCTCGTAATACATGTATTATTTAGAGCCCGTTTGGCTATAAAAAATTCACCTTTTTTCCACTTTTTTTTTTTTTTTAATCAGTGAAGATGAATTTTGAAATTTTTGAAAATTTGAAAAACTTCAAAAAGCTGTTTTTCGAAATTTTACTTAAATAATTCACAAAAATTCAAAAATAACCTGAAATTATATACATGTCCAAACAAAACTTTGATTTTAAAATATCATTTTCACGAAAAACTTTTTTCACTTTTTTCCAGAATTTTACAATTCTTATGTCCAAACGCCCACTTAATATAGCCAACCAAACACTATATTAATTATGCAAGATAACTTTTTTCTTTTGCAGGCAACCAAATATTGTATTATTTCAAACATCAACCTAACGGTTTCTTAACGTATTGAGAATGAAACAAAAAGTATTTAGTCATAATTGAGGACTCGTTTTACGATCTAGTCCTTACTAAGAGAAGATTTGAGGCAGGCCCAAATCTTGTAAACAGTGGGCCGATCTCCACGATCTACTGTCCTAACAGCTGGATTCCAAAGAACTGTGATGGGAAAGTGAAATGACAAGGTTGTACGGACCCCATGGCAGCTGACACTTCTAATCTTTTTTGTTTCTCTTTTGGGGATAAAGAGTAGGTCAATTCGGCTCCCGAATTTCAAAGCCACGACCCAAGTTATTGGGCCCCGTCGTCGTTTTCCTTGATCTCTCTGTTGTCCTTACGTGTATTAAAGGCCCAAAAGTACGGCCCATAATGTGACGAAGAGATATTTTCCGGATCCAAAGACGACGGCCCGTCATCAAAAGACACGTGTTAAAAAAATGTTAGTGTTATACTGATTGGATGGTCTGGCATTACTGGTTTGTTGATGGTAGTGAGTACGCAGCAAAGCTGGCTGTAATTAAAATGTTTTCTCTTCGACTGCTTTGCACATATAGGATCTTGACTTTATAACAGCGTGATACTCTAATTCGACTATGTTTTCAAAAAATCCAATTGGCCAATGAAAATGTGCTCATATAAAAGTATTCCTTTTTTTTTTTTTTAAATTTATCTATCACAAAGGAAAATATAATTTCATCTTTTTGAAAATGTTTGACTGTACCGGTTGAAATTGAAACTTTTAAAAGCAGGGAAACACATGTTTTCTCATATATGGCGGTACGGTCACATGAAGAAGGTGGGGAACATAATTCTCATATTTCTTAAACCAGCATTTGTGCTCCCTGAGAAGTGTTTTTATTTACATGACTACGAGGACAAAAGATTATAACTATTAGCCTATTTGGCCAAACTTATTTTTGGCCAAAAAGTATTTTTTTTTTTTTGCCAAAATCACTTTTGGCCAAAAATTAAGGTGTTTGGCCAAGCTTTTGGAAGGAAAAAAAGAAGCAGAAGCAATTTTGGAGAAGCAGAAAAAAGTAGCTTCTATCCTAAAGCACTTTTTTGAGAAGCAATTTTGAGAAAAATACACTTAGAAGCAGTTTTTTAAAGCTTGGCCAAACACTAATTGTTGCTCAGATGTGTTTTTCAAACTAATTAGTCAAACACAAACTACTTCTCACCAAAAGTACTTTTAAGAAAAACATTTTTGAAAAAAAGCACTTCTCAAGATAAGTTGATTTTTGCAGTTTGGCCAAACCAGCTATATGATAGCAAAAGAAAAAGAAAAAAAGAGCAAATATCATATAAGCAGACGCAAAAGAAGAAACTAAAGCATTAATGTGATAGAAACTGTAGAATTGTTGTAGCTCGAAATTCTAAACCAATAGTGTACTTAGATGTAGGAAACAGCTGTACTAGTGGTGCACCATTAAACACAGGCGATAGATAAGAAGATAATTAACGAGGGTCCCAAAATACGGTAAGAAAGAAATAAAAACGAACAGATCTGCAACTATAAAAGAGCACAACTAGCTGTTCTTGGAGTGGACAGAGTAACAAAACTAGTCAGATCATGGCGGTGGCGATTCGTTTGGTTTTTGTAATGGCTCTTTTACTTATGTTTTTGGGTGTTAAGGCCAAGGTAAATACTCTTCTTCCACCATAGTTAGATCACTGGGATATCGCAGAAGTGGTCTTTTATCTCTACATATACTTACTTTGGTCTAAATCTTTATATTGACTGACTGTATTATATTTCATGCATGCAGGTTTCTTTAACTGATCTCAAGGTTGAAGAAGATAAATCACAACATTTTGGCCTCAGTCAGGCATTTCGTGTATTTGCATCTTCTCTACTTCGTTTCTTTTAATACTAGTCTTCTCTCCTTTCTTTTTTTCTGTACTATTGGGCTAAACTGGCCCATAGATCCCACATATTGTTTTTTTCTAAAAGTCTCACACCAAAGTATCTCTGCATTTTATACTTAGCTTTTCAATCTTTTCAAATACTAATTGGTTTTCATTTTTAGGTTTTCACCAGAGGGGCCAACAGGCGGCTGGTTCAAGGCGTAGGTGAGTCATAAAATACTACTCATGTCATTGTTATGGTGTTACAGTTCATTTATTATTTTTCAAGGGAGTGCAAAGTTTATTGGGGAAAAATAAAAGTAACAACAACAACCAGTATAATTGTACAAATAATGTGCATGCTGACCTTATTGACCCTCGACTCAAAAACATAAAAAGAGATGATAAAAAGCACAAGTAAAAGTAAAGGAAGGGAATATAAGGAGACATCAAGTTTCTTAAGAGCTATAAACACCATTTACTGAATGATTTAACCAGGGGCGAAACCATATGTCTGAAAGAGTGGGAAAATAACACTGAATATATAGATAAAATATTAGATTTATAGGTATATACCATATATTGAATATTCTTCGTCGGAGAATCTTTTTACTACTTTCAAATTTGAACGCCCTAGAATTTTTTTTTAGCTTTGTCACTGAATTTAACCATGTAACGCTTTTTTTTAAGTGTCGCTATTTAACAAGAATATACTTCTTTAAGTGCTTCGACTGGTTAGTAGGAAATAAATGCACCTCTGATGGTTTGGTTTACAGGGATACTAATTGAATGTCACATTAATCCAACTGCAAGTGAAGAAATTAAATTTACCACATGATGACTCAGCAAGTGAAACAGTGATGAGTGTGACTAGTCAAGTCACCAACCCTTTTAGTTGTATACCTTCCTTTTTTGAAAATTTTATTTTGTGTTTCGATCCTAACTGAATGAGTTTTTTTTTTCTTTTGTCTCACGGTTTTGTGAATCCAGAATTTTGTGGACCCAAAAATATAAGATTGTGTCCATAAATTTGTAAGACAGAAAGAAGCCTCACGCAACTAATCTCAGTTATGTGAGACACACAATGAAACTTCTCGCTGTAAGAACTAATAGGTTGGTTCTAATACCACATGAAATAAGTTAGAACATCCAATAGGCACATTTTCACTAACATGTTTTTTATGTGTGGCTACTATTTGAATTATGACCCCTTAAGCTAGGGGACTAAAAAAATCCGAATATTAAACCTCTTTTAAAATCAAGATTTAGCCAATTGAGCTAAATGGGACAAAAATTCAGTAGTGGCTTTAAAAAGATTATATTGTGCAAGTATTCTCGTCCAGTACAAATCATACAACAATGGATAGAGTGGTGCAAGTCATTTATAACTTTTTAGATATCTTGTATAATGTATATACGATGTAAAACCCTATGTACTCGACCCAATCTAAAATATCTATTGGATTACACATAGGTTTTACGGCGACTTTTAATTGTGTTACTTGAACTTACTCTTGAAGGCGAAAAACATAGTATAAAACACTGTAAAGAAAAAAAATTCTTTTATTAGTGAAATGTCCTTAGAAAGAATATGAAAAGAATGGTGAAATTGGCATGAGGAATATATAACCGAGGAATTAATCTTTTCAAGTTTAAGGAAATATGTAATGAATTTTTAACTGGTCCCCAAAGTACATTCATGATTGTAAATTTATCTTTTTCAACATTTATTAATTTCGCCACTACTATCTTGAAAAATGTTAGTACTGCCTTTTAATATTCCGTTTTTTTTTGTGACGAAAGTTTTCATTTCGAGGAATGCTAACATAGGAATACTACCATGTTCACAATTGGTTTGCTGAGTCAACGCCTTAGATTTGCATCGCATATAGTTTTTCTTATTCTTTTTTTTTTTTGCTAAATATTACACATGGTATTTCAATGTTGTGAAGGTTATCCAAATTTCCGTATATATGCAACTCTTATGTTTTGCTAGTAAAATTGAAGGTACAGCAACTTTCCAGTTATATATATTATTCTCAACAGACCATCCACTGTTTCTCACTGAGATGCCCTTAATTCTTTATACACCGAGGCATAAAGTTATTTACTGTATGCAGTTTTAAAGCTTGCAAAATACTTGAACAATGGGGATCTGGCTCTAGCACCTGCACCTGCACCAGCTCCACATCCAAGCCAATTGGATTGTGGAGGGTTATGCAAATACAGATGCAGTTTACACTCGCGGCCAAAAGTGTGTATAAGGGCATGTGGAACATGTTGTCTAAGGTGCAAATGTGTGCCACCAGGTACCTTTGGCAACAGAGAGATGTGTGGCAAATGTTACACTGGAATGACAACTCACGGAAACAAGACCAAGTGCCCTTAATTATTATTTTTCATCTTATTTACAAATGTGTTGTGTGTGGACCTAGCTTATTTAATTTCATCATATCATATGAGATAGTTGTGGCAAAAATATTAATCATGTCTGGCATGATTGATAAATCTGGCTGCAAAGGCATGTGGGTTTTAGTTTGAATTACCTACTATATTATAGAGGAATTTTGAGAAATTACTATTGTTTAGTTGCTATTAACTTTCTATAGTTACTTTTTATAGCTATTATTTAGTTGCTACGTGACTGTATTCGCTGTAATATCTGCGCTACTGTTAGCGGAATTTGCCTAAAAAATAGAAGCGTTTAGTTGTGCGACTGTACTCATTGTATTCGCGCTATATATTCACGAATACAGTAGTGGAATTTGCTTAAAAAATAGGGGACTCCAATTGTTTAATAACGTATAGAGAACTAATTAGTGTGTATCACTCCTAATTTAACTCAACAAAAGCAATTATACATAAATTTCACTGCTACATGACTATATTTGTTGTATCCGCGCTACTGTATTCATGAATATAGTAATAGAATAGTCCGTTTGTGTGATTGTATTCGCTATATTCTCGCTACTATATTCATGAATTCAGTTACAGAATCTGCCTATAAAATAGGTGAGTCCAATTGTTTAATAACGGAAAGAGGAGCAATTAGCGTGTATCACTCCTAATTTAACTCAGCAAAATTAATTCTACATAAATTTCGCTACTATTGTGTTGTATTGCATGACTGTATTTATAAATACAGTGAGGTAATCAAGAAATATGGTGTATACCGTTCTATTCAATTTGACTGCATACATCGTATTCAATTCACAGATATTCATTATTCACTAGTACATATTGTATTCACTTCACGGTATTCAATTCGACTATATTTAAACAACAAAAAATCACAAAACACAGTGATATTCAGTTGTTTTAAAAAAATACAGCGCTTTGGAATACATAAATATATGCGAAAAATAACATATTTATACAAAAATATAATGTATTTGAGTATATTTGTACAGAATACAACATATTTGTATCATTGTATGTGACTAAAATACCAAAGAAGAGAAGAAAGTTCGTCGGAGATGGCTTTTTCGGCCAAGTAAAATATTGTATACATTGTATTAAAACTAAAAATGAAGACATCAAAAACCGGTCCTCAAATATCTTCTCCGGCGTAGCCATGGCCAGATCTGTTCGACTAAGAGGATGAGCCAATAGTGGATGATAACGTCAAAGATTCTGACGCAGACGATCAAAATTGAGTGCTTCAGTAGGTATACCTCTTGTAACTCTCTTCGGAGTTGTTTAAATAATTGAAGACAAAATTTGAAGTTTCTTCCTTAAAACCTAACTATGGCAAAAAAAATTGAAAAAATGAGTGAAGAGAAAAAGAAGAATGACAGAGTAATTTGGCGTGAACCGGTCATAAGCTTAGCCAATTACCACGAACTTTTGGAGCAAAAACGTTTAGGATCAATTCTGAGAAATTTGTTCCTACAATCTTGTTGTGAGAGAGAGATCATAGAGAGACAAAGAAGAAAAAACTTGTTGTGATTTGAGAGAGAACATGTGTTAACCGAAAGAAAGAGAGAGATAAAATATAAATATCGTATTTCACGTCTATATGGTAGTGTATACAATAAATATTTATTTTATTATAAAATATAAAAGGTAACTAAAGATAATGGAGTAATATTTTAAAATAGTTTTAATTTATAATAAATAGGGTGTAATAATTTTTTATAGGAGGTAAAATTTTCTATATTGTACCCAGCTTAAAGTTAAAGGTATATCTTGATAGTTGATATGTTATTTTTAGTGAGTTTTTAATATTAGAAATTCTCCGTGGAGATTGCTCTACCATTTTATCTTGATAATAATGGAACAATAGGAGCTTCAAGGTCACTTGTTAAAGCAGAATACATTATTTAATTAAGAATCCTATAATGATTTATTTTAATAAAGTTGATTTAATCACATCGAGTGAAATTAATGGGTTGCAAAATCAGGTTAGGGCGAAGTTTTCCTCACTTGTTTGAATGTTACAGAGTTTAGGCGCATTTAATTGAAATTTTTACCTCCTATAGCAAATGTTGATACACAATTTATTTTAATTAAATACTATTTTAAAAAATTATATTCTATAACTACCTTTTAATTTTTATAGCCAAATATCTATTTATCGTCACCTCCTACTCTTAAGTCATAAAATACGTTACCCTCTCTCTCATAAAATATGCTGCCATCTCTTTCTCCACCCTCTCTCTTCAATTGTTTGTTTTGTTGATTAGAAAAATAAACTTTTGAGAAATTCTTACAGATTACTAGATCGGGCTTTCCACGGCCTTTCCGCCGTAACCGATCCATCCGTACCCTCCGTTTTTCTTCTCTTTCGTTTTTCTTAATTCACCAACCAACAATTCAAATAAAAATTATGAACCCTTAAAACTGTTTCTGCACTATAGCCGTCGACAATAGCATCTCGCTGTGTTAATTTCGAAATCTGCTATCGACAAAAGGACATTAGAGTTATTCTTGAACAAAGACGATAGGGTTTTGGTGTTGAGCAACTTGAAGAGTCCGTTACTTTTTTTTCATTGTATTTCAATGTACATCGCTGTATTCCGAGTTTTGGGGCTGAGCAACTTGAAGAGTCTGTTACCGGTTTTTTCATTGTATTTCATCCCGTTGTATTCTATGTATTTCATTGTATTCCTTATCTTTTTTTCATTGTATTTCAATGTATTCTATGTATTTCATTATATTCACTATCTCGCTATATTCCATGAATGTATTCATATGTTTTTTTTAATTAACATAATTTATGTATATCAGATGTATTATACAATTTCTCTGAAGATTGCTATGTTTTTGGAGTGTTTTTCGGTTGAGAATCTTTTTTTATAACTGGAAATACAAAATTTGTGTGTTATAATTGAGTTTTTTGAGTTATATTAGGAGTCTATTATGTTAATTGATTCACTTTCCGTTTAAAAAAAGTGTAATCCCCTATTTTACGTCGTGAATACAGTCGAATGCAAGAATCTGTCCAGTTGTAATCCAATATTTCACGCCATGAATACAGTCGAATACACTTGAATACAAAAATCTGTCTAGTTGTAATCCCCCGTTTCATGCCTAGAAATGCTACTATATTCATGAATATAGTAGCTTAAATACATCGAATACACTCTAAAAAATCTGAAAACATAGTTATAGAAAGTAATATAGTAAATGGTAGCAACAACTAGCTAATAACCACAAAAATATAATTTTTCCTATGCTTCCGGTGGGTGACGTACTCAAATAGCTTTTTCCTAGTCTTGAATTTTTGTACAATTTTCCAACGGGCAGAATTTCAAGTTTAACCGGTATTGCCCTTTGCTTGCCCATGGGCAACAATTTTAATCTTTGACCTTAAAATTCTATCCATATAAAGTAAGCGGGGGTCAAAAATTAAAAACCACCCAAAAGGTGTTACATTTTTGCAATATTTTGGCTTCCGGCAGAGTAGTGTCAGACTTCGTCAGCCCAAATGAAACCAGCTAAAGAATCGTAGAGGGTAAGAGAAAGTTGGGCTTCTACAGTATAAGATAGAGATAGTCTCTCATGTAGGTCAAAGAGAAAAAGGTTTAGGATAATATTTCAATAATTAATTCCGGTGATTAATTAGTAAATAATATTTCATTCTAAATCTGCAATTTTTATTTTTAAATAAATACTGTAAATCATTGTTCGTGATAGACACAAATAAATAAAGCAAAGACATTCAAGTCGAACTAGAATATATAATATGGACAGTCGGAGTACCAGCTAATTTCGATAACCAGATGTAACTGGACGTAAGATTCTCTGAAAAAGCTTTCAGTATATTTTTGGTTGGAGAAGCGGCATGAAACTCTGGCAAAAGTTTTAAAAAATTAATAATTATCCAAACACGTCTTTTTGCAAATAGATTTTCCTCCAAACAATTTTTTCACAAAGAAAAAGGCTTTTATAAGTTGTGTCAGTTGAGGCCATCTATTTGAACCCAAAGAAATTGGTGAAATGATTTTTTTTTTTAATTGAGATAAGATTAATATTTTACTCCATAATTAAGTGTTTGATGCCTACTTTTGAGGTGCCTCGGACTCTTGATATCATGATATGTAAGGATTAAGGGTGTGTTTGGTACGAAGGAAAATATTTTTCTGGAAAATGAATGGTGTTATCACTTATTTTCTCATGTTTTGGTGAATGAAAAACTTTTTCTAGTTTTTGGTTAGAGAATAGAAAATTATTTTTAGGAAAATAATTTTCTATGATGCTCTCCTCACCCCCACCCTTCCCCAATTCCCATGTTTCATGTGCTCCCCCCAACCAAACAATTACTCAGCATTTTCACAACTTTATTTTCTTTCAAGAATTAAATTATTCTTTTCAAAAGTTCACATAAATCCTAATGAACTAATATGTTGATTTGCTTTTTCACACGAGAACGTTGAAAACTGAGCTCCATAACTGAAAAGAAAATACTCTTTTTCTTGTTGAAACAAAATAAATATACTTTTTTTACAACATGAAAAGAAAGTATTCATTTTGTTGAAATGAAAGAAATACTTTTTCTACATCATAAAAAGAATTTTTTTTTTTGCTGAAGTGACAAAAAATACTTTTACTATATTTTGTTGAAACGAAAGAAAATCTACTTTTTCTACATCAAGAAAAGAAATAAAATACTCATTTTATTGAAATAAAAAAAATCCTTATACTCTTTTTCTTGTTGAAACAAAATAAATATACTTTTTTTACAACATGAAAAGAAAGTATTCATTTTGTTGAAATGAAAGAAATACTTTTTCTACATCATAAAAAGAATTTTTTTTTTTGCTGAAGTGACAAAAAATACTTTTACTATATTTTGTTGAAACGAAAGAAAATAATTTTTCTATATCACGAAAAGAAAGTACTTTTTTGTTGAAATGAAAGAAAATATTTTTTTTACATTACGAGAAGAAAATTCTCATTTTGTTAAAATAAAAAAAGTACTCTATCCACTACATGAAAAGAAAGTACTTCTAATTATATTTCTATTAAGGGTGGGTGGGTGGGGGTGAGTTGGTAGAGGTTGGGGTGGGTAGGGGTGGGTTGGTGGGGGTTGGTGGGGGTGAGAAATATGGTGAGAAAGATTGAAAAAGAGTTTTGAAAAATATTTTTCCTTTTCTTGATGGGAAAAATATTTTCCTCCAATTGGAGGAAAATAAGTTGACGAGGAAAATATTTTTCAAAACATTTAAATCAACCAAAATTGAAAAAATTAAAAAAACAATCTGAAAAATATTTTGTTCGTACCAAACACACCCTAATTCTTATCCTATTATGTCAGAAAAACAAACCAGTATGTCAAGACCCATGAGGCTTTCAGTATATGCCTATATGGAGATGCATAAAATTACAAAAGTAGTTGCGCCACTATTTTAATTTCTTCTTATTGCTGAGTAGCTCATGAGTCATGGCTAACCTCCCTCACAAACCATGTGGTCCATGTCACACACTTAGGGGCGAAGCTACAACCTAGTTGATCACCTCTCGTCGAAAAATTATATTATATTTATAGGTAAAATATTAGGTCTTAAAGTCATATAACCTATATTGAATATCCTTTCACATGAATTTATTTTTACTTCTTTCAAGTTCAAACACCCTTGAGGAAATTTCCGATTTCGTCACTGCGCACACACTATGTCTTACGAACTTGAAATCATAAATATCAGGACCTCAAGTTACATCATCTGATCTATGTTCCCATATGCCAAACGCATAGCATGCTTGTTCCAATGTTCAGTCATTTTTCCGTGCATCAACTTATTATATCCAAGAAAATCGCGCGTCTTCCTGCTCAGATGAGTATTTATAAAAACTTTCAAGATGACTTATGTTGCCCCATGTTTAGTCTCGTATCAACTTCGGTCCAAAATAGGAAGTAGGTTAACTAATTTTAGTCAAATTTTCTTTCACTAAAAAAGATGGGACTTGTTATGAGTTTTTTGGTACTAGAAAACATAAAAATTGATTGAATTATGTTTTTTTTTAAAAACTTTTCTTTTTAGCATTACAAAAAAATAGCCTATTGCGGAGGGTAATTTCATGTTTTGTGGCGGTCAACAATCCCCGCTAATTGATATCGCGTGCAGTCTTCAAAACCCCAGATGTAAGGTTCGCCGTTATCATTTTGTGGCAGTTTTTTACGGCCCGCTGTAACCATTTAACAGAGGTTATTTTCCGGCAGTTTAACCCCACAAACTAAAATTTTAATCAACGTAGCAACTTGTAAAAAATATACAGTAGGAATTATTTTCTCCTATAGGAAAGTGCACACTTGTTTCAATATTTTCTCCTTAATTAAATTATGCAAAACTAATGTGTTTTTCTTCAAAGTATATACGATTACGACTCAGTTGATTATCAGACAAAGTTACATGCATGAGACCGACTTATATCAAATTATCCGAAGGAAATCCACAATATATATATTGTTAAATGGAGACAGAAGGAACAGTATATTATACTCTAAAATAGACAAGAAGAATTACTAAGACAGAGAATACGAAGTATGTTCTAATTAATTATTTTGATTTTGTAGCTCTGAAACATTCTGCGAGGATCAGATAATTCGATAACAAAATGCAGATCAGAGACAAGTAAAAGCCAAAGAACATGTCCCATATAATATTCTCCATGCACATGCATGGCCATGCAAAGACAGACTTTCTTGAACGTATCCGTCACAGACTCACAGTACCTCTTAGAGAGACAGAGACCCCGCCCTTTCATATATATGCATGGCATGAATTATGCAGCATGGCTGGGGACCTCTCTGCACATGTAGAATCAAGACAACGTAGGCTCCAGAACACCAACGATTGATTTCATCTTGTTAAAGGAAGGTACCTCTCAGCTTCCTTAATAACGATACACCTCAGAAACCCTAGAATCCAAATACTATACCTTCTCTTATCTTCTATATTTGGACTAATTCAAATTTGTCACTGCAATCATTTTAGCGTGTAAAATATGTGATGTATAGTTGAGACACAAATTTGCGTAAATGCAATGGAAATATAAGAAAAGTACGTGACTTCATATCGACTAGCTAGACGCATGTAATCATTAATTACTCGAATATGAATTCAAATTATAGTTAAGATGGTAGGAATTATTATGTCACAACCCGGAATCTCCACCTTTGAGATCGTGATGACGCATAACATTTTACTTGCTAGGCAAGCCAATGTAAGAATGGTCTTAAGTCATTTTTAAACAATTCAAGTAATTGATGCCAACTAAACTAAGATAACTGATATGGAACTGAAACAAAATGCGAAAAGACATAACAACCGAAATATCTAAATACAACCCCAGATCTGGTGTCACAAGTGCACGAGCTACTAGAATAATACAGATTAAGGTGTGAATGAAAGTAAAGTTGTCTGAAAGAAAATACACAGCTAAAATAAAGTATAAGGGGACTTCAGGACTGCGAACGCCAAGCAATATTCCTCAAGTTTCCGTCCAAAGTCAACTCGAGCAATCTACTAACTGCCGCTAGAACCGACTCCCAAATCTACACAAGAAGTGCAGAGTATAGTATGAGTACAACCGACCCCATGTACTCTGTAAGTGTCGACCCTAACCTCGACGAAGTAGTGACGAGGCTAAGGCGGGTCACTTACAATAACCTGTACGTAGTATAAAGAAATAATGACAATAAAGGAAAATACGAAAAAAATAAGGCAGTTAACTTATGAAAATAACTCAATCCTCGAAAACCAGTAAATAAAGAAATACCAAACCTCAGAGTTTCATACAAAAGCACCGAAGGCAACACAATACAATAAGGAATACAAAACACATAAACTGTTGTGGCGCGCAACCCGATCCTACCGTACAACACGATCCTCCCTTATTACACCATGTAAATATCAATAATAATAAGTAAATATATGTTGCGACACGCAACCCGATCCCACCATATAATCAGAGTCAATATCATAATCTTCCCTTATTTCACCATATCAATCCTCCTTTATTTCACTTGTTACGGCGTGCAACCCGATCCCACCATATCAATATAAATCCTTCCTTATTCAACCTGTTACGGCGTGCAACCCGATCCATAAATAAATCAATAAGTGCAATCAATTTAATAACACGAATCACAAGCATCTCTACGATTAACGAATATGGAAGCTATAAATCAAGAAAGGCTGCAATTAATACTGAGCAACAAGACAAGTCAGATATATGACAGTTAAAGAATACAAATAAGACAATTAAGACAAGTAGCAATTAATCATGGAAATATGGAAGAAATTAGTATTTTTAATGCGAGAATAATAAATGACATATAGCAAGTTAAGGCATAGGAAACAATCAAGACATGTAACAATCAAGACATGGAATAATATAATTAATGAAATACGGGTAGGCATGGAAACAAGTAATTGACGGAGTATATACATTCGTCACCTCGCATATACGCAGCTGTGAACACGTGATTTTTGCTTCACGAAAACTACTCCCAAAGAAATCGAAAAATAAAACAAAATTGCCTTTGGGTACAATTTTGAGAACTTTGCGTGACATTTTGGATAATTATTTTTGTCTGTGAATGCTTAGTTTGTTTTAATTAATTAAAAATATAAAAATATATGTTGCATGCACATTTAAGATTTAATTGTGCACTTAGGAATTAATTGAACCATGTTTTGTTTTTAAGAGAAAAAAATCACAAATAATGTATTTTTTGCATTTTTAGCATTTCATGTCCAAGTTATGTGATTTTATTTGATTGTGTGTGTTAATTGTTATTAAAAGTTAGTTAGTACTTTTATAAATTAATCTAGTCCTATAAGTTAATTTAGGATTTTTGGAATTTTTAGTTTTATTAGTTTAAGAAAAGAAAGGCAAAATAAAAGAGTGTTAAGTCATATTTGGGCCAAATCAATTTAAAGTCCATCATCCCAAATAATTTTTCTTCCCCTTTGAAATTAAAACCCGGATACCCAGCCCATACCCCATCCCCGACCCGGTCTGCCCCATAGCCCAAACAACCACCCTCCTTTCTTCACTTCATTTTTTATTTCTAAACCCCTAACAAAAAAAACCCTAAACCACCCGCCCCCTCTCCTTCTTCATCTTCTCCAAACGACCCCTCCAGCTCCAAACGACCTCCATGGCTGCCCTCCTTCTTCTTCTTCGAACCAACGACCCTTCCTTCTCCCTCGACCCCCATGGCTGCCCTCTTCTCTTCATCAGCTCCAAACAACCCCTCCAGCTCCAAACGACCTCCATGGATGCCTTCCTCCTTCTTCTTCGAACCAACGACCTCTCCTTCTCCCTCGACATCCATGGATGCCCTTCTTCTTCTTCTTCGAACCAACGACCACCGGCAACTCCATCAACTCGTCGACAACTCGCCTCACGTCTATGACCCTCTAGTCGCGAGCTCCAGCCAGTCCGCCAGTCGCGAGCTCCAGCCTTCTCCATCGACGTCCAATGCCATCAGACCCAACGTCGTTACTCGTCGACCAGCTGAAACAGCCCGCCTCACGTCCACCACAACCACGTCCAGCAGACAAATGACCAGCTTCGTCCAAACGACCCCCAACCCATCGAATCACCTTCTCCATAACCACCCTCCAGTCCAAAACGAGACCATCCACCCTCCAGTCCAAAACGAGACCAGCCATCCGAGGTCGTGGTCAGTCGTACATCGAGGCAGTGCGTCGAGGTTCCGTCCGAGTCCATGTATGTTTGTCAAGCGTCGAACAGTGTTGTGAACAAAGCTGTGTTTCATCAAAAGTTCAGCATTGTTCGACGTCGGATCGTTAGCATAAAGGTTAGTCGTAGCTCGTTCATGGATTTTTTGCTTTTTCTTTGGAGTTTCGTTTTCACTGTGCGTAATGGAGCAAGAAAGTGCAGTAGTAAAGGTCATATCTCTTACCTCAAATCTATGCTATTCATGGATCTATTTGTGGTTTCGTTTTAATGTGGGTTCATGTTGATAAAGTTTTCGCATGAAGTATCCTACTACATATTCGTTGAAATTATATGTGTATGCGTTTTGACGACTTTCCTACTGTTTTGAGTTCAATTGATGATTGTGTTTAGTGATTTAGATATACTTGTTTGTTCTGTTAAGTTTGTTCTTATATGAATCTGCCCTTGTTTAATTGTCCTAATGTTGTTGATTGGGAGTTAGTTTCATGTGTTTAATTAGTCAATTGTTAGGATTTCTCAATTACGATTGGTTATAACTGCTATAGTTTGGTTAATTGATTAAGAGGATTGGATATAGCGGATGGGGTAGAATGGTAATTTTAATAGTTTCAGGGGTATTTTGGGATTTAAAGTTTTAAAAATGATTAATTTGAGTGTTCTGTCCACTAAGCACTAATAATATTAAAATAAGGCATTGTTTAATACATAGTGGGGGACAAGACATTTGCTAGTGGGGAACAAGGCATGCAAGTGTGGGGAACACGGCATGCAAGTGTGGGGAACAAAACATAATGTTATGAAAAGCTTAAAAAGGATTGATTAAAATATGTTGTCCATACTTGTTTTTGGGTTATAAATAGGGTCATTTCAAGACAGAAAAGGGGCTGGTTTTTTGGAAGGAAAAGAGGAGTTCTCTTTCAGTTTTTTTCCAGAGAGTTTAGGCTGGATTTTTAACATTTAAAAGTTCTGTAATTTGAGAGTAAAAAACAGACTGGTTTTTAATCCTTAAAGGTTCAGTGTTTGGAGAGCTAAGAAACTGAAAAGTGAGTCTTTTCTTTTACTGTTGAATATCAGAATTAGTACTGTTGCTATTTCATTGGTGTTGGTGTTTGGTATTTCTGGGGTTTCAATTGGTTCTTCCTGAGTTTGCTATTGGTTATTGGCTACTGTTTTCATTGGGTGTTGCTGGAACTCTGCTGGCTCCTTCCTTTTTAATCTGTCATTGGGTTGTTCTGTCACTGCGTTGTTGTATTATTACTGTTGCTGACTGCTCCTTCATCTTCTTGTATTTCCGTTATCCAGGTACACGTTCTAAAGCTCTCAAATTTAAGGGAAATGAAGTAAAGAGTTGTTGGAATAGATTTCTGAATTTCCTCTGTTTCTTTGTGTTTAATTTGATGTATAAGCAGTAGTTCACTTGATATTTCATAGTATGTATTGGAATGACTTTGGAATGCATAAAATGGACTGATTGAATCTATTTCTACAAACATGGAATATCAATTGTAATTAATCTTAGTTGGTGATTACTAGTTATGAAATATACTATATTTTTTTTCCAGTAGTCGTGAAATAGTTTCAAATAGTTTATGTCACAAAACAGGTTCAAATAGTTTATGGAAACCAGCATGTTGGTTTAATAGGTCTAATTCTGAAATTGCGAGTTCACTTGAGTAAATAACATCATTTTAAATAGCAACGTAAATAATGTTAGTTCTCAAATGTTAGTGATTAATGTTAGCTTGATGACAGTTTTTAAGCATTGATGCATTTTCAGCAAATCGTAAAAAGAGCTAAAAAAATGGCTTTGTATTCCACATAGTTAATTCCAATAGTCCAATTCATATAATAAAGCTAAAGTTGAACTGAATCGAAATGGTAGCTGGTTTGTCAATATTTACAACGGCAGGCGGCGGATCTTAAGTTAGGTAGCGGGTTCAAACTAGAAGGTGTTTCCTTTTGTTTGGACCCGGACTTGAACTTGAAGCCCGAACTTTTAATGCTAATTGATTAGGATTTTCTTTATTATTAGAGACCAATAAATAGAAAATCATAGTCGCTTTAGGATATCCTTGAATAAAAAATGAGATGAGCCTCGCCGAATAAAAACAAATACAAAATTGCAGGGCCCTCAATAAATATTTATTTTAAAATACTTAGATTTAGGAACCGGCCGTCTAGCGAATTTCACGGCCTTCCCCAAAAGATAATAACGCGCAAGTCACTTCCGGCGCGCTTTAAATAAAGTACTTTCTTAAACTCGGGTGCACATTTATGTGACCCAAATCCAAATCTCAACGGAGTTGGAACATGTCATTAACCATGGGTGCATTGATGTGACGTGGTTCGAGATGTGTTTTCACGACGTTGAAATTCTCATTAAAAAAGTAATAAAAGCGGTAAAAAGTTAAAATTTGCACATAGGTTCAACATGTATTAAAATCAGATAAATAAGCCGAATATGACAGTTAAGCGACCATGCTAGAACCACGAAACTCGGGAATGCCTAACACCTTCTCCCGGGTTAACATAATTCCTTACTCGGATTTCTGGTTTGCGGACTGTAATACAGAGTCAATCTTTTTCTCAATTCGGGATTCAACCGGTGACTTGGGACACCATAAATCTCCCAAGTGGCGACTCTGAATTAAAAAATAAATCCCGTTTCGATTGTCCTTTAATTGAAAAAACTCCCCCTACGCCCCTGCGGGCGCAGGTGAAAAAAGAGGTGTGACAGCAGCTACGCATGAAATTCATATAGCACATAGCGCAAGGGTTCTTATTACCTCACATCAAGGTTAGACCCAACACTTACCTCACTCTGCAATCAACTCAAAATTCAACCACGGCCTTGCCTTTTGAACAAGCCTCCAAACCAACCAAATCTAGCAAATTATTGACCGAACGATTCAAAATAAAACCCAAAACTTACCTCACTCCGCAATCAACTCAAAATTCAACTACGGGCTTACCTTTCGAAGAAGCCTTCAAACTAACCAAATCTAGCAAATGATTGACCAAAAATTCAAAATAAGCTTTAGAAAGTACTCACGAATGAAAGAGGTTCAATTTAGATCATTATTTAAAAAGTCAGCAGTTAACCTCAGGCCCGCTTGGTTAAAATCCGAGATTCGGACCAAAATCCGATTATACATTCATCACCGAGCCTGGTTATATAATTAGTTTCGAAATCCGACCTAAATTCGAGCTCTAAATCCCAAATTTATAAAAATTCCTAATTCTACCAAAACACCTAATTTCTATCATGAAAATCCTAGATTTGATGTTGAAAACTTATGAAAAGTAATGGGTAATTGAAAGAAAGTAGATTCAAGCCACTTACCAATGAATTTAGGAAGAAATGCTCTTGGAAAAAATCGCCTCTATGGTATTTAGCTTTGAGAGCTTGAAAGAAATGAGCTAATTCTCATTTTTCCCCTCTTTTACTAGTTGCGGATGTCGCAATTGTGATATTTTATTTGCAAATGCGAGAAAGAGGTCGCAAATGCAAACTCCTGTCAGAAAATCCGTCATCGCAAATACGATGGTTTGGTCGCAAATGCGAACCCATGCCCTCGCAAATGCGGACAATCCCTTCGCAAATGCAAAGATTTCCAAAAACACGCAGAGTCGCAAATGCGACTTTGCCTTCGCAAAAGCGGAAGAAGCAAGTTCACAAATTCGAACATTCACCTCGCAAATGTGAGATTCTCCCAATTAGCCCATGCTCGCAAATGCGAAGCCTTATTTCGCAAATGCGAGATGTGCAATAGAGCACCAGTAACCGAAGAGGCATCAACTATTCTACTAAGTCCTAAATCACTTTGTAGCCTATCTAAAACTCACCCGAATCTCTCGGGATCCAAATCAAATATGCACACAAGTGTAATAACATCATACGAACTCGATCACGTGATCAAAATACCAAAATATTACATAGAACTATGAATCGGACACCAAAACGAATGAGATTTTCAATGAACCTTAAGAGTACTTTCATTTTATTAACAATCAAACATCTGAATCACGTCAAATCAATTCCATTTTGCATCAAATTTTGCAGATAAGTCATAAATACTAAAATGAACCTATGTCAAGTTCCAAAACCGAAATCCGAACTCGGTCATACTACGGTCAAACTTAAAAAAAATTTAAACCTTTAAACTTCTAGTTTTCAACAAATGGCGATAATTCAAGCTAAGGACTTCAGAATTTGATTCCGGGAATACACCAAGTCCAAAATCACGATACGCACCCATCGTGACCATCAAAATAATGATACAAGTTTGTTTGCTTAAAATGTTGACCTGAGTCAACTTAAATGAGTTTTAAAGCACGATATCATATTTTTATTAATTTTTCACATAAAAACCTTCCAAAAAAAAGATACGGGCTGGGCATGCAAATCGAGAAAGGTTAAACGAAGCTAATCGAGGTCTCGAAATACAAAATCGAAGGTTAAAACTAAAATTGACGAATCGGATCATTACACATTATTTAGAAAGTAGGCGGGACTAATGATTTTGTGTTCGAATATGTATCACTTCAAACTATATTATAGTTGGCCACCAGTAATTTAGATAATTGAATCCATATATTTTTTTAATTCTTTTTTGAACCATATATCTTCGTCGCAAATTGCAATTAAAATGGAGATAAGATTTTATGAACAAAACTGAGCTACACAGTCATGCAAGCTAAGTTTTGAGCTTCAGTTATGGAGGACAATTAATAGAGAAAGGAGACGAGTGAGAGAGAATCAACTATTCTCATATTTTACTAAAAGAAATTTGTATAGTATACACCTATTTATACAAAATAAATAGATATTATTATACTCATTATTCATCTAACAACCTTCTAACAATAATAAGAACCTCCTAACTAACTAGCCCACATGCTTGTCACGTGCTCACTACTGAGTTGCCTCAATACTCCCCCTTAAGCTGACATGTGCAAAGATGTTGAGCACTCCCAGCTTGGACATTAAAAAATGATGTTATTGTCTTGCAAGAACTTTAGTGAGTATATCTGTCAGTTGATCTCTTGATCCCACATGTATTATCTCGATCAACCCCTTTTGATTTTTTTCTCTAATGAAGTGACAATCTATTTCAATATGTTTTGTTCTTTCATGATGTACTGGATTTACTGCTATCTGCAATGCAGCTTTACTGTCACAGTGCAGTAAAACTGATAATTCTTCCTCTGCTCCTAGTTCCTTGAACACCCCTATTAGCCACACCAACTTTGAAACCACTAAGGCCATGCTTTTGTATTCTACTTTTACCGAGCTTTTGGATATTGTACTTTGCTTTTTAGACTTCCATGCAACCAATAAGTCTCCATATTTCACAATGAATCCTGTTACAAATTTTCTTGTGTTTGGACAAGATGCCCAATCAAAATCACAAAATACAGTCAAAGTGTTGTTCTTGTTGTCGCTCATCACAATGCCTAATCCCGGTTCCCTTTTTATATATTTGAATACGCTTATGACTACTTTCCAATGTGGCTTCTTTGGATTTTGCGTGAACTGGCTAAGTGTCTGAATAGCAAAAGCAATGTCCAGCCTGGTCAAGGTTAGAGACAACAACTTGCCAATCAGCCTTTGATAGTATCCCTTGTCTTCTAGTGGTTCATCACTACCTGATCCTGTGATCCCATCTAGTTCAGCAGTTGTGAGCTTCGGATTGCAATCCAAAGGTTTCCAGCTTGGCTTAGCTGCACTCAACTCCATTTCTGATATCAGCTCCAAGTTATACTTTCTTTGGGTCATCATAATCCCTTTGTGAGATCTACATAATTCAATGCCCAAAAAATATTTCAGTTCCCCCAAATCCTTAAGCTTGAAGGATTGATGCAATTTCTTCTTGGTTTCTTCTATAAGCATTAGATCATTACTAGTTATTAGCATGCCATACACAAATATAAGGATGACCACTAATTTACTGTCTTGCTTCTTTGTAAACAAGGAATAATCTAGAGAACTTTGCACAAATCCTTGATGAATTAGTGCCTTAGTTAACTTGACATTCCACTACATTCTTGCTTGCTTCAGCCCATATAGGGACTTGACAAGTCTACACACCTTGCCTTTATTCTCCCTCTGGCTGGCAAATCCGCCAGGAAACTTCATGTACATTTTATAAGCACGTGATTTTTGCCCTATATGAGAATTACTCCGAAAAAATCCAAAAATAAAATGATTTTTCTTTGCTGTGCAATTTTGTGATATTTTGAATAATTATTTGTATTTGTCTGTGCGTGTTTATTTGATAAATTAATAAAAAATACAAAAATATGTCGCATTTTTGCATGTAGGATTTAATTCTACAATTGTTAGTAATTAAATTTGTTTTACAAAAATTAAAAATTACAAAAATAGGCATCGTTTGCATTTTTAGCATTTAATGTCCAAATATACAATTTTATGCTTAATTATTACTTAATTGTGCGTTAATTGTTATTTGGAGTTAATTTGCACTTTTATAAATTAATTTAGTTCTTAATAATAAAGTTAAGTAGTTTTATAATTTAGTTTTAGAGAAATAAAAAAAGAAAAGAAAGCAAAAATATAAAGAAAGTCGGAATTAGGCCTCTTCTTCAATTTCAAGCCACAGGCCCAAAAATTGGCCCAATCTTCCCTACGACCCAGTCCATTTCGAACTGGGTCGACCCAGTCCATAACCCAAAAGACCCAAACCCCTTTTGTCTTACATTTTACAAAACAAAACAAAACAAAAATAAGAAGACAAAAACCCTAAAAAAATTCTAAACAATCCGCCACCCCCCTTCCTTATCTTCTTCTTCTCCAAGTTTCTCCAAAGCTCATCCATGGCTTCCCCCTAAAGCTCCCATGGCAGCCTCGTCCTCATCTTTTTCATCACACCATGAACGAGCAGTCCCATGGCTGCTTCTTCTTCTTTTGAACACCAACAACTCCACCATCGCACCATGAACGACCCCAAGCTTTCTTCGTCGCGCCATGAATGACCCCAAGCTCAAGCTCGTTCATGGATGCTTCCTCACAGTCCCTTTCATCCTCTTCGTCGAATAACCAGCCTCGTCTTCCACCCGAGGCAACCCCAGTCACGCCGAAAAATAACCTCGACCAACGAAGGAGGAACCCCATCGCTGCGGTTTCCCTTCCTCCTTCCAGCTGCCTCGCGACTGCTGCTGCCATGGCCTCCACTGCTGCTGCTGTTCGGCATCGATCAACTGCTACTGCTTCACCAAAGTACATTGACAAAGCTCCTCCGTTGCCGCAACGCTGCCAGCTCGTCCGTTACTGCCTTGTCTGCAGTTTCAACGACTTCCATGGCCATGTTTCGGTTCTTTCATTGCCATGGACACAGCTAGATTGCTGCGCACGTTGCCATTTCTGCTGTTCCTTCATCTTCTTCGTGCTTCATAGTTGTTTTAAACCGGTTAGTTTGGTTTTGAGTCTATTTCGTTTTTATATTTTTCGAAGTAAAAGTCGATAAGTATTTGATTCTTGTTTTGTTCGTTGTTCATCGTTGAAATAATTTTTTTAGTTTGTTCATGTGCTTTGTTAAATTAATTTTCATATTTCAAAATAGAAGTTTAATTAGTTGTTTTCATATTCATTTCATGTTTGTATTATTGTTTAAGTGAATATTTGTTAGTTTGATGTTTGTTAGATTCAAATTAAAATTTAATTAACTATTTCTTCAATTTGTTTCATGTGTTTTATGTATTTTTAGAAATTGTTAATATTGTTAAGTTCAAGTTTAAGTTCATAATTATTTCTTCGTCGATCTTGTTATTTTTCTAAAAAAGAATTTAGTTGTGTTGAAGGAAATATATTGATTTAATCATTTAATCCGTCATGTTTGTTGTGTTAAAATAGACTCATTCATGTTCATACTTTGTTTGATTGTTCTTGAATCCAAAATTTGTATAGTTTGATTTCTTGTTTATCACTTATGATTATTTCTTGAATTTGTCTCATAATCTTGTTTAAATTTAATATAGGAATTGTTGGTTGTAATGTTGTTAGAATTGATTTTAAGTTCAATATGATTGAAGTTAGAAATCTAAATATACTTGTTTGTTGTTGTTGTTGAATCCGAAAATAGGATTGTTTGTTGCTAAAATATTGTTCAATCAAATTTTAGTTGTTCTTTGTTCAATTTGTGTTCATGTGATTTGTTGTTGAATTGTTGTTAAAATCGTGTTCATGTGATATTGTTGTTATGATGTTCATCCGTGTTCATATTGTTGTTTGAACATTGTTAGAAATTGATCATATTGTCTATATTTTGGTTAAGTTTGATTAATTGATGTGTTATAGCTGATGGGTAGTTTGGTAAATTTGTAATACGTTCAGGGGTAGTTTGGTAATTTCAGTAAGGTCGGAAGGGGTAGTTTAGGAATTGTATATTTTGTAATTGTTTATTTGAAGCATGTGGGACAAAATGAAATGAGGTGGGTTGTGATATGATTATTTAATATAAAGGGGGGACAAGATTTAATTTAAAGGGGGAATCTTGCATTATTTTAAAAGAAGCATGGGGGACAAAATATAATGGGATGATGTGATATGTTTATTTAATGTAATGTGGATGAGTGGAAAGATAATGGGTTGGGTAGAGAAAAAGTATGGATTTTAATTAATTGAAAGGTTTGTGGGATGGGTTATATATGTGAAGTCTTGAACACAAGACATAAGAATATACAGAGAGAACAGAAAAGATACGAGAAAAAATACACACACAGATAGAGAGAAAAAATGGACAGAGAATAGAAGAGAGAAAAATTCCGAAAAATATTTAAGCTTTCAAAATAAAAATAAAAGCTAAAAATCTACTGCTTTCTTTCTTTGTTTGAAATTAGTATTAATGGTTGTTGTTTCATTTAAAGCTTAAAGCTTTTGTTTTTGGGATTACTACTCCACCGGTCTGTTACTGTTGCTGGGCAGTTGTTGCTGTTGTACTGTTATTACTGCTGCTGATTCTCATCTTCATTTTCTTTTGCTTCCAATATCAGGTACATATCTGTAAATTCATGTCACGAAAAGCTTCAACATGACAAATTAATGAAGTTCGGGAATTATAATTTTGTTTTCCATTCATTCAAGTTCAGTAGTTAAAAATTTGGTTTTTGTTTCAGTTGATTAATATAGTAGTACGTTTGGCGTAATGAATATAAGATAATTGTTACCTCTTAAAGTTCGTTTAAGCGTTGTAATAATATCATCTATTTCGGAATTTTCATTAAGTGAAGTCATGATTGAAATATCAAGGTAGGGAACATGGCATAAAATGGGCCATTAATTACATCCCGTAATATTGTTAGCTAAATGTAAAGTAGAATGGAAGTATCAAGAAATTACATTATTAGTATATCTTGTAAAAAATCTGATTTTGGTTTAGATTGATATAAGTTGTATGTTCATATATGGTAAGATAACGGGTATATGTATAACCATAAGAAAGACGAATTGATTAGCTTATTACGACGTTAAAATATTATGAATGGTTCCGACGAACAACTACGTTGTATATAAAGCAATTTTATTGAATCAGTTTGTAATATTTCTTTTTTCTTATCAACTTGACTCTTATCTTCCATTGCAAACATTAACCAAACCATTATAACTTTGGACTAAAAACAAGTAGATGAGAAGGAGATATAATTTCTTCGAAAACTATTAGTTTGTTTATCAAATTAATTCTCTTTCCTAGTTTTATATGCAATTCATTTTTTGGGTATGCATATATTGTATTTACGGAAAAATGGTATTATTAATCCCACGTTTATTTTTACCCTTTTAAATTTGAATGGCTTGGAGAAATATAATTCTTACGCAAAAAATATAATTTGCGGTTAACATTCAACAATTTATGGAAAATCTATACTACTATTAAGAATATTTTGCGTGATTAGGGATGCGTTCGCGTAACCTGATTATATTTCTAAAAGCAATTCGGATTATGCGTTCGCGCAACTTCGAACGAACATTTAATAAAAAGGGGGCTCTTCGGAGAATATCAATATTAATTTCATATAACTCGAGATGTGTGGTTCAATATTTAATTATACAAGAGCGACGAACGTTCTTAATTTTATTTTTAGCACAATTTCGAACTTAAGTCTTCTTTTTTTTATAATAAAAAAATTTCGAAAAAAAAATAATTATTATTATTATATTATCAATATCATTGTGTATACGTACGCGTGACACGATTTTTCACGTTAAAAAATATATAATATATAAAACGAATACACGTACGCGTGATTCGATTCGAAAAAAGGTCTTTAATTATAAACAATCTAAATAGAAGCGGTAACAATAAAATCATGCAATAAAAATGTATTTAACAAATCAAAATAATCAAGCCGAATATAACAGTTGAGCGACCGTGCTAGAACCAGGGAACTCGGGAATGCCTAGCACCTTCTCCCGGGTTAACAGAATTCCTTATCCGGATTTCTGGTTTGCAGAATAATAAACAGAGTCATATTCTCCTCGATTCAAGGATTAAAATTGGTGACTTGGGACGCCTTAAAATTCCCAGGTGGCGACTCTGAAACAAACAAATAAATCCCGTTTCGACTGTCCTTTAATTGGAGAAAACTCCCTTGCACCCTCGCGGGAGCGGAAAAAGGAGGTGTGACACATTTCATCATAGAGATTCCCTTGAAGAAAGGCATTGTATACATCCATTTGATGTATATGCCACCTTCAGTTGCTACAATAGAAACCATTGCACTTACATTGACCATTTTCACAACTGGAAAAATATTTTATAATAGTCCAAGCCTTCTTTCTAGCTATACCCCTTGGCTACCAAGCGTGCCTTGAGCCTGTCAATGTCTCCATTTACTTTGTACTTTATCTTGTAAATTCATCTGCATCCTATAAGAGTCTTTCATGCTGGTAATGCCACTAGTTTTCATGTCTTGTTGTCTTCTAAGGCTTGGATTTCTGCCTTCATAGCTTCAATCCACCTCTTGTCTTTGGATGCTTCATAGAATGTTTTAGGTTCAACAACAGTTAAGATAGATCCCAAATAATTCTGATAGCTGGCTTCAATCCATCATAACATACATAATTGTAAATGGAATAAGGTTTAGGTGACTGATCTAGTGCAGCTGCATCACATAGTCAGTGATCCAAACTAGTACTCGTTTGTCTTTAGTGAACTTCCTAGTACACTCTTCGTCATGGCTTTGCACTTTATTATGGCTTTGTACTTCATCATTTATTTTTTTTGTCTCCTCATTAGTGAAATCTTGGTGGTGAGCATGATCTGTCAAATTTATGCCCCCTTCTTCATCAATAGTCCATGTAGTATCATCAAGAACAACCTGCTCCTCAATGTTGATGGCATTTGGTGGAATGTCATTTGGTGAGTTGGTTGCTGCATCATGTTCTGAAAGCTCCATGTCCCCTACCATTACATTGTGAGTTGTATTGCCTCCAAATTTCTTTTTGAACTTGACATCATCAGGGTAAGAAATCAATCTATAGCATCTTTCTCTAGTATGCCCTTTCATTTTGCAATAATCATATAACAGATTATAATTCTTCCTGGGCTTTTGAGTATGAATCCTTTTGTATTTAACATAGCTGTCATCTTAACATTGTCACCAGGAACTACAAGATTTGCCATACTTCTTAGGCTTTCTCTTTCCATCAGCATAGAGTAGTCTTGATTCACAGTTGGGAGTGGATCTATCATCATGATCTGCTCACGTGCCTGTTCATATGTCTCATTAAGTCCCATGAGGAACTGCGATAGCTTTTGCCTCCACATAAAAATCTTATATTCACTTGACTTTGGACAATCACAACCAGCTGGTGCCAAACAGTCAAATTCAGCCCAAAGTTCATGCAACTTTGAGAAATAAGTTACAATTGAGCTTGTTCCTTGATTCGCAGTGGCTATGGCTCTATGTTACTGGAGGATTATAGAGCAATTGACCTTATGAAATCTCTCTTTTAAGTCCTTCCAAACAGTACATGCATTCGAAGAATACACGATTCCGCTCAGCAAATCACTCGATACGCAGTTCATTATCCACGAGAGAACAATCGCATTGTATCTCTCTCACAGATCTGTCAAATTCGTACCGTAGTCTTCCTTCTTACAGTTGCCTTCAATGGATCCTATTTTGTTGCGACCTAATATCGTGATACGCATTGCCCTACTCCACACAAAGTAATTGTCTTATCCTATCAACTGCAGTGAGATTAAGACAACTCCTGAATTATCTGTTGAATGTAGAAATAGAGGATGATTGTGACTTAGGTTTTCTAGCAACGTATTATCAATACTCGTCATTGTATGAGTTCTTCAATTTGTGCCCTAGAATCTCATAAATGAAGATAAAAACTATAAAATCAAAGCGAATTGCGGAAATTAAGTTGATCGATGAGCTTAGGTCCATATTAATGGCCTCTATGCTCTGATACCATGAACAAAACTGAGCTACACAACCACGCAAGCTGAGTTCTAAGCTTCAGTTGTGGAGGACAATTAATAGAAAAAGGAGACGAGTGAGAGAGAACCAACTATTCTCATTTTTTTAGTAAAAGAAATCTGTACAATATACACCTATTTATACAAAAGCTAAAAGCATCCACTAACTATCTAACTAACACACATTACTCATCTAACAACCTTCTAACAATAACTAGAATCGCCTAACTAGCTAACGCGCATGCTTGTCACGTGCTCACTACTTAGCTGCCTCAATTTTTTTGTTGGCACACATGCACGTATTTATTATGACCTTTGGATTATTTAATAACTCATATTCTTTCTGACAGTACGAAGCTATGTCGTTTTATTTTAGAATGGATCTATATATGTAGCTTCGCATTGTAAAAATCTTGCATCGATTGAGTGTACATACATGGGTAATAGTCTAATTATATGGCATTAGACAATTAACACTACTTGTAATTAATTTTTCGAACTGAATTAGATTTAAGTTCCAAGTTTTAAACGTGATATCAAGATAAGACTTATTGCGTACATTTGTGCAATATAATGTTGGGTCATTCGTATTATAATATTTGTCCACACGCTCCAAATGTCTTGCTCTAGCGTGCATTAGGGTATTAGAATCTCACACTGGACTTAATTAAGTATATGCATGGCTGTAGTTTTCTTATGTGGTTAATTTGGATAATTCTCACCCCTTGATTTAACTTTAAAGCTGAAAATGGAATGAATGGAGTATATACATATATAGTAGATCCCAATTAATTCATTCTACTTTAGAATAGAACATTTTGCCATTTTAGATGTCTTTGGTTTCAAGCAAAAAGAAGAAATCATCAATGGAAGTTGGATATATCAAGTAGAACAAGCCAAGTACTATTATTTACGAGCAGTACTTTGTCAGCGATATTCGTTTTTGACAACTTGAGCTACCTCTATGTTGAACCGATCGATTTGAACTTTGATCCTCCTCATCATCATGAAAATATAGAAATTAATATTGTACAGTAAAATCTTGTGGACGAATGACGATTAATGATATTGATTTTACTAAACTCACGGGTGCTACATTACTCTAGAATTCCTAATGTTTTCAGATTTTTTTTAATAAGAATTTGTTTGCTTGTTCGTTAATAATCAACATTAAACGAAATAAAAACCTGTCAGCAGCGCACTTTGTAAATAGAGTAATTATTGGCAAAAAACATGTAGATACTCTTTCTAATGTAAGATAAGAATGATAGGCCAAAAAGATAAGTAAGATTAAGACCCCACTTAATGTTATTGGAGGCTAATAGGTTAAACCCGTCATTTAATATAATCATGTGATTTTAACCTAAGTATGTCTAGGCGTTATGCGTCGTATTGATTTTTCTGAGTGCTTATTACGAGGGAATTTTAGGGAGAAAAAACTACTCTAGCAATTGTTTATATCAGAATTTCTCAGTCCACCCATCAACAATTGGAGTGGAACAAAATGGGTAATTAAGACCCCACTCAATTTGATAATATTCATTTCTATGGTAGTAGGGATGGGAGATGGGGTGATGTTTCATAGAATAAGTTTATCTTTACAAATCTTTGATTTTTAACCTCTCACTTACTTCCCCGTCACCAAGGGGTAAAATCTTTGCTGACATAACAGTTTTTGTCACAATATCAGATTATTCAAATACTCATATTTATAGGTAAGCTACTTTAAAATATAAGATTTTTAATTTTAAAATAAAACAAGTTATTTGCTGCGACATATAATTATTAAATATAAAAATTCTTTACTGAGTACTGATATAATTGGGGAAAATGCATAAAATCCCTTCTGAACTATACCCCAAGTTATTACGACATACCTTACTTTTGTGGGAGGGTCCTATTACCCCCTAAATTTTTTTCTTTCGTAATTCTTTGTACTTTTATTGCTGACGTAGAGCACTGCGTGAGAACACCTCCTTCAAGCGCGTGAGAACTTAAAAAAAGGGCTCTAATATATACGAGTCAATTCCAAAGCTGATTTTCAAGCACTCTTCATCCCCTTTTTATCACACATTTTCAAGAGCTCCAAATCTCATTTTTGGTGTCAAAATTCAACAAAAACTCGGTTAGATCCGCATCAATCAAGCTCAAATTTCAACTACACCTTCACAACAACATCATCATCATACCCCAGTGATCAATTTGGCCAACAACCAAGAATTTTGACAAATTCATTTTTTCGTTCTTTAAGTTTTTTCAAGGTTGATAAGTGAGGCTTGCTTAGTTGGTAAAATACATCAACCCACGACCGTTAGGTCCTTGGTTTGAGTCACGCTGGAGGATAAGCATTGAAACATTATAGATCCTCTTATATTGGGAGGGAATTTTTATTTAAAAAATAAATAAATAAAAAAAGTCTTTTAAAGGTTTAACAATGATGGATTCGAAATTCTTTTTTTTTTATTTTCGAATCCCATCTACAACTATGGATTTAGAATGAATTTAATACTTGAATCTCAACTTTCAAACTTCAACGACGTCCGAATATGCTCAATACCTCTAATAATTTTTCATGTTCATACAAAAATAATTGTCCTTTTCATTTTTTCTAAATACGAAATAATATTTCGTTACATTTCGAATTAAAAAGAAAATAAAAAGGAAGAAAATGAAATAGATTTAAAAAAGAATACGAAATTACATGTGGCAGCGCGTGTATTTTACCGCTTGTCAAATATTTAGTTCTTTATACAACGGTGCACCTAGTGTGATATTTATTGCGGGTAATAGGACCTTCACAGAGGTAAGATATGTTGTAGCAACTTCGGGTATAGTTGAGTGAAAATTTTATGCATTATCCCTAATTTAAACTAAACAAATTCCTCCACAATGGCATTTTAGTGATTTTTCTGCAAAACTTGATATGGTCAATTTAGTAATTGTGGTTGCAGCTTCTTGATTAGGGTGAAGACAGAAAGATTCTTGGGCCATGTTTCTGTTAAGAAGTTGACACCTGTAATAATATCTTGTTTTGTCCTTATCAATACGGAATAATCGTTTCAATATAAGGAAGCTTCGCCGAACCCTAACACTTTTTTGTTCTTTTTGGCTCTTGGGTAATCATTGTCATGCTTTGTTGTTTTTTGTTCGGTTGTTCATTAATGAGGGACTATGATATACTCGTTCTTTGCAAACTCGGGGAAAAATATCTGGAGGCAGTGGAACTTATTATTCTATGTTGTTAGTTATATATATATAGGGTTTCGAACTCATTTAATTTGGTGAAAACTTTTACCAATGAGTTTTGCATTATTATATTAATAATAGTAACTCTAAAGTTGAAGTAATTTGCAATCCCTCTAACCCAAAGGAAGATTTCAAAATTACAATTCAATGAGAGTATGTTAAGTCAAATAATTGATTTGTTTGATCGAAAATATTTTGACGCTACTCTAATAAAAAATTATTAATATTGAATACTAAAATTTTGCTTAGTTAGGCAGCTAAGAGAACTCAGTGAGAGCGAACATTACGTTAAATCAAATAATTGAATTGTTTGATGGGAAATCACGCTACTTCAATGAAAATAATTCAAGAACTAAAATTATTACGACTTTGATTGGTACAATGGAAAGAGGGTGCTTAATTAGGAACAAGGACGGGACCCGCATGGATTTTGGTCCCATTATATTATGTGAAAAGAGAGTAAAATTTTAAATTAAGTTATATAAATCGTCCCCTAAAAAGGTCAAGCGAGAAAAGCAAATTTGATTTGGGTGCATTAGTAGAATCAATAGTTATTATAATCCACTATAACGTGTGGGCGTGTACACAAGCCAACTAATTAGAGAGGTAAAGGATGGAAAAGAGCAAAAGTGATAGTTTATCTGCATTAAAAGGTGAGGAGAGGGCATCCTTGAAAGTCTCATGAGTTGATTATACAGTAGTGTGCCATCTCGAGGTGTGATAGAATGGATGTCATTTTTTTTTTAAGTAAAGGTTTCGGCTTTTTGAATTTGGTGTTTTAGCTTTGAAAAAATTAATTAAACCCTTTGATAGAAAGTGCTTTTTCTTTAATGAGTTGTATGTAAGGCAAATTTGGATTAAGCATCTATTGGTTTCTAACATCGGATGATTTACCAAAAAAATATCGTGATGTCATATAGTTAATAATTGCTTTACTTTTTCTGTCGGTGTTATTTTTACCATATATTAAGCTCCCTTTTTTTACATAGATTAGTTTTATCTTTTAAAAAAAATAATATATTATTTGTTCATAAAATTGATCCGTTTTTTGAAAGAAAAAAAAACTCAAGTTCCAGAAACTTGTTCAGTTTTGTGGTGAAACTTTTTCCTCCACTCACACAACTTTAACTTTTTTAAAATAAAATGCATGTTCAAACACAACTTTAATTTTCAAAAACTATTTTTTAACATAATTTGAAAAATCTATTTGTTTACCCTAAAATTCGAATAACAATTAAATTTATATTGTGATTTTAAGGATATGTGATTCAATCAAATACCAATTGATAAACAAAGAATTAAATAGATAAATTAGAGAATGAAATAAATTAGACCAGTATGCCAGTCAAATCTCGACCTGTGGTAGTTTCGAGATGTGATAATAGGAATAGCAAATGATAAAGCAACTCTGATGAATAGTAAGCGAAATAACAAGAAAGTAATGAACGTATATTTTCTTATCAGTGAACAATGATGGTTACAAATGAATGAGATCCCTCTTTATATAATAGAGGAGTCCTAAATAAGGTACACTTCTAATTATAGTGGGAAATCATATCTGACAACTGGTTAACCGACGAAGTTGAATCTGTTTCGAGATTCACGCCACAATTCTTGATCAACTGCGAATATCTCACCTTTTTCGTTATCGAGCTTCGCCGATGTCACTCAAAGTCAGCCTCTCCCCGGTCCGCAATCGAGGTCGACCTCGGCATCACAGCTCTTCGACGTGACCTTCCTATCTTGACCAAAGAATGAAATCGGGTAGCCTCGATTTCTACCAAATACAGATAGTCCCCTCGTTTCTTAGAGTAAAATGATAAGAACGACTTGAGCTTCGATTTTTTGGAGACCCCGATAATGATGTCATCCCCGTGACTTAAGCGATCGAAGTGACCGAAATGTCCCGTCGGTACAATTTCCCAAACCATTAATGTTTTCCAGTGACGGTCGACCACTAGCACCACCGAACCGTCGCCGTTAACCTATAAATTCAGGCTCTTCGGTTGAAATCAAATTTTACTTTCGCCTCCACCAAATTTTCTAAGTTCCTTACTCTCTCCATCTCTTCTCTTTCACCACCCATTGAATCAACTTAGTCAGCACTAAAAATATCAATTTTCATCTCTTTTCACTTCTCTTTACCTGAAACAATGGCAAAAACTTCCAAGACCGTCCAGCAAAAGGAGAAAGCTTCTTTCTCTTCTTCCTGGTCGGCTGGTGATAAAACACCGGTAGAACCGCTCCCTCACGAGTACGTTCCCGTCCCTTGTGTCTTAAAAACTGACTTCAAAGTCGAGAACCCTTCGTCGATCCCTGGCCGGTGTGAACACGTGTCAAGATATATCTGCTCGATAACGGCAAAACATCTCGAGGCTGTGAAGAATGGCTGTAACTGGGGGGTCGATGTCGTGGTACAAATTCCCGCTCCCGAAGAGAGTATTACCACTCACGTGGAGGGGTTTCTAAGTGCCTACACTTACCCCTTCACATTGGGTCCTCTTGACCCAGTTATCGTCGACTTCTGCAAAACGTACCAAGTTACCCTCGGCCAGGTTCATCCCTCATTCTAGCGTATAGTGATCATGCTCCGCTTCTTTTCTAGTAGGGCCAAGGGGCTGGAATTCACTCTCAGCCACCTCATTTGGCTGTATCGACCTCAACTTTTTTGAGGATTAATCAAGCTCCAATGCCGATCAACGAAGTCATTTTTTGCGAGCATCAATGAGGATAAGGACCGGGGTTGGTTGAGCTAGTTCATGCGGGTAAGGACCTGCGACCTCATCCTAGAGGAGAAACTACCATTCCCCGAGAAGTGGAACCCCGATCGTAAGTAACGTATTACCCATTAATCTTCGTACTTTTTTTTTGCTTTATGTAATACTTTCATATGTTATGCAGCAGTTGCCTGGATGCCTCACTCGGTCCCCGACCTCGAAAACTGGGTTCAGAAGCTGGATGCGAATTCCTCCCATGCTGAGCGATGCTGGCGTGACTTTGCAAGGGGCAGATGGGAGGCCAAGAATCATGGTAAGTTTATCCGACAAGCCTCTGATGACCTTTTCTGTAACGTTTCTCTTTGTTCACACTTGACTCTCTTTCATGTAGGCCTTGAAGATGTTGCTGAAATGAGGTCGGCCCCGCCTGGGGAAGAGGTGGCTCCTAAGCCGGCTAAGGACAAAAGAAAGAGAAGGGCCTCACCTTTTGATACCCCGAAGCCTAAGAAAAGTAAGGCTCGTAAGTCGAAGGATGACTCCGCCACTTTATCTGCCGACGTAGCCCAAAAGCTACGAGATGAAGAAGAGGAGGAGGAAGATATTGGTTGTGAGCTGGTGCCTCGAAAGGGAGGGAGCGTCGAAGCTTCAAAAGCAATTGGGCCGGTGATGGTAGAGGAGAATCACCCTTGGAATGAGGAGATCTCAGAAGGTGCTCTGAGCAAAGTCCCTGAGCCATCGAAGGCCGAAGATATTTCTTGCCGTGATGAACAACTGGCGAGTGTGCCTGAAGGGTCCGGTAGTAGCGCTCTTCAAAAAGGAAAGAGTGACCCAAGTGACTTGCTTGGGACAATCATTATCGATGATTCATCGCCCGACCCTAAATTTTCCGAAGGGAAATTTTGGGAGGCTCGATCTATGGAGAACCCCGATATGGGAACGACCCACGGTGAGGAAGATATATTTCGTGGATGCCTTTCGGGGGTCGATGATATTTTCGACCTAGATGTGATGATCATTTTTTATGAGGCCCGTCGTCTCCTGAACTAGGTAAACTTCATCCCCCGTTATTACATTTGCTTTTATTTCCTTCCGTCTGATTTCTTTCCTTTCTCCATAGGCTGTGGCACTTCATCGGGAAGTGTTCACCAAATCCCAAGCCGAGCTGAACCGGTGTGAAATCGATCTCAAAAAGAAAACTAAGGAGAGAGACGCCCTTAAATGCCTCTATTTGAAGAAAGAAGAGGAGATCAGTAGACTTGGCCCAGGCTCCTAAGGAAGAGGCCGAGCAAGACGAGCAGGTAACTATCCTTTTTAAAGAGTATGGTCTCGACTCAACTGTGGAGGCTAATACTTCAATATCTCAGTTGTAGCAAAAGCTAGAAAGGATCGAGCTACTCCGAGCGGATGTTGATCAGATCAAAACAGACTGTGATCCATGGAATAAAAACATGGACCGCCTTGCTGCGGAGAAAGAGGCTTCCTTGGCCAAATTGTCATCATCCGAGGTCCAACTTTGGAGCATTAAAGAGAAAAGCTCAGCCCAGTCCAGAAGGAACGAGAAGCTTGAAGTTGAGCTTGCTGAGGCCAAGGTGGAGGTCGAGAAGACGAAGATCATGGCTGACAAGTCCATAGCCGTGTACCTGGCCAACGCCGAGGCTGCTCAAACACAGCTAAGGGATGCTTCAGATTGAGATCGATGTCGCAACGACTTGGCGAAGTGCCAATCCTGGAGGGAGACCCTCGAGGAAATCCAAGCTCGAGGTTTTGACCTCTCCAAAGAAATAGCTCAAGCTAAGGCGCTTGAAGCTGATGCCAGGTTACTTGTCTCACCCGATGATGACGATGATGATGAAAGCAGCCAAGGCGGCTCTGATAACGACAAGGGGCCCGAAGGAGAAGCTTCCCCTGAGGGAGAAACCATCCCCGAGCATAGTTAGGCTTTTATTTTTCCTTTTCTCTTTTATAAGACCCATGTCGGTCCCTTGTACATATTTTTCCCCATATATATATAAAGAAATTTTTCCTTTTGAATGCCTTCTCAATTTTTATCTACAAACATATTTTTTTGCCTTGTAAAACTTTAGCCCAATCTTATGCTTTGAATGGTAAAGTCACCACAGTCGAGTTCGAATAAGGTTCGAACTTGATGCGTAGGCCCTTTAGGGTTCATGTCGAATAATGTGAGTCCCCGAGCCATTGTCGAGTTAGTTCTTATTTGGGCTCGGAATAGTCAAACCCTTAGGTTCGGATAGTCGAACCCTTACGTTCGGATGGAGCGAGAACAAGATCTCGAATTCTATGTGTATTGGCCCTTAGGCTCTTTAGATTAAGCCAATATGGCCTCTAAAAGATGGCTATTATTCCCCTCTTTCGGCTTAAAATACTTAGTAAAATTTTGTTTTATGCATTAACATGTATTTTTTTACCCATTGGGCTTTTTGAGGGTTCAATGTCGATTGAAACCCCTCTACTTTTTGTGCCTTAGCACATTTATGTTAAGATAATTTGATACTTCTTAGGGTTTTTCGAGGGTTAATTTTATCGAAGTCTTTTTGATTGTTTGCCGAGGGTAGCCTTTTCTAACCGTTTTTTTCAAAGAATTCGAAGCTTATTTTTATTGCTGGATTTGGACGTCTCCGAGCCACATGAATTTGGTTGTAGCCTTTGGGTATGACTATTGGGCTTATTCTCCAATAACACTTCGAACTTGTTCGAAGTGTTAGTCTCCGAGAATGATGACCTTGGCCTATAGATTGAGGGATGCCTCTTTGAGGTCTTATGAATCCAAATTTAGATAACTCAAATATGTCGATCGTCGACGATAGTCCCTGTGTGTTCGAGGCATATTTGCCCTTGGCCCTTGAGCCATTTCTCACAAAATCATAAGTATGGAGCTCGTATAGTAGAAAATTTTCTTTGAGACACAAAATGTTTGATACAGAAAGAATGCTTCTTGGAATAATTTATACATGTGTACATGTTTTGCCATCGGGGCTTGACTAATCTATATGGTCACGGTTCATTCGACCGTGTGGCCCATTACAAAGTTTTCATATCGATACCCTTTGACATGAAGTACTTTCCTCGAAAATATAACATCCGGGGTTGATGCCCCCCAGTATTAGAGGTTGATTGTAAAGAAGCCTTGGATACTGTTGGATTTTCCTCAGGTAGCACATAATTGTTGCCTCATTAAAAACCCCGCCGGAAAAACCCATTTGGGATAAAAATCGATCTTAAGAGAAAAAGAGTGCAACGCGTGCTTTAAAACCTAAGGTCCTTGTGTTAAAGAGTTTCTCGACGTCTTCGATCGAACACCTACAATAAGTTAGTATCAAATACAATCGGAAAGGGGAAAAGTCATACCTTAGAAGTAATACCTTTGAGGAGTGATATATTCCAATTGTTTGGCAATTGTTCGCCCTCCATTGTGCCAAGTTTGTAAGATCCCTTTTCGATGACACCGAGGACCCGATATGGTCCTTTTCAATTTGGTCCTAGTTTCCCTTCGTTCAAATCTCGAGTATTGAGGGTGACTTTCTTTAGAACTAAGACCCCCATTTCGAAGTGGCGAAGGTTTATCTTCTGTTATAATCTCTCAATTCTTTGCTTTTGCGCAGCCATCCGAACGAGTGCAGCTTCTCATTTTTTATCCAATAGTTCGAGGCTAGTATTCATAGCCTTGTGATTTGATTCTTCCATTGCATGTCGAAATCTGGCGCTAGGTTTCCCGACTTTGACCAGAATAAAGGCCTTGAATCCATATACTAAGGAGAATAGGGTTGCCCCATACTAGACTTCGATGTTGTTCTATATGCCCAAAAGAGGGTAAAATTTCTCTCCACTTCCCTTTAGCGTCATTCAACCTTTTCTTTAACTTTTGAATGATAGTCTTGTTTGTCTATTTGGCATGTCCGTTCCCACTAGGATGATACAGCATTGTTAATATCCTTTTTATTTTGTGGTCCTCAAGGAATTTCGTTACCTTGCTCCCGATAAATTGTTTTCCATTGTCACACACTACTTTGATGGGTATCCCAAATTGACATGCGATGTGATCCTAGATGAAGTCTATAACCTCTTTCTGTCTCACTTTCTCGAACGCTTGTGCTTCAACTCATTTAGAGAAATAGTTAGTCATAAATAAAATGAGCTTAGCTTTACCTGGGGCCGTTGGCAGAGGGCCGATGATATCCTTCCCCCATTTCATGAATGGCCATAGGGATAGGACTGAATGAAGTTGTTCTCTGGGCTGATGATCATCGGTGCAAACCTTTGACATTTATCACATTTTCGAACAAACTTCTTAGTGACTTTTTCCATGCTATCCTAGTGTATCCTACTCTAATAATTTTGTGAATCAACGATTTAGCACTGGAGTGGTTCCCACAAGTGCCTTCATGGACATCTCGTAAAACATAATCTGTGTCTAATGGTCCTAAATATACTGCCAATGATCCATCGAATATCCTTCTGTATAATATTCCATCTTCATCCAATGTGAATCGAGCAACTTTGGTTCGTAAGGCCCTCGACTCTTTACAGTCCGATGGGAGCTTTTCGTTCTTCAAGTATTCAATATATTTATTCCTCCAACCCCAGGTTAAGCTTGTAGAGTTTATCTCGGCATGACCTTCCTCGATCACAGATCTCGAGAGTTGAATGATATTCCCCGAGCTAATCTCATCTTCCTCGACCGATAACCCCAGATTCGCAAGTGCATCGGCCTCATTGTTTTGCTCTCGAGGTACATGCTGTAAAGTCCATTCCTTGAAACGGTGCAAAGTTGTATGCAGTTTGTCCAAATACCTTTGCATTTTATACTCTCGTACTTTGAAGGTTTTGTTTACTTGGTTCACCACCAGTAAAGAGTCACACTTGGCTTCAATGACTTTTGCTCCCAAGCTTTTAGTTATATCGAGACCTACAATCATGGCCTCGTACTCGGACTCATTGTTAGTCAACCTAGAAGTTTTGATAGACTGCCTAATAGTGCTACTCGTGGGCGGTTTCAAAATGATGCCTAGCCTGGAGCCTTTTACATTCGCAACACCGTCTGTGAAAAGTGTCATACCTCCAATGATGTGCCTAATTATAAAAAAAGTTCTTTTTCAACTTCAGATACGAGGGTTGGTGTGAAATCAGTCACGAAGTCTGCCAAAATTTGAGACTTTATGGCCGTTCATGGGTGATATTCGATATCATACCCACTGAGTTCGACTACTCATTTGGCCAATCGTTACAATAGTTCGGGCTTGTGCAAAATATTACGAAGTGGGTAAGTGGTTAACATGCATATGGGGTGACATTGAAAGTATGGTTTGAACTTTCTAGAGGCTCTTATCAGTGCAAGTGCCAATTTCTCTATGTGTGGATATCTAGTTTCTACTTCTCCTAAGGTTCGACTTACATAATAAACGAGAAATTGCGTACCTTGTTCTTCTTGAACCAGGACACCACTTACCGTGATTTCCGATACTGCTAAGTACAAGTAAAGTTTCTCATCTGCCTTTGGATTATGAAGCAGTGGCGGGATCGATAGGTATCGTTTTAATCCCTCTAGCATTCCGAGGATAAGGTGAAATCATTCTTTTTTTAGTAGAGAGAAAACTTGCGGCTTCGATCCGATGACCTCGAGATGAATCGGCCTAAATCAGCTATCCGTCCAATTAGCCTCTGCAAGGCTTTTACACTGTCTACGATGGTGATGTATTCGATGGCCTTGATTTTATCAGGGTTGATCTTGATCCCCTGATTCGACACCATGAAGCCCAAAAATTTACACGAAACGACCCCGAAAGCACATTTCTCGGGGTTGAGCTTCATGTTATATTTCCTCAAAATCTCGAACGTTTCTTGCAAATGAGCCAAGTGGTCCTCTACGCACATGGACTTAACTAGCATGTCATCGATATAAACTTCCATTGACTTACCTATTTGTTCTTCGAATATTTTATTTACTAGGCGTTGGTAAGTAGCTCTAGCATTTTTTTAGCTTGAAGGGCATTACATTATAATAAAATGTTCCATACTTGGTGATAAATGAAGTCTTTTCCTGGTCTTTCGAGTTCATTTGAATTTGATTATACCCCGAATAGGCATCGAGAAAGGTAAGGATCTTGTGGCCAGCCGTGGCGTCGATCATGCGATCGATGTTAGGCAGTGTAAAAGAATCTTTGGGGCATGCATTGTTTAAATCCTTATAATCTACACACATTCTAAGTTTGTTTCCTTTTTTAGAGACTACGACTACATTGTTTAACCATTCGAGATATTTTACCTCCCGAATGGACCCTATTTTTAGAAGTTTAATTACCTCATCCTTTATGAATGTGTGCTTTACCCCGGACTGGGGCCTTCTCATTTGTTTCATCGGTTTGAACCTAGGGTCAAGGCTTAGCCGATGCGTCGTTATCTCTAGTGGGATCCCTGTCATGTCTAAATGGGACCAAGCAAAATAATCTATGCTATCAATAAGAAATTGAATAAGATTTTTCCTAAGTTCGGGGGTTAGTCCCGTTCCCAGGTATACCATTCGCTCGGGCAGGTACTTGATCTATATAACCTATTTCAGCTCTTCAACCGTTGATTTGGTGGCGTCAGAATCTTCGGGAACAATAAAAGTTGGAAAAGTTAGAAAATCCTCCTTTTCTTCTTCTATCCCCTGCTTCCCCATTCGGTCGAGGCTGGTGGCTGTGATTGCTATTTGGCTTCATGTTTACCTGTGATGATCGACCTTTCCGAGGTTGATAACGTTGATATCGGTGTTACCTCATCAACTACAAACATTTCCTTTGCAGCATGTTGCTCCCCGTATACTGTTTTTACACCGTCTGTCATCGGGAATTTCATCATTTTGTGGAGAGTCGAGGGGACTACTCTTATGTTATGGATCCAAAGTCTTCCAAGTAGGTCATTGTACCTCATGTCGCCCTCGATCACGTGGGACTTGGTATCTTGAATGGTTCCGGCCACGTTCACCGATAGAATAATCTCCCCGTTAGTTGTTTCACTGGCCATATTAAAGTCATTTAAGACCTGAGTTACGGGCACGATTTGATCTTATTGGCCGAGCTACTTCACGACCCTCGATTTGTTATACCCCTCAGTATTACGTCGATGTTATGCACTGCATTATTTTATTACGATGATGTTACACCTTGTAGTATTGTACGTGAAATTGTCGTAAGATAATTGACCTTAGTTCAAGGACAAGATTATTTGGAGTTTATAAGTATTATGCTATTTCAAACAAGTGATAAGTAAATTAATGAAGGTGAGAGGGTAAGTGAATCGAAGAAAATGAGTTTCGTCGAAGATTGACAATTTGGGATAAATCACGGTCCGATATATAATACCATCTATGGACTAGTGTCATACAAGGTACCACATGACCATGATAGTAAGGTGCATAAAGTGTGCCAAAAGTGAGTAGTATTTTAAGTAATTTGAGATAATTCTTAATTATGTGGGTAATTAGTTAATTATTGGTTAATGGGAGATTAATAAGTTGATTAAGGAATTGTGGATAATTAACTAAGGTCATTGGATGAGCTTAAGGTGTACCAAACGTGGCAGCAAATTATGTTCAAATTAATGACTCTTAATTTCACATGAAAGGTGGCAAAATTTGGAGAAATTATTGGCCAACTAAGCCATAAAGTGGGGCCTACTCTTAAAGGTTAAGAGAACCTTTCTAATTTATTTTGTAATCTCTACAATGACAAGAAAGCTTGAGCAACTCATTCAACATATTAGCAACGTGAATTTTGCTACCAAAATCATATGAGACGACGTAATGTTATAGCAGCGGGATTTTGCGATTCTAAAGGAGTACAGTGCAATCTTTCTCAAGAATATCATACAAATTTTTCTCTACTTCGATCCTCTGTTACGTGTTGTCGCAAGTGACGTGTGCTAGAGGAATTATCAAGAGAATCGGCTCAGGTATGTTAAGGTTATCCCTTCTTTCTTTTTGGCATGATCTATACGACACAAACGAAATGAGCAAATGCACAATTTCCGTAAATGACTCTATTCATAGAAATACTAGAGATGCTTATGTTCTTGATTCTCTATGTGTCATATTATTCTATCATCTGTTCATGGCTCTCAGAAAATACGTAAGTTGATAAAGTTTATTTCATGATATTAATCAAATGCATAATGGTCTTATGACATTCCAAAGAGATTTTATTGATATACTTCTCATGCATTACATTCATTTATATATGAACATTGACCCATGACCAGATGACGTTATATACACGTATATATATATATATATGGGAAAAGTTATATGGGAAAAAGTTACGGTGTTATATACGCGCCACCACCTGATCAGCTGGTATACATTGATGATTTTGCCCATAATGGCCGATATGATATGATGGGATGCTCTCAGAGGCTTGATGATGTTGTGAACACATGTACCTATGCATGACATAACATTCATACACATATGCATATGCATGCTACTATAAGTGTTTCATGATTTATAGAGTTATCCAGACTTACATGTTGAGCCTTTTACTCCATATTTCTCTATGTCTATAATTTAATGATTCTCGTTCCTTACATACTCAATATATTATTTGTACTAACATTCCTTTTGCATGGTAAGGTTGCGTTTCATGCCCGCAGGTCCCGATAGACAGATTGAGAGTCCTCCAAGTAGGCTATTAGCTTAGCAGAAGATGTTGGTGCACTCCATTTGCTCCGGAGTTACTTATTTGATCAGTATGATTTCAACGTGTATTGCTTAGTATAGCGGGACCTTGTCCCGACCTTTATGGTATTTATCTACTCTTAGAGGCTTGTAGACATATGTCATGTACGTAAAAGATTATATGGCCTTGTCGGCCTATGTTCAGTGTACGAGTGGTCATTTTAGTCTTATAGGACTGTATGTCTTATGTATAAGTTGGTATTACATATTTTATTCTAATTATCCTACGATAGCCTTTCCGTCTCATTTACCTATTATAGCATGATACGAAAAGATATATTATGTTGGTACTCGGTTGAGATCGATGAGTAAGGTACCGGGTGCCCGTCGCGTCTTATCGGTTTGGGTCGTGACACGATTGGTCGTCAGGAATTTCATCATTTGGTGGAGAGTCAGGGGAACTACCCTCATGATGTGGATCCAAGGTCTTCTGAGTAGGGAATTGTACCTCATGTCGCCCTTGATCACGTGGAACTTGGTAGCTTGAATGGTTCTAGCCACGTTCACGGGTAGAATAATCTCCCCTTTAGTTGTTTTTCTGGCCATATTGAAGCCGTTTAATGTCACACCTCCTTTTTACCTATACCCCGCATAGGGTATATATAAGGGAGTTTTTCCAATTAAAGGACAATCGAAACGGGATAAATTGTTTAAAATTCAGAGTCGCCACTTGGGATAATTTATGGTATCCCAAATCACCGATTTAAATTCCGAATCGAGGAAAAGATTGACTCTATACTATAGTCCGCAAACCAGAAATCCGAGTAAGGAATTCTGTTAACCCGGGAGAAGGTGTTAGGAATTCCCGAGTTCCGTGGTTCTAGCACGGTCGCTTTGATCATACTTGGCTTATTAAAATTGTTTAATTACTCGTTTTAGAACCTATGTGCTTTTACCCCCTTTAATTAAGAAAACGTCTTGAAACAAGTCACGCGTACGTGCACCCGCTTGTTTGGCGTGTCAAAATCGTGTCATGCGAACGTGTCCACAATTAATGACACTTTATTATTATTAAGAAAAATTTAGTCGAAGTTGCGCGAACGCATACTCTTTTTAAAAAATCGTAATTATATTACGCGAACGTATACACAATCACGATAGTGTATTAAATGTGCCTAAAGCAAACTAGGAACATTTGTCATTTTATATCTATATTATGAAATTAACACGAGGGCCATGCATGATTAAATGGTAGATGGCACACCTCGGACTATATGAGCTAAATTAATTAATAGCCTATGAAAACCTATTTTATTATTAAGAAGTTTTGTTCGAAGTTGCGCGAACGCATACCTCGAATTGGTTTTTAGAATTGTAATCATGTCACGCGAACGTGTACACAATCACAATTATATTTTAAACGGCCCTAAAGGCTTTTCTACGAATATTGATCATTAGTGTCTAATTAGTATTTGTGAGGGCCGTAAGTGATTTGGTTAAAATGTCACACTTCAATTTATTGGTAGATGACAACACTTAATTAAACGGTCCATAATATTTGGGCCTACTCTAGATCAAAGTTCAAATTACTCCTACTAGTAGTAAACCCAAATGGGATAAAACAAGCATTGTAATCACATGAAATTGTTTGGCCGGCTATAGGCCCAATGTCACCTGAAGAGTTTTAGAAGGAGGAAAACAGAACAGGCTGGACGCGATACCCAGACCCAATATTAAACAAGAATGGCCATACAATACTCAAGGACAAACCCCTTTTATTATATCAATTACCAAAAAAACGACGAATTAAAACCTCCTGGATGTGATAGGGCCCAAAGTTGGGCCTAAGGAGTCACAAGGGCAGGAATAGGGACGAAGGCCTTTTTCCTAGCAAACTGACCTATATTGATCCAAGCCAGGCCCAATTCCCTTAAGAAATTCCAGAAAAATGCATAGACAAGAACTAACATACATCACCAGATTACGAGTTCAAATTTTGCACTTATTTACAAGCAATTGTGAGATGAATATGGATCCAGAGCTAATCTTTGCCGCATGCTAATTCTTGCATTAACAGCTTACTCTAACAATGATAAAGCTATGTAGCTTCAACAGTCAACTAACGTTGCTCAAATTGAACGACCAAGCTATAGAGTTTCAAGCTACTACTATTAACATGATATCTAAATTACTAACCTTAAATATGAAAGAGAAGTACAGAACTCGACTACTGATCCAACTAAGAACGTTGTTCATCGAAATTAAACCCCCCCATAACAATCCAAACACACAAATACTTGAGAAAGAATTTAACCAAGCTAGAACAAAAGTGACAAATTAGAGTCCAAATACAATCCGAAAATGCATTGTCCATAGCATGACTGAATACAATAAAGTTCAAATAGTAAAACTAATTCAATAAGGAACATATGAATAGTCTTTGAAGAATATAGACTAATATTCAGCCTAGTTCACATTCATCCACAAGTCCAAATTGATCACATAGCTTCAATATGCACTTCACATGTTAGTGAGATCCAAGAAGTACCTGAGTTCAGCAAAAGTAACAAAAAAACAAGCCCAAGGTTAGGAAGAAACAACAGCAGTAGATCAGCAACACCAACACAACAACATTCCTCCCTTTAAACCATTTTTAAAACCCCAAATAGTTCAGAAATCCTTTGAAATTCTTCAACTACTACTAACAATGAAATTAAAGACCAATCCCCAGTAATTTTTGACCCCAAAATGATGCAGAAATTTCTGTACTTTTTCAGAGTATACAGGCTCTTTCAGAAGTTTAGTGCAGAGAAAAATGAGGCTGAAAAATCTCCTATGAAACAGCAGATTTTTTTCTTTTTTGCAATCTTTCTATATTTTTTTTGGATTTCAGCCCTCAGAAAAATCTCTGCCTTCAAAGGCAAGAAAAGATATGGGTCAATCTTGACCCAAAGCTTAAAAGGCTTTTGCTGTGGGGTCGAGAATAGCCTCAAGGCCCAAACAAAATCAGAAGCTCATTTTAATGAATCAATAATCACTTGGGAGATTTTAAAACTAAAATTCTAGCTAAATGACTGATTTCTCTTTTAAGGCTAACTAATGAACTATAATTAAGCTATACTACCTAATCAGCCACAGCTAATTGTACAATTAGAAGAATCAGAAATTGTGACCTAAATAAAGCTAAACAGGCAACATACACAAATCAAACAAAACTGACGACAAATTTGAAAAGAAAATTGGAGAACACACAGAATGAATACGAACACCAAAATGAAAACCTAGGTTTAAAAATTTCATCAACTTTTAGTCAGAATAAAAATTAATTAAAGAAAAGGAGAAGAAAAGAAGAGGAAGACGGTGAAGTGAAAGAAATGGACAGAAAAAAATAAAGAAGCTTACCGACTAAACTCGACACCAACATTGGATTTCCAATTTATCCCAAAATAATGTTAATATCTTGTTCTTTGTCAAGAACCAGCGACCATCATTGTTTCATGATAAATCGGCCTTGAACACTCAGGAAAATCGGGGAAATAGCCCTTGCATGCACAGAATCTGATTTTGGGTTTTTAGGGTTTCATACTTCAAATCAAGATTCGACGGGTTCTGGAAAGATTCGAGAGAAACGAGTACCAGATTTGGTATGAGGGAGACATGAAGGTCATGGGGTGTTATTTTGGGAGTGGTTGGAGGTGGCGCCGCCGGTTGAGGTGATGGAAAAATAGGGCGGCGGATTAGGGTTTGGAGCTTTTGAGTCAGATTCGAGAAATTCAGGTGTGATTCAAGGGAAAAGGGGTGTGGATTTGGAATGAGGAGAAGGAGAGGGAGCTAGGGTGTAAATTTGGTAGCCATCGGAGACCTACCGCCGCCGTAGGGCAATTTCCGGCGGCGGTGCACGGTGGGGTTACGTTGGGGTCTTTGAGAGTGTTGGAGACGACGAGAGGGGGTCGGAGTGGTTCGGACATTTTTATGCGGGAGGAAGGGCCAGTTCTGGTCCGTTGGATCTAGGCACGATCAATGGCTCGGATCAAAACTTAACAAAATAATGTCGTTTGGATATGGGTGGGGAAACCGGACCGGGTTGGATGCGGGTTTGGGCTGGGTAAAGGGTATTTTGGACGGGTCTCAGGGTAGGAGGTTTGGGCTTATGGATTTGGCCCAAAACCGATTTCTTTCTTTTCCTTTTCATTCTTTCCAAATTAATTCTTTTATTTTCAAACTCTTTTAATTAAAAATTTCCAAATAAATAAAGTAAAACCCAAACTAAATCCTAAATCAAATTAACCCTACCACATTGAATTAATTAACTCTAATAATTACCACAATTAATTAAAATCAAATTAAAGGAAAAACTACCAAAGTTCAAAAATTAAAATTAAAAGTGCAAAAATAACTATTTGGTGATTTTCCAGTTCTTATAAAATAACTAACTTACTACTTAATTCAAGAGTGCAAAGCTAAATCCTAAATGCAAATGCAATATATTTTTATATTTTCATTAATTAAATAGAATAAACATGCACAGACAAATGCAAACAATTTACAGAAAATGCCACAAAATTGCAAACAATGGAAAAAATTATTTTATTTTGAATTTGTAGGAGTAATTCATATAAGGCAAAATCACGTGCTCACATTTAAGACCCGAGTTACGGGCATGATTTAATCTTGTAGATCGAGCTGCTCCGCGACCCTCGATCGGATGATATTCGCCGAGCTACCTGGATCCACTAAAACACGCTTAACTTGACCTTTATTTAATAAGATAGAAATTACCAGAGTGTCATTGTAGGGATGATAAATGCCTTCTGCTTCTTCGTCCTTGAATGATAAGGAGCCTTCAGGCACATAATCTCGGGTTTGTTTTTCCCTAGTGATTGATACCTTAGTGCGTTTGAATATGGGTCCCTATGGAATGTCGACCCTACCGATGATCATATGAATGACATGTTGGGGTTCCTCTTGTTATTTTTCTTGTTGGCGTCCCTTTCTCTGAAATAATTTTTGGCTCGATCACTGAGGAACTCTCGAAGGTAGCCCTCATTGAATAGACGGGCTACCTCCTCCCTCAATTGCATGCAATCCCCGGTCTTGTGACCATGCGTGCCATGATACTTGCACATCAAATTTGGGTTTCTTTGGGAAGGATCGGTCTGTATGGGCTGGGCCACCTAGTATCTTTGATCCTTTTGATTACCGATACAATGCCTGACATGTCGATGCTAAAGTTATATTCTGATAACCAGGTGCCTCTGTGGGATCGACATGCTTATCAAAACCATTTTTGCTCATAAGTCCCTGAGAATTCTGTCCTCGATCACTTCTTCGATTATTCCAGGCAAAATTGCGTCCTGAACCATTGTTCCTTCGATCTGCGGTATATGGTTGATATCGTTCTCTGTTCGACCTTGGCTCCCTGTCGACTTCCCTCTGGGTTTTAACTGCCAACCTATTTGGATGTGCTGAACCGTAAGGGGCTCCTAATTGGTCGTCCTCGACCCCGATCTTCGATTGATATCGATTGTGCACATCTGCCCAAGTCACAGCTGGATACTCAATCAAATTTTGTTTCAACTGATGTGATGGCGTGACGCTATCGAACTCCGTTCGTTCAACCCTTAATTGAAAGCTTGAACGGCCCAATCATCTGTAACCAGTGGCAACTCCATGCGTTCTATTTGAAATCAGGATAAGAACTCCCTCAACATTTTGTCATCCCTTTGTCTTATCTTGAAAAGGTCCGATTTTCTTGTTGCGACCTTTATGGCCTCGGCGTGTGCCTTTACAAAAGAATCATCTAACATGGCAAATGAGTCGATGGAATTTGGTGGCATGTCGTGATACCAAATCATTGCTCCCTTAGAAAGGGTTTCTTCGAACTTTTTCAACAACACAAATTCGATTTCATCATCTTCTAAGTCATTTCCCTTTATTCCGCACGTGTACGAAGTGATGTGTTCATTAGGATCGGTGGTACCGTTTAACTTAGGTATGTCCGGCATATGGAACTTCTTAGGAATAGGCTTCAGAGCTGCACTTTGAGGAAAAGGCTTCTGCACGAACTTTTTCAAATCCAAACCCTTTAGGATTGTGGGTGTCCCCGGTATCTGATCAACTCGAGAATTGTATGTTTTCACTATTTTATCATTATCTTTGATTTTCTTCTCTCATGACTCAATTCTTTTGCTGAGCTCCTCGAGAAATTTTCATTATTGTAGGATTAGTCCCCGATTCGTTACCATTCGATCTTTCTGGTGTTCGCTCGGTACGACTCCTTGAGCAATTACATTGTCGTTTTCCCCGTGAAACCCGAGACCATCACCACCATGTGTGGGTGCGTTTTGTGAGTTTGACATGTTTTAACCCGAGAGCAAAAATACTTGACAAGAACAAGTGTGAAATAACATGTGTTATCAGAATCAGCACTGAACAATCACTATTATCCTTAGCCCCACGGTGGGCGCCAAAATATTTACCCTAAAATTCGAGTAACAATTAAACTTATATTGTGGTCTTAAGGATATGTGATTCAATCCAATACCAAATTAAAGGAAAAACTACCAAAGTTCAAAAATTAAAATTAAAAGTGCAAAAATAACTATTTTGTGATTTTCCAGTTCTTATAAAATAACTAACTTACTACTTAATTCAAGAGTGCATAGTTAAATCCTAAATGCAAATACAACATATTTTTATATTTTCATTAATTAAATAGAATAAACATACGCAGTCAAATGCAAACAATTAACAAAAAATGCCACAAAAATCCACAAAATTGCAAAAAATGGAAAAAATTATTTTATTTTGAATTTATAGGAGTAATTCATAAAGGGCAAAAATCACGTGCTCACAGCTGCCCCTCTTTGCCCAGAAACACGAAGAGTTTTCGTGCAAAGATAAAGTGAGCGGACATGAGCGATTTTTGCCCGCTTGAATAATCCGTGGGAAGCATTGTTTGAAAGATTCGACCGCACCCTGCTTCCGAGGTTGCCTACATATCCTTGGCTAAAATGGAATCAGGTCAGTGTAGTTCAGGAATGTTTGGTAGCTGGGACTACCATGAAGTTGGGCTTTCACTGTTTATGTTGCTGCTGCTACTGCTTACTGAACCCCTTATTACACCATGTCAAAAATAAAAGAAGCTAGACTAGACTATGATCTATGTTTTACAAAATCCTATCTAAATCTTCAAACTTGCTCTTGTGTTTCTTGTTGCCTTGTTGTCCTCCATTCTCTCGGTGATATCCATTTGTTATCCCCTTGAATTGTAAGCTGAGATGTCTTCCCCTTCTTCAGGTGGGTGCCTGACCGCTAAACTTGATACGTATTCCCATGCTATCCAGGTGGGCTCTTGCTCGCTGAACTTGAATGTATTCCCATGCTATCCAGGTGGGCTCCTGACTTCAAAACGTGAATGTATTCTCATGCTATCCAGGCGGGCTCCTGACTTCAGCAAAATAGACAAAAATAAAGAAAAGTTTCTTCCCCAGTTTGGGTATGTGGGCCCATGTGTAAGTGTAAAACGAATCACATTACCGAATATCAGTAAGAATTTTGAAAACAAAAACTTGAATTGTACTCCCTTGTTCTCCAGGCGAGCTCCTGACTGCTAAACTTGAAAGTATTCCCTGCTTTCTAGGCGGGCTCCTGACTTCAACTTGAAAGTACTCCCTGCTCTCTAGGCGGGCTCCTGACTTCAAAATAGACAAAACAAAGAATTTTAAAGCTAAAACTTAAATTGTACTCCCTTGTTCTCCAGGCGGGGTCCTGATTGCTGAACTTGAAATGTATTCCCTGATCTCCAGGCGGGCTCCTGACGGCTGACTTTGAAATGTATTCCCTGCTCTCCAGGTGGGCTCCTGACTTCAACTTGAAATGTATTCCCTGCTCTCCAGGCGAGCTCCTAACTGCTGATTTAAAATGTATTCCCTGCTCTCCAGGCGGGCTCCTTACTGCTGACTTGAATGTATTCCCTGCTCTCCAAGCGGGCTCCTAACTTCAACAAAATAGACGAAAAACAAAGAAAATATTCTGCCTCAGTTTGGTGGCTGGGTACAGATGTGAGTGTAAAACTAAATCATTTTACCAAGTATTACTAAGAATTTGAAAGCTAGGTCCCATTATCCAGGGGGTCCTGACAACTCTTAATTAAATGACAATTTTAAATCTAAGTTATATCTTCTAAAGGTGTGACTTTTGCTAAATTTTGTTATCTAGGGTCTTTAAACTACTCCCAGTATCCAGGAGGGTCCTGAAAATCAAAGGTCAAATTTTATCTTAAGAGTGATAACTTTTATGGCTGAATTATACTACCCTACAGCAGAATTTACGCTAAACGTTGTTATCTAATCGAAATCTTTAAGCTAAGTCCCATTATTCACGAGGGTCCTGAAAACTCCTAATTGAATCCTATCTCGAACATGCAAACTTCTAAGCCAACTTATATTCCTTTAGGATGCATTTATGTTAGATTATGCTATTTTTGAATATTTAAACTAGATCCCATTTTCCAGAAGGGTCCTGAAAATCAAAAATCAAACCTGTTTGGCGACTGCCTTTCTCTACGGAAGGTTTCTTCGAAATAATTGGAATTTTCTGCCCCTGTTTCAATCAAAGAAAATTTTGTCAGTTTAAAATGGTGGTTAGTTGATGGCATTCGTGCTGAAGATCCTTCCATTGCATTGTTTTGTTTTGACTGTCTTCTCCGCACTGGCCCTGAACCGTCTGACTGTCTGATTGACTTTCAAACCCCATGACTTTAAATGACCCGAGTGTTCTATACCCAAATTGTTGTTTCAAACCTCTGACCCCTTTAACTGAAACTCTGCATCTCCCATGGAATTACTAAATCATTCTGCCGGTGGAACTTTTGCCGGCACTTTATCCTACCTTACACCTTGCTATTTTTGGTATGCTCTGGCCATGCTGTGCTTTACAATTGTGGAAGTTGGTAGTGAGCCTTGAAATCCTTTTTCACTTGCTTTGAGTAGGACTGACATTGAAACATCTTAGACAAATAAACCCCAAAAGAAAAAAATGAAATGCAATGATTTTGCGAGTTAAGGATACAAAGAATCCAAAATCGGATGACTGCTAAAAGGAGAAAGAAAAGAAACTTATCTGACTGGAATAGCTGGTACCAATTATCATGACATGCATTTCGGACTAATCGGCCCAATCTGTCCAACCAATCAGCTTTCAGTTGCCGTACTTTGTTGCCCTAGAACTCCCATAACTTGATTACTTTACCCAAACCTTGACCTTGTTCATCCTACGGTGCCTTGAAATAGTTTTCCACCAACAGACCTTTCTCACTTGTTGACTTTTCACCTCACTTTCGCCTTAAGGTGCCCGTGAGGGTTTTCACCAATAAGACTCTCATTTTAATTTCTCTCAACTCCCATCGCCTTACGGTGTCTGTGAAGGTTTTCACCAATAAGACTCTCTTGTTTTGTTTATCTCAACTCCCATCGCCTTACAGTGCCTGTGAAGGTTTTCACCAATAAGACCCTCTCATTTTGTTTCTCTCAACTCCCGCCGCCTTACGGTGCCCGTGAAGGTTTTCACCAATAAGACTCTCTCATTTTGTTTCTCTCAACTCCTGTCGCCTTACGGTGCCCGTGAAGGTTTTCACCAATAAGACTCTCTCATTTTGTTATTTCCCTATTTGGACCAAAGTTTTTCCCTTGATATGAATCACCTCTACCTGCTTGACTTGGCATTTCTCGAAGACTGATTGGAAGGTCTTTCTTTGGACCGTAATGTAGCTTTTGGATGAGATTAGCAAGAAAGGGTATAAAAGGCTCAAAACCATTAGAATGGGTTCAAAATTACAACTTTCGGAATCAGATTTCTTACGACAACCACAACTTCTACCCCAGTTTCTTGCTTGGGGACTTTTTGGATTTTTATTTTGATGAGACCGAACCGTGAGGCTGTCTACGTATCCTTAAAAGGAATCAGGTCGAACGTAGTTCATGACATAGGAATTACTTTGTTTGTTGTGAATTTTCTTCCCTTTTCTTTCTCTTCTTTTCCTCTTTTGTTTTTCCTTTTGTTGTTGTTGTTGTTTCTCTCTCTCTTTTTTTCTTTCTTTTTTTCTTTTCTTTTCTTTTCTTTCTCTTTCCATTCTTTTCTTTCTCTTTTCTTTTTCCTTTCTCTTTTTCTCTCCTTTCTTTACTTATCTTTACGCTTGCGTTTCCGATATTTGCTATTGATTCCAAAGGAGGGGTATGAAAGAAAATAAATGAGGCTCAAAGGGGTAACGAGGGATCAAGTGTTTAGATAGCATAGCAAAATGCCTTCGTCATTTCAATATTCGAAACATGCCAAATACAAACAAGTACAATCAAAGAAAGAAATTATACATAATATCTCTTGACTGCATCAGAATTGATAGCCATTTCTACACATTTGCCTTCTACATCTGTCAAATACAATGCACCATTGGACAACACTCTAGTCACGACGAACGGCCCCTGCCAATTTGGGGCGATTTTTCCTTTTGCTTCAACTTGATGAGGAAGAATGCGTTTCAATACTAACTGCCCCACTTTAAACTTTCGTGGACACACCTTCTTGTTGTATGCTCTTGCCATTCTCTGTTGATACAACTGGCCATGACACACTGCTGCCAGTCTCTTCTCATCGATCAAACTTAATTGTTCCAAGCGGGTTTTGACCCACTCCTCATCATCGATCTCAGCCTCCGCGATAATTCGAAAGGATGGGATTTCCACTTTTGCGGGTATCACTGCTTCAGTGTCGTATACCAACAAATAAGGAGTCGCCCCTACTGAAGTACGGACAGTAGTGCGGTAACCCAGCAATGCAAACGACAACTTTTCATGCCACTACCTAGAACCTTCCACCATTTTCCGAAGTATCTTCTTTATATTCTTGTTGGCCGCCTCAACTGCTCTGTTTGCCTTAGGGCGGTATGGGGTAGAATTGCGATGTGTAATCTTGAAATGCTGACATACCTCTTTCATCACATGACTATTGAGATTATCCCCATTGTCCGTAATGATCACCTTTGGTATCCCGAACCGACAAATAATATTTGAATGCACAAAATCAACCACCGCCTTCTTGGTTACAGACTTGAATGTTTTAGCCTCTACCCACTTAGTGAAATAATCGATGGCCACTAGAATAAACCTGTGCCTGTTGGATGCTACTGGCTCAATTGGTCCAATGACATCCATTCCCCAAGCAACAAAAGGCCATGGTGCAGACATTGTGTGTAATTCAGATGGGGGAGAATGAATCAAATCTCCATGCACTTGGCATTGATGACATTTACGCACGAAACTGATACAATCTCGCTCCATTGTAAGCCAATAATAACCTGCCCGGAGAATCTTCTTTTCCAGCACATACCCACTCATGTGCGGTCCACAGACTCCAGAATGTACTTCGGTCATGATAGCCACGGCCTGTTTGGCATCTACACATCTTAATAACCCAAGATCTGGAGTTCTTTTGTACAAAACTCCTCCACTGAAGAAAAATCCACTTGCCAAGCGACGAATTGTTCTCTTTTGATCACTTGTGGCTTGTACCGGATATACTCCCCTTCGGATATATTCCTTGATGTCGTGAAACCAAGGCTCCCCATCAAGCTCTTCCTCCACCATGTTACAATAAGCATGTTGATCATGGATCTGAATATGCAACGGGTCTACATAAGCCTTATCTGAATGATGTAACATTGATGCCAGAGTAGCCAACGCATCGGCGACCTCATTGTGGATCCTCGGAATATGCCTGAACTCTATTGATTGAAACCATTGACAAAAATCATGTAAGCAGCCGGTATGGTATGAGTTTTAAATCCCGTGTTTCCTATTCTCCCTGAATCTGATGTACCAGAAGGTCCGAGTCACCCAAGACCAAGGCCTCCTAGACACCTATATCCACAGCCATCCTCAAACCCAAAATGCATGCCTCGTATTCGGCCGTGTTGTTAGTACAGTAGAACCGAATCTGAGCCATAACAGGGTAATATTGCCCTGTTTCATAAACAAGTACCGCTCCTATTCCAATGCCTTTCATGTTAGCAGCCCCATCAAAGAAAAGTTTCCATCCTGGCCTTTCAATCTGTGCCAACTCATCAATGTGCATTACCTATTCATCAGGGAAGTAAGTCTTCAAAGGTTCATATTCTTCATCCACAGGATTCTCAGCCAAGTGGTCGGCCAATGCTTGTGCTTTCATTGCGGTCTGAGTCACGTAGACAATGTCAAATTCTGTGAGCAAGATCTGCCACTATGCGAGCCTTCCCGTGGGCATAGGCTTTTGGAAGATATACTTCAATGGATCTAAGCGAGAGATGAAGTAAGTAGTATAAGTGGACAAATAATGTTTCAACTTCTGGGATACCCAAGTTAAGGCGCAACACGTCCTCTCAAGATGAGTGTACTTAACCTCGTAAGATGTGAACTTCTTGCCGAGATAATAGATGGCCTGCTCCTTCCTGCCAGTAATGTCATGCTGTCCCGACACACATCCAAATGAATTGTCCAAGACCGTCAAATACAGAATCAAAGGTCTCCCTGGTTCTGGCGGGACCAACACAGGTGGTTTTGACAAGTACCCCTTTATCTTATCAAATGCTTCCTGACATTCATCTGTCCACTTGACTGCAGCATCTTTCTTTAACAATTTGAAGATAGGCTCACACGTTGTCGTGAGCTGAGCAATAAACCGGCTGATGTAATTCAATCTTCCGAACAGACTCATCACCTCAGTCTTGTTCTTCAGAGATGGCAATTCCTGGATGGCTTTGATTTTTGATGGGTCTAATTCAATACCTCGTCGGCTGACTATGAATCCCAACAACTTTCCAAACGGAACACCGAACGCGCATTTTGCAGGATTAAGCTTGAGATTGTACCTGCGAAGCCTTTGGAAGAACTTTCTCAGATCTCTGATATGGTCATACTGCTTTCTAGACTTTACAATCACGTTATCCACATAAACCTCGATCTCCCTATGTATCATGTCATGGAATATGGTCGTCATTGCCCTCATGTAGGTTGCCCCGGTGTTTTTCAAACCAAATGGCATGACCCAATAGCAGTACGTTCCCCATGGCGTGATGAATGTTGTCTTTTCTGCGTCTTCTTCATCCATTAAGATCTGGTGGTAGCCCGAATAACAATCCGCAAAAGAACCAATCTCATGTTTGGCACAATTATCGATCAATATATGGATGTTCGGCAATGGAAAGTTATCCTTAGGACTCGCCTTGTTGAGATCTCGATAATCAACACACACCCTAGTCTTGCCGTCCTTCTTTGGCACAGGCACTATATTGGCTAACCAAGTGGGATACCGAGTGACCCGAATGATTTTGGCCTCAAACTGTTTGGTGACCTCTTCCTTAATTTTTACACTCATATCAGTTTTAAATTTCCTCAGCTTCTACTTGACAGGAGGGAATGCCGGATCAGTGGGTAATTTGTGAACCACCAAACCAGTGCTTAGACCTGGCATGTCGTCATAGGACCATGCAAAAAACATCTTTATACTCGAACAATATTTTAATTAACTCCTCTCTGAGCCGTGGTTCAATATGGACACTTATTTTAGTTTTTCGGATATTATCTTGGTCCCCTAAATTGATTGCTTCTATATCACTCAGGTTAGGCTTGGGGTTTTCTTCAAAATGTCTTAATTCTTTACTAATCTCTTCAAAGGCTTCATCCTCGTCATATTCCGGTTCAACATCACATTCTATTTCTTGAATTACTATTTCAGAACTAGATTGGCTTTTAAGACTGGGCCGGAGATTCCACATGCATGTCATATCATTGAAGCCAGCATAAAAAGAACTGTACAAGGAAAAAAAGGAAAGCAAAAATAAAACTATCAGGAAGAGAGGAAAATAGAAATTATATTTCATTGAAATTAAAGACAACGGGGTTTATATATCCAAATAGACGGAACATAGAATCTGAATTACAACCCTGGAATAATCCAGATAAATTGAAAGAAAATCAAAACAAACTATTAAAACTCCCTCCTGATAGGGAAAGGAGTAGCTTCCCAATTGTTAATCTTTGCACCGGGCCCAACAAACTGCACATCCGCCTTGCTAGATCCCTCTCCAGCTTCCAAAACGTTCACATCGGCGAATATCCTCTCGAACCTTTCCATCAAATCTTCATCCACATCAACTACCGAAATGGGAAATGCCGTCACTAGTCGCTTTCTGGTACCGGGCCTGACAAATGACCGGGAAAGACGCGGGACTGGCTTTGGAAGGGCCAATGCTTTCTGTTTCATTTTTCTAGCTCTCTTCACATCTGCGACTGTGGGCTTGAACCCCAGACCAAATGTATCCACTTTTTTTTGGAAGAGAAGCTGTCTATACGATACCTTGCAGAGATGCGCCCAAACCTTTGCCCGGTACAAAATCATTTTTCAACATTTCAACAGCTACCATGACTGATGCAGCAGCTACCCTTGGAGTCGGCACGCACTTCCCTTTAGTAATTTTCTCTACCGCTACCGTGTCAAAAACCTGATAGACCCACGGCCCCTTGTCGTCTTCAAACTCTATGAACGGAACAATGGCATCACTGGGAACACACAAATTGTCTTCACCATGCACAACAATTTCCTATCTATACCATTTAAACTTAACCATTTGATGCAGAGTGGACGGGACCGCTTTGGCAGCATGAATCCAGGGTCGACCTAATAACAGATTGTAAGAAATAGCCACATCGAGCACCTGGAATTCCATAGTAAATTCAACCCGCCCTATTGTAAGCTTGAGCACTATGTCCCCGACTGAATCTTTCTCTCCACCATCGAATCCCCTAACGTAGATACTGCTCTTTTGAATTCTTTCATCATCCACCTTCAACTTGTTCAGAGTGGAAAGAGGGCAAATATTTGCGCTGGAACCATTGTCAACTAGTACCCGAGTAACCACGGAATCTTCACATTTCACCGTCAGATAGAGGGCTCTATTGTGCTCAGTACCCTCAACGGGCAACTCATCATCAGAAAAAGTGACTCGGTTTACCTGAAATATCTTGTTAGCTATCTTTTCTAAGTGGTTTACTGAGATTTTTTCAGGAACGTGGGCTTCGTTCAAGATCTTCATCAATGCTCGACGGTGCTCGTCTGAATGGATCAATAATGACAAGAGCGATATCTGAACCGGTGTTTTCCTTAACTGCTCCACAATGGAATAGTCTTGTACTTTCATCTTTCTCAGAAATTCTTCTGCTTCTTCCTCGGTCATCGTTTTCTTTACGAACACTGGATTATCTTTTGAGGTCTTAGCTTTTATCAACTCTTCGGGGGCAAAGCATCTCCCCGATCGAGTCAAACCATGAGTCTCACACACTTCTTCTTTAACCTCTTTCCCCTTGTAAGTCATTGTCACTTGTTCATAATTCCATGAGACTGCCTTGTTGTTGACTATCGGTAATTGAGTTACCGGTTTGATAATGATAGGGTCTGTGGGGGCACCCTTCACACTTACCACCGACTTGTTCGTCACTCCTGGAACAACCACTTTTGCTCTTTGATGTTTCCCTGCAACGTCACATGAGGACCCCTTCTTGACCTCCACGGATGGTTCGTTATTTGCCCCATTCAACTTGATCACAGACTTCTCACTTGTTGACTTTTCAAATGGCTTGGCTTCACTAGCCCGAATCATCATGAAGGTTTGCGAAGGCTTCTTAGGCTCCCCTCCCTTATGCACTATCTCAATCATATTAGTCTCATGATGGGCCGACAACGGGTTCTGGTTGATGTTGGGTGCCTCCGAGGCTTGGACCTCGAACCGATTAGTATCAATAAGCTCTTGAATAGCTGTTTTCAATTTCCATCATTCCTCTGTGTCATGACCCGGGGCCCCTGAATAATACTCACAACTCACCGAGCGGTCAAGATTTCTGGGAGCGAGATTCGGCAGTTTAGCCTCGATCGGATTCAACATACCCAACTGTCTCGGTTGATGGAATAGACTAGCATATGATTCTCCCAAAGGAGTGAAAGTCTTCTGTTTCTGCAACCTCTCATTCTTAAAGGCTTGATTTGGCCGGAAACCTGTCCCAGGGGAATTTATGTAGGCTTTCGGGGGTGGATGGGCATTTTATGGATCTAGGTATGGAATTTGTGGAGTCAGTGCATGCCATTGTGCGTGAGCGGGAGGTTTGGTATAGGTTTGTGCGTGGTGGACGGAAAAATGGGGATCGGGCGGCGGGTAGTAGTGTTGTGGTGGACTATATTGAGTGTGGGGGTAAGTTTGGTGGTAGGGTCGAGGCGGGCTGTAGTAACGTGGAATGTTCGTGGATCCAACCCAAGCTCCCTACTCAATTGTAGCAATATCCTCTTTCTTTTTCTTCCAGAGTACCCCTCCAGTACCGTTTTGAATGGCCTGGGTGGTCGCCTTGATTGCTGAATAACTCATGATCTTGTTGGACTTGAGTCCTTCCTCAACCTTGCCTCCCATTTTTACAACTTCATTAAAGGACTTACCTACTGTTGACACCAAGTGACCAAAATAAGTGGGTTCCAAAGCCTGCAAGAAATAATCAACCATCTCACTTTCTTTCATCGGAGGGTCAACCCTCGCTGCTTTCTCTCTCCAACAGAATCCATATTCCCTGATACAACTTAATGAGCTCGATGAGTTTAGATTCCATGCATACTCCAGCTCGTCCTTGTATAAGGACAAAATGAAGTACTTTCACGACAAATATGCTCGGGGCAAGGAGTTCAATGTCGGGGATATGGTTCTCTTGTTTAATTCCCGGTTACGTCTGTTTCCGGGTAAGCTCAAGTAAAAGAGGAGTGGGCCATTTTAAGTTGTGTTCGTGACCCCGTTTGGTGCTCTTGATCTTAAAAACAAAAATGGTGAAGTCTTCAGAGTCAATGGTCACCGGGTCAAGCATTATCTCGGAAAGTTCGATGGCAGCCACGTAGTGGCGCTTCTTCATCTAAAGTGCTGTGGTGGTAACATGCGTCGTGCCACGACGTTAAATCAGGCGCTTCTTGGGAGGCAACCCATGTGTAGCTTAGGATTTTTGAGCTAACTGTTTATGAGATATTGTAGGGATTGTGTTGAAACAATGCAAAACAAAGTTGGAAAATGGCATAGTCTCTGAAGATTGCCAGCACGGTCGCGGTGCATTTTGTGTGGTCCGCGCTGGCATGAGTCAAAAGGGGGACTCTCTGAAGTTCTTCACCACGGCCGCGGTCAAGTTAGTGCGGTCCGCGGTGGACTGACGCGGCTGCGGTACATGTCTGTGCGGTTCGCGTAGGCTTCATCACGAGGGGTTACACAAATAAACCCAGCGCGGTCCGCGGTCACTTTTATGCGGCCGCGCTGGTAGGTGAGTACGGGTCCTACTGGGGCTCTATAAATAGAGACCAAGGGTCTCATTTTACCCTTTTTACAAATTGGAAACCCAGAACCCTAATTCTACTGTTTATCCCCGTCTAAAACTGAGATTCTTGCTTGTGTGGATATATTGCATTCATTCTTCAAAATCCTGGTAACATTTCATGCATTTTTGATTATTACTCTTTTATTTTTATTTTTATCTTAATTGCTTGCCAGTAGCCTGTAACTTCTTTGCCTTTAAAGTTGTCTTCGAATTGTTAGTCTAGGGTAGCTTCCATGTTAGTTTGAAATAACTAAGGATTGGGTACATGAGTAAGGACAAGTAGGGGTAAAAATTTGAACAAAAAATAGAACAAAAGCATGCAATCCCTAGTTTACTCACTGAACCTAACCCAGTGCGGCCTGAGGGTCGCCTTAGCGCGGTCTGCGGTGCCCTAACGCGGTCCGAACTATGCTTTCACGAGGTCTGCGATGCGTGAATGACTGAGGAACCACTTGTGTCCAGCGCAGCGCGGCCGTGGTAATGTTTTTGTGCGGTCCGCGCTGGCCCACCGCGGCCGCGACCGCAATTTGTGCGGACCGCAGTGTGAGATTCATAGAAGACCCTTCCTAGGGTTTTGATCAGTGCGGCCCGCAGTCGCCTTAGCACGGTCCGCGGTGCCTGGTTCTGCAGCAGTGTCTGCAACTTTCATTTTGCTTCTGCAATTTTAATTCAGTCACATGTTTCACTGTCTGTGATTCAACTAACAATGTTAGATGTGTTTGTTTGCAGACAATGGTAAAACAACGAGGAAGAAGTGCTAAACAACCCGGCCGAGGTGACTCCTCCCGGGGAGGAAAAGGGAAACAAGTTAAACTCACTTCCTGACCTAAACTGAAAACAAGGAAATAAATTGCTATAGACGACCAATAGGGGAGTGAGTACGTACCATCCCAGGACCTCTCTTCTGATTTAGGGCCAGCTACTGTAGTCCCGGCTTCACATACCGCCCAATCCCCACAACGTATACATTCTGAGTCATCTGATGGCTCAGCAGCAGGCATTGGTGAATACTCCACCTCCCCCACAACTTCAGTATCTGGGGAGAGTGCAGAAGGCGGGACTAATAGTGATAATGAGGTACCGATCAGTGGGGTGCCCCAGGTTGGGAGTGTTGAGAGAACTAGAAAACCTGAAGTTTGGGAAGATCGGTTTGTCAGCCAGGTGGCGTTCCACAAATTTAGAGAATGTTAGCCGGCATGGAAGTTGATACTTGAGCGGAGCTTTATTGACAAAGATCTTCTACCCCTAAACCCCAATGTGCATAGACAGTTCCAGGCTCGAGCGGGTTGGGAGTTCTTTAAAGACAATTGTTTGAAGACAAATGAGCATATGGTTAAGGAGTTTTACAGCAATGTGGCCCATATCATGAAAGGCACTAAAGTGACGAAAGTGAGAAACAAAAATGTGGTTTTCACCAGGAAGGCGTTGAATGAGTATTTGGGGTTCATTGACGAAGATGAGTCCCTGTACAATGAAAAGTTAGCAATGGGCGAGGAGGTTCGTCCGTGGTTAGCTTTTTACCTGGCAATCCCGGGTACGGTTCCAGAATGGTTACAAGCAGGGACCAAAATACTTTGGAGAACTTTCAACATCGAGGCTAGAGGGTGGTTGACCTTTGTATGTAGTCGGCTCGACCCGACCACTCATGATTAGACTATTCTACTTGCCCGGGCGGTTCTTATTGCTTCTATTATGGCAGGTTACCCTATCAATGTGGGAAATGTGATGTCACGCACCATTTCTATAGTCGGGGTTGAGCATGACCGGAACTACCCTTTTCCCAACACCCTTACTATGTATTTCCGGGACTTGGAAGTGGAAAAGAGACCTTTTGACGTCAAGGTAAAACCTGTGGCTCCATTTTCCTGGTACAGTTTGAAGGGGCCAGACAACCCCAAAGACAAAGGTTACACGCTGCCTTCCTCCACTCCAGCTGGCCAGTCTGAGGAGCCAGTGGCGGTAGTGTCTTCGGTTGAGCCCCCCACAGAGCCTTCCACCATGCCTACGGTCACCACTGATGATGATTTGCCTCCACGACCATCCTCCTTTGCTAGCCCCAGTACTTCAGTTGACACGGGGGTCCCTTCTTCCCGGACTCATCCTTTCACGGCCTAGCAGTTGAGCCGGACACTAGCCAGTTTGAACAACTGGATGTCAGTTGCGATATCCAAGTTGTCTACATTGTCTGCTACAGTTGAGGCCCATTCAGCACCTTCCACTACTCAGTTTCCTCAGTCCATTGAGGACACACTGCAGAAGCTCCTGGAAAATCAGGAGAAGATTATGAGGACTCAGGACGCCTTGACTATGGTGGTAGATTCACATGGCAAGGCTTTGAGGGAGCTTGCTAAGGAGCACAAGAAGATGAGGAAGTCAAGGGCGTCTAAGGAGTCGGTGAGAGTGCTACGGACTGATGTGGACAGGCTATTGGCAGACCAGATGCCTTTAGACTTGTTATTCGGGGATCTAGCCCCAGCAGCAGCACCAGTGCCACAACCACGGCAGGAGAAGGAGCAGGCACCCAGTCCTCCGAGGAAGAAGAGGAAGCTTCCCAATTCAGTTGGTGCAGTTATTGAGCTACCAGACCCACAAGAGACCCCCTCCAGTGATGCACCTATCAGTCAGCCGATTCAGGAGCATGCCCCAGTCCCAGCAGCTGAGCAGTAGGAGATCAGGAACCAGTCTGAGGTTCCCATGCATACAGAGGACCTGGGGACCACTGATGATCCCATACAGACGGACCGGGCCTAGGGAGATCCTATATCCTTTCTGTTGTTTTGATATTTATTTGATAGTTGGCATTGGGACAATGCCAACTTTTACTCGTGGGGGTGCGCCCTACTTTTTCTGGATGACTGTATATATATAGATTATTAGTTTATTTTTATTGATTTTGTGTTTTTTTACTTGGGCTGTATATAACTTTACATTTTTGTATGTATTCATCCCCCGTTGTATATTCTACTCCCCTATTGTACATATTTATTCTATTTTCTATTTTCGCTAAATTTTCATTTTTAGCTTTGTAGTTAGGCTCGTAGCCGCTTGTTTTGATTTTGGCATTTCCAATAAACCCTTGGTTTTCTTAATGCCACGGTTCTTTCGAAGGGTGGAGTATTGTGCGAACCGGGTGGCTCTTCCCAATGATAGATGGTGTGACAACCTTCTTAGGGGTTTGAGTCCGTTTCTTTGATTTTTCTTTTGTTTTTGATAAGCGTAGTTAAAAGCACCTCAAGCAAGGTTTCACTTGGGCCTAACACATTTGCCTTTGATCCTATGGTCAAAGACATAATGTTGTATTCAGGATGGTGAAAGTCGTGGCTTTGAGACTCTTGCGTTGATCAAACGATCATCGTGTGGTCTTTTTGGACCATTGTGTGTTTAAATCATAACAAAGGTCATTGTGGTCCCTCGACTCGATGTCTTTAGAAAATCCCTAGCATGTGTGGTGAGGAATTGAAATTTGAGTCCAAGTCCCGAGCCAATGGTCTAGAACTTGCCCTGAATGTCTGTTGAGGCGAAATCCTAGGTGAAATTTGACTTGAGAAATAATTATAGGCTCTCCTTGATCCAAATGCTAAGTTAAACAATTTCATAGCCTTCCAATGAAATAATCCCTAGTTAACCCTTTTGAGCCTTAAACCTGTTCCTTTCAAGAACCAATGCTACAAGCCTATACCTGTTCTAAACGATTACCCTCTCTTGGCAACCAAATCATCCCTTGAGTAATGACAAAAATCTAAGTTTGGGGGGAGAGACAAGAAAGGAAGCAAAGCAGTAAGGTACAAAAGAAATAAAAGAAGGCAATGAAAAAGCAAGAAAAGAAAAAGGACAAAAAGAAAGTCCCATGTAAACAAGAATAAAAAGGGATTCAAGGAAAACAAAAAAAAATGATAAGAGAGGTGTGGAAAAGTATAAAAAGGATAAATGTTTTGAATTGTATAAGAAAGAGTGACAATGTGTCTCTCTAACCCCTTGTGAAGAAGTGAAATCCTCAAAAAGAGCCAAGAAAGTTTTGCCGAAATGAAACAAAAGAAGTGCTTAAGGGGAGATTGAACCCACGTGAATAAAAACATGTCCTACCCTTGCCTAAAAGCCTTCAAAATGACTCCACAAAAGCCCTATTTGATCTCAAGTTGAAGGGAGTCTATATTAGTGGATACTTACATAAGGGGCAAGCATATGGTACTTACAGCCGGACTTGTGACCTTCCTTTATGAGAGAGATGAGTGAAATTTCATTTGCTTCGATTTGTGTGTCAATATTTAAAAGGTGAGGTTCGCTTAGGGAGAGTTGAGGATGTGAGGGTTTGAGTTCCACAATGACCAAAGTAAGTGAGAAAAGCTCTTTGATGAAATGTGTCAACTCTTGATGCTCTTGTGTCGCACTTGATCCATAGTTTTCAAAGTTTTAAATGTGTTAATGATGCATTCGTATTGAGGGAAATTGTTAGTCCCAATTGATGCTTACTGAGGTTATTTTAGGATAGCTGGAATCACTGGGATGTTCTTTTAAGGGGCAGGTCTTATTTTGTTTGCTTGAGGAGAAGCAAAGGTTTAAGTTTGGGGGAGTTGATAAGTTAGGATTTTAAAGTATTTATATCCCTACTTGCCTATGCTTTGAGTATAAATTGATACAAAAACAGTCCCAAAATGCTCACAAATTGTGCTTGATTGCAGAGTTGATTGACAAAGTGACGAGATGTCAAAAATCGGCTAAAAAAGGAGTGAAACCTGCTCAAGTATCAAAGACCAAGAGGAGTGAAGAAAAAGGTGGACTAGTGCAGACCGCGTAACAATGACCGCGGCCGCACTAGGAGGTTCAGAGGCTGGACATTTTTCAAGCCTAAGGCCATGCGGCCGCGGTAGGATTCACATGGCCCGCGGAGAAGCTTCGCGGCCGCACTCCTTCTCTGTGCAGTCCACGTTCATAGGGTTCAGCAAAGGGGCATTTGTCCTCATGCGGTCCGCGGTCACGTCTATGCGGACCGCGCCAGTTGCCTTCGCAGACGCGATACACTCCCACGCGGTCCGTATCCCCCAGTTCAAGTCATCAAACAACTTAAACCTAAGAGCCAGTGCGGCCGCGGTCCATTTTATGTGGCCCGCACTGACCCCACAGGGGTATTTTTGTCCGGTTTTTCCAGCCTAGTATAAATAGAACATTTTACTATTTTTTTAAGAGGGAGGTCAGATCTGAGAACAGGAGAATAGCTACGCTTGGTGTTGTAGCCATTTTTGGCATATTTGCTTCCCATTAACAATAGATTATTGTAGTTTCTTCTCAGTAATTAATTAATATGTGTAGTTCTTCATCTATTTCTTCAGTTTCTTCTTTAATTATGTGTAGCTAAACCCATTAGCTAGGGTTGTGGCTCAACCCTAGTGTGGTAATTGATGGGTGTTGCCATCTAGGGTTAGATCGACTATGAGTGTTTGTTATTTGGGTTGATTTTATGATTTAATTTAGAATTGGTGGTTGCAAACACTGATTCAAGCTTTGTGAGTTTAACTCTTCTTGAGAAAGAGAGTTTATGACCTCAAAATTGACCCAACAAGGAATTGGGATGGACTCATGAGAAATGATAGTCCCAATTAACGGGTTAAACCTCGAGAGAGTAATTACCCTACTTGAACCCTAGTTGTTTGGTCTAATTTGCCTACCCATTTGGTCTCGAGAGAGTCAATTGGGCAAAATCACTCTCTCTACCGAGAGGTGTAAGAGTGGGTAAAATTTGTGCAACGGTTATAACATACATAACTCCCAAACAAGTCAATCAAACCTAAGTAACATCTACGTGTCAATTAGCCACCAAGGTAATGCCACAACCCTAGTGCTCTTCCTTCTCATTAATTACAACTTAGCAATATTCTCCTAGCATAATCTAGCTTTAATCCGTAGTTTTATAATATTAGTTATAAATACAAAAACTCAAAAGATGATTGAAGTGACATTAGAAGCACAACCACAACTCTAGGCTAGACAGAAAATACAACTCCACTACTAGCTCCTTGTGGAAATTCGATCCCAGACCTCTATTCGGGTAAAAGCTATTGCGATCCGCTCTTCCTAGCATAGTGTAGTGTTGAGTCGGCAGCGATGAACTTTTTGGCACCGTTGCCGGGGAGCTGCTTTAGCCTAAAATGGTATTCCACTTTTTGGCGATCAACGGTATTCCACTCATTGACACTGCAAGGAGTTGCTCATCAGGAAATGTATCATTGATCTCAAGGCCATCACTAGGACTCCCCTCCTCCTCTAAACGGGACAAGTGGTCCGCCACTTGATTCTCTCTACCCTTCCGGTCAACAATTTCTAAATCAAACTCTTGAAGGAGAAGAACCCATCTCATCAATCTTGCCTTTGAATATTTCTTAGTCATCAAATACCTAAGGGCGGCATGGTCGGTGTGCACAATAACTTTAGCCCCCATAAAGTAAGGACGGAACTTTTCCATAGCAAAAGAAATAGCCAACAACTCCTTTTCGGTGACTGTGTAGTTCCTTTGAGCCTCATTCATGGTCTTGCTTGAGTAGTACACCGGGTGGAACTTCTTGTTGATCCTTTGGCCTAAAACCGCCCCCAACGCAACGTCACTCGCGTCGCACATGAGCTTGAATGGTAAGCTCCAATTTGGTGCAGTGATGATGGGGGTAGTGGTCAACTTTTGTTTAAGGAGCTCAAAAGCCTCCATGCATTTCTCATCAAAAACAAACTTGGAATCTTTCTCTAGCAATTTACACAACAGGTTAACTACCTTAGAAAAATCTTTGATGAACCTCCGGTAGAAACCCACGTGCCCAAGAAAACTCCTCACTCCTTTGACAGAAGTAGGGGGAGGAAGCCTTGAAATAACCTCGATCTTGGCCTTATCAACTTCAATTCCTTGCTTCTAGATCTTGTGACCCAACACTATACCCTCTTTTACCATAAAATGGCACTTTTCCTAGTTTAGAACAAGGTTGGTATCTTCACACCGGGCCAACACTCTATCCAAGTTTACCAAGCACTCCTCAAAAGAATCCTCAACCATGCTAAAATCATCCATGAAGATCTCCAAGATATCCTCCACCATGTCGGTGAAAATAGCCATCATGCAACGTTGGAAGGTCGCCGGAGCATTACATAATCCAAATGGCATTCTGGAGAAAGCGAATGTGCCATAAGGACATGTGAAAGTCATCTTCTCTTGGTCCTCCAGGGCAATGAGAATTTGATTGTACCCCGAGTAACCATCCAAAAAACAATAGAAAGCCCTGCCCGCAAGACGATTAAGCATTTGGTCAAGGAAAGGCAATGGGAAATGATCTTTTCTAGTCACCTTGTTTAGCTTCCGGTAATCCATGCAAACTCTCCAACCCGTCACTGTCCGAGTCGAAATAAGCTCATTATTGTCATTGGTCACCACAGTCATTCCACCTTTTTTCGGTACACATTACACCAGAGAAGTCCATGAACTGTCAGAAATGGGATAAACCACACCTGCGTCAAGCCACTTTATAACCTCTTTCTTTACTACTTCTTACATAGCCTCATTTAGTCTTCTTTGATGCTCAAATGAAGGCCTCACATCCTCCTCCAATATGATTTTATGCATGTAAAAGGTAGGGCTTATACCCCGAATATCAGCTAGAGTCCATCCGATTGCCCTCTTTTGCCTTTGAAGAACTGTCAAGGTGGCCTTAACCTGCATGTTAGTAAGTCAAGAAGAAAGAATGACAGGTAAAGTAGAATTTGAACCCAAGAATTCATACCTGAAGTGTGGAGGAAGTGGCTTCAACTCCAACACCAGTGGCTCCTCAATCAATGGCTTCGTTGGTGGAGTTTTGCGGTTTTCAAGATCCAAAGATAGCCTTTTAGGCTCATAAGAATATGAACCCATACCATGCAACGGATTCACGCACTCCACTCTACTAGCATCATCATTGACATCCACGTTAAGAACCACGGCCTCAAGAGGCTCTTCAACATTGATCATGGAACTTGTGTCATCCACTATCACGGCTGTGACAATGTCCACAAAAGAACACACCTCCGTGCTATTTGGTTGTCTCATTGATTTGCAAACATGGAATACCACCTTCTCATCTCCCACTCGGAATGTCAACTCACCCGTTTCAACATCAACTAATGCCTTCCCTGTAGCTAGGAAAGGTCTTCCAAGAATAATCAACACTTCAAAATCCACCTCACAATCTAATATGACAAAGTCGGCCGGCAATATGAATTTATCAACACAGACAAGAACATCATCGATTATGCCCAAGGGTCGCTTCATCGATCGATCCGCCATTTGAAGTCTCATTGAGGTAGGTCGAGGTTGCCCAATTCCCAAAGTCTTGAAGACCGAGTACGGCATCAAATTAATACTAGCCCCCAAGTCACAAAGGGCTTTTGCAAAATCCACACTTCCGATGGTACAAGGGATAGTTAAAGCTCTGGGATCCTCAAGCTTGGGTTCCATTGAATGCACTATAGCACTCACTTGATGGGTCATCTTAATTGTTTCACACTCCATCGACCTCTTATTTGTAAAAAAATCTTTCATGAACTTCGCATACCCCGGCATTTGCTCAAGTGCCTCAACTAAAGGGACATTGATTGTGAGGCTCTTCATCATGTCAATGAATTTTTTGAATTGATTGTCACTCTTTTTCTTTGCTAACCGTTGAGGATAAGGTGGAGGTGGCCTAGGCAAAGGTGCCTTGGCTTTTTGTACAACCGGCTCGGGCATGTCAATCACGTGTTCCCTAGACGGGTTCACGGCATCTTGAGTCTCTACCTCGGCCTCATAATTAATATCAATCTGCACATCATTGTTTGCATTTTGATTAACCACATCATCAACAATCAAAGGTACATCATCATCCCACAACTCAACATCTTCATCCATAACTTGCTTTTGCATTGAGGCATTCACATCACCACCTCTCCCACTTCTTGTTGTAACCGCCATCACATGATTATTATTCCCACCCTTCGGATTCACCACCGTGTCACTTGGTAGCGCACCCTTGGGACGATATTTAATGCTTGAGAGATTTGGCCTAATTGCACCTCCAAGTTCCGGATGGATGTGTTATACAAAGCTAATTGGGCCTCGAAATCTTGGTTCTTTTTCATCAGTTGCTCGAACATGCTTTCAATTCTCCCCATATCACTTCCGGATGAACTCGGAACTTGAGAATGAAAGGGGGGTGAATTGTTCGATTGTTGGTACATGGGGGCCTTTGAAAGCCTTGGCCCCGGTTGCCTTGGTTCCCGCTATTGTTCCACCCACCTTGATTGTTGTTGTTGCCCCAATTATTGTTACTCCCATTCCAATTTCCTTCGTTGCCTTGATTACTCCAATTGTTGTTTTGGTTATTGTTATTCCAATTACCTCCGCCTTGCTGTTGATTGCCCCAATTTCCTTGAGGACGCCATTGTTGGTTGGATGAATTACCTCTATTCCCTTGGTAGTTGTTGACATATTGGACCTCTTCGCTTTGATCATCATAGCACTCATTTGAATAACCACCACCATCATTGTTGTTGTCATATTGTTCACAATTACAATTGCGCCTTTGCTAATTGATTCAAAGTTGTTGTATGCTCGGCGATGGCTTGGCCCTGATCGTGCAATTCCTTGTGCAAATAGATGACCGTGGGGTCACCTTGGGGCACATTTGCTCGGCTTTGCCATGCCGAAGAGGTGTCGGCCATTTCATCAAGTACATCACATGCCTCTTGGTACGAAAGTTTCATAAAGTTCCCTCCAGCCAATTGGTTCACAACGCATTGATTCGTGGTGTTGATGCCCCGATAAAAGGTTTGTTGAATCATGACCTCGATCATGTCGTTATTAGGGCAATCTTTCACCATTGTTCTATATCTTTCCCATATCTCGTGTAAAGGTTCCGTTGGCTCTTGTTTGAAAGCTAGAATTTCATCCCGAAGAGCTGCCATATGACTTGGAGAAAAAAACTTGGAAATAAATTTGTCCGCCAATTCATCCCATATTGTAATAGAATGATTGGGGAGCCTTTCTAACCAATCCAATGCTTTACCCCGAAGAGAGAACGGGAAAAGCCTCAACCTCAATGCATCCTCGGACACGTTGGTCTGCTTGCTACCCCAGAATGTATCCACGAACCCCTTCAAGTGCTTGTAGGCATTTTGATCGGAGGCACCCGTGAAATACCCTCTTTGCTCGAGCAAGGTCAGCATAACATTTGTGATTTGTAAGTTCCCTGCCCGGATTCGGGGAGGAACAATAGCAATGGCGTATCCTTGAATTGGTAAAACTCTGGGAGCCACTCTTGGTGGTGGCGGAGGAGGGTCTGGAATATTGTTGTTCTCATTTGCATTTACATTGACATGTCGGCCTCTCCGTGGAAGTTGAGGTAAGACCTCATCTGGTTCTAGATCCTCTACCTCCTCCCCCGCTATCACATTGCCGAGAGGGTCATTTGCATTAAGAGCCATTGTACCTGATTGATCGACACAAACGATATTAGTAAATAAGAAGGAAAGAGAAGTACAACACAAAACTAACTAAACAGATAGTCAACACCGTAAGCTCTCCAGCAACGGCGCCAAAAAGTTGATCGCTGCCAACTTGACACTACACTATGGTAGAAAGTGCGGATCACAATAGCTTTTACCCGAATAGAGGTCCGGGATCGAATTTCCATAAGGAGCTAGTAGTGGAGTTTTATTTTCTGTCTAGCCTAGAGTTGTGGTTGTGCTTCTAATGTAACTTCAATCATCTTTTGAGTTTTTGTATTTATAACTAATATTATAAAACTACAGATTAAAGCTAGATTATGCTAGGAGAATATTACTAAGTTGTAATTAATGGGAAGGAAGAGCACTAGGGTTGTGGCATTACCTTGGTGGCTAATTGACAGGTAAATGTTACTTAGGTTCGATTGACTTGTTTGGGAGTTATGTTATAACCGTTGCACAAATTTTACCCACTCTCACACCTCTTGGTAGAGAGAATGATTTTACCTAATTGACTCTCTCGAGACCAATTGGGTTGGCAAATTAGACCAATCAACTAGGGTTCAAGTAGGGTGATTACTCTCTCGAGATTTAACCCGTTAATTGGGACTATCATTTCTCATGAGTCCATCCCAATTCCTTGTTGGGTCAATTTTGAGGTCATAAACTCTCTTTCTCAAGAAGAGTTAAACCCACAAAGCTTGAATCAGTGTTTGCAACCACCAATTCTAAATTAAATCATAAAATCAACCCAAATAACAAACACCCATAGTCAATCTAACCCTAGATGGCAACACCCATCAATTACCCACACTAGGGTTGAGCCACAACCCTAGCTAATGGGTTTATCTACACATAATTAAAAAAGAAACTGAAGAAATAGATGAAGAACTACACATATTAATTAATTACTAAGAAGAAACTACAATAATCTATTGTTAATGGGAAGCAAATATGCCAAAAATGGCTACAACACCAAGCATAGCTATTCTCCTGTTCTCAGATCTAACCTCCCTCTTAAAAAATAGTAAAATATTCTATTCATACTAGGATAGAAAAACTGGACAAAAATACCCCTGTGGGGTCAGTGCGGGCTGCACAAAATGGACCGCGGCCACACTAACTCTTGGGTTTCAGTTGTTTGATGACTTGAACTAGGGGATGCGGACCGCGTGGGAGTGTACCGCGGCCGCAAAGGCAACTGGTGCGATCCGCGCAGACGTGACCGCGGACCGCATGAGGACAAATGCCCCTTTGCTGAACCCTATGAACGCGAACCGCACAGAGAAGGAGTGTGGCTGCAAAGCTTCTCCGCGGGCCGCGTGAATCCTACCGCGGCCGCGTGACCTTAGGCTCGAAAAATATCCAGCCTCTGAACCTCCTAGTGCGGCCGCGGTCATTGTTACGCGGTCCGCACTAGTCCACCTTTTTATTCACTTCTCTTGGTCTTTGATACTTGAGCAGGTTTCACTCCTTTTTGAGCCGATTTTTGACATCTCATCACTTTGTCAATCAACCCTGCAATCAAGCACAACTTGTGAGCATTTTGGGACTGTTTTTGTATCAATTTATACTCAAAGCATAGGCAAGTAGGGATATAAACACTTTAAAATCCTAACTTATAAGCTCTCACCAGGCTTCTTCTCATTCTTTGTCAACGACGGACGGTCTGGGATAATTTCGAGGTTGTACTGAAAATGGCAGGCAAAGGCTTGGGCCAAACCGTCCCTTGTGTACCACCTATTGTGATCTTGTTTGGTATACCATTCTAAAGTTGATCCACTCAGACTTTGGCTGAAATATGCCATCAGCAATTCATCTCTTCCACCTGCTCATCTCATCTTGCTACAAAATCCTCTTAAGTGTGCTACTGGGTCACCATGCCCGTCGTACAAATCAAACAAGGGCATTTTGAACCCTGCTGGTAACTAAACATCTGGGAACAGACATAAATCTTTATAGGCCACACTTACTTGACCTCCCAACCCCCTCATATCTCGGAACGATTGTTCTAAGCTTTTGACCTTTCTGATCATCTCTTCATGCTCGAGATTTTTGGGTGGCTTCTCGGTCTCTGCCAGGAGATCAAGATGATGGGTGCAAGAATATGGTTCTAGAACTTTGAAGGTGGGTTCAGGGGGATAATACTGGTTGTCGTGAGTTTGGAACAGGGGTTCACTGGAAGATCGGTGTAATGTAGCAGGTGGAGGTGCCACAAAAATAGGTGTAATTGGTGGAGGAGGGTATGGGACTTTTTTGGGTGGTGGAGCTTGAGAACGCCATAGCATTGTTGGTATAGGGAAAGGCTGGAGATGAGTTCACGGTAGGAGGCTCCTGAGGTTGGGCTGATGGGGGGATATAAGCAGGGTTGGCGGGATAAACCGGTGGTGGATGCCCCTTGGCCCAGGCTTGGTACATTTCAGCCATCTGCTGCTTTAACTTATACATCTCCTCCTTCATTGCATTAACATCTAGTTCTTCCACCTCTTTCGACGGGTCAACAATACTTGTCTCTGGTTGTTGGTTGACCATATTTAGCCTGTCTTTTGATTGGGTGTTGTACGAGTGAGTTGCCAGAATGCAAATCAACTAACCACCTGCCTGTACTCAATATATCAAACAACAACCTTGTTAGCGATTAGGCTTTAACAAATTGGTAACCGCACATTGGGCATGAATGTACCTAAACAGTTAACTGTCTCTATTATGTATTTGATCGGTTGCATGCGTCATCCCGTCCTTTTCTTACTTTTAATTGCAAACTTCCACCTTTTCTTTCTTTTTCGTTTCCTTCCTTTCACCCTTGCCTCTGTTCTCTCTTGATTTCTTATTTTCTCTCTTTTCTTTCTTGTTTTTCCGCTCTTTTTCTTTTCTTTACTCTATTGTTTTTCCTTTTATTTTCTTTCTCTCTTTCTCATTTGGTTACGGTCGAATCCTATGGAGATTGCCTACGTATCATGACCCCGCATGAATTAGACCAAGCGTAGTTCTTGGAGATAAAAATAATAAAATATTTTTGGAATTTTCAAATTTTTCATAATAAGACTTGGAAATAAACTTAAACAAAAACTACCAGACTCTGATGAAAGACGAAATATAGACTCGAAAAATGAACAATCCACATACTCTGATAAAAGAAATACAAACTTCAAGACAAACTGGCAGACTTTAACGGAAAAAAAATACAGACTCAAGAAATCACGAATACATCAGTGCCTCAATTGCCCCCGGGACCCGCGGGGCATCATTCGGCCTAGCCGCGGGCCGACTCGCTAAATCCCCTTGGAGGTGGTAGAGATCTTCCATTACCCGACGAACAAAAATCATCACAGTAGCGAAGAACATAGATCTAGTCATATCCTCACAGCTACTGCACTTCATCGTGATGTAGTTGGAGACCCTTTTGACTCGCTCTCTTTTGACGCCCTTCTCTTGCAACAAACGCCCGATCTGTTCGGTTCTGGCTTCCAAAGTTCATTCGGCTACCTGATTCTACTCTTGGAGTTGTTGCAAGTCTCTTTCTAGCCGTTCCATTAAGGTGTAACAATGTTCTCTTTCAGCCTTAAATTTTTTGGCTTGTTTAGCCATTTCACCATCGAGGTTGCCAATTGCCTTTTCCCAACCTGTAACCCCTTTTTCATATCTTTCTTTCATCTGTTGAACAAAAGTTGCATGCCTTTCAGCGCTTTTAGCCAACCTTACCTGTGCTTTTGCTAGTTCATACTCAGCTTTCTGCAGGTCATCTTCATAGTCACGTACCTTTTGAGTAAGGTTATAAATGAGCCTTTCATCTTTCCTGCTTCGGCCTGGGTTCTCGGGTTCAATTTTCAACTGTCAAACCTGAGCTCTGAGGGCTTCATTTTCTCGCACCAATCTTCTCCTCTCACCTTCGGCTTCTTGTGCCTGCAAATCATTGTTGAAGGTGACATTTCTTAACTCTTCTCGTAGATCATGGATGATGGCCTTATATTCCTTTTCCTTTCCCTCCCAGGCTAACCTCTCCTGAATTTTATCATCAAAGGCTTGAACATGAGGCCTTTTGGCGGGACTTTCGGGCTTTGGCTCGTTATTTACGTAAGACATTTTCTCAAACCAAGTAGCATAATTTGGATCTACTTCCCCCTTGGCGATGTCTGGTACCTGGGTGCCATTTTTTAGATACCGGCCGCTATTCCAATCCTGCTGAACTACAGCCTCGGGCAATGCAGCTTCTAGATGTAACTCTATGACTTGGGTGCTTAGATCTTCATCCTCAAGCACAATCGGATACCTTCCTAATTGCCTCAAGACCCTCTGTGGTGCATATGGCTGAATACTCCTTACGCCCATTAACCTCAGGTAGCCTTTAGTAGCAGTCATATAGATGGCTTCTGTCCTCGGGAGCCATCCTATAGTCCACTTGACCTGACCTGCGTTAAAAACTTTCAAGTGAGAGATCCATGCTTCAAACCCTTCTGGTGCGTTGTAATCTTTTACCCTCTCCTCGTAACTAGTGATGAAGTTATTCGGGCTCGGACCATAACTCATGAATTTGGGATGATGGCGAAGGTGCTCGATCAACCACATTTGTAGGAGGATGCTGCAACCTTCAAAAAATTGAGCCCCTACTTTGCATAAAGTCAATGCTCGATAAATATCTGCCAGCACCAACGGGGAAAGTGTATGATTTTCCTTGGTAGTGAGGATTTGTGCAATTCTAGCCATACAAATATCCACCGTCCCTTTCTCATTTGGAAAAACCATGATCCCCAAGACTGCCATGCCATAATAAATGCGAACCGACGATGAATTTGCCAAAGGCCCTTGTCTTGTTTGTTGCTCAGACCCTTTTCATGTGTTTCAAAACCAGCAGAGTGCCCGAACCTGAAGTATAAGAAATGGAAAGCACAACACCCATTGCTCACACGTTCTTTATTCGTCTGTTTACTGATATTCAGGAGGTCAAAGAACTTGTGCACCGATGGAGCCCTTGGAAATATAAGTTGTTGCTTCCTCAAATCCCGTCTGAATTCAATGTACCCGGCTATCACCTCCAAAGTAGGGGTGATCTCAAAATCCGAGAAACGAAAGACATTGTGGACAGGATCCCAGAAAGTTACCAAAGCCTTGATCAGATCTTCCCGTGGTTTGATCTCAAAAATGTTTATAAGAGCACCCAATTGCTTTTTCACCCATTTCTGACCATCTTCATCTAGATCATTCCACCACATACGCAAGTGCAACTGAGCATGTTCCCTGACCACTTCTGGCGGATCCTGGATGATATTCATTATGTTCCTGTGGAAGGTTTAGGTTAAGGTTGACTCGAGTGGACTTTTTGTAAGCATGTTTTTGAAGAAGAAAAGAAAAAAGAGATAGAAAAGAAAAGAAGAAAACAAATCAAAGGCCCATGATTTCTTCCCCTATGTGCCAATTTTAGCCAAGTGACTGTTTTTGCAAATGCGGCCCCTTCCCAATTTCACATGAATTTTGAGGCCCGGGGGGATTATTATATAACCCTTCACAAACTTGTCCATTCTTTTACGAAAATAGCCTTTCGACAACTGAAAAATACTCTGAGGCTATCTCGGCAAGAACGGTTTAAGACATTGCCGAAGCTGGATCGACTTATTTTGATCAAGAAATCCAGACTGCATTCACTCGACCACCGACCTTCTTTTCTTTTTTTCTTTCTTTTTTTTCAAAAATAAGACCGAACCTTATATAGGTTGTCTAGGTATCCCACATCCGGTGAGAATCAAACTTGCGTAGTTCGGTCAGTTTTGACACATTTGGAAGAACACAGTGTTGGACTCATTTGAAATAACTTTTTTCTGAAAAATTTGGCAAAGCTTCGGGACGTTTTTCAAATACCGGATTTTTCTTTAGAACCGGGCTTTATTTCCTTCCCTACATCACTCTTGGTTTTTCTTTTTGCTTTATTTTCCCTAGCCGGTCAACATGCAAGCCAAAACAAATAAATGTACACATAGCACTTAGAATGCATCAGGATGGTCTGTTGTTTCGGGCACACCTGTCCTAGACGGACCCAACCCCTGTGTTGAGTCCCCTAAGTCGAATGCACGTGATGCAAAAAACGGCCCTATTAGGGATCCGACATGAAACTATATTTTTCTAGGTTTAAATCCTGGGGTTTTGGTCTAGACTTGGGTACCCGAGTGGACAACTGGGGCCGAAGAGGGGGCGACGTACCGGGAGCACTGAAGTCTACCCAGCCTTGTCGCTTGCCCAGCCTCGTTCTATTTGGTATAATTTATACAGAAAAAGCGGTCCACGCGAACGTGTGCACCATTTTCAGAAGACTCAGAGAGGTGGCGTAAGAAAACATTTATATACAATTCAAACAATAATAAAGCAGTAAACAAATAATATTTAGCACAAAAGATTCACAGAATTCAATAATATTGACAATAAATGAAGCCAAGTAAAAATCATTAACAAGCTCGAATTCTTGAACCCTGAACCTGAGATTCTGGGTTCGGTCCCCAACAGAGTCGCCAGAGCTGTCACACCACCTTTTTACCTATACCCCGCATAGGGTATATATAAGGGAGTTTTTCCAATTAAAGGACAATCGAAATGGGATAAATTGTTTAAAATTCAGAGTCGTCACTTGGGATAATTTATGGTGTCCCAAGTCACTGATTTAAATCCCGAATCGAGGAAAGATTGACTCTGTACTATAGTCCGTGAACCAGAAATCCGAGTAAGGAATTATGTTAACCCGGGGTAAGGTGTTAGGCATTCCCGAGTTCTGTGGTTCTAGCACGGTCGCTTTGATCATACTTGGCTTATTAAAATTGTTTAATTACTCGTTTTAGAACCTATGTGCTTTTACCCCCTTTAATTAAGAAAACATCTTGAAACAAGTCACGCATACGTGTACCCGTTTGTTTGGCGTGTCAAAATCGTGTCACGCGAACGTGTCCACAATTAATGACACTTTATTATTATTAAGAAAAATTTAGTCGAAGTTCCGCGAACGCATACTCTTTTTAAAAAATCGTAATAATGTTACGCGAACGTATACACAATCACGATAGTGTATTAAATGTGCCTAAAGCAAACTAGGAACATTTGTCATTTTATATCTATATTATGAAATTAACACGAGGGCCATGCATGATTAAATGGTAGATGGCACACCTCGGACTACATGAGCTAAATTACTTAATAGCCTATGAAAACCTATTTTATTATTAAGAAGGTTTGTTCGAAGTTGCGCGAACGCATACCCCGAATTGGTTTTTAGAATTGTAATCATGTCACGCGAGCGTGTACACAATCACAATTGTATTTTAAACGGCACTAAAGGATTTTCTACGAATATTCATCATTAGTGTCTAATTAGTATTTGTGAGGGTCGTAGGTGATTTGGTTAAAATGTCACACCTCAATTTATTGGTAGATGACAACACTTAATTAAACGGTCCATGATATTTGGGCCTACTCTAGATCAAAGTTCAAATTACTCCTACTAGTCGTAAACCCAAATAGGATAAAACAAGCATTGTAATCACATGAAATTGTTTGGCCGGCTACAGGCCCAATGTCACCTGAAGAGTTTTGGAAGGAGGAAAACAGAATAGGCTGGGTGCTATACCCAGACCCAATATTAAACAAGAATGGCCATAAAATACTCAAGGACAAACCCCTTTTATTATATCAATTACAAAAAAAATGACGAATTAAAACCTTCTGGATGTGATAGGGCCCAAAGTTGGGCCTAAGGAGTCACAAGGGCGGGAATAGGGATGAAGGCCTTTTTCCTAGCAAACTGATCCATATTGATCCAAGCCAGGCCCAACTCCCTTAAGAAATTCCAGAAAATGCATAGACAAGAACTAACATGCATCACCAGATTACGAGTTCAAATTTTGCACTTATTTACAAGCAATTGTGAGATGAATATGGATCCAGAGCTAATCTTTGCCGCATGTTAATTCTTGCATTAACAACTTACTCTAACAATGATAAAGCTATGTAGCTTCAACAGTCAACTAACGTTGCTCAAATTGAACGACCAAGCTATAGAGTTTCAAGCTACCACTACTAACATGATATCTAAATTACTAACCTTAAATATGAAAGAGAAGTACAGAACTCGACTACTGATCCAACTAAGAACGTTGTTCATCGAAATTAAATCCCCCCATAACAGTCCAAACACACAAATACTTGAGAAAGAATTTAACCAAGCTAGAACCAAAGTGACAAATTAGGGTCCAAATACAATCCGAAAATGCATTGTCCATAGCATGACAGAATATAATAAAGTTCAAATAGTAAAACTAGTTCAATAAGGAACACATGAATAGTCTTTGAAGAATATAGACTAATATTCAGCCTAGTTCACATTCATCCACAAGTCCAAATTGATCACATAGCTTTAATATGCACTTCACATGTTAGTGAGATCTAAGAAGTACCTGAGTTCAGCAAAAGTAACAAAAAAAACAAGCCCAAGGTTAGGAAGAAACGGCAGCAGTAGATCAGCAACACCAACACAACAACATTCCTCCCTTTAAACCATTTTTAAATCCCCAAATAGTTCAGAAATCCTTTGAAATTCTTCAACTACTGCTAACAATGAATTTAAAGACCAATCCCCAGAAATTTTCGACCCCAAAATGATGCAAAAATTTATGTACTTTTTCAGAGTATACAGGCTCTTTCAGAAATTTAGTGCAGAGAAAAATGAGGCTGAAAAATCTCCTATGAAACAGTAGATTTTTTTCTTTTTTGCAGTCTTCCTATATTTTTTTGGATTTCAGCCCTCAGAAAAATCTCTGCCTTCAAAGGCAAGAAAAACAGCCTTTATAGGCAAGGCACTAGGGCAACTAAAGGAGGATCAGATTTTCTCGTAGACCCTTTTCATATTTTCGTTTTTGCTCAAAGCCCTTAGTTTAAAATATCAGAATTCATATAAGCCCCCACCCCACTTTCCTAGAAGTTTCTGAATTCTGTTACTCAAGATTCCCTATGTCTTTTACCCAAACTAACCCTTAATTGCCCTGTTTTTACCCCTGAACCCAAAGCAGATATGGGTCAATCTTGACCCAAAGCTTAAAAGGCTTTTGTAGTGGGGTCGAGAATGGCCTCAAGGCCCAAACAAAATCAGAAGCTCATTTTAATGAATCAATAATCACTTGGGAGATTTTAAAACTAAAATTCTAGCTAAATGACTGATTTCTCTTTTAAGGCTAACTAATGAACTATTATTAAGCTATATTACCTAATCAGCCACAGCTAATTGTACAATTAGAAGAATCAGAAATTGTGACCTAAATAAAGCTAAACAGGCAACATACACAAATAAAACAAAACTGACGACAAATTTGAAAAGAAAATTGGAGAACACACAGAATGAATACGAACACCAAAATGAAAACCTAGGTTTAAAACTTTCATCAACTTTTAGTCAAAAAAAAATTAATTAAAGAAAAAGGAGAAAAAAAGAAGAGGAAGACGGTAAAGTGACAGAAATGGACATAACAAAATAAAGAAGCTTACCGACTAAACTCGACACCAACACTGGATTTCCAATTTATCCCAAAATAATGTTAATAGCTTGTTCTTTGTCAAGAACCAACGACCATCATTGTTTAGTGATAAATCGGCCTTGAACACTCAGGAAATTTGGGGAAATAGCCCTTGCATGCACAGAATCTGATTTTGGGTTTTTCGGGTTTCACACTTCAAATCAAGATTCGACGGGTTCTGGAAAGATTCGAGGGAAACGAGTACCGGATTTGGTATGAGGGAGCCATGGAGGTCATGGGGTGTTATTTTGGGAGTGGTTGGAGGTGGCGCCGCCGGTTGAGGCGGTGGAAAAATAGGGCGGCGGATTAGGGTTTGGAGCTTCTGAGCCAGATTCGAGAAATTCAGGTGTGATTCAAGGGAAAAGGGGTGTGGATTTGGAATGAGGAGAAGGAGAGGGAGCTAGGGTGTAAATTTGGTGGCCATCGGAGACCTACCACCGCCGTAGGGCGATTTCCGGCGGCGGTGCACGGTGGGGTTACGTTGGGGTCTTTGAGAGTGTTGGAGACGACGAGAGGGGGGTATGAGTGGTTCAGACATTTTTATTTGGGGGGAAGGGCCAGTTCTGGTCCGTTGGATCTAGGCACGATCAATGGCTCAGATCAAAACTTAACGAAACGACGCCGTTTGGATATGGGTGGGGAAACTGGACCGGGTTGGACGCTGGTTTGGGCTGGGTAAAGGGTATTTTGGACGGGTCTCAGGGCAGGAGGTTTGGGCTTATGGATTTGCCCCAAAACTGATTTCTTTCTTTTCCTTTTCATTCTTTCCAAATTAATTCTTTTATTTTCAAACTCTTTTAATTAAAAAATTTCAAATAAATAAAGTAAAACCCAAACTAAATCCTAAATCAAATTAATCCTACCACATTGAATTAATTAACTCTAATAATTACCACAATTAATTAAAACCAAATTAAAGGAAAAACTACCAAAGTTCAAAAATTAAAAGTGCAAAAATAACTATTTGGTGATTTTCCAGTTCTTATAAAATAACTAACTTACTACTTAATTCAAGAGTGCAAAGCTAAATCCTAAATGCAAATGCAACATATTTTTATATTTTCATTAATTAAATCGAATAAACATGCGCAGACAAATGCAAATAATTAACAGAAAATGCCACAAAAATCCACAAAATTGCAAACAATGGAAAAAATTATTTTATTTTGAATTTGTAGGAGTAATTCATATAGGGCAAAAATCACGTGCTCACATTTAAGACCCGAGCTACGGGCACGATTTAATCTTGTAAGTCGAGCTGCTCCGCGACCCTCGATCGGATGATATTCGCTGAGCTACCTGGATCCACTAAAACACGCTTAACTTGAACTTTATTTAATAAGATAGAAATTACCAGAGTGTCGTTGTAGGGATGATAAATGCCTTCTGCTTCTTCGTCCTTGATGATAAGGAGCCTTCGGGCACATAATCTCGGGTTTGTTTTTCCTAGTGATTGATACCTTAGTGCGTTTGAATATGGGTGGGTTCCTGTGGAATGTCGACCCCACTGACGATCATATGAATGACATGTTGGGGTTCATCTTGTTATTTTTCTTGTTGGCGTCCCTTTCTCTGAAATAATTTTTGGCTCGATCGCTGAGGAACTCTCGAAGGTGGCCCTCATTGAATAGACGGGCTACCTCCTCCCTCAATTGCATGCAATCCCCGGTGTTGTGACCATGCGTGCCATGATACTTGCACATCAAATTTGGGTTTCTTTGGGAAGGATCGGTATGTATGGGCTGGGCCACCTAGTATCTTTGATCTTTTTGATTACCGATACAATGCCTGACGCGTCGATACTAAAGTTATATTCTAATAACCAGGTGCCTATGTGGGATTGACATGCTTATCAAAACCATTTTTGCTCATAAGTCCCTGAGAATTCTGTCCTCGATCACTTCTTCGATTATTCCGGGCGAAATTGCGTCCTGAACCATTGTTCCTTCGATCTGCGGTATATGGTTGATATCGTTCTCTGTTCGACCTTGGCTCCCTGTCGACTTCCCTTTGGGTTTTAACTGCCAACCTATTTGGATGTACTGAACCGGAAGGGGCTCCTAATTGGTCGTCCTCGACCCCAATCTTCGATTGATATCGATTGTGCACATCTGCCCAAGTCACAGCTGGATACTCAATCAAATTTTTTTTCAACTGATGTGACGCTATCGAACTCCGTTCGTTCAACCCTTAAGTGAAAGCTTGAACGGCCCAATCATCTGTAACCAGTGGCAACTCCATGCGTTCTATTTGAAATCGGGATACGAACTCCCTCAACATTTCGTCATCCCTTTGTCTTATCTTGAAAAGGTCTGATTTTCTTGTTGCGACCTTTATGGCCTCGACGTGTGCCTTTACAAAACAATCATATAACATGGCAAATGAGTCGATGGAATTTGGTGGCAGGTTGTGATACCAAATCATTGCTCCCTTCGAAAGGGTTTCTTCGAACTTTTTCAACAGCACAAATTTGATTTCATCATCTTCTAAGTCATTTCCCTTTATTCCGCACGTGTACGAAGTGATGTGTTCGTTAGGATCGGTGGTCGCGTTTTACTTAGGTATGTCCGGCATATGGAACTTCTTAGGAATCGGCTTCGGAGCTGCACTTTGAGGAAAAGGCTTCTGCACGAACTTTTTCAATTCCAAACCCTTTAGGATTGTGGGTGTCCCCGGTATTTGATCAACTCGAGAATTGTATGTTTTCACTTTTTTATCATTATCTTTGATTTTCTTCTCTTATGACTCAATTCTTTCGGTGAGCTCCTCGAGAAATTTTCATTATTGTAGGATTAGTCCCCGATTCGTTACCATTCGATCTTCTGGTGTTGGCTCGGTACGACTCCTTGAGCAATTACATTGTTGTTTTCCACGTGAAACCCGAGACCATCATTACCATGTGTGGGTGCATTTTGTGATTTTGACAACCCGAGAGCAAAAATACTTGACAAGAACAAGTGTGAAATAATATGTGTTATCAGAATCAGCACTGAACAATCACTATTATCCTTAGCCCCACGGTAGGCGCCAAAATGTTTACCCTAAAATTCGAGTAACAATTAAACTTATACTGTGGTCTTAAGGATATGTGATTCAATCCAATACCAATTGATAAACAAAGAATTAAATAGATAAATTAGAGAATAAAATAAATCAAACCAGTATGCAAGTCAAATCTCGACCTCGACCTATGGTATCTCAAGGTGTGATAATAGGAATAGCAAACGATAAAGCAACTCTGATGAACAGTAAGCGAAATAGCAAGAAAGGAATGAACGTATATTTTCTTATCAGTGAACAATGATGGTTACAAATGAATGAGATCCCTCTTTATATAATAGAGGAGTCCTAAATAATATACACTTCTAATTATAGTATGAAATCACATCTGACAACTGGTTAACCATCGAAGATCAATCCGTTCCGAGATTCACGCCACGATTCTCAATCAACTGCAGATATATCGCCTTTTCCGTTATCGAGCTTCGCCGATGTCACTCGAAGTCAGCCTCTCCCCGGTCCGCAATCGAAGTTGACCTCGGCATCGCAGCTCTTCAACGTGACCTTTCTATCTTGACCAAAGAATGAAATCGAGTAGCCCCGATTTCCATCGTATACACAATTCGTTAGGAGAAGAATCCAATGTCGTTAGGCAAACGAAAGAAGAACATCATGTCAGTAGGGCCGCCATAAGAATTACTTCCAATAAGCAATAAGCAACTATTAACCCAAAACGAAAGCAAAATAATACTTACTCGTATAGCAAAATACTTTGCAATTTAACAATTTCGAACTGTTTCCATTGGATAAACGGGGTTGGGGAATACGAGGTTAAAAAGCGACACAAATTTTGAACGGAAAACACCTGAAAAGACAATGAATCGAATTGGTCGAAATGTAACGCCATCAGGATTGCAAGTTTAGCGACCCTTGAACTATTCCTAGGGACATTTGATAATGGAAATTTTTAAGTGGGCGTTTGGAAAAGGGTGTATGTCGGTCGGTAGGGTATGATATTTAGATATTTCAGTTCGGTATTTTCGATATTCGGTTTCTTAAAATCCTATACCAATACCGTATCTAATTAAATTCGGTATGATTTGGTTTTTCTCCTTTCGTTTTCGGTTTATTCGATTCGATAATTTTGGTTTATTCTGTTTGAATATTAACTAGTGGATAGAGCCATTGACTGTAATATTCTTAATTAAATTACTCAAAAGTACAAACTAAAACAAAAGTTTTGTCCAAAACCGGCAAATATCAACCCATTGAGAAAATTGTACATAAAGGAATAAATTTGATCATTTGAAATGTCTTGTTACTTGTTTAGAGTTAATTGATGAACTTAGAAAATAAAGGAAAGTAAAATTTTAGATTTTTTATACTTATGTTATAATTGATAGTATGTGTTTTGTGTAATATGATATATATTTCGGTACGGTATCATTATTTCGATATTTCATTTTAAAATACCAAATACCATACCTAATATCATTCTCTTAAAAAACTTAAACCAAATACCATACCGAATACCAAAATACCATAATTTTCTATTTTGGTACGATAATTCGCTATTTACCAAATTATGCACAGCCCTAGTTTGGACATAAGAATTGTAAAATTACGAAAAAAAGTGAAAAAGAATTTCAAGTGGAAAATGATATTTAAAAATTAGAGTTGTGTTTGGATATGAATACAATTTGGAGCTGGTTTTTAATTTTTGTGAGTGCTTTAAAGTGAAAATTTCGAAAAACAGTTTTTTGGAGTTTTTCAAATTTTGAAAAATTCTAAAATTCAACTTCAAGTGAAAATTTGAAAATCTCATGGCCCAATACTTATTTCGAAAAAAAATTCAAAAAAAAAAAAAACTCTTTTTTATGGCCGAACGGGCCCTAAATTATTGCACAAGCTTTCATTTCTTCTTGTGGTGTTTGTTTTAAAATATTTTTAAAAAATATCGGGAAAGATTTCTTTTTTTTTATTTTTTGGTAAAAAACTATTTGTTTTTGCTAAAGAATAGTTTTTTGAAAAAATCTTCTTCAAATATCTGAAGATTCTCGTCTGACTCAACAATACAGACCGAATGCTTCAAACTTATATCTACGCTACAGAATAATTACTACACTGAAGAATAAATAACAACTAAATTTCCTAGGTTTCCTCGACATATTTTTTTCATTTCATCCGAAAAAAAATATTGGCATTTGGTAACTTATACACCTAATGAATTTAATAGTCACCTTAAAAACAGTCTTTAAATTTAGAAAAACACGAAATGATGTACTACACAAAGCTTTAATTTGTTGCAAAGATTTTAGCTCCTTGCAATGATAACTGTTTATTACATGCAAAATTTGATCTTTTGTCCTTATGATATTTAGATACAAAAGCCAATCTAAATATGAGTATGAGAAACTTTTATAGTAATTGCTTTAGGTGACAAGGTACTATGATCAATATTTTCATAAATTTCACTTCTTCCACATTTGACGATATCATACATATTACTGCATGTGCAGTATGTACTTGCATAGTCCACCATAAAGAAATAAGTATAACAGTTAACAAGCATATTTTCGAATTAAAAATAAGTAAATTAAATTTCTTAAAAACATGTTTTTAAAAAAACGGTCCTTTGCGACTTGGAATATAAAATTAGGGAGATTACTGAAGTAGGTTCTGTTGTCTATATTTTCTTCCTTAATTTGCACGTCAGAAAGATGTTCCAAGACGGAATGTATCTTGCAGACTTTTTATGTACTATTCGAACTTTACAATTAGGAAATAAAAAAAAAATACTCCACCCACTTGATTAACGACATAGAGTATACAAAAATACATCCCCCAATTAACAATGTAAAAGTATACGAGAAATAAGTCTTTCTCTACACTTGAAAACAATGTATACCAAACTTACTTGAACTTAATCCAATATTATGAATTGAAGTGGTGTCTAACTACTCTAATTTGTCGCTAGTTGTACTACTTAACAAGAAAAAAAATAAAAGCAACTCCAAATTTACAACGAACGAATATTTAGTACGGACTTCGCATGAACACGGGTATAACGTATATTAAAAATTATATCATTAAAGATTTCAGAAAGGTAGCATATATTTATTTATTTTTAATTAGAGATTTTGAGTTTGAACTATATAGATGAAATTATCTTTAGTAAATAGCAATTTAAGTTTCAAAGTAGAATTTCCCATTAAGAAGTCTTGAGTTTGAGATATATGATTAAATTATCTTTGGTAAATAGCAATTTATCTTTCAATAAGAATTTCCTAAAGCGAATCCAAAGCGGTATTAATATTATCGAGTCATACCTAAAATATTGAGGTGGAATACTACTATCCTAGTAGTGCAAGCGTAGCACCTATTTTATGGATATTGACACATTATATAAAATAATAATAAAAAAATAATATTATGTAATTAATCGTTAAAAAATATTTTTTTTTGATATATATAAATATATTTTATATGTTATATATAAAAATTATATAAATTTTATATTATATTTTTTCTAAAATAGTTTCCGGCGGCACGGAGTAATAGCGCCAAAAGTCCTCTTATATATAGGAGTATAACGTAAATAACACAGGCTTCCAAGTACGAACTGTGGGCCCACGCGTTTTCAAGTGGCCCCACTCTGTCTCTCTCCAAAACAAACCCGCCCCCAAAACCAAAAGCACCTCTCCTCGGTGCCGGAGGCCAATATTTTGATCCTTTGCTTCAGTTTCACCGCCTCCTTTCTTCTACTCACGCAGTTATTAATCCTTTTCACCTCAATCCCAGAAAGAAACAACATATAAAACTGTAGCAGAATCACTGTGTATCCACACATCTGCCACGCCCTGCCAATATTTTGGCATATAGATAAACCCCAAGTAGGATCACAGTTTTTTTTGGACTATACTCATTCCTCTTTGTCACTAGTATTATCGTTATATATGCCATACCATACTTATCATAAACTCTCTCTACACACATATATATATATATATAGAGAGAGGGGTTCTCCTGAAGTAGGTCTAAAAAGAATTTAGAGTATTAGTAGTATTCTTATTCTTCATCGGCTAACGCATGTTGGTCTTTTTGTCTCCTCAACCACCAATACAAATACCAGTACTCCATGGTTATCATCTTCCCCTTCGGTGCCGCCGCCACGTAGCTTCAGATTTTAGAGTTTTATTAAGCGTGGAATTGCTGCTTTCTTTCCCTTTTATAGACTTCGATAATGTCGATGAAGCGGCAACCGCAAGAGGATCCAAAACCTCGACACGATGGCGGTAGTTCTTCCGAGGATAAGCGCCGTCGCAGAGTTCCTTCTCTGAGAAGGTTAATAATATTATTATCGATCAATTTTCTGGGTTTCATTTTATTACTTTTCATTTTCTCCCCTCAGTGAGATTTTAGTCCTTGGTGGTGAAGAATATCGTTCCTAGAGATGTGAGTCATCAAGAAGAAAAAGTGGGTGTAGGTTTGCTTTTCTCTTTTTGTGTTGAGTACGTCAATGGTGTTGTTTAGTAAACTAGATAGATTTTGCTTAAAATTCTAATGGTCAATAAATGCGTTTTTTTTCTACTTTATGATATTCTTCTATATATGCATTGATAAGTAAAGGCCACCGAATAGGAATAAGTGTCATAATGAGAAAGCTATTCTACTCCTGCTGCAATTTCTTTCTTACTGATTGTACTTTTATTATTTCATGTGTAGTGTGATTACGGAAGTAGTAAATATGCGTAGAGTGCAACATTTTATGGAGCCTGTTTTGGAGCCACTGATTCGTCGAGTGGTAAGACTATATATTGTTCATTTCCCTTAAGTTGGTTTTGCTTTTTGTATGAGCTTCTATTGTGAGATTTAAGAATTGTCACCTATTTCAAGTTTGCAAGTGTGCCTGTGTCCGACGATAAAGTTTTTTTTTTTTTTTTGTGTTTGAGTTTTGAAACGAACAATGAAAGTACACTTTTTTAAAGTTTGGGATCTGATGACCTGGTCATTTACTTTAGTAGAATGGCACAATTTCTTACCTTTTTAAATAAAATTGGTAGCATGTACTTTCCACTTTTCTTAGTCTTGCATATCATAAATATTTTGTGATGAAAAATGCTTAGTTCATTAGCAGGAATTCAGCAGATAGTAATCCCTGGTTGTCGTAGCTAGCTTTTATCCTCGTTCTAATTTCTTGTCACTATTAATTGTCAAAGCTCATCGACTTTAGGCAGTTATGTGGTGCACATGTTTAATTCTTTTTTAAGAATTAAAGTTGAAAAATCAGAGATTATAGCCTATTTTCATACCCTTGCACAATCAAGCAGGGACATCTAATTGGGATGAAGCAAGAACTATTAATTAATGTTTTATTTTATGATCAATATTGTCATTTTGTGGTTTTCTTTAACTGTCTTAACTAGGCTCATCGGGAGATGAATACATTTTATCTTGAGCTTACAGGTAAAAGAGGAAGTTGAGTTGGCTCTCAGGAAATACATGACTACCATTAAACGGTACGCAATTGGGCTCCATCAATCAAGCACTACATGCGTTTCATGCTTTCATAATGACTTAAGCTTTCAATTTTTGTTTCCGTATTTGCACTTTAGGAATTGTGGGAAAGATGTATATGCTTGTGAACTTAGAAGCCTGAAGCTGAAGTTTTTAGATGTCATCTCTCCCCCGGTATTTACTGGAACTCGCATAGAAGGAGAGGAATCTAGTTTGAAAGTAGCCCTGGTCGATGCTCATACTGGGCAAGTTGTCTCTAGTGGTCCTGAATCCTGTGCAAAAGTCGAAATAGTAGTACTCGAGGGAGATTTTGATGGGGACGATGGGGACAATTGGACTGCAGAAGAATTCAAGAATAACATTGTGAGAGAAAGGGAAGGAAAGAAACCTCTCCTTACTGGGGACGCATTTTTGTATCTCAAAGAGGGCATTGGTTGGGTGAGTGATATTTCATTTACTGATAACTCAAGCTGGACAAGAAGCCGTAAATTCAGGCTAGGGGCGAGGCTTGCTGATAGCTTTGAAGGAATCAGTGTGCAAGAGGCAAAGACGGAATCCTTCATCGTCAGAGATCACCGTGGCGAGTGTGAGTTCCTGATATCTATTTTCTTTCTGCGATGCTGTTAGATGTATTAAATGACAGATTTTTCTTTTCAAAAGTTGTGAACTCTAACACTAAATTCCATTATAGACTAGTGCTTGACTTGAAAGGTGTTAGATAGTGTCCTTTTCACATCAGCAATCTGCTTTCTATTGAAGGCTTCCTAGGGTGTATCAAGTTTGACTTTAATCTCTATTGTGGATAATCTCTGTAGTACTGTCTTTAGGTTTTATCAATAAAGATTATAATTATCATTATTAACTCAAAGCAAATAATCAAGTCTACTGGTGTGGAACAAATTGCTCATTGATAATTTGAAATCTTGTGTTGTGTACTGAGCAATATGCTGGACTTTTGATTTTAAGTGACAGGCAATAGGAATTGGGGATATGATATTGGCAAAAAACATGCTTGAAAGTCTTATTTGAAGCAAAAAAAAATTGTTTTGCAATAGTCTGATTAGAAGCAAAAATGTGCAGTGTAATAGGTGAAACTTCCCATCATCGTTTTAAAATTAAATTGTTTTGAGTTCTTGAAGGGAAGAGTGTGTTAGAGAATATTTGTAGAAAGAGTGTTTAACATCTTGGGATGCTTCAAAGAGAAAATGGGGCAATATAAATTGGGATGGGGAGTAGATGATATCGTGTTACGTTTCTGACTTAATACAAAGAACCATACTTCCAGCGCAGATAATGCAGAGATATTGACACACAGGAATAAAGCACTACGTTTATATGAGTGAAAAAGTAGTAAGTTCTTTTAGGAAACTATTTAATTTACAAGGTAAGGTAATGAAAATGTTGTTTTGCTGTCTGTCCGGGATATGTTTATTTTTATGCTTCATCTTGGGATTTTATACCTTAAATGAAAAATGCTATGTTACCATCAATGTCTCATTCTTGCAATAGTTTGACATCAACCATCTTTTTTTGGCCTATTTAAATTATCTTATGCATTTTAGTCTAAATGCTTGTTCAGTTAACTACACTTCCCACTGTTCTTTATCATTCAGTGAGACAAATGATACCGAGCTGGCTAGTGAGTGCTCAAGTATTAGATTTTGTTTCTTTTCCCTCATGTAACTCACCTAGAGTTTGTGGTTTTAAAGAAAAAGCTAAGTCGAATACAGAAGCCTTGTGGCAGGAGGTGATCTCATGTGACCTTTTCAATTTGTCTTAAACTTAAACAACACCCATTGGAGAGTAAGAAATTTGACATTTCTACACCGGTTAATGACAGAGAAAGCGGCTACTGTGGTATAAGGATATAAAGTTGCTATTGAAAGAACCAAGGAGTAGGCAGATAAAAGTTCTCTACTAAAGCCTTAGGCAGAGCGAAAAAGGGAAATATGACAGAAGTAGACACTGACAGGGTTGACCCCTCTTCCATCTCAAACGGAGAACAAAATCTCTAACTCATCTTTTGTATGATTTAAACACCATATTGGAATTATTTTAGGTAGGTGGATTTTTGAAACTGTTAATCAAACTGTATAATGAATCTGCAACATATTTAGAAATGAAACCAAACTAAAACTCATTTATACTGAACTTAATGCTTTTGTCGGTTTCTTGAGGATTAGCATGGTAATGAGCTGTGCATAACTTGCGTCTCGGAGCGAATTAGAGTCGATACTCGGAAAACACAATGAATGAGATCATGGTGGAAAGGCTTCGAATAATTCTCAAGTCAAATATGCAACATGGCGCTATCTAACTTCCTGCTTTATTTGCAGTGTACAAGAAGCACCATCCTCCTTCTCTTTCAGATGAAGTATGGAGACTGGAAAAGATTGGCAAGGAAGGAGCTTTCCATCGACGTTTGACCAAGGAAAGAGTCAACACAGTGAAAGATTTTCTGACTCTCCTCTATCTAGATCCTACAAGGCTTCGGAATGTGAGTTCTACTGCAACTGTCTTACATAGATAAATGGATTTAGTATACATGTTGCTTAAAATGATACATCTATTCTTTCCCTTGTTGAATAGTAACAAGCATGGTGATAATGATGGACATATTTCCTAATGTTTGTGATTCTTTGGCAACCTCTGTTTTTCTTGGTTATGCTTGTTACTCTGTTTGACTGGGCACAGAGTTTAAGAAAAAAATGAAGACTTTTGGAATTTGTGGTCCTAAAAAACTCAAAAGGGGGTGCACAGTATTTGTGTGGTTATAAAAGCTTTTCACTAAGGGTAGAATTGGGAATTTAAGCTAAATTGTTTCCAAATTTAGAAAGGGGACATTCTTTTTGGGACGGACCAAAAAGGACATAGGTTCACATAAACTGGAACGGAGGGAGTATTATTTTTCCTACCTTTGTTTCCCTTAGTGTGTTTTCTAGTTAATTGCTTTACTTAGTGGATTAGCATCTTCTTTGAGCATCCTCTGTAATCCTTTAGGAGTTCGACAACAGAATTTAGCCTGGTTACACTGTTGACATTGCTATTCAGAAACTTGATAAATTGGTAAAATACCGATGTGCTCTTGCGGTTTCAACAAGATTGACTAATCTTTTAAATCCTTTTCCTGGGAAATCTTGCAGGTTCTTGGGACAGGTATGTCCACCAAAATGTGGGAAGTCACGGTAGAACATGCTCGAACATGCTTACTTGACAAGAAAGTGTACTTGTACTACTCATCTGGATCTGTACAAAAAACTGGTGTGGTTTTTAACATCGTTGGACAAGTGATGGGGCTTCTTCCAGAGTGTCAGTTTGTTTCTGCTGATAAGTTGTCCGAAACTCAAAAGGCATGTACCTTTAATAAATAAGAATATTTGGTTTATTGCTCTTTTTGTTTCTTCACGTACCAAGGCTTGATTCTTGATATATTTATAGTTGGCATCGCTCCTAATAGATTATGCAATGACTCCCATTCGTTTTTCTTTTCAGGATGATGCTCGTAATTTGGTGATTTGTGCGTTCAGACACTGGGAAGAAGTAGTCTCTTTTGAGGATGAGTTTTCTCTTATGGATTGGGTTATGCAAATTTCCGCTGTTCAATTCTCCTCAAACTCATCCATGGTAGGCAGTTCAGATGCCAATGACAATGTTTTAACTTCCCAGAAGGTTAGCAGAACCGACTATCAGCATTTAAGTGCATCAACACCTGATATCATGCCATCCTTCTGTTCAATTGCTGGTTTCAGCAGCTTGGATGATTATGTCTTGCATGGTATAGACAACATGGATGTTAGGTTTGACCAACCGTTAAATTTTCCTGGTCAAGATGCCGACTCCTTGATGGTTGATACTGATTCTTTAACTCCACCATTTTGTGAGGGTGATCATCTGCCTTTCTTCGACACTGACTATTCCCTTCCCAGTCCAAACTTTGCACCTTCACCTGATCTACAGTGTGCTGTCAACAGCTTTCTTGCTCGTAGTTCAATTCTTACCCCAGATAAAGCTCAACGAAGATGGAAGATGCTATTTAGTGTTCTAAGGTGGTTTTCAGTAAGGAGGATTGTAAACAGAAGAACCATCACATCTTGAACAGAAGTTCTCACTATGCTGAGGCAAAAGAATCTGTAGGAAATTGCTGCCCGGTGCAAAATTGTGTGCAGTAGTAGAGTCACTTAAATTTCTCGTGGACGTATGTGAAATTGGGCAGTTAGCGCCAATCATGCTGTCCACTTCTCATATACAAAATTCATGCCCCCTTTTTTGATCCCCCTTTTTTTTTTGTTGTTGGGAAATCACAACTTTTGAGTCTTGTGAATGGGTACCCAGTCCTTGGCGCCAATCTGATGAAAAGTTATGTATATATTAGATCGGTGTGTAGTGACAGCAGCTACCTTTGCTGCATTATTTATTTTGTGCAAGGGCATATTTCCAGTATTTTTTTGCGTTAAATTTTGAATGGTCGGCATTATAACAGTGAAGTACTAACGACGGATAAATGAAGAAAGTATCGCCAAAGACTGGATGTTTCTTTGCTGACGAGCCTACATCTAAACCAGAATATTGTATGACTGACTGATCTAATCCAGTATCTTGATCTTGCCATCCTGAAGGCAAATAACTTTTTCTTGCACACAGATCTCTGGCTCTCTCTATTTTTCCTTTTTAGTGATTATCAATTCGAAAGTGTTATATTGCATGTGGTATCCTCTTAACATCCTTTTCCTTCCGGTATAACTTGTTTCTTAGTTAGCTAATATTGATCGAGGAGTGCAGTCTTTTATAGAGAATTTATGAGAAAAAGAAGCCGACTCAAAGGTGTGTTATTCATTTCAGCGAGTTTTTGCTTTTCCCTTAAAACATACACCAATGATATAAAAGAGTTCCTGGACTCTCTGTTCAGTCAAAAAAGGTACACAAGTGACATTAAAGAATAATTTCAATACCCACAAAGAAAAAATAATAATTGCACTATTGCAGTATGATGCATCTTGTTTACTACATAGCATTCAGTTGGGCAAAAAATTTCTAACAAATATCAGACGTTAACTTTTTCCATGCCTATCTAGTAGAATTGGTGCCACCAATCATCTGGAACAATGTCTTCTATTCCATTCGTTAGTGTTAGTTCCAAGAAGTCACTGTTATCTGCGTTAAGATCTGAGAAGTCACTGTTATCTGTGTTAAGATCAGCTTCAGCACAATATTGCTCATGAATTCCAGGGAAGGATAATTGACCATATGCTTCTTCTTGTCCGCTCTCTGCTGTATTTGCTTCTTCTGTCATCACGTACACTCTGTTGGTGTTGGCCCCATAATTCTCCAATGTAGCTTCACCTCTGTCATAAGTGGTCAAAATTTGGCTATTTTTGTTAAGTCCTCTCAAATAATTATCCTGTTGTTCAGCATACTCTGCCTTCATAATCTGATGTCGTTGGGAAATTGTTGCTGATTGTGAACTGTTGTAGTCAGGTTCGCGCAACATAGCTTCTATTACTTGAGCAACTTCTTGTTCCTCCATATTAACCCCATTCCTATTTCTCTCTGTTATGTTCTTCTTTATTCGGCAGAGAACAATATCTTGTTTAGGAATATTGTTTTCCCAGAAGTAATCATCCCCCACGTAATATTCTCTCATCAACCAATTGATTTTATCTTGCTTTGATCCTTTACTACTCCTAGTTCGATAAACATAACTTTTTCTGAATCCCACAACAGTTCCCTTGCTATTCTTGATAGGATCACCACCGGTTTGGGCTTTCCATGTCCCGTTGGCGCAAGTTCGGCGAAACCTTTTATGTGATTCCTTCCGCTTCTTCAAAGGAGAAATAAAGTAGCCAATTTTCTCTTCAGGATGATCAGAAATTTCCCATGGTGGCCGGTCTCCATAGATTTCCGCAAGTCGAATAGGGCATTCATTCGGCAAAGACTCACCCTTCAAGAACTTTTTCAGAAAGTAGATCAACTCTGCATCAGTAGGGTAAAATCGAACACTGGGAAGCCATGATACCATCGACATGACAGTCTTTGATTTGCTATTATGATTTATGAATAAAGAAATTAAAACAAGAAAGAGATAAGAATCGCAAGAAAAAACAACCCTTCAATGATCCGATGATCTGCAAGTTCTTTTAACGAGTCAGAGATTGACTCTGTTGTGAAAATATAGAGAGAACCAAGAATTGGAGAGAGTGCTATATATGAAAGAAATTTTTAACTCGCAGTGAAAACAGAGAGAGAAGACAGAATGAATTACTATTATTACGGAAGAAGAACCTGAACGGCGGTTCTTTATAAAGGACTTAGGTTTCTAAAATAAATCGGAAGGACTAATTTTTTAGGAAACGATGGAGTTTTAGTAAAATAATTGTTGTTGTTGGTTACAAAGCTGCATATTAGGAAAAAATAGACGTGTTGCTTTTGGCGGGAAGCTTACCTTTTTTTTTGGGGGGGGGGGGGGGGGGAATTCTTTGAAGTTATTGTTTTATTAAATTTTTATAATTGATTTTTACACAAAACAATGAACATCTTTTTTAGTTTTTCTTTCATTTGCAGGTTAATTTTCTTGTTTAACAGAAGAAAAGGAAAATTAATTTTCTTTCCTACTTTTATTTGAAGCTATTTACGAAAACATTGTAATTAACAGTTTATTAACCGAGGAGGAAAGGAAATACAAGCTGCGACAACAATAAATGCCAAAGGTGCAAATCAGAATTTAACAATATGAAGTTTTATAGTTGAAGAAACACCCTTTTCTAGGAAGTAACTTCACCCACCAGTAAAAGAGAGAGTTCTCCTGGGTAGAATTATAGCCTCATTCTCTCTTGTTTGTTTACCTCCTTCATTCTTCATCTCTCCCCTTTTCTGAGAGAAACTAATATTGTAATAGAAGTCATTGCAAGCCCGCATAGAGAAGGAACAAAAAATGTTGATGTTTTTATAGTGTTCATAGATATATGCATATGTTTAAGTTTAATATTTGGATGTTATGTTCCATTCACCAATCAACATTGTTATTTCACATCAAATAATATTCAGACTGTCTGACTATGGTTATTCACATGATAACATAGATTTACATGAAACCATGGGGTGTCACAAAAGGAGCCCTTATGATTAAAAGCAAGCAATTAATTTACATTTGTGAAGTAGTTAACCACTATGTAGTAGCGAATAGATTGGTTGTAACGGTTTCTTTTGGATAACAAGAAACACCAAAAGGTGACCTGTGAACAAGTAACAGTGCAACGAGCAGCCTACAGACTAACTCTAACTTCGATCCAAAAGCAAGAACTGATTCATCAGTGACTATGACGTTCATCTTTGATCATCAGAAAAATCAGGCTCGTCAGGCTTAAAGAGTTTAGGCATAGGTAAGCTGGATTCGCCAGGGTCCACCCGTGCAACCTTGCCTCTTCTAGTGTTAGCAGCAAATCTTGATGCCAATATTTAGATCCAAGATGCTGATACTGCTTTCTGTTGCATGATCCGAAGCATTGCCACCGTCATAACCAGCTGCTGGATATTCGTGACCATAATCATCCTCTTGGACGTCCATCCCTCGTGTGTAGTACAAGCTCTCTTCTCTTGACAATTCCTCTGCTAGTTTTTTCCTCCGATAGCGTCTCCATGCAGCTTGTATGTAGCAAGCTCCCCATGTCCTCCATTGGTGTGAGTAGAACCGGAATGAATGCTGTAATTTCTTACTATGGAGGCGTCTGAACTGGTTTGCAACAAACTTGAGTTTTCAGCTTTAAGTGCAAATGCTTCAACTTCTCTAAAGCATTTCACTATTCGAGTTGAAATTGGAAGATTAACATTGGGATTAGGCACTGAGGCCCATGTTAGCAATTCTTCTCCACAAAAATCACCCTGCTTTAGCGTAATGGAGTTGAAGAAGCCTGACCTTCCTCCATTAGTTGTTGAACTCTCAAGTTCACCTGTTATTATGAAAAGCATCTCAATCACCGGATCTCCTTCCCGAACAATATACGTGTCTTTCGTGTTCAATGATGAAACAAGGCATTCACATATTGCATCTAACAGCCGATCATCCATCTGGGAGAAGAAAGGGACATGTAAAATCCAGGAAGCATGAGGTTACTAAATAGGAGAACCATAAGAAAATCTTGAAAGTTCAAAACAGATGGTTGGTCATTTTTTTTCCTTTCTTAGATGAGGTCAAGACAGATGGTTGATACAACTGAAATCAGTAGAAAAGAAGATTTTTGCTATTCATTTCACAAAAGTGGAGTCTTAAAACTAGCTGTACAGATTTCGTTAACCATGTGCTACTCTATTTTTTGGTGCAAAAATGTGCGCAATAAAGAGAGCAAAACTGCATATCCATAAACTGCATCGTAGAGCAATTGCCAACGCATGCTTAACAAGAGACCCACCTACAAAGTAATTTTAGCCAACAAAAAAGGATAGAAAAAACTGCACGGCTCCAAATGATCGCAATGTTCCCCTTTGAGAAAGTACAAAACAATAATGAGACGGAAAAACTTACACGACGAACAAGAGCCAGGCAGAGGTGCCTCTGAATCTGGCGTACTTAGATCCAAGGGTAAGGAACGCACTATTCTTCTTCCTCTACACCTCTTATAGCTACCCATTTATACTGAATATGTTGAAGTTTGGCAAAATGCCAAAGTCCCACATTGGTTGGGAGTTAAGTTTGGGGGGGATTTTTCCCCTATAAAAGAAGGCCTAATGTTTAGGATTGAAACACACCTCTCATTTGCCTTCTCATCTGTTTAAGGCATTTGTATCTTCTCTCTTTAGTATTATTTCACTTGTATTTTTGGAGTGGAATAAAATATTTGGTTGTGTCCGAGGAGTAGGCAAAATTAGCCGAACCTCGTAAATTCTGGTGTTCCCTTTATTATTGCTTTATTGTCTTATTTATTATTTGGTGGTTGTCATAATTTTTGGTATAGTAGTTGTGACTTATTCACACTCTATACATTTGGCTTCCGCAACAATTGGTATCAGAGCCAAGGTACTGTCTAAGTATGCTCTGTGGTTGCAGCATAGTCTGATCTTCCACATCAGAAAAGATTTATCTTGGTAACTGAGTCAAGGTTCTGTCTGAGTATGCTCTGTGGTTGCAGCTTAGTCTGATCTTCCACACCAGAAAGGAAATAATCTTGATTTGTGTCGTCAGCTATTAAATAATATTTGTGTCAAAGATGGGAGACAATAAACAAGAAGAATCTACATCAAGTGTCAACAATACGTCATCATTGGCATCTTCGCTTATGACAAGAATTGTGTCAAATGCGAAATTTGCGGTCGAAATATTTGACGGGTGCGGACATTTTGGGATGTGGCAAGGCGAGGTTCTAGATGTCCTTTTTCAACAAGGGCTAGATCTGGCCATTGAAGAAAAGAAACCAGATGTTATTGGAGAAGAAGATTGGAGAATTATCAACCGTGTTGCTTGCGGTACCATTCGATCCTACCTTGCTAGAGAGCAGAAATATCCATACACAAAGGAAACTTCTGCAAGTAAATTATGGAAAGCACTGGAGGATAAATTTTTGAAGAAAAACAGTCAAAATAAATTGTACATGAAGAAGAGACTGTTTCACTTCACCTATGTTCCTGGTACCACGATGAATGAACATATCACCAGTTTCAATAAGTTGGTTACAGATTTGCAAAATATGGATACAACTTATGATGATGGTGACTTGGCCTTGATGTTGTTGGCGTCACTTCCTGATGAGTACGAGCACCTTGAAACTACTCTACTCCATGGAAATGACGAAGTTTCTCTCAGAGAAGTTTGTTCGGCTTTGTACAGCTATGAACAAAGAAAGCGAGAAAAACAGAAGGGCGGAGAAGGAGAAGCACTATTTGTGAGGGGTCGTCCTCAAAATCAAACGAGGACAAAGAAGGGAAGATCCAAGTCAAGATCCAGACCCAGCAAAGATGAATGTGCCTTTTGTCGAGAAAAAGGGCACTGGAAGAAAGACTGTCCGAAGTTGAAGAATAAGGCCAAACATAACAATGGAAAGGCCATTATGGATTCAAATGTAGCTGATTGTGATGATTCAGACTTCTCATTAGTTACAACAGAGTCATCAACATCATCAGACATATGGTTGATGGACTCGGCTTGTAGCTATCATATGTGTCCCAACAGGGACTGGTTCATGGAATTTCAAGAAGGAGAATATGGAGTCATCCACACAGCGGATAACAGCCCTCTTACCTCATATGGCATTGGTTCAATACGATTAAGGAACCATGATGGAATGATCAGAACATTGATAGATGTTCGATATGTACCGGATTTGAAGAAGAATCTCATCTCTGTGGGAGCCCTAGAATCAAAAGGGTTCAAAATCATTGCAGAAAATGGAGTGATGAGAGTATGCTCCGGTGCACTAGTGGTAATGAAGGCTAATCGGAAGAATAATAATATGTACCGCTATCGTGGCAGTACAGTTATTGGGACAGCGACAGTAACATCCAGTGACGACAAAGAGGCAGAAGCAACCAAGCTATGGCACATGCGCTTGGGACATGCTGGAGGAAAATCCTTGAAAACTCTATCAGATCAAGGATTGTTAAAAGGAGTAAAGGCTTGCAACTTGGAGTTTTGTGAGCATTGTGTCAAAGGGAAACAGACAAGGGTTAAATTTGGTACAGCGATCCATAATACTAAAGGCATTTTGGATTATGTACACTCTGATGTTTGGGGTCCTTCCAAAACACCTTCATTGGGTGGGAAGCACTATTTTGTAACCTTTGTTGATGATTTTTCTCGAAGAGTGTGGGTGTATACAATGAAAAACAAAGATGAAGTGCTGGGAATTTTTCTCAAATGGAAGACGATGGTGGAGAATCAAACAGGCAGGAGGATCAAGTGTATTCGCACAGACAATGGAGGTGAATACAAAAATGATCATTTCAATAAGGTCTGTGAAAATGATGGCATCGTCCGACACTTCACTGTTAGACATACACCACAACAGAATGGAGTGGCAGAACGTATGAACCGGACCTTGCTGGAGAAGGTACGGTGTATGTTGTCCAATGCTGGCTTGGGCAAAGAATTTTGGGCTGAGGCAATTACATATGCATGTCACCTCATTAATCGTCTACCATCTGCTGCTATTGATGGCAAAACACCATTTGAAAAATGGTACGGAAAACCTGCTGTAGATTATAACTTTTTGCACGTGTTTGGCTCAACTGCATATTATCATGTGACGGAGTCAAAATTGGATCCAAGGGCAAAGAATGCTATTTTTATGGGAATTACTTCTGGAGTCAAAGGATATCGCTTATGGTGCCCTATGACAAAGAAAGTAATATTCAGCAGAGATGTTACCTTTGATGAATTTGCTATGGTAAATAAGGTAACAGAAGATACCAAACAAAATGAAGGTGCTTCTAAGCAGGTGGAGTTTGAGGGAAAATTTATTTTTCCTACACAAGAAGCAGAGGAGGAAACAAATGAAGATTACCCTCTGGAAGGAGAGCCAGTAGAGGAGATTCCAACTCAGGAATCTCAACAACAACTTGAATCAATAGCAACCAGCAGGCCAAAAAGAACAATAACGAAACCTGTTCGTCTCATAGAGACGGTTGCTTGTGCAACCTCAATTGTAGCTGATGATGTTCCTACTACTTATAAAGACGCTGTCCAAAGTTCAGAAGAAGATAAGTGGAGGATTGCCATGAATGATGAAATACAGTCCCTTCATCAGAATCATACATGGAGATTGGCCAATCTCCCGAAGGGAAAGAAAGCAATTGGGTGCAAATGGGTATTTGCAAAGAAGGAAGGATTTCCTAACCAAGTAGATGTTCGCTACAAAGCAAGATTTGTGGCCAAAGGATATGCTCAAAAGGAGGGAATTGATTACAATGAAGTGTTTTTTCCAGTTGTAAAACATTCCTCCATTAGAATTATGTTGGCTTTGGTAGCACAATTGGATTTGGAACTAGTTTAGATGGATGTAAAAACTGCGTTTTTACATGGAAACTTGGAGGAGGAAATCTACATGACTCAGCCAGAAGGATTCAAAGTTGCTGGAAAAGAAAATATGGTGTGCAAACTTGAAAAATCGTTGTACGGATTGAAACAATCTTCTAGACAATGGTACAAGCGATTTGACGAGTTTATGTTGCGGCAAGGGTACAAGAGAAGCAAATACGATCATTGTGTGTATTTGCACAAGCTTAAAGATGGTTCCTTTGTATATCTTCTCCTATATGTTGATGATATGTTGATAGCTTCCAAGAATTCGGAAGAAATTGATAAGTTGAAGATTCAACTGAAGAAGGAGTTCGAGATGAAGGATTTGGGTGAGGCAAAGAAAATTCTTGGTATGGAGATAATTAGAGATAGACGTTCAAAGAAACTCTGTTTATCTCAAAAGGAATATTTGAAGAGAGTACTTCAACGTTTTGGCATAGATGACAAGACTAAGCCAGTTAGTACTCCACTTGCTTCCCATTTTAAGCTAAGTACTACTATGTCGCCAATGGATGAAGCTGAATGAGAGTATATGTCAAAGGTACCATACGCAAATGTTGTTGGTAGCTTGATGTATGCAATGGTTTGCACAAGGCCTGACATTTCACAAGCTGTTGGAGTTATTAGCAGATATATGCACAATCCAAGGAAGGAGCATTGGCAAGCTGTGAAGTGGATTCTACGGTATATTCATAATACTGTAGATGTCGGGTTAGTTTTTGAGCAGGAAGACAATCAGTTTGTAGTTGGATATTGTGACTCAGATTTTGCGGGTGATATGGACAAACGAAGATCAACTACTGGTTATGTGTTTACTTTTGCAAAGGCACCAGTTAGTTGGAAGTCTACTTTGCAGTCAACAGTTGCTTTGTCTACAACAGAGGCAGAGTACATGGCTATTACAGATGCTGTGAAAGAGGCAATTTGGCTTCAAGGATTGCTAAAGGAGCTTGGTGTTGAACAAAAAGGTATCACAATTTTTTGTGATAGTCAAAGTGCTATTCAATTAGCGAAGAACCAAGTTTATCATGCAAGGACGAAGCACATTGATGTTCGGTATCATTTCGTACGAGAAATCATAGAAGAAGGTGGAGTCACGGTGAAGAAAATTCATACTACAGAGAATCCTGCTGATATGCTGACAAAGGTGGTGACTGCGGTCAAGTTTCAACATTGTTTGGATTTGATCAACATTGTTGAACACTGAAGATTGAAGATGAAGACACAACCAAAATTTGTTATTGAGAGAGAATTGAAAATGTGGAATTTTGCCAAGGTGGAGATTTGTTGAAGTTTGGCAAAATGCCAAAGTCCCACATTGGTTGGGAGTTAAGTTTGGGGGGATTTTTCCCCTATAAAAGAAGGCCTAATGTTTAGGATTGAAACACACCTCTCATTTGCCTTCTCATCTGTTTAAGGCATTTGTATCTTCTCTCTTTAGTATTATTTCACTTGTATTTTTGGAGTGGAATAAAATATTTGGTTGTGTCCGAGGAGTAGGCAAAATTAGCCGAACCTCGTAAATTCTGGTGTTCCCTTTATTATTGCTTTATTGTCTTATTTATTATTTGGTGGTTGTCATAATTTTTGGTATAGTAGTTGTGACTTATTCACACTCTATACATTTGGCTTCCGCAACAGAATAAACCGACGAACACGATCTTGCAGATCTTCAGGCAGTTGACGGTGCCTCAACCACTCCTCTGTGTCCCTTCTTTTAACTTTTCATTGTTCAAGTCTTGCTGTCATGGATTGTAGATAGCTCTTCACAAAATACAACAGTAGAAGCAGTGTCACTTACAAATTCAACTAAATATTCATTCCCTCTAAAATAGTGAGTTCCGAACCTTGCCGCTACCTAATTAGCCCCAGAACCACCATTTAAGCTAAACTAGTAGGTCATGGACTTTTCTCCACATTTTCCTTCGAAATGGCCCCTTAATTCATACCCAAGAAACTTGAGAAAAAAAGGAATTACCAAAGAAAGTCGCACAGTTTTTAGTGTCACAATACCATTAAATTTTTCATTTTTATTTGTTCTCAAAACAGTTAGTGCAATGCACCCACATTTTTTATGCCACTGTAACATATTAACATCCATCTTTCATTAAGTTTATAATCAGGAAATGCTATATAAGATTTTCATTAAGTCCTACAGACTGACACATGATTGGCAGGGAACAAAAAATTTTCCCAAGAAAAAATTGAATTTAACATTCCTACTTTCACAAGTTCGTATACTAACATAAAAGCTGAAATATTAAGGAGTAAAAATTGTGTTCCAGTACTTCAACCTAACTACATGAAGTATAAGTTGCAACTAGTTGAATTGGTGCCACCAATCATCTGGAACAATGTAGTGTCCTCCTTTCAATAGTGCTTCTAAGAAGTCACTGTTATCAGTGTTAAGATCAGTTTCATCACATTGCTCATGTGTTCCAGGAAAGGATAATTGACCATATGCTTCTTCTTGTCCGCTCTCTGCTGTTTTTGCTTCTTCTGTATCATAAGTGGTCAAAATTTGGCTATTTTTGTTAAGTCCTCTCAAATAATTATCCTGTTGTTCAGCGTTCATAATATGATGTTGGCAAATTGTTGCTGACTGTGTAGTGCTGTATTCAGGTTCACGTGATACGAGTTTTGGGCCTTGGAAGGGTATTAGTTAGTGGGATCTCTTTTAAGTGTAGTTACAGTTAGCCCAGAAATATAGTTATTATATTTACATATTAAGTCCTTTATTTCTTTTTATTTCTAGTCGGAATGAGAAGTTTGTTATGCCAGCTCAGCCACCTTCACGTGGACTGAGCTGTGAGAATGATTTCCCTGTTATATACTCTGTAGCACAGCTCTAGGAGCATCGATTGGAGAGTTAGTACAATTTTTGCTTTCGTTAGCTTCTTTTCTTCTTCTCTGCATTTTCATTCTGTGTATTAGTGGTATCAGAGCAGTTTCCTGCTCAGTGGGTATTCTGCCATGGGAGGCAAGATGTCGAATGTTCTGAATCAACTTAATTGCATTGCTTTGCGACAAGACCAGCTCGAATCAGTGCATGAGAGTTCATTCTGTGAGTTGAAGGAAACTATTAGTAACAATCAGAGCATGGGCAAAGACAAGCAGCAAGCATCACCGACGGGAGGGTTGAAGGAGCTCTATTCTCCGACCATCGGACCTGGGGGATTGTCAGGTACTCACGACACTTCTTCCCTACGACAATCCTCCAATATTAGTGATTCAATTCAACCTCCAAAACTCCTAGTTCAACAAACCTCAAAGCCAAATCTAGATTCCATTACTCTGCCACCTTTAACCTCCCAATTTCCCACTTCCCAGATTTCATCTAATGCTACATTAACTCATTCCCCCCAATTGCCCAATCGTTCAATTCAGAGACCAATCCCTACCCAGATCCCTAATTCTCAGCCTATCTACAATCCAATTTCAGCTCTCATATATAGTCCTTACTTTACCCACAAGCTACCACCATATACCTCACCCTTCCTGAATCCCTATTCTTCATACCCACAAAATCTGGCCCATCAGCATAACCCAGTTCAATATAACCCATATTCATTGTATCAACCTAACCCCTCTCATCATTATTACTACCCAACTCCATATAACACTTTTCTAACTCTACCAAATAACCAGACCCTTACTAGACTATCACGAATAGAGTTTCTGAGGTTTGATGGGAAGGGATTCCAAGGATGGTGGTATAAGGTGGAACAATATTTTTCGTTAGATGAGGTCCCACCTCATCTAAAAGTCACTGTGGCATCTATACACTTTGATGATCTTGCGCTTCAGTGGCATCAAGCCTATATGAGGGGTAGAGCACATCTTCCATTTCCTACTTGGGAGGAGTATCTCTTTGCTTTGGCTGATCGATTTGGGGCAGAATATGATGATCCAATGACAGAACTGGTAAAGCTGAAGCAAATAGGGGGTGTCAAGGAATTTCAAGATGTGTTTGATAGAGCTTTGACTAGGTTGAACTTGGATCCTAATCATGCTATAAGTAGGGGATGCAGTCAGAATTCATAACCCCTTCTCTTTACCCCAGGATTACCACTTGGCGAGGTTGCAGGAATCCATATTTCTTAAGCAATCAAGAGCTATGAAACATTCAGCTATGTACACCAGTTCCACTGCTAGAACCAACCCCACTTATGTTCAAACTAAAACCATCACTAACCCATAAATACACCTACCTAAGCCAGTAGATACCAAGGTAAGGAGGAGAAGATTATCCCCTGTAGAGTTGAGTGAGAAAAGAGCTAAGGGTTTATGTTATGCCTGTGATGAGAAATTTGAACCAAGACATGTGTGTAAAGCTAAAGCACACATGTTCTTGTTGGAGCTAGAAGAGGAGAGTACAGAAGGAATTATTTCAGAGGATGTCTTTGAATCAGATGAATCAGCTTAGGCATGTGAAATATCCCTTCAAGCCATTAATGGCTCTAAGAAGTACAAAACCTTGAGGGTTACTGGTTATTGCCATAAAAGACAACTTAACATCCTAATTGATAGTGGGTCTACACATAATTTCCTTGATTATGACTTGGTGGAGAGTATGGGGTGGCAGATTGATCAATGCCCACCCACGGAAGTTAGCTTAGCTGATGGAAATTCGATACAAGTTCACAAGGTCTGCAAGGGACTTGAATGGCTATTACAGGGCAATGTGTTTAAAGCAGATTTTCTCTTATTACCATTAGGAAGTTGTGACATGGTATTGGGCATCCAATGGCTTAGTGATTTGGGAGATATTATGTTTAACTTCAAAAAATTAACTATGATGTTTGAGTATCAAGGGAGATTGGTGTCATTATAGGAAATATCACCACAATTAAAGATGGTTGACTCAGAGTCCTTACAAAACATTAAAGGGGGAGATGTTCAATTGTTCATGATTAAAGCAGTTCCTATGGAGAATGATGGTTCAAAGGTGAAGGGGGAAACCTCTCAGACCCTAGAACCTGTAGAGATCCAAGCAGTTTTGTTGGAGCATACAAAACTCTTTGGAGAGCCCCAGGAACTTCCTCCTTCTCGAGCATTGTTTGACCATAGGATACCATTACAGGAGGGGGACAAGGCTGTGAATAGTAAACCCTACTGGTATTGTCTTATGCAGAAAGATGTTATAGAAAAAATGGTAGCTGAATTACTGGATCAGGGGTTAATTCAACATAGTTGTAGACCTTTTGCTTCCCTGGTGTTTTGGGTAGGAAAAAAGGATGGGAGATGGAGGATGTGTGTGGATTATAGGGCATTAAATCAAGTCACAATTAAGGATAAGTTTCCAATACCTATTATTGAGGAGCTGCTAGGTAAATTGGGTGGTTCTCAAATTTATTCTAAGATTGATTTAAGGTCAGGATACCATCAAATTAGGATGTCCCCCGATGATATTCACAAAACAGCTTTTCGAACACATTCTGGTCATTTTGAGTACCTAGTCATGCCCTTTGGGCTGACTAATGCCTCTTCTAGCTTTCAGAGCTTGATGAACCACATTTTCAGGGAGCAACTGAGAAAGTTCATCTTGGTTTTCTTTGACGATATATTGGTTTACAGTAGAAGTGTGGAGGAACATGTACAACACCTTAGGGTAACATTTACGATACTCAGGCAACATCAACTATATGCTAGGAAGTCTAAGTGTGTATTTGTTGCGACAAGTGTGGAGTACTTGGGTCACTATATCTCGGCTGAAGGTGTTTCTACAGACCTCAAGAAGGTGAAGGCTGTGACATAGTAGCCATTACCCTGCAATATCAAACAATTGAGGGGGTTCCTAGGGTTGGCGGGGTACTATAGGAGGTTTATCAGGGGTTATGGGGTGATAAGCAAAGCATTGACTGACCTCTTAAAGAAGTATAGTTTCAAATGGACTGAAAAGTCTGCTCAAGCATTCGAAAGGTTGAAGAAAGCTCTTACCACAACACCTGTGCTGGCTGTGCTTGATTTTTCCATCACCTTTGTGGTGGAAACTGATGCTTGTGATATGGGAATTGGTGTTGTCTTGATGCAAAATGAGAGGTCAATTTCTTACTTAAGCAACGAGTTATCAGTTAGGCATTAATCATTATTAGTATACGATAAATAGCTACTAGTTTTGGTACTAGCAGTAACCAAGTGGGGTCAATATTTGTTATGCAGACACTTCCGTGTTAGAACAGACCAAAAGGCTTTGAAATTTTTGTTGGAACAAAAACTACACACGGGGTCTCAGTTGAAATGGGTGACAAGGTTGATGCAGTTTGACTTCGAAATTGAACATAAAAAGGGGAAGGAAAACAAGGTTGTTGATGCCTTATCTTAGGACTGAATTATTGCATGATATTATGAAGAGTTGGGAAGATGATCCTAACACTCAGGCACTAATCAAACAATTGCAGCAGCATGAACCAGAGGTTAAAAGGTATACTTACATACACAAACAGCTCAGAAGACATGGTAAACTGATAGTTGGTCCAAATGTGGCTCTGAGAAAAGAAATACTTCAATTGTGGCATGATTCACCTCATGGAGGACACTTATATATATATATATATATATATATATATATATATATATATATATATATATATATATATATATATATGTGTGTGTGTGTGTGTGTGTGTGTGTGTGTGTATTTGTTCTTATTTGTGTATGTATAGGTTTTAAGAGTTGAGTAATTGTTTGATAAATGGGGTAGGGATTGGGCTAGTGTAATTTAATTAAAATTGTGCCAAAATTGGCCCAAAATTTGAGCCCAAAGAGCCCAAATCCGGTCCAAAATGGGGCTGCCAAGAAGAGCTTAAAACGACGTAGTTTGGTCTTGAAACTACGTCGTTTTGGTTAAGTAACAAGATTCAATCTCATCCACCCATCTTGATTTAATCCAACGGTCCTAGTTTGATCTTCATCCTAGGTATTTAAAGCCCAAAATCCCCAAAAATTTGCCCCATTTCCCCCTTATTTCCTCTCTCTTCTTTCCCTCTCCTTCTTCTCTCTTCTCTCTCTCTTCACTCTCTCTACGCCGCCCCATTTCCGCCGGCCGAAAATCGCCACCGCCGGCGGACCACCTCCAAACACCTCTAAATTCACACCATGTAATATCCACAACTTCCTCTTTCCATATCTCCAAACCAAATCCTTCAAAAATCCCTCAAACTCCTTGAATCTTATATCTTGGAAACTTTCCCGTCACTTTTTTGCCCAAATCCTTGAAGCTCCAACCACTACCACCCCACAATACCTACATCAATGGATAGAGCTCCTCAAGACCTAGCTATTGATGCCAATTTCACCCTGAAAATCCGGCGACCAAAATCCGGCCAAATTCCGGCGACCTCCCCGAACACCCTCTTTGGCATACCACCATTTTTCGGCCACTTGAATTGTAAAATGGTAAAAATCTTATTCTTTTTCATGGCTGATTTTTTATTTTTAGTTTTAATTTTCAGATTTTATTTTGATCTATTATTAATTATTTTAGCATTAGTTTTTGAAGTTTGAAATGTTTAATTTTCTGTTTTTGCACTTGTTGAAGTAGTAAAATAGTTTTGTATTAATAAAAGTGAGGTAGTGCAGAATACTTAAGAGTATATGGTACTTGTTTGGTTGTTTATTTACTGCTTCAAGACTCTTTGAGTACAATACTCAAAAGTCAAATTGTTTGGTAAGAAAATGTAGACTTTTGGACAGTGTTGGAATAAAAGTCTGTCTTTGAATAGTGGAGAACAGATTTTGTTTGAAATACTTGACAAGATTTGAATCAGAAAGTCTGGCCTTTTGAATTTAAGAGCAGATTTTGTAGAAAATCTGTCAAAAAGATTGATTTTTAATTTTTTGAAATAGCTGGTTGTTTTGATATATAAGGGAGACTCAATCACACTTCCAGGGAGAGGGAATAATGGCTTTGAACACACAAAAACATAAAAAAAAAAATCAGCAGTTGAACACATGAAAAGTGAGCTGAAATGGTGAGCTTTGGGAGTGAATCTTAGAGTGCAAACTTTTAGAAAAGTATAAGTCCTCTTTAAAGTTCGTTTCTGGGTTTCCTCTCTAAGTTTTCGGGTTGTTTTAACACGGATTTGCTGCTGGTTTTGCTGCTGTTTTGCTGCTGTTTTTATGCTGCTTTAGTTGCTGAACTACTGTTTATTCTTTTGCTATCCAGGTAATCCTTTAAGACTCGTAACGTACGTATTTTCAGCAATGGGAACAACTTGAACATACTGCACCATTTAAATGTGTTTGATATGATGAATAATTTGACAACAAAAGAGCTTGTATGTTATTGTTATGTATCAAGCATGTGATAATGTGAATATAGCCCTTCATAATACTTGAATATTGAGTTGTAAGTTTTTTTAATGTGATATCTAAGTATGTCATGAATGACTTTAGATGTATAACACATAGCATGAGTTCGTTTTAGTTGCTGAAATTTCACTGCCAACATATGCTTCTAGGAATGTTATGATAATTTTTTTTAATCTGGCCATTTTTCCAGATTTGCAAAAGTGGCTATTTTTGTAAAGTGTGCGTTTATACAATTGTGACTATGTAGTTAATGGTCATAAATGCAAACTAAGTAAAGAACCAAGATTGTATCAACTTTGGGCCTTTTTGAACCAAAAAATAAAAGCTGGTCCATTTACCTTTAAACAACAAAATTACCCCCCTTTCTTCTACATAGCATTGGGCCAATTAAAATCCATTTCTTGGCCCATTTTAATAATAAATTCCAGCAACCCAAGAGCTCTTTACAAGCTGGCCCATTTTTTTTTAACAAGAAGTTGGCTCATTTCTTTTAAAATAGATTAAGTTGGTCCAACTTTTATTTGCTTAATTTTTCCCAACTATAAAGCTAGAAAAATAGTAATAATATTAGATTTTTCTACTATTTTTAATTAACTCATTTCCTTTTTAAACGCTAGGCAATTAGTAGGCGTGCTTTAACTCACGGAATCACTTGTGTAGAGTGATGTTTGAATATTCGATAAATTAATTTAATAATCTCATACCATGCCCATTAATTTTAGTTAATTCTTAATTTAGTATTTTTTTTTGTTAAGATCGCAAATTCGCTTGCGTAGCGCAATAGTTGATTTTTTATTTTATTTTCAAGACAAATCTCTTCGAATGTAGTAATTTTTCCAGATGTAAATAACATGCTAACAATCGTTTGTCATAACTGCGGATTCGCTTGCGTAGCGCCGTTATGACTAAATAATAAATTTCGTCGATCATGCACTCGCTTGCGTAGTCTGGTTATGACATCTTCTTATTAAAAAATATTCTTTAATTTTTCTAATAATCAAGAGATAAAAGCAGATAGGTAAAAATATGAAAATAATATAAATCACAGTTTATCCAAAATTAATTTAAGCCAAATGTAGTCAATAAAGTGACCGTGCTAGAACCACAGGACTCGGGGAATGCCTTACACCTTCTCCTCGGTCAACAGAATTCCTTATCCGGACTTTGTTTTCGCAGACCAATAATAAAAGAGTCAAACCTTCCTTTGACTAGGGATTCAAATAAAAGGTGACTTGGAACACCAACAAATTAATTCCAAGTGGCGACTCTGAATAACAAAAATAATCCATATTTCAAAATTGTCACTTTAATTGGAAAAACTCTTTAACCCACAAATTCGTAGCATAACACGTTACATTTTGTACATATCTTTTGGAGGGGTAAAAAAGGGGTGTGACAGCTCTATTCCTATCCATGTGTCTTCTGGAGTCAAATCTTGATTCTTGACTTGCTCGCATGTGTTGACTGTAGATTGGATCTTGATGCTCTTTGAAGAAAAGATTATGACTCAATCTCGATGGCTTGCTTTCTGGATCAGAATTTGAGAAGATGAATCTCGAGAAGCTGGGCTGCTGATACATAATCAAAGCTAAACTGCGACTATCTTGTGATCGAAGGATTTCTTTCTTCTGATGAGAAAACTGAAACTGCAAGCTTTAATCGTCACTTGCGCTATATGGCAGAGCCTGCAAAGCCATCAAAGACAAACAAAAACGAACAAAATTTTTCTGCCCCAGTCTGGCACTAGGAAAATTTTGTGAGTTATTAGACAAATCTGTAAATTATCTAATTTATTGAAAAGGCAAATAGAAATAGTAGTATAAACTAGCTAAAAGAGATAAAATTTGGTAACGAATGATAGTTTAAACAGCGATCTGTACCCTGTACTATTGAAAGGAAATGTAATCAGGGGCTGGTACCCTCTCTTACTGGAAGGAAATAGAATCGGGTGTTAGCACCATGTATTATTGATAAAGTGTTGAATCCCTCTAGGCGAAACGGTTCTACCTGAGTTAAACTATGTAAAATACCCTGAGCGAAGAGTACTTCTACCCGGAAACTATGAGCTAGATCCCCGTAGGCGAAAATGTTCTACCTGGGTTAAGCTAATGTAAAACAACCTAAGCGAAGAGTACTTCTACCCAAAACTATGAGCTGGATCCCCCTAGGCGAAAAGATTCTACCTGGGTTGAGCTACGTAAAACAACCTGAGCGAAGAGTACTTCTACCCGGAACTATGAGCTGGATCCCCCTAGGCGAAAAAGTTCTACCTGGGTTAAGCTAATGTAAAACAACCTGAGCGAAAAGTACTTCTACCCGGAACTATGAGCTGGATCCCTCTAGGCGAAAAGGTTCTACCTGGGTTAAGCTAATGTAAAACAACCTGAGCGAAGAGTACTTCTACCAGGAACTATGAGCTGGATCCCCATAGGCGAAAAGGTTCTACCTGGATTGAGCTACGTAAAATCAACCTGAGCGAAGAGTACTTCTACCCGGAACTATGAGCTGGATCCCCCTAGGCGAAAAAGGTTCTACCTGGGTTAAGCTAATGTAAAACAACCTGAGCGAAGAGTACTTCTACCCGGAACTATGAGCTGGATCCCTCTAGGTAAAAAGGTTCTACCTGGGTTAAGCTAATGTAAAACAACCTGAGCGAAGAGTACTTCTACCCGGAACTATGAGCTGGATCCCCCTAGGCGAAAAGGTTCTACCTGGGTTAAGCTAATGTAAAACAACTTGAGCGAAGAGTACTTCTACCCGGAACTATGAGCTGGATCCCCCTAGGCGAAAAAGGTTCTACCTGGGTTAAGCTAATGTAAAACAACCTGAGCGAAGAGTACTTCTACCCGGAACTATGAGCTGGATCCCCCTAGGCGAAAAGGTTCTACCTGGGTTAAGCTAATGTAAAACAACCTGAGCGAAGAGTACTTCTACCCGGAACTATGAGCTGGATCCCCCTAGGCGAAAAGGTTCTACCTGGGTTGAGCTACGTAAATGGGAGGTGTGAACAATAGTGATGCATGCTGAAAATAAAAGAAAAATGGAGATTTTAAGGAGCTTACGTTTGGTGACATTCGTTCATTTTGGATTGACATTCTACACTGCTTTGTTCTTGCTTCAAGCAAAGAAAAATTTATGAGTTTTCAAAGTGGTGGTTGGTTTGTGGCCTTGATGCCCTGAGTAGCTTGATTCACGGCCACTGCTATCAAAAAATCGATTCAGTCAGCGTGGTACCGAGATGCTCTGCCTCTGCATCATTTTCTAGAGACCTTGTCTTTACAATGCTGCCCCCAACTGTTTCATACCTAGATGTTCATGGTACCGCTACCCTTGTCTCTAAGGCAAGGCGATTTTTCTTTAAAATCAAGCTCAGTTGTTTTGCACCTAGTATAAGTTTGTGTCCGTAGTGCTCATCAACTTTTTTCATAAAGCAGGTCCTGCTTAGGAGACCTTTTTAGCTCTTTTTTTTAGACACTTTGTTTGTCTTATCGAATAAGATCAGAGATGGATTCGTGCCTTCGTCAATGCCATATATGCCCCAAATTGTGCTCGACATTACGGGGAAGCTGTAGCCAGTTTTGCAGCCCTTTCTTTTCTTCGATTTTGATGCAGGATTAGACCGAAGGGGACTCAAAGAAAAATTATGGGTAAAAACAGAATAATAATTGGAAGCGAAAAAGAACTGTGCTTAAACAAAAGGTGTCCCTTTCGGGGAAATGAATAGGGAGACTTATCCGGAGGTATGTGCCGACTTTAATGAATCATGACATGCATTTTGGACTGGATGTCTGATTTGTCTAAGCTGTCTAATTCTCAAAATCTGCCGCAAATGTTCATCTTGAATTTGTCTTGGTTGTGCTCATGCCGGAGAATCAAAGACCCGTATTCGGCTAGTAGCGCCCATTGCAGGTTTTCGCTAACTAACCTCTCTCATTTCTTTACTAACCATCACCTTATGGTGCCCATATGGGCTTTCACCAATAAGACTCTCTCATTTCTCTGTTCACTATCGCCTTATAGTGCCCGTACGGTTTTTCACTGATAAGACTCTCTCATTTCTTTTTTCTCTTTTTTTTTTTATTTTTTTTCTCTTTTTTTTCTTTTTTTTCTTTTTTTTGACTATGATACTGTATGAGGGAGGTTTACCAACGTCTTTGGCATGGGGACTTCAATCATTCTTAAAAAACATCGATCAAAAGTTCTTAAAAGGTAAAAAGGCAAAATGAACCTTGAACTGAATTACAACTTTTGGAATCATTTTTACAGAGAGAAAAAAAATCGTGAAATAAAACAAACTTCTGCCCCAGTTTTGGAGTATTGGGAATATGGATTTTTTGCTCTGTTATGACCGAACCCAGGGTAAGGCTGCCTACGTATCTTTTCGGAATCAGTTCGGACGTAGTTCAATTTTTTAGATTTTTTTTTACAAGTTCCAAGAAGTGAGAAACAAGGAAGACAAATACGGCTCAAAAGGATTAACAAAAAGGGTGACACCTATTTGGAATAGCGAGCGAATGATAGCCTTCGCCACTTCAATTTGAGAAAATCAATGCGTGAAAATTCTACAATGGGTATATATCAGACATAATATCTTTTGACTGCATCTGCACTAATAGTCATGTCTGGTACCCGTCCTTCTTCATCTACCAAGTGCAAGGCTCCTTTTGGTAGCACTTTCTTGATGATGTAGGGTCCTTGCCAGTTCGGGGAGAACTTTCTTTTAGCTTTTACCTGGTGCGGAAGGATGCATTTCAAAATCAGTTGGCCTACCTCAAACTGCCTTGGGCGCACTTTCTTATTGTAAGCGCGTGCCATTCTTTGTTGGTATAACTGGCCGAAACACACTGCTGCTAGCCGTTTTTCATCGATCAACATCAGTTGTTCTAATCGGGTATTGACCCACTCAGTGTCTTCAATCTCTGATTCCACAATAATTTGGAGAGAGGGAATTTCAACTTCAGCGGGTATTACAGCTTCAGTTCCGTATACAAGCAAATACGGAGTTGCGCCAACAGATGTGCGAACAGTCGTACGGTATCCCAAAAGAGCAAAAGGCAACTTTTCATGCCATTGTCTGGAACCTTGGATCATATTCCTAAGAATCTTCTTGATGTTCTTGTTTTCTGTTTCAACTGCTCCATTGGCTTTTGGCCGGTAAGGGGTAGAGTGGCGATGCATGATTTTAAATTGTTCGCATACCTCCTTCATCAAATGACTATTTAGATTGGCTGCATTGTCAGTGATAATGGTCTTTGGGATACCAAAGCGACAAATGATATTGGAGTGAACAAAGTCTACCACTGCTTTCTTGGTGACTGCTTTGAAAGTGACGGCTTCCACCCACTTGGTGAAGTAATCAATCGCAACCAAAATAAATCTATGCCCATTTGAAGCCTTTGGATCGATCGGCCCAATAACATCCATTCCCCAAGAAACGAAAGGCCAAGGAGAGGACATGGGATGCAACTCCGAAGGAGGCGAGTGAATCAAGTCACCATGAATCTGGCACTGGTGACACTTGCGAACAAATCTAAAGCAATCTCGCTCCATGGTAAGCCAGTAATACCCTACCCGTAGAATCTTCTTCTCCAAAACATATCCATTCATGTGAGGTCTGCATACCCCTGAATGCACTTCACTCATGATCCGCTCTGCTTCTGTAGCATCTATGCATCTCAACAAGTTTAAATCTGGGGCCCTCTTGTACAGAATTTCCCCATTCAGGAAGAAACCATTGGCGAGTCGCCTTATAGTTCTTTTTTGATCTCCTTTGGCATGCTCTGGATATTCTCTTGTTTTCAGGAATTATTTTATGTCATGATACCATGGTTCACCATCTGGTTCTGTCTCGATTGTATTACAGTAACCGTGCTGAGTCCAAACTTGGATTTCTAGTGGATCAATATGGGTGTTGCCTGGATAAGGGAGCATCGAGGCTAGAGTAGCCAAGGCATCGGCTAGCTCGTTGTGAAACCGGGGAATGTATCTGAACTCGATAGATTTGAATCTTTTGCTCAAGTCTCGTACACATTGTCTGTATAGAATACGTTTGATATCTCGAGTCTTCCATTCGCCTTGGGCTTGCCGGATAAGCAAGTCAGAATCTCCCATAACTAATAGTTCATGCACATCCAGATCGATGGCCATTTTCAAACCCATGATACAAGCTTCATATTCTGCCGTATTATTGTAAGCACGTGATTTTTGACCCTTCCCGAGAATTTTCACATTTTTAGCATGAATATGTGAAATTGGGTCTAGTATAGCTATTTTAACTATTTTTACTTTATTTCGTTGCAAAAAGAAAATTTCAAAAAAATATATATATATATAAATTTTAGTTTATGTATTTCTCATAAACTTGAAAAATACAAAAATTGCACTTTATTTTTGTACCTTATATAATTTCGAAAAAATACAAAAATAATAATTCTATTAAAGTTTTATAGGCATTTTTAACTTTGAAAAATACAAAAAATATTACTTCATATTTTATCTTAATATATACGAAAATTACAAAAAATGGTTTTATTAATATTTTATAGTCGTTTTAACTCTGAAAAAATACAAAAATAGTACTTCATATTTTATCTTAATATTTATGAAAATTACAAAAAAATAGTTTTATTAATATTTTTGTAGCTATTTAAAATCTTGAAAATATTTAAAAATATATAATTTTGTTTAAATACTAGTCTTATTTTTGGTAGTTATTTTACTTGCATAGGACTAGTTAAGCAACGTGTTCCTATTTCTCGGGTCCGGGCAAAAGAATAATATTCGGGTTCAAACTACCCGGTTTTAGGCCTAATTTTCGGACCTAGCCCATAATAAACCGTGTCCAGGACACATGGGGAACCCCACCACGCGTGGGGGACATATGCCTTGAACCCCACCACGCGTGGGGCTCATTTTTTGAGGGCAAACCATGTCAAATACACGGACTACACATTTTGACAAGGGGAGGATTTTGAATTGAAAAAGAGGACTTTGGAATTTTTGGGAAAATAGTACTGTTCCGCTTTCTTCTTCAGAAGAAGAAAGAAAGCAAACCCTACTGAGCTTCGACCACCGGACCTCCCTCCCCACGCTCACACTCCCCGTCACGACCCCTCCGTTAAACCACCCGAACGACCCTCCAGCAGCACCAAACAAGGCCTTCGACCACTGTACCCTCGTCTTCTTCCTAAAGAGAAAAGTAACAAAACCCTACTGTGAAAAGAAGAGGATCCGGTCACCTTCCCCACACCCTCACGTCAACCGACTGCCCCCCAGCACCAAAAACACCACGTCCAAACAAACAGCCTCCCCCCCCCCCCGTCGTTAATCCTCCATTAAATCCGGCGACCCCCAGCTATTGCTCCGTCGACCCACTGTCGTAACCAACCCAGTCCGTCGCACGTCCTCGTCGACCATCTGCCCCGACGCCATAACCACCAACCTTCGACGTAAAACCAGTCGAAACCATCGTCGTCAACCTCCAGAACCAGTCCGCCATTTTAGTCCAACGTCGTCAACCTCCAAGCAGTCATAGCTGCGTTTCCGAGCAACGGTGGGTTCCTTCAATCCTGTTTGGCCAAGTTTTCTGTTTTCCGTAGAGGTCGACTTTGGTTCGTCGAGGTCCGGCACGTCGAGGTGCTGTCCGAGGTTCCGTCGTTGTTCTCCGGTCAGAGAGGTCCGCTTGAGTTCCGTCGGAATCGTGTTTGTCGTTCTGAGTTTGCCGAGGTTCAAAGGTTAGTAAACCTCAAGTATTAGATAAGGAAATGTTACGTTAAATGTTCGAAGATGCAATATAGAAATTGGTATGATAATTTTCTGCTTATGTTTTCATAGTATGCATTTTTGCTCATTTTGCGTTATGTGATTCTTGTTTATTTGATGCCATTTAATTAAGTTTGAATAGTTGTTCTATGACACAAGTTCGACGTTATTCTGTTCGTCCTTTCCTTTGCTTAGGTCGTTCGGACAAAATTATTATTAGTACATGCTCTTGCTACGCCCGAAATACTCATTCGCTAAAACTCTTTTATTAAACTTCTAACAAGTTATGAGATTTTAGTTGTAAAGAAGCCGTAAGTTTTAGTATTGTTAAAGGCGTAGAAATGACATCCTTTAAAAATAAATAAATAATTATAAAAAAAATGAATGAATAAAAAATAATAATAAAAATAAATAAAATAAGACGAGCCTCGCCGGAAAAAATGTACAGATTGCGGGGCCCTCACAAAATATATGTATTAAATACTTAGATTCCGGGACGGGCCGTTTAGCGAATTTCACGGCCTCCGCAAAATAATAATGCGCTAGTTGCTTTAGGCGCGTCTTTAATAATTTAATTTCCTTAAACTCGGGTGTGCATTTCATGCGACCCAAATCCAAATCTCAAAACATCAAATAAAACGCGTTCCGGATTGTGGGTGCATTTCATGTGACGCAGTCCAAAGACGTGTTTTAAGCGATGTTCACATTCTTGTAAAAACAATAATAATAAAGCGGTTAAAAGTTAAAAATTCGCACATAAGTTCATAATTGTATTAAAAATTAGATAATCAAGCCAAATATAACAGTTGAGCGACCGTGCTAGAACCACGGAACTCGGGAATGCCTAACACCTTCTCCCGGGTTAACAGAATTCCTTATCTAGATTTCTGGTACGCAGACTGTAATAGAGTCATTCATTTCCTCGATTCGGGATTAAAATTGGTGACTTGGGACACCCTAAATCTCCCAAGTGGCGACTCTGAAATAATTAAACCAATCCCGTTTCGATTGTCCTTTAATTGGAAAAAACTCCCCCTGCACCCCCGCGGGCGCGGAAAAAGGAGGTGTGACAGCTCTGGCGACTCTGCTGGGGATTATACCCAGAACCACTGGTTCAGGGTTAAGAATTCGAGCTTAAAATAATTGTTATTATTTGGCTTTATCTATTATCTGATTTTTACATGTTTGAGCGTAATGTGCTAAATGCTGCTTTTACTGCTTCGATATTACGTGAACTGTATATAAACTGTGCCGAAACCCCTATACTTTCTGAGTCTTCTAAATCATGAAGAAGGGCATACTTCGTATGACTTCTTTTCTGTATAGTGTCAAATCCCAATTTAGAACGAGGTTCGGATAAGTTGCTAAGCCGGTGAAGCTTCTGTATTCCCGGTACGCTGCCCCCCTCGGCTCGAGCTGTCCGCTCGGGTAAGCCAGGTCTAGAACAAACACCCAGGTTCTGAACCTAGTATAACAAAGCCACATGCCGGATCCCTAGTAGGAACGTTTATTTGCATCATGTGCATTTGACTTAGGGGACTCAACACAGGGGTTGGGTCCGTCTAGGACAAGCAACCTGAAAATAATAGACCATCTTATGGCATCCTATGTGCTACATGTTATATTCAGTCAAGGGCGAATGGGTCATTTGGTCATTTCCAGCATGATGTTATTTTAATCAAAGCATGGGGAACATTTGTGGAATCCAAGAAGCCTTGGAATTCCCTATGTCCCCCACGCTTGCTTTTTGGGAAAACACATGGGGAACATTTGTGGAATCCAAGAATTCTTGGAATTCCCATATGTCCCCCACGCTTCATATGTTGGGAAAAGCGCATGGGGAGCATTTGCGGAATCCAAGAAGTCTTGGAAATCGTTATGTCTCCCATGCCACATTTTTGAAAGAAATAATAAATAAAAAAAAATAATTACAAATAAAACAAAGCATGAAAATTCAAAAAGATTTTGTATGTTTTCGTTATTTTACACAGATTAAAGATAAATCGTGAAAAAGAGGAGAAAATAACAGCATAGAAGTCCGAGTAGAGTAGAAACTCTGCCGAAATTTTAAAAATGAAAAAATGTCTTGTTAGTTTGTTATATTAAAAGCAAAGGAAAAAAAAATCACCATTGTTCTGTCTGTTTTTAAAAAATATTAAATAAAATAGTTTGTTTTGCCATTAAATGAAAATGAAAAAGAGTTTGTTTTTTTTTTAAAAAAAAAAATGTTTTATTTTATTTTATTTTGTTTGTCTGTGAAAATGCCAGAAATAAAAAGAGTTTTTATTTGTTCCAAAAATAAGTATATATATAATCCAAAAAAAAATTCAAAAGAAAGTTCAAAATTCAAAAAAGATAAAATAGATAAATACAAATCCGAAAATATTTTGATTCTCCTTTAGAAAATTCAGAAAAAAAATATATTTTAGAAGCATTTCTTTTATTAAAGGTAAAATTCCGAAAAATATTTTCTTCTTCTTCTTTAGAATAAAAAAAAAAGCAAATGAAATTCAAAAATATATCTTAGAAGTGTTTCTTTTAAAAAGAAAATCAATCAAAAATAAAAAAATATACTTCCTTTCTTCTTTTAAAGTAGTTCTTTCAAATTCAAAAAAAGTTAGTTCATCTACTTATCCTTGATTGACCGAACTACGCGGGTTTGATTCTCACCGGATGTGAGATACGTAGGCAACCCTCATCGGGTCCAACCCCCACCTTCTCAAAAAGAAGGAATGTTTTATGTTTTTCGTTAATTCGTTTGTTTGTTATAAATGAAAAATAATAGAATAATAGTCTATTTGATTGTTGTGAAAATAATAATAAAAAAAAAAAAAAATATAGAAAATGGAAAAGGGTCCTCTCAAAAACAGTTTATTTGACCGAACTACGCGGGTTTGATTCTCACCGGATGTGAGATACGTAGGCAACCCTCATCGGGTCCAACCCCACCTTCTCAAAAAAGAAGGAAGGTTTTATGTTTTTCGTTAATTTGTTTGTTTGTTATGAATAAAAAATAATAGTCTATTTGATTGTTGTGAAAAAAGAATAATAATAAAAAAAAAATGGAAATGGAAAAGGGTCTTCTCAAAAATAGCTTGAAGGTGACGCTGTTTTATCAAGACATAGCCGAATGTTCCCGAAAGGGACGCAGGAAGGCTGACTTTGCATAAACAGCCACATTTGGGTCATTTTTAAGACTTGGTCCAGTTGACCTACACAGCCTTAAAAATCTTCGTCCCCGAGACGTTGAAAGGCCGTGTTTGCAATATTGACTTTTCTAATTTGAAAAACGATGAAAAAAAAAGTTATAAATAAGTCAGGTGATGCTGTTTTGTCATAAATAGCCGAATGTTCCCGAAAGGGACGCCGGAAGGCTGACTTGGCATAAACAGCCATCTTTGGGTCATTTTGAGATATGGACCCACACAGCCTTAAAAAAGCTTCGTCCCCGAGACGCTGAAGGGCCGTGTTTGCAACACCAAGTTTTTCATCATAATTTGAAAAAAAAAACAAAAAGTCAACGGTCGGGTGAATGCCGTTTGGATGTTTAGTCAAAAAAAAATGAAAAAATAAAATAAGCCGATCCAGTTTCGGCCGCGTCTTAAACCGTTCTTGCCGAAATAGCCTTAGAGTATCTTTCAGTTGTCGAAAGGTTATTTTCGTAAAAGAACGGACAAGTTTGTAAAAGTGTCATAAAATAATCCTCCCCGGCCTCAAAATTCATGTGAAATTTGGAAGGGGCTACATTTGCAAAAATAACCATCTGGTTGCATTTGTCGAACAGAGAAAGGGAGCTAGAATTTTGTTTTTGAGTCTACCAATCTTTTGATTAGAACATGCGGTTTGTTTGATTTTCAAGTTTGCGGGTCATCTTTAAATCCTTGAAACCTAGTTTGTTCTAATATGAAAAGTGAAAAGAAAAATGTTCATTATTGTTTATCTTTTATTGTCACGAACTACGCAAGGTCTGATTCATGCGGGGTCATGATACGTAGGCAATCTCCATAAGATTCGACCACAAGGAAAAAAGAAATGAAAAAAAGAAATGGAAAAAAAAGAATGGAAAAGAAAAAGCGAAAAAAAAGAGAAAAAAAAGAAAAACATCGAAAAAGAAAAAGAAAAAAAAAGGATGTTGTTAATAATGAGGACCGACTGAGTCCATTCTAACCTGTTTGCTTCGCAAATAAAGTTAAGGTGGTTGGTTTGTGGTAAGCCGAACAATGACACCCAGAATCCTTTACTTGCACCTCATTATGCACACTCTGCGAGGATCAGGCCTGATGACAGAAGCATTCGAATCCTGTTGGAAACTTGTTGACGGAGATTGATGATATTGAAGCTGGTAATGGTCTTGACAGTATTGCTGCGAAGCTCCGTGGCTAAGATGTCAGTTTTGATAAAGTGGGAGCACGCTCCATTCCTTGGTTAGCAAGAGAGAAGCTTGTGGTGGCTTATTTTGTTGTCATTTCTGTTGTCCGGATTATTAAGGTTGTAATTTGGATTTTGTTCTATGTCAAACCTTCTTATCTTTCCGTTTTGTCATAGCGGTTTGTTTAAGTTTTGTCCAGTTTGTGTTAGGATTTTATTCTGGTTGTTTTGTTTGTTTTATTATTCAAACCATTTCGCCGGTAGCCTAATACAAGGCCGGTCTTTTGTTAGTTCCTGTCGTCTTTGTTTAGTCCTTTTATCATTTCATTCAATGTCGATTCTAGGGACATGTCATGCGCACACACTTTGGGCCTAGTCTTTAAAGTTAATCATAAAACCCCGAAAAGGTGATCAAAGATAAGGACGGTTTGAGATTATTCAGAGCTCGAGTCATGTGGAACTGGGGCAAGTTAAACACAAAGAAAACCGTTAAAGAAAGATTCACCTAAATTGGCATGAGGGTCGTTCATAATAATGAGAATGAGAGTGTCGCCCAACGGTGCTTTAGAAGTGACAAATGAACAAACAGACGTTTAACATAATTGTCAAGTCCAGCACCATCAGAAGGGACTACAAGTTTAAATTGTGTTGTTTGCACTTGGCATGTTTTGAAGACTGGAATGACGAAGGCATTTTGTTCTGCTACCTAAACACTTTATCCTTCGTTACCCCTTTGAGCCTTATTTATTTTCTTGCATACCCCTCGTTCGGAATTAGTAGCAACGAATAAAATACGCGAGCATGGCGGGTAAGAGAAAAGAAAGAAAAGAAAACAACAAAATGGAAAAAGAAGAATAAAAGAAAAAGAGAGAAAGAAAAAAAAATGACAAAAGAAAATGAGAAAAGAAAAAGAGAAAAGATAAATGATAACAAAAAGCAAAAAAGGAAAGTCAAACGAAAAAGAGGAATTGGGAACTACGTTTGACCTGATTCCTCAAAGAGGATACGTAGGCGCTTCACGGCTCGGTCATAGTTTTGAAAAATGAAAAAAAAATCAATTAAAATATCCCCAAGCAAGAAACTGGGGCAGAGGTTGCGGTCGTTGTAAATAAATCTAATTCTGAAGGTTGTAACTAATAACCCAAAAAATTAATGTATTTTTGAGCCTTTTTATACCCTTTTCTTTCTAGCCTATCCAAAACCCACATTACGGTCCAAAGAAAGACCTTCTGACCAGTCTTCAAAAGATGCCAAGTCAGACAAATGAAGAGTCTTACCGGCGAACATAACATTCTGTTCCACAGCAGAAAGGACTCTAATCTCCAGCAGAAAGAGTCGTACCGGCGACACTCCAAATCCCCAGCTGGAAAGTGATACAAATGAGAGAGTCTTATCGGTGAAAACCTTCACAGGCACCATAAGGCGATGAAAGCTGAGAGAAAACCAAAATGAGAGAGACTTGATAGTGAAAACCCTTCGGGCACTACAAGTCGAATAAGATTGAGAATCAGAGGGGGAATCGCCAATGGAAGATCTTAAAAGATGATTGACGGCAGAGGATAGGCCACATACGCATGTCATGGCCATTAGAGTCGGTATCTGCGTTTGATAGGTTTTTATTTATAGTTTCTTTTGTAAAAGAGTCATCGTTTCCTTTGTCTTTTATTTTGTTTCTGTTATCTTTCTCCTTTCATAAAAATTTTCCCCAATAGAGTCTGTCCGGTCAGAACAAGTATGAAATGACTTCAAAATATGCCATCAGCTTTCCAAGATGAGATCTGACTAGTATATCCGAATGGTATAGTCAGCAAGGAACAAGCGCGAGGTCAGTGTCAAAAAGATATCCCCAGCAAAGGGAATTGACAAAAGGATTGACGAGCATCAAGAGGGATATCCTTGCCAAAACCAAGGTTATAAACCTCAAAGACAAGGCCCGTGAACAGAGCAAGGAGAGTAGTGAGCATGATTTGGCGAAATCCATACTAGACTAAAAGGTCGGGAAAATGCCAGTTTCCGAGCTATGTCACAAAAGAAGATGGATATCCCCAGCAGGAAGGGATTATCCCCAGCACATAATATCATCCCCAACAAGTTGTGGAACACGGAGCAAGGAGGGAGAAAGGGAACACCATCCCAGCAGGAGTATCACAGCCAACCACCATGTTTTAAACTAACAAATTTTGTTTGATTTGAAACAGGTAAAGGAAATGGCATTGAGGCAGAAACGCATGCCACAAGGGATATTATCAAACTGGGGCAGAAAATTTTCCTTCCATTTAGAAAATTTTCTGGAAGTCAGGTACCCCCAGCTGATAACATTTTACCCCCCAACAGGTAAGTAAATCAAGGGAGGTAGTCTTTGAAGGAAGAAGCTATGCAAAAACAAAACAAAAAAGGAATAAAAAAAAGAATAATAAAAAGAAAAACAAAAAGAAAAAAAGAATAAAAAAAAAAAGAATAAAAAAATAATAATGAAAAAAAGAGGGACAATTCATCCCAATCCCCAGCAAGTATTCGAGGTAAGACATTTTCAAGTCTTAAGGATATTTTGGGTTCATCCGCCCTCGAATAGGATATTTTGGGTTCATCCGCCCTCGAATAGGATATTTTTGGTTCATCCGCCCTCGAATAGGATATTTTGGGTTCATCCGCCCTCGAATAGGATATTTTGGGTTCATCCGCGCTCGAATAGGATATTTTGGGTTCATCCGCCCTCGAATAGGATATTTTGGGTTCATCCGCCCTCGAATAGGATATTTTGGGTTCATCCGCCCTCGAATAGGATATTTTGGGTTCATCCGCCCTCGAATAGGATATTTTGGGTTCATCCGCCCTCGAATAGGATATGTCGGGTTCATCCGCCCTCAAATAGGATCTGTCGGGTTCATCCGCCCTCAAATAGGATCTGTCGGGTTCATCCGCCCTCAAATAGGATATGTTGGGTTCATCCGCCCTCAAATAGGATATGTTGGTTTCAGTCTTTATTTTCAAGTGTCGAAGTTGGGAGCCCGCCCAGATAACAGAGGAATACATTCAGTCTTTTATTTTAAGTGTTGAAGTTGGGAGCCCGCCCAGATAACAGAGGCATACATTCAGTCTTTTATTTTAAGTGTTGAAATTGGGTTAATCCGCCCTCAAATAGGATCTGTTGGGTTCATCCGCCCTCAAATAGGATCTGTTGGGTTCATCCGCCCTCAAATAGGATCTGTTGGGTTAATCCGCCCTCAAATAGGATCTGTTGGGTTAATCCGCCCTCAAATAGGATCTGTTGGGTTAATCCGCCCTCAAATAGGATCTGTCGGGTTAATCCGCCCTCAAATAGGATCTGTTGGGTTAATCCACCCTCAAATAGGATCTGTCGGGTTAATCCGCCCTCAAATAGGATCTGTTGGGTTAATCCGCCCTCAAATAGGATCTGTTGGGTTAATCCGCCCTCAAATAGGATCTGTCGGGTTAATCCGCCCTCAAATAGGATCTGTTGGGTTAATCCGCCCTCAAATAGGATCTGTTGGGTTAATCCGCCCTCAAATAGGATCTGTTGGGTTAATCCGCCCTCAAATAGGATCTGTCGGGTTAATCCGCCCTCAAATAGGATCTGTCGGGTTAATCCGCCCTCAAATAGGATCTGTTGGGTTAATCCGCCCTCAAATAGGATCTGTTGGGTTCATCCGCCCTCAAATAGGATATGTTGGGTTCATCCGCCCTCAAATAGGATCTGTTGGGTTCATCCGCCCTCAAATAGGATCTGTTGGGTTAATCCGCCCTCAAATAGGATCTGTTGGGTTAATCCGCCCTCAAATAGGATCTGTTGGGTTAATCCGCCCTAAAATAGGATATGTTGGGTTCATCCGCCCTCAAATAGGATATGTTGGTTTCAGTCTTTTATTTTAAGTGTTGAAGTTGGGAGCCTGCCCAGATAACAGAGGCATAAATTCAGTCTTTTTATTTTTCAAGTGTCGAAGTTGGGAGCCCGCCCAGATAATAGAGGCATACATTCAGTCTTTTATTTTAAGTGTTGAAATTGGGTTAATCCGCCCTCAAATAGGATCTGTTGGGTTAATCCGCCCTCAAATAGGATCTGTTGGGTTCATCCGCCCTCAAATAGGATATGTTGGGTTCATCCGCCCTCAAATAGGATCTGTTGGGTTAATCCGCCCTCAAATAGGATCTGTTGGGTTAATCCGCCCTCAAATAGGATCTGTTGGGTTAATCCGCCCTCAAATAGGATCTGTTGGGTTAATCCGCCCTCAAATAGGATCTGTCGGGTTAATCCGCCCTCAAATAGGATCTGTTGGGTTAATCCGCCCTCAAATAGGATCTGTTGGGTTCATCCGCCCTCAAATAGGATATGTTGGGTTCATCCGCCCTCAAATAGGATATGTTGGTTTCAGTCTTTTATTTTAAGTGTTGAAGTTGGGAGCCCGCCCAGATAACAGAGGCATACATTCAGTCTTTTATTTTAAGTGTTGAAATTAGGAGCCCGCCCAGATAACAGAGGCATACATTCAGTCTTTTTATTTCAAGTGTTGAAATTGGGAGCCCGCCCAGATAATAGAGGCATACATTCCACGTCTTTACCCATAGGAGATGCATTTTCTCCTAAGTTTTAGTTTTACCCATAGGAGATGCATTTCCTCCTAGGTTTGTTTAGTTTCACCCATAGGAGACGCATTTTCTCCTAGGTTTGTTTCAGTTTCACCCATAGGAGATGCATTTCCTCCTAAGTTTCAGTTTCACCAATAGGAGACGCACTTCCTAAGTTTCAGTTTCACCGTAGGAGACGCACTTCCTAAAGTTCAGTTTCACCATAGGAGACGCACTTCCTAGAGCAAGTTTCACCAATAGGAGACACACTTCCTAAGCGAGTTCCACCATAGGAGACGCACTTCCTAAGTTCAGTTCTACCAATAGGAGACGCACTTCCTAAGTTTATTGTACCCATAGGAGACGCACTTCCTAAGTTTATTGTACCCATAGGAGACGCACTTCCTAAGTTTATTGTACCCACAGGAAACGCACTTCCTCAAAGTTGAGTTTTACCCATAGGAGATGCATTTCCTCCTAAGTTGTCTTGAAAAAAAAAAAACGTTTGAAAAAAAGAGTCATTTTCCTAAAGCCAGGCGCCCACCTGTATAACGAGAGGAACACATTTCAGTCTTTTTCATTACAAGTGTTGAAGTTGGGAGCCCGCCCATAGAACAGAGGAATACATTTCAGTCCTTACATTTCAAGCATTGAAGTTAGGCGCCCACCTGTATAACAAGGGAATACATCCTAATCTAGTGTTTAGTTCACTCTCAGCACTGCATCAGTAGTATCAGTGGGCTACGATTTTGCTAACGACTCACAAACCTCCCCAATGCAAACTGGGTTAGGAAATTTTGTTTGTTTTGTTTGTTTTGATTGTCAGGGACCCGCCTGTAGAACGGAGTTTGTGGTAAAAGCAGAAGGACTACAACAAAAATCCCCAGCACTCAATCCAAGATAGAAGCAACAAGAAGCTCGCCCCAAGAATGCGAGTCAACAGTCTGAGAGGGTCAACAAAAGCTAGTCACAAAAACAAAAAAAAAGAAGGAAAAAGAAGAAAAATGAATGAATCCAAAGCACGGAAGTGGAGAACAGATGTGATCTGCTCAAGAACTAGCGCCTACAACTAGCAAGTATCAAGGTTCAAATCCAAAGTCTGTATGAAGCACCATTCAAGACTCAAGACCAAGTTTCAGAAGACTTAAGAGATAGGAATCCTTGTAACTAGTAGCTGATAGGCTTAGTTAGTCTTTTTCAGTTTTCATTTTTGTTGTAACGACAGGACCGCGGACCGGAACCTCAACGGAACGGCACCTCGATCGGCTCTCCACCTCGGTACACTTCACTATCTCTCTCATTCCCGAACTACACGTGGCCTGATTCCTGTATAACCAAGGATATGTAGGCAGCTCGGATACCAGGGCTCGGTCACATTCCCTCCCTTTCCTTAAGTGTAGTCCGTCCAAGTAATGGTCGGGTCAAAAACACGTCTAGTCGTTCTTTGTCGGAAAACTCTTCGTGTTTCCAGTCAAAGAGGGGCAGCTGTAAGCACGTGATTTTTGACCCTCCCGAGAATTTTCACATTTTTAGCATGAATATGTGAAATTGGGTCTAGTATAGCTATTTTAACTATTTTTACTTTATTTCGTTGCAAAAAGAAAATTTCAAAAAAAAATATATATATAAATTTTAGTTTATGTATTTCTCATAAACTTGAAAAATACAAAAATTGCACTTTATTTTTGTACCTTATATAATTTCGAAAAAATACAAAAATAATAATTCTATTAAAGTTTTATAGGCATTTTTAACTTTGAAAAATACAAAAAATATTACTTCATATTTTATCTTAATATTTACGAAAATTACAAAAAATGGTTTTATTAATATTTTATAGTCGTTTTAACTTTGAAAAAATACAAAAATAGTACTTCATATTTTATCTTAATATTTACGAAAATTACAAAAAAATAGTTTTATTAATATTTTTGTAGCTATTTAAAATCTTGAAAATATTTAAAAATATATAATTTTGTTTAAATACTAGTCTTATTTTTGGTAGTTATTTTACTTGCATAGGACTAGTTAAGCAACGTGTTCCTATTTCTCGGGTCCGGGCAAAAGAATAATATTCGGGTTCAAACTACCCGGTTTTAGGCCTAATTTTCGGACCTAGCCCATAATAAACCGTGTCCAGGACACATGGGGAACCCCACCACGCGTGGGGGACATATGCCTTGAACCCCACCACGCGTGGGGCTCATTTTTTGAGGGCAAACCATGTCAAATACACGGACTACACATTTTGACAAGGGGAGGATTTTGAATTGAAAAAGAGGACTTTGGAATTTTTGGGAAAATAGTACTGTTCCGCTTTCTTCTTCAGAAGAAGAAAGAAAGCAAACCCTACTGAGCTTCGACCACCGGACCTCCCTCCCCACGCTCACACTCCCCGTCACGACCCCTCCGTTAAACCACCCGAACGACCCTCCAGCAGCACCAAACAAGGCCTTCGACCACTGTACCCTCGTCTTCTTCCTAAAGAGAAAAGTAACAAAACCCTACTGTGAAAAGAAGAGGATCCGGTCACCTTCCCCACACCCTCACGTCAACCGACTGCCCCCCAGCACCAAAAACACCACGTCCAAACAAACAGCCTCCCCCCCGTCGTTAATCCTCCATTAAATCTGGCGACCCCCAGCTATTGCTCCGTCGACCCACTGTCGTAACCAACCCAGTCCGTCGCACGTCCTCATCGACCATCTGCCCCGACGCCATAACCACCAACCTTCGACGTAAAACCAGTCGAAACCATCGTCGTCAACCTCCAGAACCAGTCCGCCATTTTAGTCCAACGTCATCAACCTCCAAGCAGTCATAGCTGCGTTTTCGAGCAACGGTGGGTTCCTTCGATCCTGTTTGGCCAAGTTTTCTGTTTTCCGTAGAGGTCGACTTTGGTTCGTCGAGGTCCGGCATGTCGAGGTGCTGTCCGAGGTTCCGTCGTTGTTCTCCGGTCAGAGAGGTCCGCTTGAGTTCCGTCGGAATCGTGTTTGTCGTTCTGAGTTTGTCGAGGTTCAAAGGTTAGTAAACCTCAAGTATTAGATAAGGAAATGTTACGTTAAATGTTCGAAGATGCAATATAGAAATTGGTATGATAATTTTCTGCTTATGTTTTCATAGTATGCATTTTTGCTCATTTTGCGTTATGTGATTCTTGTTTATTTGATGCCATTTAATTAAGTTTGACTAGTTGTTCTATGACACAAGTTCGACGTTATTCTGTTCGTCCTTTCCTTTTCTTAGGTCGTTCGGACAAAATTATTATTAGTACATGCTCTTGCTACGCCCGAAATACTCATTCGCTAAAACTCTTTTATTAAACTTCTAACAAGTTATGAGATTTTAGTTGTAAAGAAGCCGTAAGTTTTAGTATTGTTAAAGGCGTAGAAATGACATCCTTTAAAAATAAATAAATAATTATAAAAAAAATGAATGAATAAAAAATAATAATAAAAATAAATAAAATAAGACGAGCCTCGCCGGAAAAAATGTACAGATTGCGGGGCCCTCACAAAATATATGTATTAAATACTTAGATTCCGGGACGGGCCGTTTAGCGAATTTCACGGCCTCCGCAAAATAATAATGCGCTAGTTGCTTTAGGCGCGTCTTTAATAATTTAATTTCCTTAAACTCGGGTGTGCATTTCATGCGACCCAAATCCAAATCTCAAAACATCAAATAAAACGCGTTCCGGATTGTGGGTGCATTTCATGTGACGCAGTCCAAAGACGTGTTTTAAGCGATGTTCACATTCTTGTAAAAACAATAATAATAAAGCGGTTAAAAGTTAAAAATTCGCACATAAGTTCATAATTGTATTAAAAATTAGATAATCAAGCCAAATATAACAGTTGAGCGACCGTGCTAGAACCACGGAACTCGGGAATGCCTAACACCTTCTCCCGGGTTAACAGAATTCCTTATCTAGATTTCTGGTACGCAGACTGTAATAGAGTCATTCATTTCCTCGATTCGGGATTAAAATTGGTGACTTGGGACACCCTAAATCTCCCAAGTGGCGACTCTGAAATAATTAAACCAATCCCGTTTCGATTGTCCTTTAATTGGAAAAAACTCCCCCTGCACCCCCGTGGGCGCGGAAAAAGGAGGTGTGACAATTATTAGTACAGAAGAACCGAAGTCGGGCCGTTGCAGGGTAATAGTGTCCAATAGGTGAGATGAGGATTGCCCCGATCCCAACTCCTTTGATATTGACAGCCCCATCAAAATACATTTTTCCATATAGGGTGATCGTCTGGAACCACTTCCTCTATCTAGTTGACCTCTTCATCCGGGAAGTATGTGTTAAGTGGCATGTACTCATTATCAACTGGATTCTCTGCCAAATGATCTGCCAAAGCTTGTGCTTTCATCGCGGTGCGAGTGACATAGACGATGTCAAACTCTGTGAGCAGGATTTGCCATTTTGCGAGCCTGCCAGTGGGCATTGGCTTTTGGAAGATGTACTTCAAAGGATCCATTCTGGATATGAGGTAAGTAGTGTAGGCCAAAAGATAATGTCTTAACTTCTGAGCGACCCAAGTCAAGGCACAACATGTCCTTTCTAAAAGGGTGTACTTAACCTCATAATCGGTGAACTTCTTGCTCAAATAATATATTGCATGTTCCTTTCTACTTGTTGCATCATGTTGCCCCAGAACGCATCTAAAGGAATTATCCATCACTGATAGATATAAAAATAAAGGCCTACCAGGTTCAGGTGGAACTAGTACAGGGGGTTTTGACAGATAATCTTTGATTATGTCAAAGGCCTTTTGGCAATCGTCCGTCCATCTGACAGCGGCATCCTTTTTCAGCAACTTAAAGATGGGCTCGCACGTGGTTGTGAGCTGAGCAATGAACCTACTGATGTAGTTCAACCTCCCGAGCAAACGCATGACCTCTTTTTTGTTCTTCGGGGGTGGCAGATCTCGAATGGACTTTATCTTAGATGGATCCAATTTGATGCCTCTCCGGCTGACTATAAAACCGAGGAGTTTCCCAGCTGGGACCCCAAATGCACACTTGGCTGGATTAAGCTTAAGGTCATACCTATGAAGCCGTTAGAAGAACTTTTTCAAATCACACACGTGATCGGCTTTTGTCTTTGATTTTATTATGACATAGTCGACATATACCTCAATCTCTTTGTGCATCATGTCGTGAAAAATGGTGGTCATGGCCCTCATGTAAGTTGCCCCTGCATTCTTTAAACCGAAAGGCATGACCCTATAACAATAGGTACCCTATGGCGTGGTGAAAGCAGTCTTTTCTGCATCATCCTCATCCATTAGAATTTGGTGGTACCCAGCATAGCAATCCACAAATGATTGGATCTCATGCTTTGCGCAATTATCTACAAGAATGTGGATGTTTGGCAAAGGAAAATTATCCTTTGGACTTGCTTTGTTCAGGTCCCTATAGTCGACACAAACTCTAGTTTTTCTATCCTTCTTTAGCACGGGCACAACATTTGCCACCCAGGTGGTGTATCAGACAACTCTGACCACATTAGCGCTTAGTTGCTTCATTATTTCTTCTTTGATTTTGTCGCTCATGTCTGTTTTAAATTTTCGTTGCTTTTGTTGGACTGGTGGAAAACCAGGATACGTAGGAAGCTTATGAACCACCAGATCAGCACTTAAACCCGGCATATCATCGTAAGACCAAGCAAATACATCTTTGTATTCAAATAAAAGTTGAATCAAGATATCTCTGGTTTTTTGTTCAGTGTGAATGCTTATCTTAGTTTCTCTAACTTCTTCAGGACTTCCGATATTAATCGTCTCAGTTTCATTGAGGTTTGACTTAGGCTTGTTTTCAAATTGTTCCAACTCTCTTTTTATTTCCTCAACAATCTTATCTTCCTCATATTCAACCTCTTGATGCATTATTTCGATATTAGACAGCTTTTCAAGATCTGGGCATGAATTCCGCATGCATGTCATGTTATTAAAGTTGGCATTAACAAAACTGAAATGAGAATAAAATGACAGGAATTAGGAAAAGGAAAAGATAGAAAACTTAATAGGAAACTAAACTGCATTTTATTGAATTCGAAAGGATAGAAGGGTTAACATCAAACAAACAATCATCCTGAGATATTTGGATTACAACCCTGAAAGTAACCCAGAATACAAAAAAGGAAGCTGCCAAAGCAGACTACCAAGACTCCTTCCTTGTGGGGAGAGGAGTTGCTTCCCAGTTGGCGAGCATGGTGTCTGGGTCAATTAGTTGCACAACGGCGCGACTAGTGCCTTCACCAGCCTGGATCATATTCACTTCAGAAAACATCTCGCTGAGGTCATGGCAAATTTCATCAATGTTTGCATGCGCCGAGAAATTTTGACCCTCTCGGAGTCGTGGCTTGACAAAAGTGTAGAAAAGATGAGGGATAGGCTGTTGCAAGACCCATCCACTCTTTTTGCGGTGTTTGGATTTGTTTTTGTCTGCTTGTGTTGGCCTGAAGCCTAATCCAAAAGTACCCCGGTTTCCTAACGAAGAAATAGGCTTTGAAATCCCTTGCAATGATGCCCCCAAACCTTTTCCTGGCTCATAACCTTGTCTCATCATAACCGTAGCCACCATTACAGATGTGGCAGAAAGACAAGGATGCAGAATGAGCTTTCCTTCCTCGACATGGTCCACAACAACCACTTCAAAAGCCTGATAGACAATGGACTCAGACCCTTCCTTGGCCTCAATACAGGGGATTAACGGGTCTTTATAAACGGAAGACACGTCTTCTCCGTGAACAATAATTTCTTGCCCGTCATGTTCGAATTTGAGCATCTGGTGTAAGGTGGATGGCACAGCTCGGGCTGTATGGATCCATGGCCTTCCAAGAAGAAAGTTATAAGAAGTGACCATGTCTACAACTTGGAAAACAATCTCAAAGTCCACCGGCCCAATCGTCATGGTGAGGTTGATTTCCCCCATGGTGTCTCTCGCTGAGCCATCGAAAGCCCGGATGCGAACATTGCTGGGTCGGATTCTGTCCGTATTGATCTTCATGCTTTGCAAAGTAGAGAGAGGTCATACATCTACACTTGAGCCTCCATCAACCATGATTCTATTTACATAATGCCCCTCACATTTTACTTTGAAGTTCAACGCCCTATTGTGCCCGGCTCCTTCCTTGGGAAGTTCATCATCGGTAAATGAGATTCTGTTTACCTCAAAAAATCTATTGGCCATCTTCTCTAACTGATTCACTGTGGTCTCTTCTGAGATATGTGCCTCGTTCAGGACCTTGATTAGTACACGGGCATGCTCTTTGGAATGTATGAGCAGAGATAGTAGAGAGATTTGGGCAGGAGTCTTTCTTAGCTGGTCAATGATTGAGTAATCCTGAGCTTTCATTTTCTTCAAAAACTCTTCTGCCTCTGCTTCAGTGACTGGCTTCTTTATTGGAAATTGGCCTCCTCTGATTTGCTTGGCCTTCATCAACTCTTCTAGAGAATAACACTTCCCCGATCGAGTCAAACCTCCAGTTTCCCCCACTTCCTCTATGATTTCCTTGCCTTTGTAGGTCATCACAGTTTTGTTGTAGTTCCAACGGACAGTTTTTGTGTTTGTCACAGGGGGTTGCATGGCAGGTTTGATTATGATCGGATATGTTATGCCATTCGCACTGCCCTGATTCTGCCTTGTGACGGGGTGTCCTCCAAGGACATACAACCTTGGGCTTGGAACATTGGAGCGAACCTCTAACCTCGAAACCTTGGGCACAAATAAAGTTACCTTTTCTGAGTTCGGGACGCCTTTCACAATCAACGGCACATCTCGGCTTGGTCTTACTTCCAGACTTATTCCTTCTTGAATTGCTCCCACTGTCATTTCTGTTTGGCCGACCGGCTTGTATTCCTGATCTCGGTCAATAATTCCCACGAAATGAACATCGTTGTATTCCGACAACGGGTTATTTGTCACATTAGGAGGGTCCTCGCCATTCGTTACTACAATTAATTTTTCAGAAATGAGTCTTTCTATGGCTCCTTTCAGAGTCCAACAATCATCGGTGCTATGCCCTGGGGCACCTGGATGATATTCACATCTAGCATTTGCTTTAAATCCATGTGAATTCGGATACATATGGTGGGGAGATATGGGTCCAATCACGCCCATTTGCTTCAGCTTTTGGAATAGACTAGAGTATGATTCAGCCAATGGAGTGAATTTTTCTGTCGGCCTCAAGAGATAAAAACGGATAGGTAAAAATATGAAAAATAATATAAATCACAGTTTATCCAAAATAATTTAAGTCAAATGTAGTCAATAAAGTGACTGTGCTAGAACCACGAGACTCGGGGAATGGCTTACACCTTCTCCTCGGTCAACAGAATTCCTTATCCGGACTTTGTTTTCGCAGACCAATAATAAAAGAGTCAAACCTTCCTTTGACTAGGGATTCAAACAAAAGGTGACTTGGAACACCAACAAATCAATTCCAAGTGGCGACTCTGAATAACAAAAATAATCCCTATTTCAAAATTGTCACTTTAATTGGAAAAACTCTTTAACCCACAAATTCGTAGCATAACACGTTACATTTTGTACATATCTTTTGGAGGGGTAAAAAAGGGGTGTGACAGATAGTACTTATAGAAGGATGTCTCCACTCTTTTATTGGAAGGGTATGAGAGAAGATGTAGCAGCTCATGTGAAGGCATGCGATGTATGTCAAAGGAACAAGTATAAGACCATTACTTACACAGGTCTGCTTCAACCATTGCAAGTTTCTTCAATTGCGTGGGCAAGTATTAACATGTATTTCATCGACGGATTGCCTAAGTCTAGGGGCAAATCAGTGATATGGGTGGTGGTAGACAGACTTACAAAATATGCACACTTCATTGCTATCTCTCATCTATATACATCTATTGATATAGCTAAGTTGTTTATGGAAAATATCTTCAAATTACATGGGATGCCAGAGGAAATTATAAGTGACAGGGATCCAATATTTACTAGCAAAGTTTGGAGAGAGGTGTTTGCAATACAAGGAGTAACCCTGAACACCTCTACAACTTATCATCCACAATCCGATGGACAAACAGAGGTGGTCAACAAGTGTTTGGAGACTTATTTATGGTGTTATCGTTCTGACTCGCCAACAGATTGGGTACAATATTTGGTTTTTGCTGAATGGTGGTATAACACTAACTTTCATTCTTCCATTCAGACCACTCCTTACGAGGCATTGTATGGGCAACCTCCTCTCTTGCATCTCCCTTACATAGCTGGAGACTCTGAAGTGGAAGAAGTGGATAGGAGCTTGGTCACTCGAGAATTCAAATTTCAGCTGCTCAAGTATCATCTATCTAGAGCTCAACAGAGGATGACAGATCAAGCCAATAAACATAGAACAGATAGACAATTCAAGTTAGGGGACTGGGTCTATTTGAAGATTCAACCATACCGGAAGGTTACCATGTCTCAACATCATTTCAAAAAACTGTCTGCCAAGTATTATGGTCCATATATGGTAGAGCAGAAGGTGGGGTCAGTTGCCTACAAGTTAACTCTTCCAGTTGAGCTTATGCTGCATCCAACATTCCATGTGTCGTTGCTCAAACCTTGTCATGAATTTCCAGGCCACATTTTTCATCCTCCAGTGCTTAACCTTGCTAGTCCCTATTGCCCTTACCCTTATAAAGTGTTGGAAAGAAGATTGATACAGAAGGGAAATAAGGCTATGGCTCAATGGTTGATTCATTGGGATCAAATGTCAGAAGACCAGGCAACTTGGGAAGATGCTAACACGATCAAGATCAGGTTCCCAGACTTCCTTCCTTGAGGACAAGGAAGTTGTCAACAAGGGGAGTATTGATACGAGTTTTGGGCCTTGGAAGGGTATTAGTTAGTGGGATCTCTTTTAAGTGTAGTTACAGTTAGCCCAGAAATATAGTTATTATATTTACATATTAAGTCCTTTATTTCTTTTTATTTCTAGTCGGAATGAGAAGTTTGTTATGCCAGCTCAGCCACCTTCACGTGGACTGAGCTGTGAGAATGATTTCCCTATTATATACTTTGTACCACAGTTCTAGGAGCATCGATTGGAGAGTTAATACAATTTCTACTTTCGTTAGCATCTTTTCTTCTTCTCTTCATTTTTATTCTGTGTATCAGTGGTATCAGAGCGCTTTCCTGCTCAATGGGTATTCTGCCATGGGAGGCGAGATGTCGCAGGTTCTGAATCGGCTTGATCGCATAGCTTTGCGACAAGACCAGCTCGAATCAGTGCATGAAAGTTCATTTCGTGAGTTGAAGGAAACTATTGGTAACAATCAGAGCATGGGCAAAGACAAGCAGCAAGCATTACCGACGGGAGAGTTAAAGGAGCTTTATTCTCCGACCATCGAACCTGGGGGATTGTCAGGTACTCACGACAGTTCTTCCCTACGATAATCCTCCAATATTGGTGATTCAATTCAACTTCCAAAACTCCTAGTTCAACAAACCTCAATGCCAAATCTAGATTCCATTACTCTGCCACCTTTAACCTCCCAATTTCCCACTTCCCAGATTTCATCTAATGCTACATTAACTCATTCTCCCCAATTGCCCAATCGTTCAATTCAGAGACCAATCCATAATTCTCAGCCAATCTACAATCCAATTTCAGCTCCCATGCATAGTCCTTACTTTACCCACAAGCTACCACCATATACCTCACCCTTTCTGAACCCCTATTCTTCATACCCACAAAATCCGGCCCATCAGTATAACCCAGTTCAATATAAACCATATTCATTGTATCAACCTAACCCATCTCATCATTATTACTACCCAACTCCATATAACACTCTTCCAACTCTACCAAATAACCAGACCCTTACGAGACTATCACGAATAGAGTTTTCAAGGTTTGATGGGAAGGGATCCAAGGATGGTGGTATAAGGTGGAACAGTTTTTTTCGTTAGATGAGGTCCCACCTCATCTAAAAGTCACTGTGGCATCTATACACTTTGATGATCTTGCGCTTCAGTGGCATCAAGCCTATATGAGGGGTAGAGCACATTTTTCATTTCCTACTTGGGAGGAGTATCTCTTTGCTTTGGCTGATCGATTTGGGGCAGAATATGATGATTCAATTACAAAACTGGTGAAGCTGAAGCAAATAGGTGGTGTCAAGTAATTTCAGGAGAATAGAGCTATGACTAGGTTGAACTTGGATCCTAATCATGCTATAAGTATATTTTTGAATGGGTTGAATCCAGAATTAGGGGATGAAGTCAGAATTCATAACCCCTTCTCTTTACCCCAGGATTACTACTTGGCGAGGTTGCAGGAATCCATATTTCTTAAGCAATCAAGAGCTATGAAACATTCAGCTGTGTACACCAGTTCCACTGCTAGAACCAATCCCACTTATTTCCAAACTAAAACCATCACTAACCCAGAAATACACCTACCTAAGCCAGTAGATATCAAGGTAAGGAGGAGAAGATTATCCCCTGCAGAGTTGAGTGGGAAAAGAGCTAAGGGTTTATGTTATGTCTGTGATGAGAAATTTGAACCAGGACATGTGTGTAAAGCTAAAGCACACTTGTTCTTGTTGGATCTAGAAGAGGAGAGTACAGAAGAAATTATTTCAGAGGATGTCTTTGAATCAGATGAATCAGCTGAGGCATGTGAAATATCCCTTCAAGCCCTTAATGGCTCTAAAAAGTACAAAACCTTGAGGGTTACTGGTTATTGCCATTAAAGACAACTTAACATCCTAATTGATAGTGGGTATACACAAAATTTCCTTGATTATGACTTGGTGGAGAGTATGGGGTGGCAGATTGATCAATGCCCACCCACGGAAGTTAGCTTAGCTGATGGAAATTCGATACAAGTTCACAAGGTCTGCAAGGGACTTGAATGGCTATTATAGGGCAATGTGTTTGAAGCAGACTTTCTCTTATTACCATTAGGAAGTTGTGACATGGTATTGGGCATCCAGTGGCTTAGTGATTTGGGAGATATTATGTTTAACTTCAAAAAAATAACTATAAAGTTTGAGTATCAAGGGAGATTGGTGTCATTACAGGGAATATCACCACAATTAAAGATGGTTGACTTAGAGTCCTTACAAAACATTAAAGGGGGAGATGTTCAATTGTTCATGATTAAAGCAGTTCCCATGGAGAATGATGGTTCAAAGGTGAAGAGGGAAACCTCTCAGACCCTAGAACTTGCAGAGATCCAAGCAGTTTTGCTGGAGCACACAGAACTCTTTGGAGAGCCCCAGGAACTTCCTCCTTCTCGGGCATTGTTTGACCATAGGATACCATTATAGGAGGGGGGGCCAAGGTTGTGAATAGTAAACCCTACAGGTATTCTCTTATGTAGAAAGATATTATAGAAAAAATGGTAGTTGAACTACTGGATCAAGGGTTAATTCAACATAGTTATAGACCTTTTGCTTCCGTGGTGGTTTTGGTAGGAAAAAAGGATGGGAGTTGGAGGATATGTGTGGATTATAGGGCATTAAATCAAGTCACAATTAAGGATAAGTTTCCAATACCTATTATTGAGGAGCTGCTAGGTGAATTGGGTGGTTCTCAAATTTATTCTAAGATTGATTTAAGGTAAGGATACCATCAAATTAGGATGTCTCCCGATGATATTCACAAAACAGCTTTTCAAACACATTCTGGTCATTTTGAGTACCTAGTCATGCCCTTTGGGCTGACTAATGCCCCTTCTAGCTTTCAGATTTTGATGAACCACATTTTTAGGGAGCAACTGAGAAAGTTCATCTTGGTTTTCTTTGACGATATATTGGTTTACAGTAGAAGTGTGGAGGAACATGTATAGCACCTCAGGGTAACATTTACGATACTCAGGCAACATCAACTATATACTAGGAAGTCTAAGTGTGTATTTGCTGCGACAAGTGTGGAGTACTTAGGTCACTATATCTCATCTAAAGGTGTTTCTACAGACCCCAAGAAGGTGAAGGTTGTGACAGAGTGGCCACTACCCTGCAATATCAAACAATTGAGGGGGTTCCTAGGGTTGGCGGGGTACTATAGGAGGTTTATCAAGGGTTATGGGGTGATAAGCAAAGCATTGACTGACCTCTTAAAGAAGGATAGTTTCAAATGGACTGAAAAGCCTACTCAAGCATTCGAAAGGATGAAGAAAGCTCTTACCACAACACTTGTGCTGGCTGTGCCTGATTTTTCTATCACCTTTGTGGTGGAAACTGATGCTTGTGATATGGGAATTGGTGTTGTCTTGATGCAAAATGAGAGGTCAATTTCTTACTTAAGCAACGAGTTATCAGTTAGGCATTAATCATTATTAGTATACGATAAATAGCTACTAGTTTTGGTACTAGCAGTAACCAAGTGGGGTCAATATTTGTTATGCAGACACTTCCGTGTTAGAACAGACCAAAAGGCTTTGAAATTTTTGTTGGAACAAAAACTACACACGGGGTCTCAGTTGAAATGGCTGACAAGATTGATGCAGTTTGACTTTGAAATTGAATATAAAAAGGGGAAGGAAAACAAGGCTGATGATGCCTTATCTTAGGACAGAATTATTGCATGATATTATGAAGAGTTGGGAAGATGATCCTAACACTCAGGCACTAACCACACAATTGCAGCAGCCTGAATTAGAGGTTAAAGGGTACACTTACATACACAAACATCTATGAAGACATGGTAAACTGATAGTTGGACAAAATGTGGCTCTGAGAAAAGAAATACTTCAATTGTGGCATGATTCACCTCATGGAGGACACTCGGGGATAGATAGTACTTATAGAAGGATGTCTGCACTCTTCTATTGGAAGGGTATGAGAGAAGATGTAGCAGCTCATGTGAAGGCATGCGATGCATGTCAAAGGAACAAGTATGAGACCATTGCTTACCCAGGTCTGCTTCAACCATTGCAAGTTCCTTCAATTGCGTGGGCAAGTATTAGCATGTATTTCATCGACGAATTACCTAAGTCTAGGGGAAAATCAGTGATATGGGTGGTGGTAGACAGACTTACAAAATATGCACACTTCATTGCTATCTCTCATCCATATACAACTATTGATATAGCTAAGTTGTTTATGGAAAATATCTTCAAATTACATGGGATGCCAGAGGAAATTATAAGTGATAGGGATCCAATTTTTACTAGCAACGTTTGGAGAGAGGTGTTTGCAATACAAGGAGTAACCCTGAACACCTCTACAACTTATCATCCACAATCTGATGGCCAAGCAGAGGTGGTTAACAGGTGTTTGGAGACTTATTTAAGGTGTTATTGTTCTGACTAGCCAACAGATTGGGTACAATACTTGGTTTTTTCTGAATGGTGGTATAATACTAACTTTCATTCTTCCATTCAGACCACTCCTTACGAGGCATTGTATGGGCAACCTCCTCCCTTGCATCTCCCTTACATAGCTGGAAACTCTCAAGTGGAAGAAGTGGATAAGAACTTGGTCACTCGAGAATTCAAGTTTCAGCTGCTCAAGTATCATCTATCTAGAGCTCAACAGAGGATGACAGATCAAGCCAATAAACATAGAACAGATAGACACTTCAAGGTAGGGGACTGGGTCTATTTGAAGATTCAACCATACCGGCAGGTTACCATATCTCAACATCATTTCAAAAAACTGTCTGCCAAGTATTATGGTCCATATATGGTAGAGCAGAAGGTGGGGCTAGTTGCCTACAAGTTAACTCTTCCAGCTGAGCTTATGCTGCATCCAACATTCCATGTGTCGTTGGTCAAACCTTGTCATGAAATTCCAGGCCACATTTCTCATCCTCCAGTGCTTAACCTTGCTAGTCCCTATTGTCCTCACCCTCATAAAGTGTTGGAAAGAAGATTGATACAGAAGGGAAATAAGGCTATGGCTCAATGGTTAATTCAGTAGGATCAAATGTTAGAAGACCAGACAACTTGGGAAGATGCTAGCACGATCAAGATCAGGTTCCCTGACTTCCTTCCTTGAGGACAAGGAAGTTGTCAACGGGGGAGTATTGATACGAGTTTTGGGCCTTGGAAGGGTATTAGTTAGTGGGCTTTCTTTTAAGTGTAGTTATAGTTAGCCCAGAAATATAGTTATTATATTTACATATTAAGTTCTTTATTTCTTTTTATTTCTAGTCGGAACGAGAAGTTTGTTATGCTAGCTCAGCCACCTTCATGTAGACTGAGCTGTGAGAATGATTTCCCTGTTATATACTCTGTATCACAGCTCTAGGAGCATCGATTGGAGAGTTAATACAATTTCTGCTTTTGTTAGCATCTTTTCTTCTTCTCTGCATTTTCATTATCTGTATCATCACCCAACATACCTTCTATCACTTGAGCAACTTCTTGTTCGTCCATTGTTAGCCCATTCTTCCTATCTATCTCTGTTATATTCTTCTTGATTCGGCAGAGAACAATATCTTGTTTAGGAATATTGTTTTTCCTGAAGTAATCATCCCCCACGTAATATTCTCTCATCAGCCGATTAATCTTATCTTGCTTTGATTCTTTACGACTCCTAGTTCGATAAACATAACTTTTCTGAATCCCACAACAGTTCCCTTACTATTCTTGATAGAATCACTGCCGGTTTGGGCTTTCCATGTCCCGTTGGCGCAAGTTCGTCAAAACCTTTTATGTGATTCCTTTCACTTCTTCAAAGGATAAATAAAGTAGCCAATTTTCTCTTCAGGATAATCAGAAATCTCCCATGGTGGCCGGTCTCCATAGATTTCCCCAAGTTGAATAGGGCATTCACTCTGCAAAGACTCACCCTTCAAAAACTTTCTCAGAAAGTAGATCAACTCTGCATCAGTAGGGTAAAATGGAACACTGGGAAGCCGTGATACCATCGACATGACGGTCTTTGATAATTGCTATTATGAATAAAGAAATTAAAACCAGAAGGAGGCAAGAATCGCAAGAAAAAACAACCCTTCTATGATCGATGATTTGCAAGTGCTCTCTCAATGAGGCAGAGATTGACTATGCTGTGAAAATACAGAGAGAACAAAGAATTGGAGTATTGTGAAAGAAAATTTAAATTCACACTGAAAACGGAGCAAGGGCGGCTCTAGGGTAAGGCTTGCCTTGCCTTAGGCCCCCAAATATTTAAGGCCCAAAAAAATATGAAACACTATTATATTATTATATAATATATACTCCATACCAGTTCTATTGAGCCCCCCCCTCCCCTCATTGATGATCAACAATTATTTTCAGACTTCTACCCCACCATGAATGTATTGTTCAACCAACTTCATTCACATTTGCTAACTGAATGACACACTCACTACCTTTAATGTTCTTGTCACTGTTGTTTTATCTTAATTGATACTCTACAAATTTGATTGAGAACGTCAGGAGTGGACTAGTGGCTCTATTGGAGACTCGTAAAGCCCTTATTTAGGTCCGCAAAATTTTTAATAATGAATTTCATAATTTTATTTTAAATTAGACAATATTAATGTTTGTAGAAAAAATTAAAAAATACAGCAGATTTGTAAAAAAGAAAGATAGATATCTACTCTTTAATAGTAAAATATTTTTAAAAGTTTAAATTAAACTACTTAAATTTTCATATTAGTAAATATATTTTTACAACAATATCATATTGCAAATACATGTCTAACATCTCATTTATTTAAATTGCACTTTTTTAATATAAATAATAATACTACTATGTGAAGTTAAAGACTTTATGTCGCTTAAAAATATATATACTATAAACAACAAGTATGAAAAAAATGGCAAGACTAATTCTTTTGCATATAAGTGTGTATACGTACTAATAAAAAACATAAGGCCTCTTATTAAAATTTGGCTTCAGGCCATTAATTTTATGAAGCCGCCCTTGAAACAGAGAAAGAAGAAAAAATTACTCTTATGAAATTAGGAACAAATACAATGGCGATAGCCGATAGCCAATGTTTAGGTTCTTTATAAAGAACTTATTAGGTTTCTAAAAAAATTGCACGCGGAGGACTAATTTTTTAGAAAAAAGAACGGAGTTTTTGGAATAATAGGAAATTATTATTTGTTGGTTACAAAGCTGGGTATTGGAAAGGAATAGAGGTGTTGCTTTTAGCGGGAAATCTTTTTTTCTTTTCTTTTTGGTTACACTTGGGACTCAAGTTATTTACTTTCCTTTTCTCAAATTGCTACTTATTTACTTTAACTTTGTTTTTCTCCTGTCAAATAAAACTAAATTAACAATTTCTTACAGAAAAAAGTTGCAAGTTACTTTTCAAATTTAAGATTTTTTAACATAAAGGAAAGTTAATTTGCATTCCCGTTTCTCTCGTTTGGACTTATTTCTTTAACTAACATTTTTTTTCTCCCACGGAAAATGTAGGCATTTAATTTTTATTTAATTTAAATTCATAAAATAATTTAAACTATATATTAAAATTTAAATATATTATTCCAAATAAATAAGATGAGCTAATATAATTGAATTAATCATTTAAGTCTAAGGAATTTTTACATTCCTATAAACTATATGAAACTATATTACCCTCCCTACTCAAGTTTTACTATGATTACATTTTATATACCTAATTACAGTTTATGTACATTTTAAGGGAATTAATGATAATAATTAGTGTCCTAAAATTACTCTAACATATCTTCCACTCCCCCACGTTTCTCTCTCCACATCCCACCCTCATCCCCCACGTATCTTGCACCCACTCACGATTCCACCATTGACAACCATTAAAAAACTTTGAAGCTTTGAATTCGAATTTGGGTTTTCAAAAAATATTATTTGTTTGAATTGGATGTTGTTGCAAAGAATTGGGAATTCTCTCTACGTCTCTCTCTATCTCTCAATCCCTAATTTCAGTAATGTAAAGCAAAGGAAAAGAGAGCAGCAATTCCACCATTGACAGCCATTAAAAAGCTTTAAAGCTTTGAATTCGAATTTGGGTTTTCACAAATCATTATTTGTTTGGATTGGGTGTTGTTGCAAACGATTGGGAATATGGTTTGGAGTTTATATCTCAATTTTGAGGGGTTTTGGTGAAGATTAGACTTGGTTTTGGCTGAATTTCAGATTGAAACTCGAAGAAGAAGAAGAATAAGAATTATATTTACGAAATTGTAGTAAAATTGTAGAAAAATTATATTATGTTGTTTATATATTTTTCTTTTATTTATTTAACTATTGTATGAAAGTTGAACAACATTGTATAAAAATTATATTTAAGTTGTATATAACTGAATAGAAATAATGCATAAAAATTATAGATAAGTTGTCGATAAGTTTTATAATATATAATTAGTTGTATGAAATTTATTTTTACTATGTATAAATCAGATACAAAATATTCAAAAGACATATTCTATAAATTTTGTATAAATTTGTATTTAAATTATATGTTATTGTAGTTGTATTTAACTGGGTAGAAATAATGTGTGAAAGTTGTAGATAAGTTGTAGATAAATTGTATAATATATAATTAGTTGTATGAAATTTAATTTTACTATGTATAAATCAGATACAAAATATACAAAAGACATATTGTATAAAAAATTTATAAAAATTATATTTAAGTTGTATGATATTTTATTGTATTTAACTATGAAAGTTGTAGATAAGTTTTACAAGCCTATGACATAAGCTTTGAGATTTTTTAGGTCTCTTTTAATTTAGACGATTTGTTATTCAAAATTCATCCAATATGAATGGTCCCAAGTTTATCTATTTTGGATTTCTACTTTGTCTAATTCTGTAATTGATGATGGTACTTCTCATACTTTTTCCGAAAAATATCTCACCTTCAAATTCATTTGGTTATCATCAAGACAAGCCAAGTTATACAGATCGCTAGACTAGTGACATGAGTTCCTCTTCATATGGTGATAATTTCCTCGGTTATAATGTATCTGTTCTGCACCTGAAGGGCCTTTGTTTTCATAATTTTTGTATCTCCTTTTCTCCATTCTTGTGTGATTTCTTTGACCCAGTGAACCGATCAGTATAGTGTATCAGAAAAATAAGAAAACTATACATTATTTGGTTAACCTTTTTAATTGGGCTAACATTTCCCATGTAAATAACTCATATCACAATCCATGTACCCTTGACGAGATTTTTGAGATTATGGCTTTGATTCAAATCGAAAGAATTGGATCCCAACTTCCAGTTCCTTTTCTTCTAATAAACTATGACTCATTTTATTCCAATTTGCTGGAGTTCCTCAATGATTGCGAGAAGTGGGGTACTGTCTCCAAGAATGAGGTTGCATCATTGTGGAAAGTTTTTAACAATAACTCAGAAGCTTTGGCTTACTTGACTGAATTTTATGGTCTTTCTCCTGTCGAGACTGGTAGCAAAGATCCGAATCATCAGAATGTAGAAGTTTACCTTGATAGTTTTCATCCATCAGCTATGTAGAAAAATTCAAGATTATGTTTTATCAGCAATTTCTATTTCTTATTCTACTCTCTGAAGGAGTTGTCATTTCTTGGTCATGTTGTAACACACTTCCTGGAATTTGTCACTCCTTTGCTTTATAAGTTTTGTGTTTCTTTTTTTTCGTAACTTTGCATCCCCCCAGATGTTTTAATGATATTTCACTTAATTGAAGACTAGTAATAATGGATTGGGAGCCTTTCAAGGTGGAATGTATATATTTTGTAAACAAAATTTATGTAGGTGGGGTAATTCACTAAACATGAATATTTAACGTAATAAAGCTTCCAATAATGTATTAGGAATGAAAAAATCCCTAAGTCTAATACATATCGGTTTAATAGAAATCTTTTATTGGACTAGTATATTTAATAGGGCTACATATGATGAGCCCAATTTGTTAGTTCAAGACTTATTCTAGAGGCCTAAATTAGTGGTACGTGTCAAATGTTGTGGTAGTCAAATAAAATAAAGGGCCAATAGAATCAAGCTACATGACAAATGGTGTGGTATATCACGTCAAATCAAAAGACAAATAAAAAATATATCACGTGTGCAAGCGACATATTTCACTGTATTTCAGCCAATCAAATGTTGCTTTGTCACTGTATTTGATCGGATGAAAAGAGCTTGTCATTATCACAATTTCTCTTTGCCACGACTATAAATACAAGTCATTACGAAGTAATAAACAATAATTCTTAGCAAGAAGTAAGCGAAAGCTTGTGGATCAAAGGCTATATATTTTTCCGTAAGTTGCAAGCATTCAAGCATTTTCTTAGAAATTTCAACCAGTCGAAGATTAACAATAAATCCTAATCAAATATCAAGGTGTTCAAGGTTAAAGTTACTTGTTTGTAGGATAATTGTTGTTCATGGCGGCCATCAAAGCTGTAGTGACAAATAAATCAAATCCACATTCAAAAATATGATTAAAATTCAAGATAATTCAAGCTCTTGAATTCAAATACAAGATAAAATCAAGTCTACCAAATTCAAAATCAAGCTCAAAACCTTAAATTTATTTATGAAAAGAATGATCAAAGGAATAATAGAGATTGTAATTTTAACTATACTTGAATCAATATCAGCTAGTGCTCGAGCAAGAAGAAGAAAAAAAACACCTAGTCAACTCTATTTGCTTTTTTTTTTTGAGTCGAGGTCTATCAGATAAAATTTTTCTACCTTCACAAGGTAGGTATAATGTTTTCGTACACACCACTCTTCCCAGCCCCTGCCTGGTGGAATTACATTGAGTTTGTTATGATTGTAGTCAACTGTATGCCAATATTGTCATATGGCCCGAGTCAATATCACATGGGCCACTCCTCAAGACTATTGACGGAATTAAAACGGGGTTTTGACACATTTACCCACAAAAATAAAACTATTTACCCTTGTCTATCCATTTGTTTTTCTACCCATGAACTAATTACATTTCCTACCCAAAGCAGTTTTTGTGGGGAATTTTTTCTTTGTTCTCCAATTCTTTTTTATTTCTATGCTTCTTTTCTTTTTTCCTTTTTTCTTTTCTTTTATCCTTTTCTTTTATCCTTTTCTTTTTCTCATTTTCTTCCTATTTTTTTTCTCTTTTATTCATTTATTTTTACCCAAATCGTATTATTGTTATTTTTACCATAACTTATTTCACACTCTAATTTGACTCCTTCTTTATTTTTTATTTTTATTTTTTTTCTTTATTTCTTATTCCTTTTTTAATTCCACGTGATTGTCATGCAAACCTTGAACTCCTTCCCTACAAATATTAGTACATACTCTACCATTAGCAGTAACACCAACCAGTGATGGAGCAAGACAATATAATCTACGGCCACTAAATCTCCATATATACTAGTTAGAATAGAAATGATAATAAAATATTGGAAAATGCAATAAAAATATAAGTAGCAAAAAAGACTTCTAGTACCACATGATACCAATATAGTATACATGTATACCAACAGAGTATATGATTGCTCTAGAATATTGTTACAACTATCTATGACTATACTACTGTACCAAAACATTAAAGGATACAATAAAAGTATGAGAAAATTACATGCTCGCATTGCAAGCTAAATATTCGCAAAGCAACTTGCTCATTCCATATACTAACAGGGTATATAGTTGTATGGGTCGTTCCAACAATTGCCTATAATTATAAAAACTATTACATAATACACATAATCTATATCCATCAACACAAAAATTTTCCAGCACTGCAAATCACGTTCATATAAATAATTTTAGAATAGAATTCACTTAAAAATATAGCCAAAACAACCAAAAAAATGTTCAAACTACCATAAGATACCAATATGGCATATAACTATACTAACATGGTATACAATTTTACTGGTTAATTTTCGGCAGCTATATGACTATACTACTATTACATAACACACATGCATAAAGAAAAAAAAAAAATAGTGTACCACATATTAATGTAATAAAGTATTTCAAGATATTGAACTATATTACTATTATTAAAAGAAAATCAAATACTGTACTAATAAATGCAGCTAATACAACCAAAAAATGATTCAACTAGCATATGATACCAATATAGTATATAGTTATACTAATAGGGTATATAGTTGGAATGAATTATATACCAAAATGGTATATTTGTATACTATTTGAGTATACAATACAAATTCGTCTTCTTCTCTTGTTCAACTATATTTCAACCCAAACTTCTAAAATCTACTACAAAATCTCCACCAAAATGACTAAACGTGTAGATACAACCTCCAATCAACTTTCCAAACAAACCCATATAGGATCAGATCAAAATAATTAAAAACTCAAACAAACCAAGTTATGAGTTTCAAGCTTCAAGGTCCTTCAATAGTGGATTTAAATTTTTGTACAATAAAGTCAACCCACCCATAATCACCGAAAAACGCAACAACAATTCACGAAAATCATGAATATCAGGTGATTTTTTTCGGCATCTGAATAATTAATTGCGATAACTAATTAAATCATGAACACAGTATAGGAGCAGAGGGTGGTAGAAGAACTTGGAACAGCCTGATAACCATGAGCATAATATTCAGGTGATGATGCGGTGTCGCCAGGTGGAGGAACTGGCTAAGGAAAACCGATCACAGGTTGATGTGGTGAGTAACTGGTAGGTGCTTGAAAAGTTCCATATTCAGGGGGAGGAGGCGGGTAAATAGTTTGGGCCCCATGGGTAGGAGTAGTAAATAGTTTAGGTATAGGTATTTAAGGGTAAATAATTTGAATTTAATGGGTATAAAGTGAGATTTTCTCTAAATAGGCCCTCTAAACACCTCCTATAAAGGGACATACGCGCCTGGAAAGAGGTCCATAGGTATTCCCCTACCTTGTTGAGGCCCAAATATGTTGATGTAAGTGTTGTTTTTGCTTGAGTTGGAGCAGAAAATGACAAAAATAAGACATCATAAGGAATGGTCTTTTAACTTTAAATCTTTAGGGGCAAGACACTTGACCATTAGATAAACGTTCAAGGTCAAAAATCAAAAGTTCTGTTTACTAGGCAAAACTTGTTAAATTTAAAGTGTTGTCCGTTGATTAGGTGACCCGCCTAAAAAATCAAAAGTTCAAGACCGGCTACTTGCATTAGGTTGCAACGGATTGGCCCAACTTTCATTACTCCATTGATACACAAAATGTAATTTTCTAACATTATAATTAACGATAGCAGTGCTAACCGGTCCTTTGGCATTTGTTCGTAAACTCGTAGTTCATCTATCGAAAGGGATATTCTGCACCTTTTATGGCCTTTAAAACCTACATTTTTAAATTATATTCTCAATAGCCTAGTGAATTAATTTCACCTCCAAAAATTAGTAATGAATTTATCTTTTGCAAACAAATTCAGTCCACCAAGATAACAGAAATTGAATTTAATAGTGACCTAAAAAATGTCATTTGTGCAAATGCCCTCTAAGAAGGTGCGGATATATTCTTTGGTGCCCGCGCGTGTTGGAGCCTTGGGCGTCCAAAAGGAAGAGAATTATATCAAATGAAGTCATGAAACTAATCTTTATGTAGGATAATTTTGGTTTAGTTATTCATATATACTTCCTCAAACTGTTAAAACTTCACTCAAGTTTGACAAACTGTTAAACCTTCCCTCTAATTCAGTGTTTGATTAAATTGACTAATGACTTTCCAAACCATAAGTCTCCACTATGTCCATGTAGTATGTGTATTTACCTAAAAATCACCCGCAAGAAAAAAGAGAGGCCAAAATTGGGGCAACTAAAACGAAATCACTGACCTTAGATTGCAGAGAATTTTTCATAAAGCACTATCTTTTAGTGGTAATTAGCTATTATAGATATCATTTGCTGTATTACGGATTGTAGATACGTTTTCTGTTGTTATAAGATGTATTTAAATTACTGTATTCATGAATACAGTAGCAAAAATAGGCTTGAATCAGGGAAGTCCAGCTAATCAGTTTTTGTATTCGAGTGTATTCGACTATATTCATGGCGTGAAACATGGGATTACAGCTGGACAAATTATTGTATTCGACTGTATTCACGACGTGAAATAGGGGATTACATTGTTTTTAAACGGAAAGTGAATCAATTAACATAATAGACTCCTAATATAACTCAACAAACTCAATTATAACAAACAAATTTTGTATTTTCAGTTATAAAAAAGATTTTCAACCGAAAAATACTCCAAAAACATAGCAATATTCAGAGAAATTATATAATACATATGAATACATAAATTATATTAATTAAAAAAAACATATGAATACATTCATGACATATAGCGAGACAGTGAATACAATGAAATACGTAGAATACAACGAGACACATTGAAATACAATGAAAAAAGACGGTGAATACAATGAAATACATCAATGAGTAAAACTAGAGGCGAAGAAGAAAACGAGGAGGACTAGAGCTTTCCCGACTCACTTGACCGTTTACTCTCTTTTACTAACACGTCTTGCTCTTTCTCTCCTTTTTCTGACAACGAATAAGGCGATATTAAAGATCTTAATTTTAACTTGGGTTCCCCACTAAATTATGGTGTTCCGGACCCACTCTCTGTTCCTCGGTTTCCCATGGGTGCCTCCAACAACTATGGTGTTTGGATCTCTAAACCCTCCTCCGTTGAAGAACGCCGTATTTACAGATTTAATGATGTTTTTGCCCAATGGTTGTAATAGAATCCACGCAAAATCACCGTTTGTGACTAATGGTAGGTGATGTGGGTGAAAGAAATTTTGAGATTGAGCATCGTGTTTTCAGGAAATGGGGGAAGAGAATGGCATGTATCAAAATAAAGAGAGAAAGAAAATAGTGTAATTGAATAGCATATTTAGTGGCTTAGGAGTAGGAGGTAACCAGAATTAGATATTTTGCTATAAACATTAAAAAGTATCTATAGAATATAATTTTTTAAATGATATTTATTTAAAATAAATAAAGTGTTAACCTTTGCTATAAGAGGTAAAAATTCCTAGATTCTAAGACGCTCCACCTCAATGTGTTACTCTTTTCAACAATTATTGCATACTAACCTATTATTCCTTTCGTCCCATGTGATGATTTTTGACTTAATACGAAATTTAAAAAAGTGATTTTCCTTTTAAATTTACTGTCTAAAATAAGCTCATAAATATGTTTGACCATTACCTATTTCATTAAGAAAAATTAAAAAATAGAAGTTAAATTATTTTTAAATATAAAATGGATCATTCTTTTCTTCACGGATCAAAAAGAAAAGGCTGCCATATATAAAATGAGACAAAGGGATTAGATATTATTTTGTTTATTACTTAATTTTATGTCTTTCCTTGTTCCCTTTTCTCTCCGTTTATTTAATTTTTACCAGTTCTTATTTTTAAGCGTATTAGTCCTACGGTACGCGCGTTGCGCGTGTACCCGTTTCAGTGAATACATATTTTTTAAAAATTATATAAATACTATATTAACTAATTACATTTGAGTTATTTAAAAAAGTGTAAGAAAAAAATATGAGTTCCTGAAAAATGATGATGGTTGATTTTATTCAACAATTCAATAAATGAGAAACAATAACAATATAGAAGTTCTCAATCATCTTAGTCAATATTTTTAACTTAATGCATATCAGAAGTTGTCATGATTATTTTTTACTTTCATCGAGAACACATAAACTTTTGAAAATTTAAATCTTTTTTTCTAAAATTTTCTTGAGAAGTATAGATTCTTAAATTCATCCTAAAAACACATATAGGATCATCTAACTGATAATAGACATTTTTTTTCTTATCACAAGCAAATGTAAATTATTTTATTTCTTTAATCAATAAAAATATAGTATAGAAATTATAAAACAACTAAAAAAACAAATAAACTTGAGAATTTGGCCAAATAGGCTCTATCTTGGAGAGACAAATGTCGAACATTAGCAATAAGATTAGGTCTTATATACAGTTGGAAAAATCATTATAGGTGCTTACGAAATTACGAACATATTTTAGATCCGTAGCAATTAATCGAATTAATATTCTAAAATTATAAATTTTAATGACGTCCTTTTCTTAGCATATCCGAGAATTAGGCCACTTTTATTTTCTCGGTAGTTTAGCCATGCACACTATTAATTGTGACGTGTTATATCTTTTTATATGAAATTTGATTAGTCGTTTATATTTAAGTCTCATGTTTTTAATTTTATGCAACTCTTTCTTCGTTAAAAAATTAAACGTTTATAGAAAATAGACATGTCAAATACTATTTCTCATGTAATATACAAAATAAATTTATAATATAAACATAGTACTTATAAAAACTACAAGAATATCATTCAATATAATTACATACTTAAATTGGTTGCTTGATCACTACGTAAAAAATCACAAGAACTTTTAGCACTACAAAAATCTTAAAAGATATTTATTATCACAAAACTCTGAGAACAACCTAAATGTTAGAAAATTTACTTCAAGTATCCTTTTCCCTCTTTTTAACTACAGAAAATTTAACTTCTATAATAACATATTAAATAGTGATATTAAATAATGGAGCTCCTACTTATTGTCTTATTCTTTTTCCCTTTTTAACCTACAAAAACTTTACCTAAAAGTTTGACTTTCCTACTTCTTCTCTTCTTCTTAATTTTTTTTTTTTTTTTTTGTGTTTACAATTTTATCCATTATAAAGTGCATTTACGGAAGATAAAAAAGCGAACGACATTTCGCTAAGGGCTTTCATGCTTTAAATATAGTACTAGTTACTATGTACGTGTGATAATAGGTGAATTTAACTATAATTAGGCCCTAAATAACCACTGTCTTGTATAGTTTGGATGATAAAAGTAATAACAAAATGCTCTTATTAGTGTTTTTCATGCTTTGCAGGTTATATATGATCAGAGAAAGCTATGGAGTACTTTTGGGATCAAATATGGAGAAAAAGAGGCCGATCGTAAAATTCCGTCAAGTAAACCACGCGAAACAGCTCAAGTCAGAACCGAAAGAGGATTGTCGCGGTTCCACCGCGACCGCGGCAGAACCGCGGTAGAAGAGGGCTGCAGACAAAGTGAGAATCAGAGAGCATGTTTGGCCGTGGTTTGACCGCGACCGCGGCAGAACCGCGGCGGAGGCGGAGAACTTCAGGGACTAAAGTGCAAAACATGTGATTTTTAGCCCAAAAACCCTATTTTAAACATTAGACTCCGCCCAAGAGAGGAATGTATTGTTTTAGAGAGTATTTTGGCAAGAAGAACAATTGTGAGAGATCACCCAAAATATCTTTCTTCTTTTCTTTATTTTTCTTGCAAGTTTTATGATGAATATTATTTTAGTTTATTTACCCATAGTTATGAGTAGCTAAATCCTTTGTCTAAGGTTTTGATGGAACCTATTGGGGGATGAACTTCTTGTTTATGTGAATACAAATTGCTAGTCTCAATCTTTATTTGTTCAACTTTGTGTATGTTGTAGTTAATTGACAGGATCCTCAATTAGCTGTGCCTATTTAGTGTGCATAACTCGGGAGAGAGTGCATATTTAGGTTATTGTTGAACAACACCACTCCCAAAGTATAAGAGGGATCTATAACTGCGGGTTTAAAGGCGGAATTAGGGATAACGAAGCCTTGAGTGCAATCTAAAGTGAACCGTGTTAATTAGAGCTAGCTAGTGTACCTCGGGAGAGTGCATTGAGTATATTACTGTGATTACTCGGGAGAGATTTACGGTAAGATGAGCGTTCATGATTGATAGAGAGGTGTTGGTCAATTTGTATGAAGCATAAACAGAAGGGATTCCATCAATAGGGGAAGTCATTACCTTAGCGTTTTCTCATTATTGTTTACAACCTTAGCATCCTTAGTTTACAGCTATTTATTTACTTGCAATTTTAGTTATTAAAGACACTATCAACTGCGATTCAAACATTTGGGGAAATTGGCTCTCAAGAGTTTAGTGGGGCTAAAGATAGTGATTGATAGGTTAACTCTCTATGGATTCGACTCTGGGCAGAATACTCAAGTTATATTTGCAACGACCGCATTGTCCTTTTTATAAGGCATAGTTGGGCATGATCAAATTTTGGCGCCGTTGCCGGGGAAGTTAACGGAATTATCAATTACCATTGATAGAAATACAAAAATTCTTAGTGTAGTCAGTTTTCTCTACACAATTTTGACGATTGTTGACGTGGTTGCACAGGTGTATGCCTAGAAACTCTACGAGGACTGGAGAATTACTTGAAGGACTCTCAGACCCCGAGAAAACATTTCGGATATTGAACCGTGCCAACAAAAGACTTCAACAACCTCATCAAACATACAAACTCGAAATTGACATGGGTGACATAGACAACGTCAACGGAAACATCAGAGATATGGCACCTCCTGTGCCTGAGGCTGCACTATATGACTGGGCACAACCCACAACTGACAATCTGGCCACTGCCATTGTTGTGCCCGCGATACAAGCTAAATCGTTCCAGATCACGAACAACATGCTGCACTTGCTGCAAAATAAGGGACTATTTTCTGGGACACCAGCTGAAGATCCTCAGCAACACTTGAAGAACTTCCTATCGATTTGCAAAACTCAAAGACAACCCAACGTAACTCCGGAAGCAATCAGGCTGTTATTATTTCCATTCTCGGTGATAGGAGCTGCTCAGGTCTGGATAAACTCACTCCCCATAAACTCTATAGAAACTTGGGATGAGTTAGTCAAGCAATTTCACATCAAGTTCCACCCGCCCACCAAAGCAGCTCAACAAATTGATGAGATCGTGAGCTTTAAACAGAAACCAATGGAGACACTGCATGAGACATGGAGCCGCTTTAAAGGAATGTTGGTTATATATCCACACCATGGTATTTCAGATCAGATGTTGAGACAACGGTTTTACATGGACTGTCAGATAGCATGAAGAACATTGTAGATGCCTCAGCTGGTGGGGCATTTTTGAGCAAAACTTGGAGAGAAGGTCAGAGTCTGCTTGACAAAATGGCTCAGAATTTGGGGTGGACGACGAGGAATACACCTATCACTCCAGTGGTACACTCAATGCCTTTTGACCCATCAAATTCCATGGCTGAAAATGTGGCGACCCTTTTGACACAGATGAGCATACTCACCAAAAAGGTGGAGGAATCAGGGCAGAAACAACAAGTGCACATTGTAGATACTACCAATGGGGGCTTGTGCACATCTTGCATTAGTTAGCCAGTTGGTAATCCTTGGAATGCAGAACATGATCATCATCATCAGCACCCTGAAGACATGAACTATGTGTCAAACTATGGAGGCCAGAGACATAGCAATCAGAACTGGGGTCAGCAAACTCAACAGCCATACAGACCACCTCAGCCACAGTACAACGTTGGAAACATAGGAGGTATGAGACCTCCCAACAATATGGCACCTTATCCAAGGCCACAGGGGTACAACAATCAGTAGCAAGGGTATCCCCCACCTCAGCAACAACATGGTGGAAGGCAAGAAGATGGGTTCACGAGGCTTGAAGCAATGATGCAGCAGGTTATTGGGTCCAATGCAAAAATAAATGAAAGAGTAGATGCACATGACACAGCAATCAAAAATATTGAAGTGCAATTGGGCCAAATTTCAATGTCTCTGAACAATCGTCCTCAGGGGACATTACCTGCAGACACTCAGATTAATCCAAAAGATCAGGGCCCAAAGCAGCTGATGGCGGTGAGTCTCCGTAATGGTAGGGATCTAGATGTAGAACAAGAGAGATATCAAGAAAATATACAGGCTGAGACATTCATTCCAGTGCCCATTGAGCTGGATGAATCTACGATACTGACAGAAGTGACAGTCCAGCCTGCTCAGGAAGAAAAGAACATTCAACAGGAGACCGAGAAAGTAGCTGAGCCAGTTGAAGAGCCAGTAGTTGAAATAGAATCTTATAAAGAGAAGTACCAAGTGGTTGGGAAGAAGAGACCTCCTGCACCCTTTCCACAGAGGCTGGCCAAGCATCAAAAGGAGGAGCAGTATAAAAAGTTCTTTGAAATGTTCAAACAAATCCAGGTAAATATTCCACTGATTAAAGCTTTAAAGGAGATGCCTGTGTACGCAAAAATGATGAAAGATTTGATGTCCCGGAAATTTGATTTTCAAGACTTGGCTACGGTTACACTTACTCAGACCTGTAGTGCAGTGGTGACGAGACCTATTGCTGAAAAGCTGTCTGATCCAGGTATCTTTACAATTCCATGCATTATTGGGAATTTCGCCTTTGCTAAGGCGCTCTGTGATTTAAGGGCCAGCATTAATCTTATGCCCCTAGCTATCTATAAGAGGTTGGACATTGGGAGAGCTAGACCCACCTCCATGTTGTTGCAGCTGGCCGACAGGATTGTGAAGCGTCCATTCGGTATCCTTGATGATGTGCTTATTCAGGCGGGGAAATTTGTGTTCCCTGCAGATTTTGTGATCTTGGATTGCAAAGTGGATGAAGAGATTCCTATAATCTTAGGAAGACCATTCTTGGCCACGGGGAGAGCTCTGATTGACTGTGAGACTGGGGAGCTCAAAATGAGACTCAATGATGAGGAAATAACGTTCAATATGCAGAAGTCTATGAGGTGACCAAGCGAGTTCGCCAATTGCTCTTTTATTGATGCCGTGGATGTAATTGTAGAGTCTGATGATGAGGTGTTGACAATTGAGGACCCCCTTGCTACATGTTTGATGAACTTAGATGAAGTGAATGGTGAGGATTTGGCGGAATGGGTGTTGTCATTGGAAGGTAGAGGGTTCTGGGAGAGAAATCTAGAGTTTGAGCCCTTGCACTTAGAAAAGAGAGAAACGCCTCCAGCTAAGCCATCCATTGAAGAACCACCAAAGCTGGAGTTAAAGCCATTGCCAGCCCACCTCAGGTATGAATTTCTGGGACCTGACTCCACATTACCTATTATTATCTCATCTAGTTTGTTAGATGTGCAGGTTCAAAAACTTCTACAGGTACTAAAGGAGTGCAAAACTGCGATAGGGTGGACCATGGCAAATATCAGGGGGATCAGCCCCGCCTACTGCATGCACAGGATTCTGCTGGAAGAGGGGCACAAACCTTCTAGGGAACATCAGAGGAGGCTGAACCCCAACATGAAGGAAGTGGTGAAGAAGGAGGTGATAAAGTGGTTGGATGCGGGAATTATTTTCCCAATCTCTGGTAGCAGCTGGGTGATCCCAGTGCAATGTGTTCCTAAAAAGGGTGGCATGACGGTTGTGACAAATGAAAACAATGAATTGATCTCAACAAGAACCGTCACAGGCTGGAGAATTTGTATGGACTATCGAAAGTTGAATCTAGCCACCCAGAAAGACCACTTCCCACTTCCCTTCATTGATCAGATGTTGGACAGATTGGTAGGGAGGTCACACTTTTGTTTTCTGGATGGGTACTTAGGGTACAATCAGATCTCCATTGCACCGGAGGACAGAGAGAACACCTCCTTCACATGCCCGTCTGGCATTTATGCCTTTAGACGGATGGCCTTTGGCCTATGCAATGCACCTGCCACATTCCAACGGTGCATGATGGCCATATTCACTGACATGGTAGAGGACATAATGGAGGTGTTCATGGATGACTTCTCAGTGGTGGGGAATTCATTTGATGAGTGCCTGATAAATCTGACGCGTGTGCTGAAACGGTGCATCGAGACTAACTTGGTTCTGAACTGGGAGAAGTGCCATTTCATGGTACAAGAAGGCATAGTCTTGGGGAACCGGGTGTCAAGCAAGGGAATAGAGGTGGATCACGCGAAAGTTGATGTAATAGCAAAGATGCCTCCACCAACTTCAGTCAAAACCATCAGAAGCTTCCTTGGACATGCCGGTTTTTACCGGAGGTTCATAAAAGACTTCTCCAAAATCGCCAACCCCCTCTGTAAGTTGTTAGAAAAAGATCACCCGTTTTTGTTTTTTAATAATTGTAGGGTAGCATTTGAGGAATTGAAAAAGAGACTGGTCACAACACCCATCATTGTTTCCCCCAACTAGGAGAAACCGTTCGAACTAATATGTGATGCCAGTGACTATGCAGTGGGAGCAGTGCTGGGCCAGCAGAAAGACAAACTGATGCACCCAATCTACTATGCTAGTAGAACGCTGAGTGGAGCCTAGTTGAACTACACTGTGACTGAAAAGGAGATGTTGGCTGTAATGTTCGCGTTTGATAAGTTCCAATCCTACCTGATAGGGTCCAAGGTAATTGTATATACTGACTGTCACACCTCTTTTTTCACCTGCGCCACCGTAAAGGGGCACAGAGGGGAGTTTTTTCAATTAAAGGACAATCGAAACGGGATTTTATTTAAAGATTCAGAGTCGCCACTTGGGAGATTTGTGGTGTCCCAAGTCACCGGTTGAATCTCGAATCGAGGAAAAGAATGACTCTGTTTAACAGTTTGCGCACCAGAAATCCGGATAATGAATTCTTTTAACCCGGGAGAAGGTGTTAGGCATTCCCGAGTTCCATGGTTCTAGCACGGTCGCTCAACTGTCATATTCGGCTTGATTATCTGATTTTATACAATTATGAACCTATGTGAAAATTTTAACTATTTACCGCTTTTGTTATTATTTATTCAAAGAATTGCAACATTGTGAGAATGCATCTCAAATTGCACCACATAAATGTACCCAAAATTTTCGATACGTTCCAATTTCGTTGAGATTTGGATTTGGGTCACATAAATGTGCACCCGAGTTTAGGAAGATAACATTATTAAATACACGCCTAAAGATACTAACGCGTTGTTATTTTGAGAAAAGCCGTAAAGTTCGCTATGCGGCCTGTCTCGAAATCTAAGCAATTGAAATAACTGTCCGTTGAGGGCCCCGCAGTTTGTGTATTCTTGTTTGTCGAGGCTCGTCTCATTCATTATTTTTTAAAGGAATTTGCAACGTCATGGAAATGCATCTCGAACCACATCACAATCAATGTACCCGTGGTTAACGACACATTTCGACTTCGTTGAGATTTGGATTTGGGTCACATAAATGTGCACAAGAGTTTAAGACAGTAAATTATTTAAAGCGCGCCGGAAGTGACTTGCGCGTTGTTATCTTTTGGGGAGGGCCGTGAAATTTTTCTAAACGGCCCGTCCCTAAGTCTAAGTATTTTAAAACAAATATTTATTGAGGGCCCCGCAATTTTGTATTTTTTATTCGGCGAAGCTCATCTCATTTTTTATTCAAGGATATCCTAAAGCGACTATGATTTTCTATTTATTGGTCTCTAAAAATAAAGAAAAATCCTAATCAATTAGCATTAAAAGTTCGGGCTTCAAATTCAAGTCCGGGTCCAAACAAAAGGAAACACCTTCTAGTTTGAACCCACTACCTAACTTAAGGTCTGCCGCCTGCCGTTGTAAATATTAACAAACCCGCTACCATTTCGATTCAGTTCAACTTTAGCTTTATTATATGAATTGGATTATTTGAGTTAATCTATATGGAATACAAAGCCATTTTTTAGCTCTTTTTACGGTTTGTTGAAAAATGCATCAATGCTTAAAACTGACATCAAGCTAACATTAATCACTAACATTCGAGAACTAACATTAGTTACTAACATTATTTACATTGCTATTTAAAATGATGTTATTTACTCAAGTGAACTCGCGATTTCAGAATTAGACCTATTAAACCAACGTGCTGATTTTCATAAGCTATTTGAACCTGTTTTGTGACATAAACTATTTGAAGCTGTTTCACGACTACTGAACAAAAGAATTAAATACAGTATATTCCATAACTAGTAATCACCAACTAAGATTAATTACAATTGATATTCCATGTTTGTAGAAATAGATTCAATCAGTCCGTTTTATGCATTTCAAAATCATTCCAATACATACTATGAAATATCAAATGAACTACTGCTTATACATCAAATTAAACACAAAGAAACAATTATTTTCAGAAATCCATTCCAACAACTCTTTACTTCCTTTCCTTTAAACTTGAGAGCTATAGAACATGTACCTGGATAACGGAAATACAAGATGATGAAGGAGCGGTCAGAAACAGTAATAACACGGCAAGACAACAACAACCCAACAACAGCAATTCAAACCAGATTTGAGGCCCGGAAAAATTTGAAGAAAACCAACAAGCTCAATAAAACAACCTCAAAAGTTTGTAAAAGACTAAACAGCAACAACCAACATCACCACAAACAGACTCAACCACGCGTGTATTAAACCCAAAACTAAACTCGTAGACTACTTTGTTTTTGTTTTCTCTTTATAAACTCTCCAGCACTCTCTTAAGATTTTCAGAAAAATGTTCAACCCCTCTCCAGATTTCCAGAATGTCTTCCTCTCTGTCTTAGAAAAAATCCCTCACCCTTTTCTTTTATAGTTGTAAAAGAGAACCTTTTATTATTACCCCTACTCCTTTTTACTTTCCAAGCCCCTTTTCCTTTATTTACATCACTATGTCTTGTTCCCCACTAACCCTTGTCTTTTCTTTATTTAATCAATCCTTTTAAACCTCCCCATTATGTCTTGTTCCCCACTTTTATTAAACAAATGTATTAGTTCCCACTACCCTATGTCTTGTCCCCCATTATGTATTAAATAATGTATTATTTTAATATATTAGGCTTAGTGGACAGAACACTCAAATTAATTAATTACTAAACAAAATACCTCTGAAACTACTGAAATTACCATTCTACCCCCATCCCTTTCAATCTGTACCAAAACCATATCAGCTATAACCAATTCACCTAATCAACGGTCTAATTAACAAACAAACTCTGAATAAACAAACTCGCCAAACAAACTCCTAATCGACAACATTCATGAATTAACAACAGAGTCAGATTCATATCAACAAACTTAACAGGACAAACAAGTAGATTTAAATCACTAAACTCAACATCAGTTGAACTCAAACTAGTAGGAAAATCGTCAAAACGCACACACACATAATTTCAACGAATATGCAGTAGGAATATCATGCGAAAACTCTATCAAAAATGAAACCACATATTAAAATAAATCCAAAGAAAAAACAACAAAAATTCGTGAACGAGCTACGGCTGACCTTTTTGCTAACGATCCGTCGTCGAACAACGATGAACTTCCGATGAAACACAACTTCGTTCACGACACCATTTCGACGCTTGATTAACACAGCTGGTTGTTTCCGGCGAGTTGGGGTGTTGAAGATGTGACAGTGGAGCTGGTGTTTGGAGTTGTTTCACGGTTGCTGTTCGTCGTGGGTATGGGTGGTCGACTGGAGAGGGGGGGTCATTGGGTGTTGAAGACGGGCCGCTGGTCGACGACGATGGCAGTTGCTCGCTGAAGAGTGGTTGACGAGGGGGTCGTCGGACTGCCTCACGTCGCTGGGCTGTTGGTTTCGATGACGACGAAGCTTGGAGATTGCAGTGGGGTTGTTTGAGGCGACGTGGTCGTTCATGGCTGGAGGTCGACGGACTGTGGTCATTCATGGCTAGAGGTCGACGGGCTGGTTGAGCTGGTCGACGGGACGTGAGGGCTGCTGGTTTGGCGATGGTTTTTCCAGCGATTAGAGGATCGATGGCTTCAGTTTTTGGTCGCCGGACTGACGAAGAAGAAGACACAACAACCGTGGTTGCTGGAGATGGAGCTACGTTGTCGTGGTGGAGAAGACGACGCAGCGGGGGGTGGGTGGGTTGTTTTAGGGTTTGGGGAAATGAAGAATGAAAAATGGGAAGGGGGGGGGTAACTCGTTTGGTTATGGGGTTGACCGGGTCGGGTTGACCTGGTAGGTGTTTGGTTAAGGGGTTATCTGGTTTTGGGCTTGTGGTTTAAAATTGAAGAAAAGGCCCAATCCGACTTTCTTTTTATTTCCATTGCTTCTTTTTCTTCTTTTATTTTTCTTAAAATAAAACTAAAATTCTAAAAATCCTAAATCAACCTATAGAACTAAATTGATTTATAAAAGTGCTAATTAACTCTTAATAACAATTAACACATAATTAAATAACAATTACGAAAAAATCACACAATTTGGACATTAAATGCTAAAAATGCAACGTACATTATTTTTTATAATTTTTTCATTTTGTAAAACAAACTTAATTACTCCTAATTGTAGAACTAAAATCCTAAATGCAAATGCGAACATTTTTGTATTTTGTTTTTTTATATTAATTTAACAAATAAACATGCACGGACAAATACAAATAATTATCCAAAAATGCCACAAAAATTCACAACAATTGCAAACAAACAAAAATTATTTTATTTTGAGTTTTTGGGAGTTCATAGGGCAAAAATCACGTGCTCACAACTGCCCCTCTTTGTCCGGAAACACGAAGTGTTTTCGTGCAAAGATAAAGTGAGCGGATACGAGCGATTTTTGCCCGCCCGAGTACTCCATGTGAAGCATTTTGAAAGTTTTGACCGAACCTCTACTTCAAAGGTTTCCTACATATCCCTGGCTAAAAGGGAATCAGGTCAATGTGGTTCGGAAGTTTTGGTAGCTGGGACTACCATGGGACTGCAATTTTTGTTGTTACTGCTGCTGCATGTTGTTACTACTGCTTACCGATCTCCTTGTTACACTGTGCTCAAAAGAAAAAAAGAGGCTAGACTAAACTAGAAATTACAAAATCTTATCTATCTTCCACTCGCTCTGGTTGCCTTGCTTTTTTGTCTGCTTGTGTTTCCTCTGGTACTTTTCTTCCTAAAACTGCTGGGGATGACACTGGCCTTTTGCTTTTCTGAACACAAGTTTTATCATTTCGTTCTGTCTGCTGGGGACACTACTTCCTACACTAAAGCTTGTTATGCTGGGGATTTTTGTTGTAACCCTCCGCATTACTGACTTCTGATTTGATCTTGAAATGTATTCCTCTGTTCTGCAGGCGGGCTCCTGACTCCTACTTGACTTTTGAAAGATGACACAACCTCCATTCTTCAGGCGGGCTCCTGACTTCAACAACTCCTTAAAAATAATTCAGCCTCCATTCTCCAGGCGGGCTCCTGACTTCAACAACTTCTTTAATGTAACACCTCCATTCTCCAGGCGGGCTCCTGACTTCGACAACTTTTAAAATTTTAACACCTCCATTCTCCAGGCGGGCTCCTGACTCCTTCAACTTTTAAAATAAACAACCTCCGTTCTACAGGTGGGCTCCTGACTCCAACTTAAAATTTAACAACCTCCATTCTACAGGCGGGCTCCTGACTCCAACTTAAAATTTAACAACCTCCATTCTCCAGGCGGGCTCCTGACTTCATCAACAACTTAAAAAATAAATCAGCCTCCATTCTCCAGGCGGGCTCCTGACTTCATCAGCAACTTAAAAAATAACTCAGCCTCCATTCTCCAGGCGGGCTCCTGACTTCATCAACAACTTAAAAATGTAACACCTCCATTCTCCAGGCGGGCTCCCGACTTCAACAACTTTTTTTTAAAAATGTGTTTTTATTGATGTTGTTCCTTCCTGCCTCCTGAACCATTTTCTTTCTATCTTGAATCATCTTCTTTCAGAACTGCTTCCCTCAAAACTGGTGTTTCATTCATCTGAAAAAAACTGTTGGGGATAAACACCGGTGTTTTATTCAAAAATATGTTATTTTCCTCCTTCAAAGACTACCTCCTTTAAAGCTGGTGCTTTCACTTTCCTGAAACCTGCCGGGAATAACACTGCTGGGGAATTATCTTCCTCCTTTAAGACCAGTTGCTTTCCTCCTTTTAACAATGGTGGGGATGATACTGATTCAAAGGCCACTATTTTTCAAAACTTTGGGTTATCTTGCTTCTTCCAAGATTGCTTTTCTTTAAAACTTGTATCTCCCTTCTCGTATACTGCTGGGGATTTTACTTCCTTCAAAACTTGTGTTATCTTCTCTCTTTCCTAAATTGCTATCTGATTTCAAAAACAAATTTCGTAATGAGAGAAATTTTTTTGCCCCAGTATGATAATCTTCTTTGTGGCCATGTTTTCCTGCTGTCAATAATATTTCCTTTCCCTGTTTCAAATCAAAGAAAGATTTGTTAGTTTAAAACGTGGGAGTGGTCGTGCCACTTCTGCTGAGGATGGTTTTTCCCTTTTTCTTTTCCCTGCTTTGCTACAAAACTTGCTGGGGATGATATTATTTGCCGGGGATGATATTCCTGTTGGGGATGGTTTTTCTTTTCTCTTCCTTCCCCGCTCTGTGTTGTCCGACCATTGCGGAACTTGGTCGAGAATCTGTCGGAGTTGTTCCTGTATTTCGCAAATCTGCTGGGGATCCTCTGGGAATTTGATCAATAACTTTCAATTGTTGTTCTTTCTATTTTTTTTGCAACTTCCCCTGGAAATTTGGTCCTCTTGGGATCTAGACCCATTTGTCATTTGGTCTTGCGACAATCTTCTTTTCGCTTTGTCGCCTTATATTTGGCCTGTCCTATTCGCATTTTGCTTTGCACCCTTTTGGCCACTGGTGGTAAGCTCTGAAAATCCTTTTCAAAAACAAACTGCTAGGGAGGTAAAGTCTTTAAACCAAGAAATAAAAAAGTGACGATTTCAAAAATAGAAAAAGAAGAAGTCTTTCTGAACAAATGCTGGGGAGAAAGAAAGAAAATGACTTATCTGAATGATATAACCAATCCCAACGATCATGTCGTGCATTCCGGACTAATCAACCCAGTCTATTCGTATCAATCAATCTTTCGGACGACCTCATCTTGCTGGGGATAAACAAGCACTCAACTCTTTGCCAAATGTGGACCCTTTCCGCCAACCTTGCCTTGTCGCCTCATAGTGCCCTTCGAGGGGTTTTCACTAATAAGACTCTCTCATTTCTCTCAACTCCCATTGACTTATGGTGCCTGTAAAGGTTTTCACCGATAAGACTCTCTCATTTTATTTTATTTTTTCAGCTGGGGATTGGAGTGTTGCCGATACGACTCTCTCTGCTGGGGATTCTTTCTGGCTATCACTTCATTTCTAGTCCATAAGCCTCTTTTCTATCGGGAATCGGGGTGCTATCCCCGACTTCCGTTTGCATGACTTGGCATTTCTCGAATACTGATCGGGAGGTCTTTTTTGGACATCAATATGGGTTTTCGTGATGAGTAAAACAGTACAACTCTTGAAATCAAACTTTCTTTCCGAAATTACAAACACAAACTTCTGCCCCAGTTCATCTTGCTTGGGGATTTTTATTTTTTGTTACACTATGACCGAGCCGTGAGGCGCCTACGTATCCTTCTTTGAGGAATCAGGTCAAACGTAGTTCCCAATTCCTTTATTTTCTTGTGACTTTCTTTTGTCTTTATTATCATTATTTTCTCTTTTCTTTTTCTTTCATTTTAATTACTGATTCCAAAAGAGGGATATGAAAGAATAAATAAGGCTCAAAAGGGGAATCAAAGGTTAAAGTGTTTAGATATAAGAAAGAATTGCCTCCGTCATTTCATTCTCCGATAAATGCCAAGTACAAACAAACAACAATTATAACAAAGAAATCATACATAATATCTCTTGACCGCGTCGGAATTGATAGTCAAGTCGACGCATTTCCCTTCGACATCTGTTAAACATAAAGCGCCATTGGACAACACTCTGGTTATGATGAATGGTCCTTGCCAATTCGGGGCGAACTTGCCTTTTGCTTCGGCCTAATGTGGCAGGATTCGTTTCAACACCTGCTGCCCCACTTCAAATTTTCTAGGGCGCACCTTCTTGTTGTAGGCTCTCGCCATTCTCTTATGATATAACTGGCCATGACACATAGCGGCCAATCTCTTTTCATCAATCAAATTCAACTGCTCCAAACGGGTTTTGACCCACTCGTCATCATCAATCTCAGGTTCAGCGACAATCCGAAGGGATGGAATTTCAACTTCCGCAGGTATTACTGCTTCAGTTCCGTATACCAACAAATAAGGAGTTGCCCCTACCGAAGTACGGACAATAGTGCGATAACCCAATAATGCAAATGGTAATTTCTCATGTCATTGTCTGGATCCTTCTATCATCTTCCTCAGTATCTTCTTTATGTTTTTGTTGGCCGCTTCTACTGCTCCATTCGCCTTGGGATGATATAGGGTGGAATTGCGGTGCGTAATCTTGAACTACTTATATACTTCTTTCATCAAACCGCTGTTAAGATTAGCACCATTATCTGTGATGATCACCTTTGGGATTCCGAATCTACAGATGATATGGGAGTGAACAAAATCTACCACTGCCTTCTTAGTTACCGACTTGAAAGTTTTAGCTTCAACCCACTTAGTGAAATAATCGATGGTCAATAGAATGAACCTATGACCGTTGGTAGCTGCCGGCTCAATAGGCCTAATGACATCCATGCCCCAGCCAACAAATGGCCATGGTACTGACATTGTATGCAATTTTGTCGGCGGAGAATGAATCAAATCTCCGTGTATCTGACACTGATGGCATTTTCGCACGAAATTAATACAATCATGCTCTATAGTGAGCCAATAGTACCCTGCTCGAAGAATCTTCTTTGCCAACACATATCCGCTCATATGTGGCCCACAAACTCCAGCATGTACCTCTGTCATAACTATCGTGGCTTGACTGGCATCTATACATCTCAGCAATCCCAAGTCTGGTGTTCTTTTGTATAACACTCCCCCACTGAGGAAAAATCCATTGGCCAATTGCCGAATGGTTCTCTTTTGATCTCCGGTGGCCTACTCCGAGTATATCCCCATCCTGAGGTACTCCTTGACATCATAAAACCATGGCTCACCGTCCATTTCTTCCTCTATCATATTGCAACAAGCATGCTGATCACGAACCTGGATATGCAACGGGTCAACATGAATTTTGTCTGGGTGATGCAACATCTATACCAAAGTGGCCAAAGCATCGGCAACCTCATTGTGAACTCTTGGGATGTTTCTGAACTCCACTGATCGAAATCGCTTGCTCAGATCAAGCAAGCATTGTCGGTATGGTATGAGCTTCAAATCTCTGGTTTCCCATTCACCCTGAATCTGATGCACCAGGAGGTCTGAGTCTCCCAAGACCAAGACGTCCTGGACATCCATGTCCGCAGCTAACCTTAAACCCAAAATGCATGCCTCATATTCAGCCATGTTGTTGGTACAATAGAAACGCAGCTGAGCCAATAACAGGATAATGACGTCGTATTTCAGAAATAAGTACTGCTCCTATTCCAACTCCCTTCGCATTTGCGGATCTATCAAAGAAGAGCTTCCAACCTGGTTCATTGGTCATTTCCAACTCATCTATATGCATTACTTCTTCATCAGGAAAATACGTCCTCAATGGATCGTATTCTTCATCAACAGGATTCTCAGCTAAGTGATCGGCCAGTGCTTGGGCTTTCATGGCCGTCCTCGTCACATAGACGATGTCGAACTCCGTGAGTAATATTTGTCATTTTGCTAACCTCCTTGTGGGCATAGGCTTCTGGAAAATATACTTCAGTGGATCCAAGCGTGAAATGAGATAAGTAGTATATGATGACAGATAATGCTTCAATTTGTGGGCCACCCAAGTTAGGGCACAACATGTCTTCTCGAGTTGAGTGTACTTAACCTCATAGCCTGTAAACTTTTTGTTGAGATAATAGATGGCTTGCTCCTTCCTTCCTGTAATGTCGTGTTGCCCCAGCACACAGCCAAACGAATTCTCCAAGACCGTTAGATAAAGAATTAACTGTCTCCTCGGCTCAGGGGGAACCAACACAGGTGGATTTGACAAATATCCCTTGATCTGGTCAAATGCCTCCTGACATTCTGCCGTCCATTCTAACGCAACATCTTTCTTCAGTAGCCGAAAAATGGGTTCACAGGTTGCTGTGAGTTGTGCAATAAACCTGCTGATATAATTCAACCTTCCAAACAGACTCATTACTTCTGTCTTATTCTTCAGCGGTGGCAACTCTTGGATGGATTTGATCTTTGACGGGTCCAACTCAATACCTCACCGACTGACGATGAATCCCAAAAGCTTTCCAGATGGAACACCAAATGCATATTTGGCCGGGTTGAGCTTAATATCGTACATTCGAAGTCTTTGGAAAAACTTCCTTAGGTCTGCTACGTGGTCTTCCTGATGCTTAGACTTTATGATCACATCGCCCACGTATACCTCAATCTCTTTGTGTATCATGTCATGAAACACAATAGTCATTGCTCTCATGTACGTTGCCCTAGCATTCTTCAAACCAAATGGCATTACCCGGCAGCAATAAGTCCCCCATGGCGTAATGAATGCCGTCTTTTCCGTATCTTCTTCATCCATCAGAATCTGATGATACCTAGCATAGCAATCCACAAAAGATCCGATCTCCCGTCCGACACAATTATCGATCAAGATATGGATGTTAGGTAATGGAAAGTTATCTTTTGGGCTTGCCCTGTTCAGATTGTGGTAATCGATGCACACCCTGATCTTCCCATCTTTCTTCGGCACAGGCACCACATTAGCTAACCAATCAGGATATCGAGTGACCCGAATAACCTTTTCTTGTAGCTGCTTGGTTACTTCCTCTTTAATCTTTACACTCATGTCTGTTTTGAACTTCCTCAATTTATGCTTGACGGGAGGGTATGCCGGGTCAGTGGGCAATTTATGAACCACTAAATTAGTGCTTAATCCCGGCATGTCATCGTACGACCATGCAAAAATGTCTTTGAATTCAATAAGTGCTTTGACTAGTTATTCCCTGATATTTGGTGCAATGTGGATGCTTACTTTGGTTTCTCGGATATCATCTGCATCCCCTAAATTGATGGCTTCTGTGTCATTTAGGTTGGGCTTGGATTTCTCCTCAAACTGGCTTAACTCTCTGTTTATCTCTTCGAAGGCTTCATCCTCATCGTATTCCGATTCATTATCATAATCGACCTCTTGTACAATTAGTTCGGAATCACATTGATCTTTTAGACTAGGTTGAAGATCCGTTGTGCATGCCATGTCATTAAGACCAGTATAAAGAGAACTGTTCAGAAAAAGAAAAGAAGAAAACAAAATTAAAAATAAAAAATAAAATAAGGAATGAAGAAGAAACTTTTTATTTTATTGAATTATGGGATAACAAGGTTTCACACTTTGATGAAATAAAAATAAAAAGGAATCTAGATTACAACCCTGGAATAATCCAGAAAACAAGAAGGAAAATTAGAGCCAACTACCAGGACTCCCTCCGAGTAGGAAGAAGAGTAGGTGTTCAATTGTTGACATTGGCCCTAGGTCCCACAAACTATATGTCTGCCTTACTGGAACCTTCTCCAGCTTCTATCATGTTGACATTGGCGAACAACTTTTCAAAGCCTTCATTCAAATCTCCATCTGGCCCGATCAGTGGTCCGAGAACCTTCAAGATCGACAACTCTCTAATACCTGCTCCGACAAATGATCTGGATAGGTGTGAGATTGGCTTAGGGAGGACCCAGACTCTTTTTTTCAACTTGCGGGCCCACTTTACATCTGCTGTCATGGGCTTGAATCCCAGCCCAAAAGTATCCAGGTTCTTGGGCAAAGAAACTGGCTGGACAATACCCTGCAGATCAACCCCCAAACCTTTTCCTGGTACAAACCCGCTGTTTAACATCTCTGAACCTATCATGAAGGTCGCAGCGGCGATTCTGGGAAGTGGAAGGCCCCCACCCTCAGGAATTTTGTCTACTGAGACAGTGTCCAAAACCTGATAAACCCATGGGCCCTTGTCATCGTCGGTTTCTATGAAGGGCACAATGGCATCACTGACGGCATGTGTATCGTCATCCCCGTGTACCACAATCTCTTTTCTATCCCATTCAAATTTGACCATATGATGCAGTGTAGAGGGCACTGTTTTGGATGCGTGGATCCAGGGTCATCCCAACAAAAGATTATACGACACTGCCACATCTATCACTTGAAATTCCATGGTGAACTCGACTGTACCAATGGTTAATTCTAGTATGATATCACCCACTGTGTCAGTACCGCCCCCATCAAAACCTCGGACGCAGACGTTGTTCTTGTGTATCCTATCATCATCCACCTTCAGTTTGTTCAGCGTGACCAAAGGATAGATATTGGCACTGGACCCATTATCAATCAGTACTCGTGTGACCACCGAGTCTTCGCATTTCACCGTCAGGTAGAGTGCTCTGTTGTGTTCTGTACCCTTTACCGGCAACTCATCGTCAGAGAATGTCACCCGGTTTACCTCGAAGATTTTGTGCGCTATTTTCTCCAAATGGTTCACTGAGAGCTTGTCCGGGACATGGGCTTCGTTCAGAATCTTCATTAATGCCCGACAATGATTGCTTGAATGGATCAACAAGGATAGCAATGAAATCTGGGCTGGGGTCTTCCTTAACTGCTCTACAATGGAGTAGTCCTGTGCCTTCATCTTCTTCAAAAACTCCTCTACTTCTTCCTCCGTCACTGGCTTCTTTACTGTTATAGGATTGTCCCTTCTCAATTCTGCGGGAGCAAAACACCTTCCTGAACGGGTTAATCCCTGGGCCTCGCATATTTTTTCCACAACTTCCTTCCCCTTATACATCACCGTCACTTGACCATAGCTCCAGGGCACAACTTTCTTACTTGTTATCGGCAACTGCATTACTGGCCTGATAACAACTGGTTCTACGCGGGCCCCCTTCACTACCAACACTGGTGTGCTTGATACTCCCTGCAGCACTACCCTGACTGACTCTGGCTTCTTCACAGCAACAGACGAACCTTTCCCCACTACCACAAATGGCTTGTCATCTACCTTTCCCAACTGTACCGCTGCCTTTCCACTGGTCGACTTTTCGTTTGGACTGGCACGAATCATCATTACCGTTTGTGAGGGTTTCTTGGGCTCTCCTCCTTCATGCATTAGTTCGATCATGTAAGCCTCGTGGTGCAACGACAATGGGTTCTCATTGATGTTGGGTGCCTCTGGTGCTTGAACCTCGATCCTATTTGTGTCAATAAGATCTTGTACGACAGTCTTAAACTTCCAACACTTCTCAGTATCATGTCTGGGAGCCCCCGAACAATATTCACATCTTACTGAGTGGTCCAGATTTTTGGGAAGGGGATTTGGCAATTTGGGCTCAACAGGACTTAATAGGCCTAACTGCCTCAACTTGTGGAACAGAGTAGTATAGGTTTCTCCCAACAGAGTGAATGTTCTCGACCTCTGCACCCTTTCGTTCCTGAAAGTCTGATTCCCACGAAAGCTTGGCCCTGAAGGATTCCTGTAGGCCCTTGGTGGTGGATATGTGTTTTGTGGAGGTGGATATGTGTTTTGTGGAGGTGGATATGTATGTTGGGGAGCCGGAGCACGCCATTGCGGGCGAGCCGGAGGCTGGGTGTAAGTTTGGACGTGATGGACGGAGAAATGTGGCTCTTGTGGTGGATAATAGGGTTGTGGAGGGTTGTATGGAGTGTGATGATAATTTGGGTAATGGGGTCTGGGTTAGTAGCGAGGGGAAGGACCTCTGGATCTGGACCAAGTACCTGTTTTGACTGTAGCGACCTCCTCTCTCTTCTTTTTCCCGAGCGCACCTCCCGTGCCGCTTTGGATAGCCTGAGTTGTGGACTTGATTGCCGAATAACTCATTATCTTGTTGGACCTGAGTCCCTCTTCAACCATACCGCCCATTTTTATTACTTCATTGAAAGATTTACCAACTGACGTCACCAGGTGACCAAAGTAAGTTGGCTCCAAAGTTTGTAAGAAGTAGTCCACCATTTCACCTTCCCTCATTAGTGGATCGACTTTTGCTGCTTGTTCTCTCCAACGGAATCTGAATTCCCTAAAGCTCTCTCCGGGATTTTTCTCAAGTTTCAACAGTGTGAGACGGTCAGGGACGATCTCAAGGTTATACTGGAAGTGACCTGCAAATGCTTTTGCTAGATCGCCCCAGGTATACCACCTGCTAGGATCCTGCCTCGTGTACCATTCTAGTGCGGATCCGCTTAAACTTTGACCAAAATAAGCTATCAGCAGCTCATCCTTTCCACCTAACCCTCTCATCTTACTACAAAAGCCTCGTAAATGTGCCATGGGATCATCATGTCCCTCATATAGATCAAACTTTGGCATCTTAAAACCTGCCGGCAATTGAACATCGGGGAAGGGACACAGATCTTTGTAAGCCACACTAACTTGGATGCCCAATCCATGCATATTCTTGTAGGATTGCTCCAGGCTTTTCACTTTACGGAGCACTTCGTCCTGCTCCGGATTCTTAGCTGGCCTCTCAATTTCTATTGGGAGCTAAAGGTGAGGGGTGTAAGTGTATGGCTCGGGTGCTTTGAAGGTGAGTTCGGGAGGATAGTATTGGTTGTCGTGAACCTGAAACACTGGTTCATCGGATGATTTTTGCAATGTGGCGGGTGGAGGTGCCACGAAAACAGGAACAGTTGGTGGATGAGGGTTTTGTTTGGGTGGTGGAGCTTGGGGATTATAGGAAGTTTCTCCCTGATAGTATTGGGCGATGGGGAAGCTCGTTGATGCACCAATGGAAGGGTGTTCCGGAGTTCGAGATGGTGAGAGGGTAGGAGTAGGGGGAAGGGTTGGTGATGTTTGTCCCCTAGCTATCCCAGCTATCTCTTGTCTCAACCTGTCTACTTCCTCCTTCATCATTTGCATCTCCGTCTTTTCCTCCTCAACGCTTTTGTCCGAACCAGACATACTTTCCGGAATGGGCCCTTTAGATCTTGTGTGGTAATGGTAATCTGCCAGAACGTTCTAATGAGCTAACTGTTTTGAAATCTTTCTCTGATATAAACAACAAACTTGTTAGCGTTAGAGTTTAACACATATTGCAATTTCTCATTGGGGAATGCAATGTTCCTAGGCAGTTTAACCATTTCTAACATGTTTTTGCTTCGATTGCATGCGTCATCCCGGCTTACTCTTTCTTTTTATGTCCTTTTTCCTTTCTTTTATTCACAATGCCTTTTCTTTTTTTTTTCTTTTTAGTGATGGTCGAATCTTATGTGGATTTTCTACGTATCATGTCCCCGCATAAATCAGACCGGGCGTAGTTCTGCCACAAGTGCGGAAACTAAAGACACCACTTTTTGGATTTTTCAACCTTTACTATCAAAATGTTTTATTATAAGACAAAAAATTTTTGAAAAGAAATTAAGAGACTTGATATAGACTACAGAATTTTATGCCGAAAAGGGAAATACAAACTCCGACGGACAACAAACTCTGAAGACAAGGAAAATACAGACTCAAACTATGAATGTTTCAGAGTTTTGAATTTTGGCGCTCGCGGGGCGTCGTTCGGCTTCGCCGCGGATTTTGGTGCAAGGCCCCTTTGCAGATCTTTCAAATCTTCCATGATCTGGTGGACATAAATCATTATTGAAGCAAGGAAGGTGGTGCGGGACATATCCTCACAAGCTAGGCACTTTATGGTGATGTAGTGCCCGATATCGTCGATTCTTCCCTTGATTCTGTCCCTTTCCATAAGCAATCGCTCTATTTGTTGATTCCGCATCCCCAGCATTTGAGAGTTGTAAAGGAGTTTATCCTGAAACTCATTCATCTATTTCTCCATTCGGGCCATTAGATCATAGTAGCGTTTCCTATCTGCTCTAGCATCTCGGGCTTGTATGAAGATCCGCTCTTCGAGAGTGGATATTGTTTCTCTCAATAGAGCGATGCTCCTTTCGTAGTCCCTTTTTATTTGTTGCATAGACCGTGCTCGTTGTTCTGCCTTCTTTATCCATTTCACCTGGATTCTCGCTAGACCAACTTTAGATTTTTCCAGGTCTTCTTGATACTCGAGGACTTTCTTCTTCAGACCGTTTATGAGCTTTTCATCAGCCCGGCTTCTCTTCGGGTTTCTGGCAATTATTTTCATTTCCGGATTTGAGCTTTGAGGATCTCGCTTTCCCAAGCTAATTTGTTCTTCTCTCCTTCATCGGCAGCAACTTGCACCTTGTTCTCAAATTTCAGATCCTTAATCTGTTGTTTAAGCTTGCCTATTTCGGTCCGGTATTCGCGCTCTTTGTCCAACCAGTCCCACGGTTCTCGCGACGCTTCAACGAACTCTTGAATGTGAGGTTTTTTGGCTGGTCGTTCTGGCTCATCTCTTACAACATCTCTTTTCCTGTACCAGGCGATATAAGCCGGTGAGACTTCACCTCTGGATAGGTCACACACTCGAGTGTTTACTGTTAAATACTGGCATTCATTCCATATAGAACGAACGGCTTCTTCATGAAATTGGTTGTTGGTACCAATCTCGATTGCATAAACACTGAGATCTTCATCTGGGTGTACCACCTACCACCTCCCTAACTGTCTCATCACCCGGTAAGGCGCATAAGGCTGAATGCCTCAGAGTCCCATTAAGAGGAAGTAAGGACCCGTGGCGGGCATGTACACAATTTCTTCAACAGGAAGCCAACCCAATGTCCACCCTATTTGTGCTACAGTGATGGCGCGAAGGCAAGATACCCAGTCTTCAGACCCTTCTGGCAATTTGAGCCCTGAAACCCTTATGTTATATCCTTCAATGCAACCTTCGTTTGTAGATCTATAGCTCATATACTGAGGATGATGGCACAAGTGTTCGATCATCCACATCTGCAATAACAAATTGCATCCTTCAAAAAATCTACCCCAGCTTTGCAGGTTGTGAGAGCTCGGTATACCTCGGACACTATCATAGGGGAAAGCGTGCTTTTGTTGTTGGTAATTAGGACCTTGACGACTCCAGCCACCTTCAAATCAATATTTCTGTCTTTCCGAGGAAACACCACAATGCCCAAGAATGGTACCATAAAGGCGAACCGCCTATGTTCATCCCATTTTGTCCGATTCCCTCTGATGCAAACCCCGATTTCCAGATCGTCGAACCCTCCTACATGCCCATACCTTTGGTATATGAATTGTAGAGTAGAAAAACCCCTATCCAATTCAGAGTATGGGACTCCCTTGCTTATCTTTAGCAGATCCATGAACTTGTGCGAATTGACGGCTCTTGGAGCAATCAGATATTTGTGCCTTAGCCCCTCAGTAATGTCCATATAACCTGCTACCTCTTCTAAGGTTGGAGTGAGTTCAAAATATAAGAAGTGGAATACACTGTGGGCTGGGTCCCAAAATGTAACCAAAGCCTTTATGATGTCACATCTAGGTCTGACGTTCAACAAACTGGTGAGACCTCCCAAATGTAGTTTGATCTTATCTCGCTCTGACTTTTCCAAATCCTCCCACCACAAGCGCAACTCCAAAGGGATCTTGCTCCTAACTGTTATCGGCAAACTTGGACCCGGGCTCATTCTGTATGTTTGTTTGGGGTGATTAACACTCATTGGACTCAAAGAAAGAATAAACTAAAATTGACACACATTAAAATAAAATTCCGGTCTTGTCAATACGGCCTTTCAGCACTTCGAAGAAGGTTTAAAGGTTGTGTTTTACCAACCGGACAAAACATTGAAAATGACCAAAAGTGGCTATTTTCGCAAAAACAGCCTTCGGCGTCTTTTTAGGGACATTCGGCTATTTTTTACAAGAATGGAATCACCCGACTTATTTATGACGAAAGATTAAAATTTTTGACATTTTTTTGGCTATTTTTGCAAAAGAGGAAGTTGGACCCGATGAGGGTTGCCTACGTATCTCACATCCTGTGAGAATCAAACCGGCGTAGTTCAGGCAATGACAATAAACTAATTCCGACAACAAGACTTGTTTAAATAAATTACACTGAAAAAACATTTTTTTTTTCACGAAATTTTGGCAAAGTTCGCCGGTAACTCGAAATTATCTCTCTACACTGCTATATTTTTCTTTATTTCAATATTCCAGTATTTTCAGAAGCCGGTCAGCATGCAAGTCTGCAGCAAATAAATGCGTAAAACAAACAAGATGCAGCAGGATGATCTTTTCATTTCGGGTTGCTTGTCCTAGACGGACCCAACCCCTGTGTTGAGTCCCCTAAGTCAAGTGTACATGATTTAAATAAGCGTTCCTACTAGGGATCCGGCATGAGGTTTTGTTATACTAGGTTTATCCTGGGTGTTTGTTCTAGACCTGGCTTACCCGAGCGGACAACCCGAGCCGAGGATGGGAACTGCGTACCGATAACCAAAAGATCATCCGGTTTTGCAACTCCTCCGAATCCTTGTTCTATTTTGGGATAGGACACTAACAGAAAGAAGTCACAACCAATTTGCACTCCTCAAGAGAGAGAAGAGAGGGATTTTGTAGCAATTTATATGTACAGTTCAGATAATATCAAAGCGGTAAGAGCAACATTTTGCACATTTAGGCTAAAACATGTAATAAAATCAGATAATAAATAAAGCCAAATAATAACAATTATTCTAAGCTCGAATTTTTTGAACCCTGAACCAGAGATTCTGGGTTCATTCCCCAGCAGAGTCGCCAGAGCTGTCACACCTCCTTTTTTATCCGCGCCACCGCAAAGGGGCGCAGAGGGGAGTTTTTCCAATTAAAGGACAATCGAAACGGGATTTTATTTAATGATTCAGAATTGCCACTTGGGAGATTTGTGGTATCCCAAGTCACCGGTTGAATCCCGAATCAAGGAAAAGAATGACTCTGTTTAACAATCTGCGCACCAGAAATCTGGATAAGGAATTCTGTTAACCAGGGAGAAGGTGTTAGGCATTCCCGAGTTCCGTGGTTCTAGCACGGTCGCTCAACTGTCATATTCGGCTTGATTATCTGATTTTATGCAATTATGAACCTATGTGCAAATTTTAACTATTTACTGCTTTTGTTATTATTTATTCAAAGAATTGCAACGTCGTGAGAATGCATCTCGAATTGCGCCACATAAATGTACCCACAATTTTCGATACGTTCCAACTTCATTGAGATTTGGATTTGGGTCACATAAATGTGCACCCGAGTTTAGGAAGATAACATTATTAAATACGCGCCTAAAGATACTAACGCGTTGTTATTTGAGAAAAGCCGTAAAGTTTGCTATGCGGCCTGTCTCGAAATCTAAGCATTTGAAATAACTATCCGTTGAGGGCCCCGCAGTTTGTGTATTCTTGTTTGTCGAGGCTCGTCTCATTCATTATTTTTTAAAGGAATTTGCAACGTCATGGAAATGCATCTCGAACCACGTCACAATCAATGTACCCGTGGTTAACGACACATTTCGACTTCGTTGAGATTTGGATTTGGGTCACATAAATGTGCACCCCAGTTTAAGACAGTAAATTATTTAAAGCCCGCCGGAAGTGACTTGCGCGTTGTTATCTTTTGGGGAGGGCCGTGAAATTTTGCTAAACGGCCCATCCCTAAGTCTAAGTAATTTAAAACAAATATTTATTGAGGGCCCCGCAATTTTGTATTTTTTATTCGGCGAAGCTCATCTCATTTTTTATTCAAGGATATCCTAAAGTGACTATGATTTTCTATTTATTGGTCTTTAAAAATAAAGAAAAATCCTAATCAATCAGCATTAAAAGTTCGGGATTCAAATTCAAGTCCGGGTCTAAACAAAAGGAAACACCTTCTAGTTTGAACCCACTACCTAACTTAAGGTCCGCCGCCTGCCGTTGTAAATATTAACAAACCCGCTACCATTTCGATTCAGTTCAACTTTAGCTTTATTATATGAATTGAATTATTGGAGTTAATCTATATGGAATACAAAGCCATTTTTTAGTTCTTTTTACGGTTTGTTGAAAAATGCATCAACGCTTAAAACTGACATCAAGCTAACATTAATCACTAACATTCGAGAACTAACATTAGTTACTAACATTATTTACATTGATATTTAAAATGATGTTATTTACTCAAGTGAACTCGCGATTTCAGAATTAGACCTATTAAACCAACGTGCTGATTTTCATAAACTATTTGAACCTGTTTTGTGACATAAACTATTTGAAGCTGTTTCACGACTACTGAACAAAAGAATTAAATACAGTATATTCCACAACTAGTAATCACCAACTAAGATTAATTACAATTGATATTCCATGTTTGTAGAAATAGATTCAATCAGTCTGGTTTATGCATTTCAAAATCATTCCAATACATACTATGAAATATCAAATGAACTACTGCTTATACATCAAATTAAACACAAAGAAACGGTTATTTTCAGAAATCCATTCCACAACTCTTTACTTCCTTTCCTTTAAATTTGAGATTTGTAGAACATGTACCTGGATAACGGAAATACAAGAAGATGAAGGAGCGGTCAGCAACAGTAATAACACGGCAAGACAACAACAACAACCCAACAGCAGCAATTCAAACCAGATTCGAGGCCCGGAAAAATTTGAAGAAAACCAAACAAGCTCAATAGAACAACCCCAAAAGTTTGTAAAAGACTAAACAACAACAACCAACATCACCACAAACAGACTCAACCACGCGTGTATTAAACCCAAAACTAAACTCGTAGACTACTTTGTTTTTGTTTTCTCTTTTTAAACTCTCCAGCACTCTCTTAAGATTTTCATAAAAATGTTCAACCCCTCTCCAGATTTCCAGAATGTCTTCCTCTCTGTTTTAGAAAAAATCTCCCACCCTTTTCTTTTATAGTTGTAAAAGAGAACCTTTTATTATTACCCCCTACTCCTTTTTACTTTCCAAGCCCCTTTTCCTTTATTTACATCACTATGTCTTGTTCCCCACTAACCCTTGTCTTTTCTTTATTTAATCAATCCTTTTAAACCTCCCCATTATGTCTTGTTCCCCACTTTTATTAAACAAATGTATTAGTTCCCACTACCCTATGTCTTGTCCCCCACTATATATTAAATAATGTATTATTTCCCACTACCAGGCTTAGTGGACAAAACACTCAAAGTAATCAATTACTAAACAAAATACCCCTAAAACTACTGAAATTACCATCTACCCCCATCCCTTTCAATGTGTACCAAAACCATATTAGCTATAACCAATTCACCTAATCAACGATCCAATTAACAAACAAACTCTAAATAAACAAACTCGCCAAACAAACTCCTAATCGACAACATTTATGAATTAACAACAGAGTCAGATTCATATCAACAAACTTAACAAGACAAACAAGTAGATTTAAATCACTAAACTCAACATTAGTTGAACTCAAACTAGTAGGAAAATCGTCAAAATGCACACACACATAATTTCAACGAATATGCAGTAGGACTATCATGCGAAAACTCTATCAAAAATGAAACCACATATTAAAATGAATCCAAAGAAAAAACAACAAAAATTCGTGAACGAGCTACGGCTGACCTTTATGCTAACGATCCGTCGTCAAACAATGATGAACTTCCGATGAAACACAGCTTCGTTCACGACACCGTTTCGACGCTTGATTAACACAGCTGGTTGTTTCCGGCGAGTTCGGGTGTTGAAGACGTGACAGTGGAGCTGGCGTTTGGAGTTGTTTCACGGCTGCTGTTCGTCGTGGGTATGAGTGGTCGACTGGAGAGGGGGGGGGGTGTTCGCTTGGTGTTGAAGATGGCACGCTGGTCGACGAGCTGCTGGTCAACGACGATGGCAGTTGCTCGCTGAAGAGTGGTCGACGAGGGGGGTCGTCGGACTGCCTCACGTCGCTGGGCTGTTGGATTCGATGACGACGAAGCTTGGAGATGGCAGTGGGATTGTTTGAGGCGACGTGGTCGTTCATGGCTGGAGGTCGACGGACTGGTTGAGCTGGTCGACGGGATGTGAGGGCTGCTAGTTTGGCGATGGTTTTTCCGGCGATTGGAGAATCGATGGCTTCAGGTGTTGGTCTCCAAACTGACGAAGAAGAAGACACAACAGCCGTGGTTGTTGGAGATGGAGCTACGTTGTCGTGGCGGAGAATGAAAAATAGGAAGGGGGGTAACTCGTTTGGTTATGGGGTTGACCGAGTCGGGTTGACCCTGTAGGGGTTTGGTTAAGGGGTTATCTGGTTTTGGGCTTATGGTTTAAAATTGAAGAAAAGACCCAATCCGACTTTCTTTTTATTTCCATTGCTTCTTCTTCTTCTTTTATTTTTCTTAAAATAAAACTAAAATTCTAAAAATCCTAAATCAACCTATAGAACTAAATTGATTTATAAAAGTGTTAATTAACTCTTAATAACAATTAACACATAATTAAATAACAATTACGAAAATTACACAATTTGAACATTAAATGCTAAAAATGCAACGTACATTAGTTTTTATAATTTTTTCATTTTGTAAAACAAACTTAGTTACTCCTAATTGTAGAATTAAATCCTAAATGCAAATGCGAACATTTTTGTATTTTGTTTTTTTATATTAATTTAACAAATAAACATGCACGGACAAATACAAATAATTATCCAAAAATGCCACAAAAATTCACAACAATTGCAAACAAACAAAAATTATTTTATTTTGAGTTTTTGGGAGTAGTTCTCGTAGGGCAAAAATCACGTGCTCACACTGACCATTCAACTCTCAAGTACTTAATAGAAAAGAAAGAATCTAAGCCACGCCTGATTCATTGGGTGTTGCTATTGCAAGAGTTCGATCTTGAGATTCGTGACCGTAAGGGCACTGAGAATCAAGTCGCTGATCATCTATCACGATTTGAGGGAGCTGAAAATGTAGTTGAGGTTGAGGAAATACTGTAAATCTTTCCAGACGAGCAGCTGCTCGCCACCACTCATCAAGAAGCGCCATGGTATGCAGACTTTGCTAATTACCTGGCCAGTGGTATAGTTCCTCACGACCTTTCATCCGTCCAAAGGAAAAGATTTTTTCGTGAAAGCCGCCAGTATTACTGGGATGAACCTTATCTGTTTAGAATATCCCTTGATAATATGATCCGGAGATGCGTCCCCGAGATAGAGCAATTTTCTGTTTTGCAGGTTTGTCATGCATCGGCGTATGATGGACACTTTGGAGGGGTTAGGACAACGACAAAGGTGCTAGAGGCTGGATTCTTCTGGCCGACAATGTTTAAAGATGCGCACCTATGGGTAAAGGGCTCAATGAATGTCAGCTGACCGAGAACATTTCCCGACGCCACGAGATGCCCATGAACCTAATTCAAGAGGTGGAAGTGTTTGACGTCTGGGGGATTGACTTCATGGGTCCCTTAGTTAGCTTCCATGCAATAAGTACATTATTGTTGCTATAGACTATGTTTCTAAATGGGTGGAAGTTGCGGCGTTACCTACCAATGATGCAAAAGTGGTGGTGGGATTTCTAAAGAAGAACATATTCACCCGCTTTGGGACACCACGGGCAATTATCAGTGATGGAGGCACTCATTTCTGCAATAGGGCCTTTGAAAAGTTGCTTGCTAAGTACGATGTGCGCCACAAGGTGGCTACTCCTTACCACCCGCAAACAAGTGGACAGGTTGAAGTGTCCAACAGAGAAATCAAGAGTGTGTTAACCAAAACTGTGAACGCCACAAGAACTGATTGGGCGAGGAAGCTAGATGATGCACTCTGGGCTTACAGAACTGCCTTCAAAACTCCAATTGGTATGTCACCATACAAGTTGGTGTTTGGGAAGGCCTGCCACCTGCCAGTGGAACTTGAACATAAAGCGTGGTGGGCATTGAAACAGCTGAACTTAGACATGGAAGCTGCGGGCACGTCAAGAGTCACTGAATTGCATGAGCTCGAGGAGTTCAGATATCTTGCTTTTGAGAGCACAAAATTGTACAAGGAGAGAATGAAGAGGCTGCACGACCAGAACATTGTTGAGAGAAATTTCAAACCCGGGGACATGGTATTGCTATACAACTCAAGACTACGTCTATTCCCAGGTAAACTTAAGTCACGATGGTCTGGACCATTTCGAGTAGTTGAAGTTTTCCCTTCAGGAGCTATTGAGATTGCCACAGAGAATGACTCTCGTACATTCAGAGTCAATGGTCAGAGATTGAAGCCATATGTGGGCATGAGCGAGAAAAAGGAAGTGTTTGAGCTGCACCTGACTGACCCACAGAGGTCGAGCGAGCCTTAAATGCGCTCATCTTGCATCGTGCTGCAACGTTAAATCAGGCGTTGCGTGGGAGGCAACCCACGAAATTGTTGTAAGTGTAACACATTATATATAAAAAAATAAATAAATAAAAAAATCAGACAACTGCCCAGACCGCGGTTCCACTGCTACCGCGGTCAAACCGCAGTCAGAGACCCCCTCTGAACTTTGTTCACCGTGTTTCCACCGCGAACGCGGTCAAACCGCGGTGGGAAACCCTCTCTGAACTTTGTCTACCGCGGTTCAACCGCGACCGCGGCAGAATCGCGGCAGACCCCGTCGGGCTCAGGTATGCAGATTTATTTTTTAATTCACCCCCCCTTTTTTTCTGTTTCACCAAATCCTTCACCCACCCCAAAATAATTATTCCCCTTCCCTATTCAGAAACAAAACGAACCCCCCCTCCTAAAAAAAAAATAAAACCCAAATCCTCTCTTCTCTTTCTCTCTCAAATCCCTCCCTCACTTCCAAAAAACAACCATTGTTATCTTCTCCACACCTCCTCTCATCACCACCCACCCCTTCCAACCTTCATCAAGTAAGTGTTCTCTTCTTTTTGATTCTATTTCCTCTTCTAATTAGTGTAATCTAGTCTCAACTAGTTTAGTTAAATCCTAGGTAGGAATAGTGTAGATTTTCTTTCAATTTTTGCTTCTTCTCTGTTTTTATTGTTGTATTTGCTTCTTGTGGATTTGTTTGGTGCTAAAATGGTTGGGTCTTTCTTATACTTTGATTGTGGGGGTTGTTTAGATGATTTGGAGGCCTAGAAATAATTTTTGCGGTGTAGTTTGGTGGAGGGCCCTTTTTGGCCGAAAATTTGGGGCTTGTGGTGCTATTTTGAGGCATTTTGTGCCTATCCTAGGTTGTGGTGGTGTTGTATTTGGTGAATGGTGGTGTTATATTTAACGTGAATCACTTGAGGGAGTAAGTGTGGGGTGTTGCATGCCAGGATTTGTAAGAAAGTTGTGGGGCCATTGTGAAGGTTGTAACCTGGAACACCTCACTAGTTGGGGGTTTGGCATAGTGTATGAATGGAATAAATGGGGGTTATTATTTGGTGCCATCGGGTGGTGAAGTCTGAGTAACCATCCGGCTGGCCCATATATGATATCTTTAATGGTTCTCTTGTATTCTTTGCAGGTCATATGGCTTGTAAAAAGCAAAAGAGATCGGCAGGCACGTCCCAACAGCCTACATATGATGCCTCAAGGTTCGAATCAGAATTGGCAGAGGACGACTTTTATGCCAAGGCCTCAAATAGCTTCATCCCTGAGATTCCGATTGATAGGGCAACCCTCCGTGCAGAAAAGGAGGAGATGTATGAGGAAATCCGGCGGAAGGAAATGGAGTTCTTATTTGATGAACCTGAAATGGTGAACAAGATGCTTGTAAGAGAGTTCTACACGAACTGCCCATCACATACGTTGCGGGAGGTGACTGTGCGGGGCAAATGGGTAGATGCCTCAGTTGAAACTATTCAACAGGTGTTGCGGCTGCCCCGGTTTACTGGTGACGTAGACTATTACCAGGACGCACCAGGAGTCACTTGGGATATTATGACTGATGCACTCTGCACAAGGGGGCAACCAATCTGGATACGTGACCATATCACCCGGAACTCCAATTCATTCACCCATTTGGCTAAGTGTTGGCTCACTGCCATTTGCAGTCGGTTCTTGCCCTCTAGCAACACGACTGACGTGAACCTCCAAAGAGCCCTCTTGACGTGGTGCTTCGTCACAAAGAAATTTTTTGATGCGGCAAGACTTATTGGTGATGAAATGATCATACGATCCCCGCTGAGGTCAAAGGGATTCTACTTCCCCTCCCTGGTGACTATATTGTGCCTGCTGAAGAATGTCCCCACCCATCCTACTGATGGAGAGTTGCCCCCTAAAGTAGATTTCAGAGCTTTGGGCATTAGAGTGGGCAGGAGTGCATGCACCACCATTCAGATCGATGATGAGGATGATGACTCGGTTCCCATGGTACCATCCAGGAGATCCTATGACAGTGCCGGACCTCTCGGCGCCCCCATGCTGGGGCAGGCTTATCCAGATCATAGTCCACCTAGCCTATGTTGCGTACTATGGAGGAAGAGTTCGGAGATCTTCGCACCTCGGTGGAGGGCCTAAACACGCGTATGGATGCCATGTCTCAATGGCAGGCCATGTCTGAGAGTCGGTTTATGTCCTAGTTCCGTGCTTTGGGGAGAGCTTGCCATGTGGACCCCAGTACCGTCTCCGACTCTGATTGAGGCTCAGGGAAGTCTTCTTACCCTTCTGCTCGTTATTTTTGATATGACATGTGGACATGCCATAATTTTTAAGTGTGGAGTGGGAGACTTGCTCGGGTAATGTATTATAGTGTATATAGACATGGTGTATGTTGTAGCATTTGATTGGTGTTATTGTGTATAATTGACTGCACTCACATTAGAAGTAACTGACTTGGCCCAACAACGGACACTTGTCGACAGGTCTCTTGAGGGTCAAAGTCGGATTTAAAAAAATAAAATAAAATGTAGAGGACTCTTCCTGAGGACGGACCACTTGGACAGTACTCTTGAGGGAAGTAGTCTATATAGTTTCTTTATTTTATTTTCTTTTTCCTTTTTTAGGTAGTGTAGTAATTTTCCTTTGGTTTTTCTTTTGACCACGGTTCTTTTCCAAGGGCTTTTCTTGAACCGGGTTAGGTAGATTTTTTTGTTTGTAGTTTTAGGACTAAAATGGGTGAAGGCTAGAATGCAATCCTTGATGTACACACCTGAGAATAACAAAAACGAATATGAGGGTGCGACGTCTAAGCTCGTTTATAGACTCGTAAATCTATGCCTTAATTTTGCACATCATGTCTTGCTCGAACGCTCGTATGAGTGTGTTGATAAATTGATTCGGAATGAGTTACATGCCAAGTGTGTGTGAGCTATTACTTGTATTCTGTGCTTGCATGCGATACCTAGAACTTGCCCTGTGTGTTTGCAAAGCGAAATAGAAGCTGTTTGGTTTTAGAGATGATTGAGGCATTTCTTTGTGTAGCCTGTATATTTGTGAATCCACCTATATATATTGCCATAGTTAACCCCTTTGAGCCTGAAGCCTGTTCTTTGATAACCCTATAATGACCTATATCCTTGTGTTTGAATAGTTTGACTGTTTGAACCTGTACCTCCTAGAAGCACTTAAATTACTAAAGAACATACAAAAGTCAAAGTGTTGGGTGGTAAGGAAGTAGGAAAAAGGGGAATCAGGAAAGAAATACTTGAATGGTGCAATTGATTTGTAAAGAGAAAAAAAAAACAGTTGCACCTAAAGAAAAGTGGGGGTCACCTATGAACTAAAATGTGGAAGAACGAGTGGACTGAGCATGAAAATTGAAATAAAAGGAAGTGTGTATTAAAAGTGCTTAGGGAGGCTAGTCACTATATCCAAATATATCCTACCCGTCCCTTAGCCTACATTACAACCAAATAAAGACCTCTTGATCTTTGACTGAATAGTTCGATTAGTAGAGTACTACACTAGGGGAAAGCTTATGGTGTGTCTGTGTGGCATGTGAATGTTCTTTGCTGAGAGTGAGTGAATTCTGCCTATCTTTGGTTCCTTGTTGCTTGAATCTTATGTGTGTGGAACTTCTCTCAGAATTATGATGTGAGGGCATGTGACTCAGGAAGAAAAAACGAGTTTTCACCTCTGTTAGAGTAACTAGAGTGAGCATGAGTGTGTCATGGTGTTAGAGTCTTCATCTGAGGCGTGACTGTTGCACTGCTTAGGTTGTTCCTTCATAATGGCGGGTGTGGCATAAAAAAATTGGGTAATGCATCGAACGATTAGGCCTAAAAGTGTGGTTTAACTTGGTCGAGGACGAACAAAGGTTTAAGTGTGGGGTGTTGATAATAGGTGAATCTAACTATAATTAGGCCCTAAATAACCACTGTCTTGTATAGTTTGGATGATAAAAGTGATAACAAAATGCTCTTATTAGTGTTTTTCATGCTTTACAGGTTATATATGACCAGAAAAGGCTATGGAGTACTTTTGGGATCAAATATGGAGAAAAAGAGGCCGATCGTAAAATTCCGTCAAGTAAACCACGCGTAACAGCTCAAGTCAGAACCGAAAGAGGATTGTCGCGGTTCCACCGCGACCGCGGCAGAACCGCGGTAGAAGAGGGCTGCAGACAAAGTGAGAATCAGAGAGCATGTTTGGTGAACCGCGGCGGAGGCGGAGAACTTCAGGGACTAAAGTGCAAAACACGAGATTTTTAGCCCAAAAACCCTATTTTAAACACTAGACTCCGCCCAAGAGAGGCATGTATTGTTTTAGAGAGTATTTTGGCAAGAAGAACAATTGTGAGAGATCACCCAAAACATCTTTCTTCTTTTCTTTATTTTTCTTGCAAGTTTTATGATGAATATTATTTTAGTTTGTTTACCCATAGTTATGAGTAGCTAAATCCTTTGTCTAAGGTTTTGATGGAACCTATTGGGGGATGAACTTCTTGTTTATGTGAATACAAATTGCTAGTCTCAATCTTTATTTGTTCAACTTTGTGTATGTTGTAGTTAATTGACAGGATCCTCAATTAGCTGTGCCTATTTAGTGTGCATAACTCGGGAGAGAGTGCATATTTAGGTTATTGTTGAACAACACCACTCCCAAAGTATAAAAGGGATCTATAACTGCGGGTTTAAAGGCGGGATTAGAGATAACGAAGCCTTGAGTGCAATCTAAAGTGAACCGTGTTAATTAGAGCTAGCTAGTGTATCTCAGGAGAGTGCATTGAGTATATTACTGTGATTACTCGAGAGAGATTTACGGTAAGATGAGAGTTCATGATTGATAGAGAGGTGTTGGTCAATTTGTATGAAACATAAACAGAAGAGATTCCATCAATAGGGGAAGTCATTACCTTAGCGTTTTCTCATTATTGTTTACAACCTTAGCATCCTTAGTTTACAGTTGTTTATTTACTTGCAATTTTAGTTATTAAAGACACCATCAACTGCGATTCAAACGTTTGGGGAAATTGGCTCTCAAGAGTTTAGTGGGGCTAAAGATAGTGATTGATAGGTTAACTCTCTGTGGATCTGACTCTGGGCAGAATACTCAGGTTATATTTGCAACGACCGTATTGTCCTTTTTATAAGGCATAATTGGGCGTGATCAACGTGCGTTGCACGTAAATCTTTAGTCAGAACTTTGATATTAAAGAACAACTAACCAAATTTAGTAACAAATTACTTATAAGATGAAATAATCATTGTTGCTTTATCATATTCAAAGCAATAAAATATTAATTATACAAATGTTTTGATAAATCAAGTCCGTGATTAAAGATTTTAAAGAAATATATATTTTTAATTTGCTTCTAAAAATAATAGCAGATAAATATTTTTTGCTATATGTGAATTATATATATAATATACATATTTTATATACATTTTGGCTAGCTAATACAATTATTTTTGACAAAGCGATCAATTTGTATTTTGCCTTGGATTTAAGCATGGTATACTCCATGGTTATTTAATAAATTGTAAGGGATTTCGATTTTTGTATATTTTTTCCTCAAAACCCCGCTCCTTAAAATATAATAAAAATAATAGTCACAATCATGCATGAAAAATGATTACATGGGACACCTATTAAGGTGATTTTTTTAACATATAGTGTAATATTGTTGAGAAGTTTTTTCACTATTTTTTTCACATATTTAAGAGTAATAAAATACATGATTAATCACATGAATCACATAATTGTGTCGAGTTCGTACCTTTTTACTTGAAAATATTATCGAAAATTATGAAGAAGTATGGGATAATTTTGAAATTCATTTCAATAGTTTGAGTTAAAATAATTTTAAAACTTTTGGATAAATCTCCACTATTTAAATATGTATTACCAAGAATAATCAAAGAATTACATGGAGATGAAGAATATATACATTTAAAAGAATTATATTACTCTAACACTCTAAAATAACATATGTATCCGTCAATAAATCAGTACCTTAAATAGTACAAACATTTATTTTATAAAAAAAGTAAATATTTGTTATCTAGAATAAGGCAAATATGAAAAAGATAGATAATTTGTAAAACAAAACTTAAATTCACAAACTCAATATCTTCAAAACAATACACAAAGATAAAATCAATACCTTATATTATACAAGCTTCTTGTTTGTTTGGAAAGTTCTAGTTGATTTTCACATTCTATATGAACATCGTAATATATTTTTGCTTTAGTAACAGAGCCGATATTGTGTTTCACTTACTTTTAACTATTTTTAACCAATCATCACGCATAATACATTAATAATAATATTCTAAATATTTTGCTTTTTATTTCAATATAAATATTTGATGTAACATTGAATTGGAAACAATTCATGGCACATGAGCATCTAATGAAAATAAACCAATCAAAGGAAAATTTTGTTAAGCTTCGATATATAGAAGACTTGAACCAACTTGTTATAGGAAACATACTCTAACATATATCTATAGATTTTAATTTCTTTCAGAAATTTGTAAAGGAATCAATTACTCATACTGAAGTATAAATAAATATATTAAAGAGAACAATATCATTTATATTATTAGAACCACCATGTTATCAGGTAAAAGACAAATATTCATATCAACTTGCCCCTATATTTTTTTATCATTTAAAAGTAGATGTTATATTCTAAAATATTATCATTTAATTATTTAATATTTTAAAAATTAACTCAATTTATTATGTAATAACTCCTCATATTTGAACACATACTATATCATACAATTTAATTTTATCTTTATATGAACTAATAAAAATTAACTTTAAAGGATAGTAAAAAAAATTCAATTCGTTTAAAATTTTATAAATTTATAGAGCATAGTACTAAAATCTTCTTGTAGTACGTGTCTTGTTTGTTATAGAGAATTGTAATTAGGAACAACAATTCTTTTTGATAGAAAATTATGGACGTGCTTTTCTTATTCAAGTAGGATCGATGTTGTAGGGTCGACAATATGTGTAGTTTAAAGCGAAAAAGAATTTCATTATTAAGTACTTCACTATTAAATTCTTAAATTATACAAATATTTAAGGGCATAAAAATCGATCAACGTTTCATGAATATTTTAGTCGTTCAACATTTTTGATAGGCTATAAGTGACGGTCCGTCCGCCGACCATCCGATAAAAAAGATGATACAAGGGAGGGTGTTCAAATACTTCAACAGGAGAGATGTAAATTGCATTTCGGGTTCACTGATATTTCTTCGTAAAGTTTAGGTATCTTACGAATCTACGAGCCGGTTTCATGAATATATCGGGATATTTTTGTATAATGCATAATGAAAAATATTAGTGGTAAAAATGAAGAGCTATCAACATAAAATTCTCGAAGAAAAAAGTCAAGTAGTAATTGGCTTCTATAGAGATATCCAGGAAGTAATATGAGAGGAGAACGAGAGAAAGAAGGAAAATTCCGAGGAGAAAGGAGGAAAATTCCTGAACACAATAAAGTATGAGTAGTTGTAACTCACACTCAGTGTAACTCGCTATAAATGTATTGGAAAAAAACTGAATTTACATTGTAGGTGACGTGGCATGACACATGGACTGGTCAAATAGTTAAAACACAATAAATAGCCAAGAGGCACGAGCGACAACAGATAAGGGAAAAAGAAAGCAACATAGGTGTGGACCGTTACTAAAATAGGTACGAGTCTCGTACCTATTTGAGTCATTTAAAGACCGAAGATCGGAAGAAGTTGAAGATACGAATCTGATGACGTAAAAGAGTCTAAATACAGCATTAAATATCAAATACGTTAGAATATTTGAATTAAATAGAAATGATTGTGTAACGTTTCTTTTAATGTCATTTATTGCTCATAATTGCTTCATTAAGACAAAGGCATTACATCTTCTCCTAGAATCAACTATAAAAGGAGAAGGACTCAACATCTGTAGAGACACGAAATACTATTGAGATCTTACTGAAATACAAAACTATTTACTGCATTACCATCATTCTCAAAAACATTTTATTTTCGTCTCCTGATTATCAGTAACCCGAATTTCTTTTTAGCTTTGACCAAAGACTCAGATTTTTGGTTAAACAAATTGGTTCCGTTACCGGGAATCTGATAATCTTTTCTTTTAAGCTATATCTTGTCCATTGTTATCACCATGTCAAACAACAACACCGACAGTAACAGTAATAACACATTGGGAAACCATGAAAATCAAATCTATCAAAATCAAGGTGACGTGGTTCCCTCCCCTCCAGATTCACCACGTCAATCTCGTGAAGGCACTCCTGTTACTGAATCCCGTGCTGATCAACAAGAACAATCTGAACACTTTGAAGGAGGTACAAATGAAGCTTTACAAAAGCTAATTGATGCACAGGTCGGCAAAGCTCTTCAGGCTCTAGTTAGTCGATTGCCTGCTGCACCACCCACACCAACTTTTAATAATAATACATTGGAGAATCCCCGTTCTGGTCTTGTTAATTCTGGAAATGGAGGAACCACCAGTGAACCACAGGAAGGGGGACCAGGTAATTCAAATAATTCCTATTTGCAAAATTTAGTACTAACCTTGCAGAAACAGATTAAGGAACAAAATGAGCGTATTGAGCAAATCCCTGGAGTTCCGCCTGTAATAAAAGGAGTAGACATGGACAAATACTCACAACAACCTTGGAAGCCAAGTGCTGCTCCCCTTCCAATTCCGAAAAAGTTCAAAATGCCTGACATCCCGAAATATGATGGTACTACAGACCCACGTGACCACGTGACTGCATTTACAACAGGCGTGAAAGGCAACGACTTGACCAAACAAGAAATTGAATCAGTACTGGTCAAGAAATTTGGAGAAACACTCACCAAGGGTGCATTAACCTGGTATTCTCTTTTATCTGAAAATTCTATAAATTCTTTTGCTGAGCTGACAGATTCTTTTATTAAAGCACATTCGGGATCACAAAAGGTTGAGAAAAGAATGGAAGATATTTTCAAAATCAAACAAGGGGATTCGGAGTTGCTTAGAGATTTTGTTGATAGATTCCAGCGTGAAAGAATGACTCTACCCCGTGTGCCTGACAACTGGGTTGCAATAGCCTTTGCGAATAATTTAAATGACAAAAGTTCTGAAGCCACGAGACGACTCAAAGAAAGCCTTCGAGAATTTCCTGCAACCACGTGGAATGATGTTTACAACCGGTATAGTACGAAGCTGCGAATTGAAGAAGATACCGTACCTAAGTTTCATCATGAAGAAAGGGGTGGTTCCAGAAGATCAGAAACCGAAAAAGATCAGGTAAAAACAGGTACGATCCATATATGGGACCTGCAGGAAAAGACCCACGGTCAAAACAAGATAGCCAGCAATATGATCAAAAATCGAGGAACAGAGACTCTAGTTCTTCTTCGAAATTCAGGAATGATCGGAACAGACAAAAGTCACGAGATGATGACAGAAGTTTAAAGGCACAATTCGGCGGATATAATTTTAATGTCTCTACCTCCGAGCTCGTGGCTGTTTTGAGAAGCATGGGAGATAAGGTACGGTGGCCAAAAGAGATGCGGTCAAATCCAAATAGACGCAATCCAGATAATTGGTGCGAATTCCACAATAATCACGGGCACAAAACTTTAGAATGTAGATTCTTGCAGAGTGAAGTGGATCATCTATTGAAGCAAGGGTACCTCACTGAGTTATTTAGTCAAAAAGGAAAACAAGCCTATATGAAAAATAGGCAAGAGCCACCAAAGCCTCGTTCACCCAAGAGAACAGTAAATGTGATAAGTAGGGGAGAAGATATTCACGGCATAACCTACAATGCCTCCAACAAGGTTTCTAAGGTAACAATTACACACGGGAAACGGGTGCGGCAGGTTTTAGAAAATGAAAGTATTTCGTTCGATGATGCAGATACCGAAGGAGTGATAACTCCACATAATGACGCTCTGGTAATATCTTTACTTGTACATGATACTAATGTAAAACGAGTTTTGATTGATCCAGGGAGTTCCGTAAATATTATACTACTAAGGGTATTGCGTGAAATGCAAGCTAAAGACAAAATGATACCCAAGGCGCACACCTTGTCAGGCTTCGACAATTCAAGTGTGTAACAAAAGGAGAGGTAATTCTAACAACTTTTGCTACAGATGTTGTTAAAGAAACTAAATTTCAGGTAGTTGATATGGAAATGGCCTACAATATGATCATGGGGAGACCATGAATACATGATATGGATGCTGTCCCATCAACTCTACATCAAGTTATTAAATTCCCATCACTATGGGGAATTTGCCAAATTCGTGGGGATCAGCAGACAGCTAGAAGTATCAATGCTGTAACAGCAGACAACACCGTAAATAAAGAAAAATAGCAATTACAAGAAGCAATTGAAGGTGTAAAAGATCAAACTTCAGCTAAACAAGAAAAGACAGATTTGGACTCGAGGCCTGATACAATTCAGGAACCTGAAGAAAATGAAAGCATCAAAACAACAATTGAAGAGCTCGAGGCAGTGATATTATTTGAGCAATGGCCTGAACGGAAGGTTTATGTCGGAGCCAATTTAAGCTCAGACATGCGAGGTATGATAATTGAATTTTTAAAAGCTAACGTAGACTGCTTTGCTTGGTCCCATGCTGATATGACAGGGATACCACCGGATGTGATGACTCACAAACGCAATGAGGACCCCTCTTTCACACCAATAAAGCAAAAGAAAAGAAAGCAAGGTGCTTTCAAGAACCAGGTGATTCAGGATGAGGTCCAAAAATTATTAAAAATCGGGTCGATCCGCGAGGTAAAGTATCCTAATTGGTTAGCTAACACGGTGGTCGTACCCAAGAAAAATGGTAAGTGGCGCGTTTGTGTGGATTATACCGATCTAAACAAAGCCTGTCCAAAAGATTCTTTTCCTTTACCGCATATAGACCAACTAATTGATGCAACCGCAGGTCATGAACTTTTAAGCTTTTTAGATGCATATTCGGGATATAATCAAATTAAAATGGATCCTAGTGATGAAGAAAAAACTTCTTTCATCACAGACAGGGGGACTTACTGTTATAAAGTAATGCCCTTTGGTCTCAAAAATGCTGGGGCAACCTATCAAAGGTTGGTCACCAAAATGTTCCAAGAACATTTAGGGAAGACAATGGAGGTATATATAGACGATATGCTCATCAAAATCCAGCAGTCTCATGATCATATTTCTCATCTATCTGTTACATTTGATATTTTGCGAAAATTTAATATGAAACTAGACCCAGAAAAATGTGCATTTGGAGTTACATCAGGTAAGTTTTTGGGTTTTCTTGTTTCTAACCGTTGTATTGAGGTAAATCCTTCTCAGATCAAAGCAATAGAAGAAATCCCTGATATCCTTATTAATAAACAGGAAGTCCAAAGATTAACTGGAAGAATTGCAGCTTTGGGGAGATTTATTTCCAAATCCTCAGAAAAATGTTTCAAGTTTTTGTCTGCACTCAAAAATCAAGATCATTTTGAATGGAATGAAGATTGTCAACAAGCCCTTAGAAATTTGAAAGCTTATTTGTCAAAACCACCGTTATTGGCAAAACCAAAGGTGGGGGAAAAGCTTCTCATCTATCAGGCTGTATCTGAAGTTGCGGTAAGTGCTGTTTTAGTCCGAGAGGACCAAGGTAAACAATCTCCTATTTATTATGTAAGTAAGTTCTTATTAGATGCTGAGACACGATACCCACAGCTAGAAAAGTTAGCATTAGCTTTGATCATGACAACTAGAAAATTAAGACCATATTTTCAATGTCATCCCATTATTGTAGTTACTGCTTTTCCGCTTCGAAATATTTTGCATAAACACGAACTTTCAGGAAGATTAGCAAAATGGGCTATAGAACTAAGTGAATACGAAATCATTTATCAACCCAGGACCGCTATAAAATCTCAAGTACTAGCTAATTTCATGGCTGATTTTAGTCAGGGGATGCATTTAGAAGCAGAAAAAGAATTACAAGTTTTTAATGGTGCAAACCCGGGAACTTGGGTTTTATTCACTGATGGTTCATCTAATATAAAAGGGGCAGGCCTAGGGATAGTCCTCATACCACCTACGGGTGAGACTATTAGACAGGCTATAAAATGTCACTCTATAACTAACAATGAAGCAGAGTATGAGGCTGTAATTGCACGTCTAGAATTGGCACGAGAACTCGGCATAACACAGATTATAATCAAGAGTGATTCTCAACTCGTGGTCAATCAAATGCTGGGGAATTATACAGCTAGGGAGACGCGAATGCAAGAATACCTCACAAAGGTACGGGAGTTGATAAAGCAATTCCAAACATGGAAAGTAGTGCAGATCCCAAGAGATGAGAATGTAAAGGCAGATGCTTTAGCTAATCTCGCATCTGCAGCAGACGTAGCAAACGATACAAATGCTTCAGTCATACATTTATTTCATTCCGTTCTCAAACCTGATAAAAACGAGGTAAATTTTAATCATTTAACATGGGATTGGAGAAACGAAATTATTGCCTTTTTACAGCACGGTACCGTGCCTAATGACAAAGGAAAGGCTCACGCGCTTCGCAAAAAAGCTGCTCGATATTGTTTATATCAAGGAAATCTTTATCGAAAGATGTTCGGTGGACCACTAGCAAGGTGTCTCGGACCCTCTCAATTAGAATATGTGATGAGAGAAGTGCACGAAGGACATTGTGGAAATCACGCAGGGGGGAGGTCACTGGTAAGAACATTAATTCGCGCATGATATTATTGGCCTAAGATGGAAGAAGAGGCAAACAGTTTCGTGTCCAAATATGATAAATGTCAAAGATATGGCAATAATATGCACAGACCAGCTGAGTTACTACACCCTGTTATAGCCCTGTGGCCCTTTATGAAATGGGGAATGGATATCGTAGGTCCACTTCCACAAGCAAAAGGTACGAGAGAAGAAAGTTAAAGACTTCATATGGCGAAATATAATATGTCGTTTTGGAGCACCAAAGGAGATCGTGTGTGACAATGGACCACAATTCATAGGAGCTCAAATCATAGAATTTCTACGAAGTTGGCAGATTAAAAGGATAACGTCTACGCCATACCATCCAGTGGGTAATGGACAAGAGGAATCCACTAACAAAGTCATTATCAACAACTTGAAGAAGAGGTTACAGGATTCAAAAGGTAATTGGCCTGAGGTGTTACCTGGAGTATTATGGGCTTATCGTACAACGACAAAAACAAGCACTGGAGAAACACCATTTTCAATGGTTTATGGTGCGGAAGCCTTAATTCCAGTTGAAATAGGTGAACCAAGCACACGGTACGATCGGGCAACGGAGGAATCTAATGATGAAGAGATGCGGGTCAACCTTGATTTGCTTGAAGGAAGAAGAGAAGCTGCATTGATAAGAATGGCAGCACAAAAGCAAGTAATTGAACGATATTACAATAGGAAAGCACGCCTCAGATTTTTCAAAATTGGGGACTTCGTGCTTAAAAATGTGTTCCAATCTGCAAAGGCTGCTAATTCAGGAAAGCTAAGTCCAACGTGGGAAGGACCATACAAAGTTCGTGACATTGCGGGAAAAGGAGCATACGAGTTGGAGACAATGGACGACAAAGTTTTACCCTCACATTGGAATGCCGTCCATTTAAAGAGATATTACTTCTGAGAAAGTACCCACAGTCAGGTATCACCATGTTAAAATTTCTCTCTTAAATTATTAATGTTTTACTAACGATTTTAGATGCTAGGCAAAAACCCTAACTCGTGTCAAATGATGAGTCACAACCTGCAAGGCAAAATGGAGTATTCTTAATTTTTCAGCCCAGGGTAACAATTAATCTGATAGAATACACACGAGTTAGGCTGTCTTCATCTATAATCGCATCTCCGAGTTCCGTATATTTTTCTGTTTCAGGAAAAGGGCCAAAGTAAAAGAAATAAACAAGTGCTCGAGGCTTCATACTTCACCGCTCAAACACTTGGGGGACTACATATTATACACAGATATGTGTAGAAAAATAGATACAAATATCGAACAAAAGTCGGCCACAAAGAGACAAATGTTGAGAAAAAGTTACGAAGTCTTCAGCATTCATGAGAATAATAGAGTCATCTCTCAAACTCATAAACAAAGTCACCTCTCAAACCCTTCTTAATATATAAAGATAGGGTCATGACTATGTACTGAAACAGGTTATGAAGAAAAACCTTGTTTATTCTATGTTATGTACAAATCTGTTACAAGAAAAACAGTTACGAGAAAGTTGTAGATGTATTGTAATACATGTAATAGTCAAACACTTGTTAAAGTTCATGAATAAAAACTTGCCAAAGTTGTTTCATACAAAACATGTGTATTCCTATTTCTTTCATCGTATTATAACACCATTATGAAGTTGAGACGTCTTCTTCATTAAGTGTCGATAAAATGAAAGGGCCCTCTTTTATAAGCCTCATGTTGATAATCCATGAGAAGAATCATAAAGCATTTTAAAATGATAAAAATGCTAAGCTATTCTATAAGTCCTAGATAAATAGGCAAGAATAAAATATACAGAAGTACCGATAAAACTTCTTAATATAAAAGACTAAGTACAAACTTAGTCAGCAAAATATTTATTTTTTACAAATGCCCCATTATGATAACTGGGGACTTCGTCAAAAGATCCTTTAAAGTTGCCAAGGTATAACACCACCAATTAATAAAAACAAAAACAAAAACAACAGTAAAATTTGAAATACATTTAACTAGTCACTGAAGGGGTTGGAACATCAGAAGTTGCAATTTCATTTTCAGGGGCAATCACAGGCACGGTAACAACTTCTGAGGGAGCAGTAATAGGAGCAATTTCAATTGGGCTTGGAATGTTAAAATCACCGAGGGAAGCAAGAGTCACGGGAGCTTCAGCTTCCATGGACTGTGTCATAGAAGTTTCACCTCGGGAGCCGGAATTGCAACTCCAATTGCCGTAGTAGCCATTTCTTCAGCTAAAAGCTCTTCCGTTCCAGGAGCGTCAAGTGCAGGAGAAGGAGTATCAACAGGTTGTTGACTTTTCTCGATAGTGTCTAAGACTTTGGCTAATTCAGATTGCAAATGAAAGCTTTCCTGAGCAGCTTCCATCAAAGCATCACGACGAGATTTCAGGAAAGCCCAACTTACCTCTATGTTGAAGTTCTCCTCCAGAAGTCCATACTCCCTTTCCCACATAGCAAGATCGTTCTTCAATATTTGGTGTTCAGCTAAATAGGAATCAAGGGAAGCTTCAAGGGAGGCATGAGAACTCTTCAAAGCTCGAATCTCGTCAGAAGAGGTCTGTAAGTCAGCTTGAGCTTGAGTCAAGCTTTGCACTAATTCTCCTGCATACTTTTCTTTCTTGGCTAAAAGTGCCTTTAGCTCCCTGACTTCTTCACTAGCCTTTGATAATTGTTCTGACAATGAGCACTCCAAAAGCTCTTTATCTCTTTTAAATTGGCTTGAAGAAGCCTTGGCAGTTGCTAGTTCAGAAGTCAAACCACGTTTTTGCTGCTCCAGGAGATTTCTACTTTCTTGCAACTCCTCTATGGTCCCCTGAGCATTCTCAAACTGTTATTTCCAATTAGCTGCTTCAAGCTGGGCTCCCCTGGCTATTTCCTCGGCCTCATGGATAGATTTTTCAGACTCACGTGTTTTTCTTTCCAGAAGGGAAATTCTTCCCATCAATTATGTACCAATGAGGTTAGCCTACAGAGACAACTCATAGAAATGAGGATTTGTAGATTAAAAACAAAAAACTTGTTGGTAAAGGAAAAATACCTTCAAAGTAGAATGAACTATGTCATTCATCAGAGTCAGGCAGCTGTGGCTCTCCATCTTCTTCTTCTCAATATCTCCGATTAGAGGCTCGAGCCAAACATCAGCTCTACCAGTCTTTCTCAAAAGGCTATGGTTGGCAGGAACTTCAAGAGTAACACTTCTCATAGCCATGGTTCCACTGCTAGAACCCGCCTCTGTATGCTGAACAAAGGGAGGAGGAGCAATGGAAGGAGGAGTAGTAGAAAAGGTAAACACAACGAGTCATAGGAGTCAAAGTAGGGATGGAATGAGAAGATATAGAAACCAACACAGGAACGGAAGCAGGTGCAGTTGAAACTGGCAAAGGAATGGAAGCCCTCAAAGCTGGTAAAGAAATACTGTCGGTTGGCAAAAGAATGGAGGAAATAGGAACGAATGAGGAGAGAGGAGCTTCATCAAAAACAGGGCCGAGCTCGCCACTCTCAAAACCACTATCAAAAAGACGCTGAGTTAATTCATTAGTATCTCTTGGCACGGTGTCCTCATCAGAATGAATCAAAACAGGCTCGGTGGATGAGGTTTGAGCAGGGGTATCTTCAATTTCATCACTATTAATGACTCGTCTCCTAACTCTTGGCCTGGCAATTAAAGAGGTATCTTCCTCTTCCTCATTCTCAGAACTTTCTCCTATAGCTTTCCTTTTGGGAAGCGAAGCTCGAGCCTTGTTCAAATCAAGTGCAACATTAGCAGACATGCGAATGGCCATAGTTACATCAGCTGTCATTCCTCTAACACCAAATCCTGATTAAAAGAATGATACATAATCAACATTGAGAAAAAGGTGCTTAACATGTAAAAAGAAAAAAACGTGTAAAAAGGGACATACCATGTGTTTTCACCTTCCAGCCATGTAAAAAACAAATTGATTTCCAAGTTCTTTGATCCTTAGGAGCAATCTTCAAAATTGAATCTACCCAACCACGGAAGTCAGGAATAAGTTCCACATCTCCCATGGTTGCTACAAAAAAACCAAAAAGAGACGAAGTTAGAAAAAGAATCGAAATTCTCAAAAATAGGTGCGGTAAATAAAAGGAAACTTACGTGCAAAATTCCACTTCTCAGGGAAGGGAATATTTATTTCACCAAGCAAGTCCACCGTACGTACAACAACGTAACGGGTATACCATCCACGATCTTTGTCATCTTCAGGGCTTACCAAAACCTTTTTGCTTCTTGCAGTTAAGGTAAAAAACCCATGGCGCATTAAATTGGGATGGTATAAATGAATAAGGTGAGAAAAGGTGAAGTTGACATTGGCTTTGGCAGACAAGTATCTCAGACAAGCCACTGCTCTCCACACTAGGGGACCGACTTGGGCCAAACAGATTTTAAAGAAACGGCAAAAGTCAATAATGACTGGGTCAACCGGAGGATTAAAACCTAAAGTAAAGGGGTAAGTATAAACAAAAGAGTAACCACTTCTAAAGGAAGAAATTCTTTGATTTGGGGAAGGAATTGACATTCGAAGACTATTGCTCCAGTTACAATCCCTTCTGATGGTAGGAATTGTAAGCTCGGTCACTAATGAAGGATAAATGTTAGCTTTTTCTAAATTTACAATTTGCTTTTGAAGAGACGTTCTATCACTCCCAAAAGACAAATCACTGGGAACAATTTCATCGACTAAAGGTTCTTGAGAAGAATCAAAGATTTCTTTACCTTTAGAAGAAGGGGTCTTCAGAATAGAACTCCCGATACTAGAAGAAGAAGAAGCAGGACTAGATAAACCACCACGAGCGGACCTTAGGCCCAAGCTTCGAAGCCTACCTCCTCTGCCTCTCCTATGTCTTACGGGGGCATTGGGGAAGTGATCGAGAATTGGAACTTTTCTAGGGTTAGGGTTTGGAGATGACATTGTTGAAAAAGGATGTACTAAAGGGGAGAGAAAATACAAGTAAGTAAGAAATTGCTTGTTAAAGATCTATGAAGAAGAAGGTAAACGAAAGAGGGTTAAAAATGCTTATAATGACAACCGTCAAACTTAGAAGTGCAATGATGGAAAGCCTATAATAAAGGCAACTATCATTTCGTGAATAGTGTGAATGAAGAAGTCTCGAAAAAAGGGTGTAGAATTGCAGAACCAATCAGAAAGTGACACGTACGTAAAACATTAAATAGAAGGGACAATTGAAGCGTCAGTATTGTCATAATATTAATTACGGCAGAAATTCCCTTTTTATGAAGATCCACTTTCCAATTATTTAATTGATAAATAAATGGAAAGTGGGGGGACTATCTGTATTGGAAAAAAACTGAATTTACATTGGAGGTGACGTGACATGACACGTGGACTGGTCAAATGGTCAAAACACAATAAATAGCCAAGAGGCACAGGCGACAACAGATAAGGGAAAAAGAAAGCAACATAGGTGTGGACCGTTACTAAAATATGTACGAGTCTCGTACCTATTTGAGTCATTTAAAGACCGAAGATCGGAAGAAGTTGAAGATACGAATATGATGACGTAAAAGAGTCTAAATACAACATTAAATATCAAATACGTTAGAATATTTGAATTAAATAGAAATGATTGTGTAACGTTTCTTTTAATGTCATTTATTGCTCATAATTGCTTCATTAAGACAAATGCATTACATCTTCTCCTAGAATCAACTATAAAAGGAGAAGGACTCAACATCTGTAGAGACACGAAATACTATTGAGATCTTACTGAAATACAAAACTATTTACTGCATTATCATCATTCTCAAAAACATTTTATTTTCGTCTCCTGATTATCAGTAACCCGAATTTCTTTTTAGCTTTGACCAAAGACTCAGATTTTTTGGTTAAACAATAAATAGCTAACCCTTTCTTTAATTAGTACTACTTTTAGTTAAATACACTCCAAAAACTACTCTATTTTAGGGTTCTAACAGAAAACACATAAAGTTGTAGAAAAACACATGCGCTATGGATCTTGGAGAAAATTCTCGTAGTTTTTCTGTTCCTGTCTCGGCTTCATTTCATAGGAAGAGAAAACTCCGCAAACTAAGAAAGTCTGTGATTTTCATACTCTCTTTCTTTCTGGGTCTTTTGCTTATTAACTTTGCTTTTCATTTTTCTTGGTTTTATCTTTTTTTCAGAAATCTGATAGCGTTGTCAATTGCTATATATTTAATCTGAAGAGAACGTCTTCTAGGGATTAACTGTATAGATTAGAAACTGATTATTTCATTCATCCATTTCTGTTTAATTGCTCTGCTAATTATACTTCATTTTTGGACATTGAACAGGTCTGTTATGGCTATGCGAGTCGTGCGTTTACTGAAGTCAATGAGGCGGCTTTGCGTTGATCCAGCTGTGAGTACCATCTTCACTAACTATATGAGTAGTATATTATATGGTTCTTTATTGAGTTTTAATTTTAGATGGTATAAAAATATTTACATGCATTATCATATGTTACTTGTTAGATAATTACAAGTAATTTTTGAAATGACAGTGTAAAAGTAGGGGCGAAGTTATGTCTTAAAGGCGTCAATTGACCGCCCTTTGCCGAAAACTTATATTGCGTATATATATAAAATATTAGGTTTTAGAGGCATACTTATGAACACCATTTATCACTTCTTTCAAGTTTGAACACCCTTGAGAAAATTCCTAGTTTCGCCATTGTGTAAAAAGAATTATATTGCAATTTATATATAACTTAAATCCTTGTCTTATATATACGCATGAACTTTGTGTATTTTATTTGTACCTTGGTGCTTAGGTTGATGTTAAAATAGGTTTTCCTCAACAGTTTAAGGTACCTTTTTCACACGGTATTTTTTTTTCTTTGTTTTAGTATACTACTAATTATTAATTTAGGGTTAGGATTATTAGATTGTAGTCGGGTGGTTATTCATTGATCAGATCTCACGATTGGATCAAAGGATCTCAGGAACCTAACAACCCCTTGTGATTAATGTGAAAACAAAATTAAACTTTAAAATAGCTTAGAGTATATACTAATGGAGTAACATTTTTTGGTGTTATGCAAAAGTCTTCACATCACTTTTTACGGTGGTGGTCAGAAACGTGACCAACATCACGTTCTATCAAAATGGATTTTCTTCTTTGTCCGATGCCGATCTGAAAAAGGACAGAGTTTTTTGTCTGGAGGACTTTTCTCTTTTTCTTTTTCTTTTCCTGCAGTCAAAAATAAATTTCTCATTGTTTTGTTTCTTGTGAACAAATATTGAACTTTGATTCAGATTTTCTCTTATAGATGATAGTATTGACATGTTGGGAATTCAATTTAGATTCATAAGATTCATTCAGTTTCGGAATCTTTAAATTTCATTTTTAAGAGAGAATTAATATATGATCTCTCTCTCTCGCCTCGCTCTAACAAATAAACAATGGAAGATAAAAGCACACAATTAAGTCGAGATTTAGAAAGTTGAATTTAGAGCAAATTTCACACAAAGTCAAAGTAATGTTTTATCCGTTTGTTATGCTGAAAAATCTTTGACCAAGAATCTTTCTTTTTCTATTTTCCGGTCAAAGGTCGTTTAATTGGTAATGACCTTCTTTTAGTGCGACTTATACTTAGGTCTTTTATTTCCACTTCAACCAAAGTTACAAGGGATACTATTAATGCTTCATCCCAAATGATCACATTTATTTCAGCTACCAGTACCCTAATGGCTCAGATAGGGGCAGTCAAATAATTAATTACGGGAGCTTCCATGACATAATTTGCCTAATGTGAACAAATTCAGTCCTTTTACTGCTTTCTAACGTTCTCAGCTGCTTTGTTCAACGGAACACACGCACACTGCAGTGTAATGTTAATCTCTTTCTAATTTCTAAACTTTGGTGTTTATGGCTTCTCTTCATTTCGACATTTTGAGAAAGTTAATTATTACGCTGGTTTGTGCCTTGGATTATTTGATATTAGGAATTATTATTATAAAATGTTTTACAGTAATATTGTATTTTAACCTGCTGTATAATGCGCAATTATTATGTTTCCAATTTCATTTTCTTTATCAACTTACTTGTAATTAGCTTTAAGTAAATCTAGTAGGTGCAAATCGTCTTTTACACTGTCTATATATTGAAATTAAACTCTTGACATAAAGACTTTTACGATGGTCATCTAATTAAGTTCTTTGTGCAAATACAGGCGGCAGGAGTTGAACCGGGTCCTGTAGAGATTTCAATCGGCCCAAGGCAATGATAAGCGTCACTTTTTATATTTCACAGTTATTTATTGTACCTTTGCTGCTGTTATTTTTATTGTTGTCCGTATGATATTGAGATTTGTACCTCTTATTCAGGAAAGCGCAAGAAAATTTAAATCCTTCTGATCCGTCGTATGATTCACGACATTTAAAATTGAAGTTTTCAAACAACATAAATGGTCCAATTTTTACTGGAATCCCCATAGGTGAAAAGGGCAGCACCTTAAATCTACATTTAATTGACCCCCTTACTCAGAATATCATCAATTCTGGGCCTGAATCATCAGCAAAGGTGGAAATATTTGTCCTTGAGAAAGATTTTACAAGTTGCGGTGGTGACAAGTCGCTGATACGGGGAGATCCTCATGTCACCTTGAAAGATGGAAGTGTTTCTGCAAGTCATATTTCATTCAAACATACCAGAGTGCCTATGACAAAACGTGAGTTGAGACTATGTGCAAGAGCTGTGTATCCTTACAATGGAACAAGAATTATGCAAGCAGTCACACAACCATTCTTTGTGAAGGATCGTCGTTCTAGTACGTATTTAATTCCTTTTTAATTAATCATATTATTGGTTTGTTTCTCCTTTAAGATTCCCCTAATTCTATTTCATTGAATTTAATTTGAATGCCAATATGTTAGCCTGCAAGGTAATACATATGTTTAATAAGTCCTGAAATGAATTTGTGTTTCAAATTGTTTGTCTAAGTGGGTCAAAGTATGAGTCTGGTGGGATTCAGATTTTTTTATGACGTCCTCATGGATAGCGAGCCGAAGAGAGCAAGTCAAGGAAAAGTACTGATAGGCTTCTAGATTGGTAAGCTTAATACCTTGAGAAAATTTTGTGATCGTTACTGTGTTAAAACAAAAATCAGAAAACTGTTAAAAGAATAAAGAAATGTATAAAATAGTAAAGAATCAAAAATATTTTGAGTCCACAATTTTCTTGTGCGTCTTTAAGGAATTTTAACCCCCTCACACGTTGCCAAGGTAATGGATTAAATCCTCCTAGGATAAAACGGAATAAACCTTCCTGCAACAGTGGCAATACAAACTGCAGGATACCAACGAACTCAAAGAACGGAGCAAAATCACACTTACGAATTTGAGAGAGAGAGAATGCGAATTAGGATGCAGTATGTTCAGAAAGAGAGAAGTTCTAGAGTGTTTTTCCTATCTTAAAGATGCAGCCTTGCCTCAGAATTTATAGGCAAATATCAGAAGAGGTGTCTGGAGAGGTGCCTTTTCAGAAAATACGCGGATCGCGGCAGAACCGCGGCCAGAGAGGCTCTCTAAAGTCGACTGCCGCGATTCTACCGCGGTCGTGGCAGAACCGCGGCCAGCTAGGCCCTCTGAACTTTCAGCAGGGTTCTGGCGTATTTTCAGTAGTGATTTGACATTTAATTAATTATTAAATAATTAAATAAATTTTGTCCAAAAAATAATCTTATCGATCATTTGACAAATCCAAATCAAAATCAAAATCCGAAGCCGAAGCCGAGCCGAGCGACGACGACGGCGCGAGGGTTCATTCTCTTCAACTCTTTTTAAGAGCTTTAAGAAGTGAATCTATATATAAGCGCACAAATGTGATTGTCCCTCACCAATGAGAGACAAAGTGCAAGACAAAAGTTCACTTCTTCAAATTTTCATTTTCCCTCCATTTTATTTCCCTCCATTTCCAATTCACACTTCTTCTACTTTAAAGCCCAATGGCTTAAAGTCCAACAATCCCCCACATGAATGGGAATGGCTGTATCAAGAAAGATCATAGATGAAAGCTATGTGATTTTGCAAGTAAGGATTAAATGCATCTGGATAAGTAGGTTTCCCTTTGAACTTTCCGTAGTGAACATATGTCGGATATACTCGGTCAATCGGTAGATTTGATATCTTTGAACCGTCGAACTTTAGTGTATACCTAGACAGCCATATGTCACACAACCAACCCTTAACCGTATTTTGGTTCTCATTGTTGTGTTCGTTTTAGCCATGAACACCGCCTGATTTCATAAGTGCGTAGAGAATTGGCCTTACAGAATTCTCATTGAAGCGGCTTCCACTTCACACTTACATAGGTGATTCCTAAACGTGTAATCCTTTAGATTGACACTATTTGATAAATACCTCATCAAACTTAGGTAATCATTAAAGAATGTGTAAAGTTCTATCCTTGTTACTGAACATTGTCTTCATCACAAGAATGGACCAAAGTTTTTATTTTGACAATGTTGAACTGGTCAATCATAACTTTGTTTGAGCTCCTTGAACCTAGATCTTGGAACAACCAAAATTCTAGGTAGAGTTACCGCCATGTTGACTTGTCCTCGGCCATAGTCCCATTCCCTTAGATGATTTCTCAACTCCCTCTCTAGTTAAGCCTTTTGTAAGTGGATCCGCAACATTATCCTTTGATCTTACATAGTCAATAGTGATAATTCCACTAGAAAGTAGTTGTCTAACGGTATTATGTCTTCGTCTTATATGACGAGACTTTCCGTTATACATAACGCTCCATGCCCGTCCTATTGCAGCCTCACTATCACAATGTATGCAAATAGGAGCCACAGGTTTCGGCCAGAACGGAATGTCTTCTAAAAAATTCCGAAGCCATTTAGCTTCTTCACCGACTTTATCCAATGCTATAAACTCTGATTCCATTGTAGAACGAGCAATACATGTCTGTTTGGAAGACTTCCAAGAGACTGCTCCTCCACCAATAATAAACACATATCCACTTGTGGACTTTGTTTCTGATGAGCCGGTTATCCAATTAGCATCACTATATCATTCAATAACGGCAGGATATTTATTGTAGTGTAAAGCGTAGTCTTGGGTATACTCCAAATATCCCAGAACTCGTTTCATAGCCACCCAGTGATGCTTGTTGGGATTACTTGTGAATCGACTAAGTTTACTTATTGCACAAGGGTCGTGTACAGTTCATGATGTATATTAGACTTCCCAACACACGAGCATACTCCAATTGAGACGTACTTTCGCCTTTATTCTTCATAAGATGATGGTTTAAGTCAATTGGAGTCCTTGTACTTCTAAATTCCAAGTGTTTGAATTTTTCAAGTATCATTTTCACGTTATGTGATTGAGACAAAGCTAGACCTTGAGGAGTCCTCTGGATTTTAATTCCTAGAATTACATCGGCAACTCCTAAGTCTTTCATATCAAACTCACTAGCAAGCATACGCTTAGTAGCTTGAATGTCGGCAATGTCTTTGCTCATTATTAGCATATCATCAACATATAAGCAAACAATGACTATATGATTTGGAACGTTCTTAATGTAAACACATTTATCACATTCATTAATCTTAAAACCATTTGACAACATTGTTTGGTCAAATTTCGCATGCCATTGCTTGGGTGCTTGTTTTAGTCCATAAAGGGACTTGACAAGTCTACACACCTTTTTTTCTTTTCCCGGAACCACAAACCCTTCAGGTTGGTTCATGTAAATTTCTTCCTCAAGATCACCATTTAAGAATGCTGTTTTTACATCCATTTGATGGATTTGAAGACCATACAAGGCGGCTAACGCTATTAGCATCCGAATGGATGTAATTCTTGTTACCGGCGAGTATGTGTCAAAATAGTCAAGACCTTCTCGTTGTCTGAATCCTTTGACAACAAGTCTTGCCTTGTATTTGTCAATAGTACCATCGTCCTTCATTTTCTTCTTGAAAATCTATTTAGAATCCAACGTTTTGTCACCTGGAGGAAGATCAACCAATTCCCAGTTATGGTTGCTCAATATGGATTCTATTTCACTATTGACAGCTTCTTTCCAATATTGTGCTTCTGAGGAAGACATTGCTTCCTTGAAGGTACGAGGCTCATTTTCTAACAGAAAAGTCAGAAAATCTGGACCGAATGAAGTAGATATCCTTTGACGTTTACTTCTTCTTGGATTTTCTTCATTAGGCATACCATCTGTTATTTCCTGCCGAGGTCGTTTTGACTTTTGGCAGGTCACTTCACTTTTCTTTTTATACGGATAAATAGTTTCAAAGAATTCAGCATTATCTGATTCTATTATCGTATTAATGTGAATCTCAGGATTTTCTGATTTATGAACCAGAAAACGATATGCCTTGCTATTGGTTACATATCCAATAAACACACAATCAACCGTTTTTGGACCTATCTTAACCCTTTTAGGTTTAGGAACTTGTACCTTAGTTAAACACCCCCACACTTTGAAGTATTTCAAGCTAGGCTTCCTTCATTTCCACTTTTCATAAGGAATGGACTGTGTTTCACTATGAGGTACACAGTTGATTATCCGGTTAGCTGTAAGTATAGCTTCCCCCCAGAAGTTTGGTGGTAAGCCAGAACTTATTAGCAATGCATTCATCATCTCCTTCAATGTTCGATTCTTCCTCCCCGCAATTCCATTAGATTGTGGAGAGTAAGGGGCAGTTGTTTGGTGAATAATTCCATTTTCCAAACAAATTTCTTCAAAAGGAGATTCATATTCGCCACCCCTATCACTTCTTATCATTTTAATCTTTTTGTTTAGTTGCGTTTCAACTTCACTCTTGTATTGCTTGAAAGCATCAATTGCCTCATCTTTACTATTAAGTAAATAAACATAGCAGTATCTCGTGCTATCGTCAATAAAAGTAATAAAATAGTTTTTCCCACCGCGAGATGGTGTTGACTTCATGTCGCAAATATCTGTGTGAATTAAGTCTAAAGGACTTGAATTCCTTTCAACGGACTTATAAGGATGCTTAGCATACTTTGATTCCACTCATATTTGACATTTGGAATTAATGCATTCAAATTTTGGCAATACTTCTAGATTAGCATCTTCCGCAATGTTTTGAAGTTTACGTGACCTAAACGCGAATGCCATAAAGTGTTTGACTCAAGTAAGTAAGAAGAAACATTCACTTTATTGATAGGAACTGCTATTACATTTAGCTTAAAAATGCCCTCATTTAGGTAACCTTTTCCTACATATACATCGTTCTTACTAAGTATAACACTATTAGAAACAAAAATACATTTGAATCCATTCTTGACAAGAAGTGAGGTAGACACAAGATTCTTGCGAATTTCTGGAACATGGAGGACTTGATTTAGAGTCACTATTTTTCCCGACGTCATCTTCAACGCAATCTTGCCAACTCCTTCAATTTTGGCCGTAGATGAATTTCCCATGAAGATTGTCTCGTTGGGTCCTGCGGGGGCACAAGAAGAAAATAACTCCTTGTTAGCACAAACATGGCGGGTGGCTCCAGAATCTATCCACCATTCTTTTGGATTTCCTACCAAATTGCATTCCGCCAACATGACACATAAGTCCTCCATTTCATCTTCAACCATGTTAGCTTGATTCTTTTTCTTCTTATCATTCTTGGGCGCACGACAATCCACGGCCTTATGCTCAGATCTTCCACAGTTGTGGCAATTACCCTTGAACTTTTTCCTGCTTGGGTAATTCTTTGGTCCGGAAGCCTTCTTCCTCTTCTTATTTTGTGGCGCCTCCTCAACAACGTTTGCCCCCATTATTGTCGAGTTTCCACGCGACTTCTTTTCAGCATTTTTGTTGTCTTCTTCTATCCTCAGACGAACAATCAAGTCTTCTAGTGTCATCTCCTTCTGCTTGAGTTTAAGATAGTTCTTAAAATCCTTCCACAACGGAGGTAACTTTTCAATTAAAGCAACGACTTGAAAGGCCTCATTTATGACCATACCTTCAATAACAAATTCATAATTAATAATAAGATAAATCTTATTAATCAAATTATTGATTCGGGTCATAGCTTCAGCAAGGAGGTCATGCAGAATGATTTGTAATTCTTGGACTTGAGTTATGACGGACCTAGTGTCAATCATCTTGAAATCCAAAAACCTTGCTGCCACGAACTTCTTAACTCCGGCATCCTCAGTCTTGTACTTCTTCTCAAGTGCATTCCATAATGCTTTTGAAGTTTCCATGACACTATAGACATTGTACAAGCCATCTTCCAAACAACTCAATATGTAGTTTTTGCACAAGAAATCAGAATGTTTCCATGCTTCAGTTACAACAAGTCATTCATCATCCGGAGTATTTTCAGCCATGACCGGAGGATCCTCCTTGATGAAACGTTGCAAACTCAACGTAGTAAGATAGAAGAGCATCTTCATTTGCCAACGTTTGAAGTCAATACCGGAAAACTTTCCGGGTTTTCCTGCCATTGCCATAGCATGAGCAGGAGTAGAACGGCTTGTAACAGTAGCAACCGTTCCCGTAACACTTCCATTAGTTTGGTTTTCATTCGTCATATTTCTGTAAAGTTGAAAAACAATACAGAACTTGTTAATCAGTGAAGTTTTTGATATCTTCAAACTGAATACCAAACCAACCATACAACACGTAACAATGGTAAAGTTTTTATATACTTCAAACCTGTACGTTTATTATTCTGGCAAAGTTTTTATGTACTTTAAACCGGGCAGAAACAATTATAGGAGTAGAAAGCAACAAGGCTTTAGTCTCCAACAAAGTATAAAGAAAACAGTTTAATAATCAATACAGAAACGTTAGTAAATAAAATTCCTTAAGCTTGTGATTGATACTGTGTTAAAACAAAAATCAGAAAACTGTTAGAAGAATAAAGAAATGTATAAAATAGTAAAGAATCAGAAATATTCCGAGTCCACAATTTTCTTGTGCGTCCTTAAGGAATTTTAACCCCCTCACATGTTGCCAAGGTAATGGATTAAATCCTCCCAGGATAAAATGGAATAAACCTTCCTGCAATAGTGGCAATACAAACTGCAGGATACCAATAAACTCAAAGAACGGAGCAAAATCACACTTACGAATTTGAGAGAGAGAGACTGCGAATTAGGATGCAGTATGTTTAGAAAGAGAGAAGTTCTAGAGTGTTTTTCCTATCTTAAAGATGCAGCCTTGCCTCAGAATTTATAGGCAAATATCAGAAGAGGTGTCTGGAAAGGTGCCTTTTCAGAAAATACGCGGCCTGCCGCGGCTCTACCGCGATCGCGGCAGAACCGCGGCAAGAGAGGCTCTCTGAACCCGATTGCCGCGATTCTATCGCAGTCGCGGCAGAACTGCGGCCAGCTAGGCCCTCTGAACTTTCAGTAGGGTTCCGGCGTATTTTCAGCAGTGATTTGGCACTTAATTAATTATTAAATAATTAAATAAATTTTGTCCAAAAAATAATCTTATCGATCATTTGACAAATCCTAATCCAAAGCCAAAGTCAAAGCCGAAGCCTAGCCGAGCGAGCGAGTGACGACGGCGCGAGGGTTCATTCTCTTCAACTCCTTTTAAGAGCTTTAAGAAGTGAATATATATATATAAGCACATAAGTGTGATTATCCCTCACCAATGAGGGACAAAGTGCAAGACAAAAGTTCACTTATTCAAATTTTCATTTTCCCTCCATTTCCAATTCACACTTCTTATACTTTAAAGCCCAATGTCTTAAAGTCTAACAATCCCCCACATGAATGGGAATGGCTGTATCAAGAAAGATCATAGATGAAAGCTATGTGATTTTTCAAGTAAGGATTAATTGCATCTGGATAAGTAGGTTTCCCTTTGAACTTTCCGTAGTGAACATATGTCGGATATACTCGGTCAATCGGTAGATTTGATATCTTTGAACCGTCGAACTTTAGTGTATACCTAGACAGCCATATGTCACACAACCAACCCTTAACCGTCTTTTGGTTCTCATTGTTGTGTTCGTTTTAGCCATGAACACCGCCTGGTTTCATAAGTGCGTAGAGAATTGGCCTTACAGAATTCTCATTGAAGCGACTTCCACTTCACACTTACATAGGTGATTCCTAAACGTGTAATCCTTTAGATTGACACTATTTGATAAATACCTCATCAAACTTAGGTAATCATTAAAGAATGTGTAAAGTTCTATCCTTGTTACTGAACATTGTCTTCATCACAAGAATGGACCAAAGTTTTTATTTTGACAATGTTGAACTGGTCAATCATAACTTTCTTTGAGCTCCTTGAACCTAGATCTTGGAACAACCAAAATTCTAGGTAGAGTTACCGCCATGTTGACTTGTCCTCGGCCATAGTCCCATTCCCTTAGAGATGCAGGATACCAACGAACTCAAAGAACGGAGCAAAATCACATTTACGAATTTGAGAGAGAGGACTGTGAATTAGGATGCAGTATGTTCAGAAAGAGAGAAGTTCTAGAGTGTTTTTCCTATCTTAAAGATGCAGCCTTGCCTCAGAATTTATAGGCAAATATCAGAAGAGGTGTGTGGAAAGGTGCCTTTTCAGAAAATACGCGGATCGCGGCAGAACCGCGGCCAGAGAGGCTCTCTAAACCCGACTGCCGCGATTCTACCGCGGTCGCGGTAGCATTTAATTAATTATTAAATAATTAAATAAATTTTGTCTAAAAAATAATCTTATCGATCGATCATTTGACAAATCCAAATCCAAAGCCGAAGCGGTTCTACCGCGATCGCGGCAGAACCGCAGCCAGAGAGGCTCTCTGAACCCGACTGCCGCGGCGGCCAGCTAGGCCCTCTGAACGTTCAGCAGGGTTCTGGCGTATTTTAAGCAGTGATTTGGCATTTAATTAATTATTAAATAATTAAATAAATTTTGTCCAAAAAATAATCTTATCGATCAATCATTTGACAAATCCGAATTCGAAGCCGAATTCAAAGCCGAAGCCGAAGCTGAAACGAGGGTTCATTCTCTTCAACTCCTTTTAAGAGTTTTAAGAAGTGAATCTATATATAAGCACACAAATGTGATTGTCCCTCACCAATGAGGGACAAAGTGCAAGACAAAAGTTCACTTCTTCAAATTTTCATTTTCCCTCCATTTTATTTTTCTCCATTTCCAATTCACATTTTTTCTACTTTAAAGCCGGCTTAAATTCCAACAAATCTCATATAGTAAAGAGAGAAAACTGAGATTCTATATTAATTAGACAGGTCACAAGTACACCTACTCAGCTTTTGGGTTTGACGATGGTGTAGTCCAAATAACAAATTCGTGATATCTGATGGATTAACTAAAATAGACAATACATGTCATGGGTTTGGATTGCTGCATGTGGTTCAGTGACTTTTCTGCTTTCTGAATAATAATTGGGGAAAGTATTGTTACATGCATAATATGGCTTCAATTTTACAGTGAGCAAAAGCCAGAGGCCTTTAACTCTTGAAGATGAAGTATGAAAAATGCAAACAATTGGCAAAGGCGGTCCCTTCCATATCCGTTTGATGAAGGAAAGCATTAAGACTGTTAAGGACTTCTTAACTCAATACTTTTTGAGCCGTGAAAAGCTACTCAGTGTAAGAATTTATTCCCTTGCGATCAGTGATAATCACTTCAACAATATAGTTGACTGTGTGCCACTTTCTTATGCACCACGAAATTAAAGTACTCTTTCCACAAACTTAATTTGACGGCTTAGTATAAATTAAAATTCACATAAACCTGCATCTTTCCCGTCTCTTTTTGATGAACGTTCATCAAAAGCAGAATTTCCTGATAGTACTGTTGCCAACGGTGAAAATAATTGGATCGGTATGTAATTTTTTTTTTTTTTTTTATAAAAAAAATAAGGGCCCGCATGAACTTAAGTCCCCATTGCCACAAATCAGTGGCGAATCCAGTATTTGAAGCTAATGGGTGCTTACTATTAATTAGTGCTAGCAAATGATAGGAGGAGTCGGATTGATATGCACGAATTGAATACTTTTTAGACAACACGAATAAAATTTCCGAATCACTCATATTTAATACGAATAAAACATAGATTGAATGACAAAAAATATGAATATTCATATTTTCTTGAATATTATCATTATTGTGAGGATTCCAAACTATAATATAGGTTGTCAAATTTGGTGGTGGTAAATTGATTATATTTTTTTTGTACCACGATGAACTAAATGAATTGAAGAAAGAAAAAACGGCAAAGTTAAGAACAAAAGGGAAAGCCATGTAAAAGGGAGACGAAAAAAAAGTCAAAGAGTGCACTACGTAAGAATCAAACTCCGGATCACGCAGACAACATACTTAGATTCCATTAACCAGTAGCACCCACCAGTCTGTTTGAGTAATGAGTGCTCACCTAAATAAATATCTATTTCATGACAAATTGTCTATAAAATTATATGTCCGATTTCATGGGCAAATGGGTGCTTGAGCACCACAAGTTTGTATGTGGATCCGCCCATGCCACAAATTATGACTTATTTTCAACTATTTGAGCCGACCTTAGGCAGGCACGCCCCTCCAAAATGCAATGGAGGCCTAGGCCTTACTGATTGCCCATTAACCCCGTCCAGGTAAGTGGATGAGTACGTAGTTGCTGAATATTATTAAACATATATTGTGAGGGAAGGGAGCCAAATTATGTCTCAGCTCCCTAATTTTTCCGCAATTCCCGTCTCTTGGCGAGGCGGTTCAAGCTGTAGCTTCTATGGATTGAGCCCAATGAAATAATTCAGATCGGATATGAAGTTACATTTGCTTCTTTTTACCTGCTCGTAGGTTAATTTTTTATTTTTGTCTTTCTATTGCCAGTGTTTTAAGGCCATTGCGATGGTTGTCTGTTTAAATTATATATTCCCCTTATTTGTTAATGTGTCAACATGTTAATTGATACTCAAAACATTTGCATGCATAAAGATCCTTGGCAGGCGAATGCACGCCAAGAAATTGGATGCAGCAGTTAATAAGGCAAAGAGTAAACTTGACTTGAAAAGATACGTGTATCCTTCTGTCCATAATTCCCAGCAAAATGTGAAATCAGTGGTATTTACTGATGTGGGAGAAGTGATTGGAGTTTACCAAGATGGCCACTTGGTGTCAGTCGAGAATCTCTCTGGAACTCAAAAGGTTCTATTTTTAACTTCTTTTTTTTCATTTTCCTTTTCGCTGTTAATTGCTTCCATGAGCATGTGTTGCTTGTCAAGAGGAGTAATATCTAACCTTTTTTTTTTTTTAAATTTCTCTCCCTACTTTATGATCTGTTGATAGGCTTATGCTATGGAGCTGGTAAAAACAGCGTTTCAAAATGGCCAAAACATCAAGCTTTTGGATGATGATACTTTTAAAATGCTTTGCTCTTCCACTTCACCAATTGCTGTTGTTGATGGCGCTAATGGATTCTCTTTTGAGGCTTATTGTCCCACTGACACACAGCAGCAACCAGTGCCTAATGCTTATGATGTTCCCAGCACAAGTATTATAAATAATTATGACTCCAAAAACCAAATTAATAGCTCACCATCTCTTACCATTGAAGTGCCAGATCCGTTTATGTATGACTATTTAAATTACCATCCTCTTCCTGAAAGCATCTGGGATAATTATTAGATCATTGTTTCATTGGTTAATCTGTTAGTAGCTTGTAATATAGAAGCCAAAATAATGAGAATTATTTAAGGATGATTTGTTTAAAAGCTAGTATGTAGAGATTAGTATTGCATAATAGATTGTAATGTCTAATCACAATAATACGTAGATTGTATTATAGGTGTTAGTTATTGTTGGATGTTTGGTTATGTTGTATTAAAAATTAATTATATGGTGTATAATTTCAACAAAGTTTTGTTACTACACGGAAGGTATTAGTTTTAATCCATGTAGCCAATATGTGCTCTCTTGTTTCACATTCTATCTCCCACAAAATAAAATATAGGTTTTGACATAACTTATGTAGAGTATTAGTTGTGGAAAATATTTCCAGTTGAACAAAATAATATCTACGTTTTATATGTAAAGAAAAAGTGAAACCAAGCGTTATATTAATATTGAATGTGTGTTTATTAAACTAACTCTTGTCAGTTTATATTTTATTTTATGAAAGTTTATAAATTCCAAGAAAGTATTGTTTGTTATCCGAAAATGCAGACAATTATTCTTTTGAAATAATAATTATATCATGCCTCAAGCCTGTTTTATTTTTTCACCATCCTCTTGACATTCATTGAAGTTTGCTTCATATAACCTTATAGCAGCCGCCAAGGTCGAATATATATATATATACTAGTTTCTGGACACGTGCGTTGCACGCAGAGGCGGATGTAGTTAGCAACGAACGGGTTCAACTGAACCCATAACATTCAACACGGTGTAAAAATTCACTAAATTGCAAAAATAGTGGATATGAACCCATAACTTTAAAAGTAAAATGAGTTCAATGCTAAAAATCTTAAGAGTTGAACCCATATGATTTAAATCCTGGATCCGCCTTTGGTTGCACGTATATGCATATCAATTAGTATAATTTTTTGAAATAATATAAATAATATTAAAATACGTATGTGACACGAAATTTTAAAAGGAATAATAAAAGCTCAAATTGATTGATGGTTAACCTATTCGAACGATTTGATCTTAAAAAAATAGAATAAGCTCAAATTAATAATATCGAATTTTAAAAAGGAAGAATATAAGCTCAATTTCATCAATGGTGCACCTATTTAACTAATTTGATCTAAAAAAAAAACATTAATTAGTTCAATTCTGAGGAAGAGAACTGTCAACCATAAAATATTATGAATACTTGGTATATTATTTGCTGGAATTCTCTCAAAATTAATCTATATTTCAAACTTTTGTCTAAGGTGAATTATAAAAATGATTATAAAACCCAAAAAAAAAATCATATGATTAAATAAAGGTTAAAATATTTTTCTTCTTTAACATAAAGCGAAAAAAAGTTCAAGAAAGAGTGAATGTTCAATCCCATAAACATTCTGTTAAAGATGGGATTGAAATTCGTTATGAAAGAGCGAATGAGTCTTAGTAAATTCGTTATTGAAATTCTACTCGGTGAGCTAACTTATTTGGCTTCCTTCTATCTAACTCTAACATGAATTCATAAAGATGATCTTAAAAATGAAAGAAAAAGATGAAGATTTTGAATAAAGGACCACAACAGTAATCTAGAATACATAATAAACATACAATTAATTAACGCATTATTAGAATAGTACTTAAGAAATAATTAGATTACTTCTGATTACTACATAATTAATTAGATAAAGATTTCTGGATGCAATACTATATGTAAAGCTTTACTAAAAACTAATGAAATGTAAGTTCTCGCATGTATGTTAAAAAACTACCTTAAATGATTGTCACCTGATCATTTAGAAATTGTGCTAAAGGAACATGAAAAATGCAATCGAAGATGATATATCCATACATCTCAAAAAGTAACAAAATAAAAATGTTGCTATCAGATCATGAAATGAAAAATGGAAAAGCAAAAGAAGAAAGGGAATGGAACAGAAAATGAACGATATTTTGTAATTAATATATTTAGTAAGGTTTAAAGAAATGATAGAAAAAATAGAAAAAAGAAATAAACGGCACTACAAACAGGTTAAATCTTTTTATGGTGATGTCTCATGAATTTCACGATACTTCCATTTGTTATTTGAATTATTTAGGAATTTTTACACAGAAGCATAACAAGGTAAAATATCATTAATAAACTATAGAATTAGCAAAACACTAATAAAAGTAACTGAAAAAGAAATATATTTATCCGATTTGGCTTTTATATTTTGGTTTTGTGTGCTGCAGATGATGAAAAGATATGCCAAATTTGAAGAACTATTTTGTTAAAATGATAATGGCTTGACAGGAGGAACAATTGCTTAATTGACTTAGTTCTCCATTTTTTATATTTGAAGTTTTGAACATGATTTAACTTAACAAATAAATAAATGATGAAAAACGGTTGATGTAAATTGTACAGAGTTACTTCAACTTCCTCGGTAATATTAGTTTAAAGTTTGTAATTGTTGTTGTTGAAGTTTGGCAAAATGCCAAAGTCCCACATTGGTTGGGAGTTAAGTTTGGGGGGATTTTTCCCCTATAAAAGAAGGCCTAATGTTTAGGATTGAAACACACCTCTCATTTGCCTTCTCATCTGTTTAAGGCATTTGTATCTTCTCTCTTTAGTATTATTTCACTTGTATTTTGGAGTGAAATAAAATATTGGTTGTGTCCGAGGAGTAGGCAAAATTAGCCGAACCTCGTAAATTCTGGTGTTCCCTTTATTGTTGTTTTATTGTCTTATTTATTATTTGGTGGCTGTCATAATTTTGGTATAGTAGTTGTGACTTATTCACACTATATACATTTGGCTTCCGCAACAATTGGTATCAGAGCCAAGGTATTGTCTAAGTATGCTCTGTGGTTGCAGCATAGTCTGATCTTCCACACCAGAAAAGATTTATCTTGGTAACTGAGTCAAGGTTCTGTCTGAGTATGCTCTGTGGTTGCAGCTTAGTCTGATCTTCCACACCAGAAAGGAAATAATCTTGATTTGTGTCGTCAGCTATTAAATAATATTTGTGTCAAAGATGGTTGACAATAAACAAGAAGAATCTACATCAAGTGTCAACAATACGTCATCATTGGCATCTTCGCTTATGACAAGAATTGTGTCAAATGCGAAATTTGCGGTCGAAATATTTGACGGGTCCGGACATTTTGGGATGTGGCAAGGCGAGGTTCTAGATGTCCTTTTTCAACAAGGGCTAGATCTGGCCATTGAAGAAAAGAAACCAGATGTTATTGGAGAAGAAGATTGGAGAATTATCAACCGTGTTGCTTGCGGTACCATTCGATCCTACCTTGCTAGAGAGCAGAAATATCCATACACAAAGGAAACTTCTGCAAGTAAATTATGGAAAGCACTGGAGGATAAATTTTTGAAGAAAAACAGTCAAAATAAATTGTACATGAAGAAGAGACTGTTTCACTTCACCTATGTTCCTGGTACCACGATGAATGAACATATCACCAGTTTCAATAAGTTGGTCACAGATTTGCAAAATATGGATACAACTTATGATGATGGTGACTTGGCCTTAATGTTGTTGGCGTCACATCCTGATGAGTACGAGCACCTTGAAACTACTCTACTCCATGGAAATGACGAAATTTCTCTCAGAGAAGTTTGTTCAGCTTTGTACAGCTATGAACAAAGAAAGCGAGAAAAACAGAAGGGCGGAGAAGGAGAAGCACTGTTTGTGAGGGGTCGTCCTCAAAATCAAACGAGGACAAAGAAGGGAAGATCCAAGTCAAGATCCAGACCCAGCAAAGATGAATGTGCCTTTTGTCGAGAAAAAGGGCACTGGAAGAAAGACTGTCCGAAGTTGAAGAATAAGGCCAAACATAACAATGGAAAGGCTATTATGGATTCAAATGTAGCTGATTGTGATGATTCAGACTTCTCATTAGTTACAACAGAGTCATCAACATCATCAGACATATGGTTGATGGACTCGGCTTGTAGCTATCATATGTGTCCCAACAGGGACTGGTTCGTGGAATTTCAAGAAGGAGAATATGGAGTCATCCACACAGCGGATAACAGCCCTCTTACCTCATATGGCATTGGTTCAATACGATTAAGGAACCATGATGGAATGATCAGAACATTGATAGATGTTCGATATGTACCGGATTTGAAGAAGAATCTCATCTCTGTGGGAGCCCTAGAATCAAAAGGGTTCAAAATCATTGCAGAAAATGGAGTGATAAGAGTAAGCTCCGGTGCACTAGTGGTAATGAAGGCTAATCGGAAGAATAATAATATGTACCGCTATCGTGGCAGTACAGTTATTGGGACAGCGACAGTAACATCCAGTGACGACAAAGAGGCAGAAGCAACCAAGCTATGGCACATGCGCTTGGGACATGCTGGAGGAAAATCCTTGAAAACTCTATCAGATCAAGGATTGTTAAAAGGAGTAAAGGCTTGCAACTTGGAGTTTTGTGAGCATTGTGTTAAAGGGAAACAGACAAGGGTTAAATTTGGTACAGCGATCCATAATACTAAAGGCACCAGTTAGTTGGAAGTCTACTTTGCAGTCAACAGTTGCTTTGTCTACAACAGAGGCAGAATACATGGCTATTACAGATGCTGTGAAAGAGGCAATTTGGCTTCAAGGATTGCTAAAGGAGCTTGGTGTTGAACAAAAAGGTATCACAATTTTTTGTGATAGTCAAAGTGCTATTCAATTAGCGAAGAACCAAGTTTATCATGCAAGGACGAAGCACATTGATGTTCGGTATCATTTCGTACGCGAAATCATAGAAGAAGGTGGAGTCACGGTGAAGAAAATTCATACTACAGAGAATCCTGCTGATATGCTGACAAAGGTGGTGACTGCGGTCAAGTTTCAACATTGTTTGGATTTGATCAACATTGTTGAACACTGAAGATTGAAGATGAAGACACAACCAAAATTTGTTATTGAGAGAGAATTGAAAATGTGGAATTTTGCCAAGGTGGAGATTTGTTGAAGTTTGGCAAAATGCCAAAGTCCCACATTGGTTGGGAGTTAAGTTTGGGGGGATTTTTCCCCTATAAAAGAAGGCCTAATGTTTAGGATTGAAACACACCTCTCATTTGCCTTCTCATCTGTTTAAGGCATTTGTATCTTCTCTCTTTAGTATTATTTCACTTGTATTTTGGAGTGAAATAAAATATTGGTTGTGTCCGAGGAGTAGGCAAAATTAGCCGAACCTCGTAAATTCTGGTGTTCCCTTTATTGTTGTTTTATTGTCTTATTTATTATTTGGTGGCTGTCATAATTTTGGTATAGTAGTTGTGACTTATTCACACTATATACATTTGGCTTCCGCAACAGTTGTTGAAAGTTGAAAAGAACTCCAAAAGAGCAAAACATTAAATTTGGCATTCTAAAGGTTGCAGTAAGTATTGGAATAGGAAAGGAATTCCAACACCTTGAATAGGGTGTAATAAGTGAGATTGCAGCCGGCCATGTATGGATTTATTTATCTTATTTCATTTTAATATAATATATTACAATTAATTGAAAGATAAATTTACTTTTTTGTCACGATCCGGATTTTTCACTCTCGGGAGTCGTGATGATGCCTACTCGTGAAAGCTAGGCAAGCCGAGTATTATGAATTCATTACCATTTTTTATAAGAACGTTCAACAGTTCAATGTAATAAGTGATTAAACAGGGGAATAAATTAAATAACCAGAAATGCGGAAGACGAAAACTTAATAGTTTACCCAAAAATTGCTACATAATCTGAAGTACAATACTACCCAGAATTTGGTGCCACAAGTCACGGACCATCTATGAATACTACAAATAAAGTCGGAATAGAAATACACGATTCTGTCTCTGAATAAGTAAAAACAGAAAGAAATGATAGAAGGAGACGCCAAGGCCCGCGGACGCTTGCAGGACTACCTCGGGTCGCCTGTTGGACTAAAGGCAACAACCTCACTGCGGTCCAAACGCTCCAGTATCAGTATCTGTATACAGTGCAAAGTGTAGTATCAGCATAACTGACCTCATGTACTGGTAAGTGCCTAGCCTAACCTCGACGAAGTAGTGACGAGGCTAGGACCAGACTACCAAATAAATCTGTGCAGTTAAATCATATACAGCGGAAAATAAAAGCAGATATGCACAGTAAAGATGGGGGGGGGGGGACATACTGTGGGGAGTATCATACAACATCAGAATACCAAAGAGGAATGTAACGAAGCTAAAATTCGATTGCTAACAAAGGTAAGAAAACAAGCACAATATTCACTTTCATCTCTTTCTGGTTGCAGGCGTGCAACCCGCTCCCATTTCATATATCTCGTTGCAGGCGTGCAACTCGCTCCCATTTCATATATCTCGTTGCAGTCGTGCAATCCGCTCCCATTTATAAATCAACATAAATCACAAAAGAATCCCGGCAAGGGAACAAGAGTATAACAATAACCATCCTGGCAAGGGAGAACAATATCGTATACAATAACATCCCGGTAAGAGAGACAATATTATAATAATAATATCCCGGCAAGGGAGACAATATCACAACTATAACATCCCGGCAAGGGAACCTATAATGGCACTCAACATATTAACCATGAATAAATCTCAACGGAGTCACAACAATTACAATACTAGACCCACAGGCATGCTTGATACCGGCGTATAGATACTCGTCACCATGCCTATACGTCGTACTCCATAATTAACACATAGTTGTCACACCCCTTTTATACTTCAAAACGAAGATATGTGTGCTATGTGTTATGTTATGGATTGTTGTGGGTTAAAGGGTTTTTCCAATTGAAGTGACAATTTTGAAATAGGGATTATTTTATTATTCAGAGTCGCCACTTGGAATTAATTTTTGGGTGTTCCAAGTCACCTTTTGTTTAAATTCCTATTTAAAGGAAGATTTGACTCTTTTATTATTGGTCTGCAAAAATAAAGTTCGACTAAGAAATTCTGTTGACCGGGGAGGAGGTGTGGGGCACTCCCCAAGTCCCATGGTTCTAGCACGGTCGCTTGATTGACTTAAACTTGGCTTGAGCTAATTTTGAAGAAAACTATGTTTTTATTTGATTATTTCATGTTTTATCCTATCCGCTTTTATTTCTTGATTATTAGTAAAATTAAAGAATATTTTAAATAATAAGATGTCATAACCACACTACACATGCGAATGCATGATCGACGAAATTTATTAATTTAGTCATAACAGCGCTATGCAAGCAAATCCGTAGTCATGACAAAGGATTATTAGCACATTATTACTTTTGATAGAATTGCTACATTTGAGAAAATTAATTCTTGCAAGTTATTAAAAGTCAACTATCGCGCTCGCAAGTGAATTCGCGATTTTAGCAAGGGATTAATTAAATTTAAAATTAACTAAAACAAAAATGGTATGAGATTATTGAATTAATTATTGAATGTTGAATATCACGCTATGCGAGCAATTCCGCGAATAAAAAAAAAGATTAAAGCGGGCCTACTAATTGCCTAGCGCTTAAATTAATTACAAAAGGGATTAAGTGTGAGGTCATCACTTGTTTTAAAACGAAATTCTTCGTTTTGAGGCCTTAAAAAGCTCTTTTAGCATTACCTCGATTTGCGTGCACAGTCCGGACGCGTAGTCGGAAAGCCTAAATATGAAAATCTGTGAAAAATGATAATTTTTTGACTATAAAATGAGTTAATTTGACTTCGGTCAATGTTCTGGGTAAACAGAGCTAGACCCGTGATTTGACGGTCTCTGAGGGTCCGTAGGAAAATATGGGACTTGGGCGTGTGCTTGGAATCGAATTCCGAGGTCCCAAGCCCGAGAAATGAATTTTTAAAAAAAAAATTATTTTCTGAAATTGTTTAAAGGAATTTGAAATGAAATCTGATTAGAACATGTTGGTATCAAACCCGTATTATGGTTCCGGCACCCGGTACAGGTCTTATATATGATTTAAGATGATCCTGTGAAATTTGGTGAGAAACGGATGTCATTTGACGTGATTCGGACCTAAATTGCAAAATTGATGTTTAAAGGAGTTTTGAGAAATTTCATTGATCTTGAGGTTTAATTCGATGATCATAATGTTATTTTGGTTATTTGAGTACACAAATAAATCCGTAGGATATTTTTGAGGTTGTGTGTATATTTAGTTTGGATCCCCGAGGGCTCGGGTGAGTTTTGGATAGGCCATGGGGTGCATTTTGAACTTAGAAATTGCATGTTTTTATTGCTGGTGTTTCAGACCTGCAGGCTTCGCATTTGCGAAGCCTGTCTCGCAAATGCAAGCTCGCAAATGCGAGCCTTGCATCACAAATGCGAGAGGTGGCCTGGGCAGCCTTCTTCGCAAATGCAAAGTATATGTCGCAAATGCGACGCCCGCCTAAATCCTCTATGGTCGCAAATGTGAGGATCCCCTTCGGAAATGCGACGCTTGCTGGGAAGGCTTGAAGTCGCAAATGCGACTATTTGTTCGCAAATGCGAAAATCCCAGATATTCTAAGTTCGCAAATGCGAGCTTCCCTTCGCAATTCCCAAGCCAGCAGAGGCTGGGGTTCACAATTCCCACATCTGAGACCTGCAACTTTTATACTTAGATGATTCTAAACTCATTTTTCACATCTTTTCAAATCACAAACTCCTTTGGGCGATTTTCCAAGAACAACTCTTCTTCCAAATCGATTGTAAGTTAATTTTAACTCATTTCCTTCAATCATTAACATCTTTTAACATGATTTCAACTTAAAATCAATGATTTTCATGGGGGAAATTGGGTATTTTGGGTATAACCTAGGTTTTTCTAAAAATTGGGGATTTGGGCATCGATTTGAGGTCCGATTTCAAAACAAATTATATATTTGGATTCGTGGGGGAATGAGTAATCGAGTTTTGGTTCGAACCTCGGGTTTTGACTATGTGGGCCCTGGGGCAATTTTTGTCTTTTTGGGCAAAACTTTGGAAAATTCATTTTCATGCATTCAAATTGATTCTCTTAGCGTTTATTGATGTAATTAAGTAATTTGTGACTTGATGCGAGCAAATTAGCGGTGGAATCGAGGGGTAAAGATATTATTGAAACTTGAGTTGTGTTCGAGGCATCGAGGTTAGTGTTTGGTCTAACCATAACTTGAGGGATTAGGAGTCGAGTCCTATTTGCTATGTGATAATTGTTGAGTACGATGTATAGGCATGGTGACGAGTATCTATACGTTGGTGTCAAGCATGCCCGTGAGTTTTCTATTATGAATTTCATGACTTCGTTGTATTACCATGCTTTATAGGTGATTTCTATTTGTTGTGAAAAGCTTGTGGAAGGAATTGTGACCTTTGAACATCGAGGAGCATTGGCTCAAGTTATATTGTGAATTGTGAAAGTATGTGAGGTTATTGAAACCCTTTGGAGCATTGGCTCAAGTGGTAAAGTGAGTTATGAAATAAAAATAAAAAAGAAAAAGAAGTCATTAAATTGTTCCCTTGCCGGGATATTGTTGCTTTATTGGTTATCTCCCTTGCGGGGATGTTGATATTATTGATGTTGCTCCCTTGCCAGGACTTAATTGTTGAATTGTTGTTCCCTTGCTGGAATTCCTATAAAAAATTTGTTTATTCCCTTGCCCTATTGTTTGTGATTGTTGTTTGGGTGAGGAAGAGTGTAAAGCACGAAGGGTGATGCCGTGTATTATTTGTTTTGTGAGGAAAGAGTGTAAAACACGAAGGGTGATGCCGTGTAAGATTGCGAGGAAAGAGTGTAAAGCACGAAGGGTGATACCGTGCCGCACGATGTACTATTTCGTGCCGATTTTATTGATTATATGATGAGGAAAGAGAGTAAAAGCACAAAGGGTGATGCCGTGCACACTTTTACTTTATAATTGCTTTGGTGAGGACGACAGTAAAAGCACGAAGGGTAATGCCATGCATTTGTTGATTTCTGATTCTTTGTTGATAATCCGAGTATATTGTTTCTTTCATTACTTGATGTCTTTCTATTCGGAATTGTTATCTCCCCCAAAGCATGGTCCCCCTCCCATATTTATTGGTTATTTCTGTACTTCTTTTCCGTTGTATATATTTGAACTGCACAGGTTTATTTGGTAGTCTGGTCCTAGCCTCGTCACTACTTCACCGAGGTTAGGCTAGACACTTACCAACAGCTTTTGGACTGTAGTGTGGAGGCTACCTTCAGTCCACGCGGAGATCCAAGGTAGACCTGCAGGCGTCCGCAGGCCCTGGAGCCTCCCTCTATCCCTATTTTTCTGTTTCATTTTCCATATATTCCGTAACAGTGTATTATTATTTCTTCGGATTTTGTATGTAGTAAATCTTAGACTGTCTGTGACACTGTGACACCAGGTTTTGGGTGGTTAAGGCTTTAGTATTTGTAATAGACGCAGATTTCAGACTTTTAATTGTTATCTTCCGCTTAATTATTTAAAGTTCCGCTGTTTTCACGTTATCGCCTTATATTTTTTAAAAAGAAGTAATTTGATAATGAGGTAAGTAGTTAAGGATTGGATTGCCTAGCTCTCATTAGTAGGCGCCATCACAACTCCTGAGGGTGGGAAATTCGGGTCATGCAAGTTGGTATCAGAGCTCTAGGTTACATGGGTCTCACAATTCATAGAAAAGGTTAGTAGAGTTTGAGGGATCGGTATAGAGACATTTGTATTTATCCCCTAGAGGCTACAGAGTTAGGAAAATCTTCACACTTATTCTTTCCTATCGTGCAATTTGGTTTCTCAATGCTAATTGAATTTCTACTCTGTTTTTTCGTAGATGGCGAGAACATGTACTTCCTCATCCACTGACCAGCAGCCCGAGACCCCAGCAGCAGTTCCCACGAGGGGTAGAGGGCGAGGCCGAGGCCGTACTAGAGGCCGAGGTAGGGGCAGAGCTCAACCCCGAGCACCAGCACCAGCGGTAGAGCCTTAGGTTGACTTTGTTGATGAGGTTCCGGCCCCAGTAGTTCCGGTAGTCCCAGCTCAGGTCCTAGAGGGTTTTATTGTTACCTCAGTTCTTCAAGATGATCTAGTCTGTGTGGTGGGCCTCATGGAGAGCGTCACCCAAGCAGGCTTGCTTCCTGTAGCACCAGCCGTCTCTCAGGCTGGAGGAGGAGCCCAGACTTCTGCTACTGGCACTCCGGAGCAGGTAGCTCCCCAGTTTCAGACTCTAGTAGTTCAGCCAGTTGGAGTAGTTCAACCGGGTGTGGTAGCTCAGACCAGTGATGGAGCGGCTATGTCTACCGATGCTTTGTGGAGGTTGGATAGGTTCACCAAGCTGTTCACTACTACTTTCAGCGGTACATCTACTAAGGATCCCCAGGATTATCTAGACAGCTGTCACGAGGTTCTTAGGGACATGGGGATAGTTGAGACCAATGGGGTCGATTTTGCTACCTGCCGCTTATCTGGATCCGCCAAGACTTGGTGGAGAGATTATTGCTTAGCTAGTCCAGCCGGATCACCAGCCTTGACTTGGGAGCAGTTTACGCAGCTATTTCTGGAGAAGTTTCTCCCTATCACTCAGAAAGAGGCCTATCGGAGGCAACTTGAGCACCTCCAGCAGGGTTCTATGACTGTTACCCAGTATGAGACCAGATTCATCTACTTGGCTCATCATGCTCTTATCATGCTTCCCACAGAGAGAAAGAGAGAGAGGGTGAGGAGGTCCATTGATGGACTTATTCAGCCGATTCGTCTTCAAATGGCTAGGGAGGCTGGGAGTGAGATATCTTTCCAGGAGGTGGCCAATGTGGCTCGGAGAGTTGAGATGGTTCTGTCACAAGGAGGTGGTCATGGGTCAGATAAGAGGCCCTGTCATTCAAGTCGATTCAGTGGTACCTCGTCTGGAGGTAGAGATTCATATGGTAGAGGCCATCTTTCTAGGACTTTTCAGTCAACACTCCAAGTTTCTCATGGTACTTCAGGTGGCTGAGGTCCTCAGATGCAGTATTTTGATCAATAGTCCTACAGTGCACCACCTGCTCCTATCAGTGCACCGCCACTTTAGAGTTTTTGGGGTGGTCATTCAGGTCATCAGGGCCAGCAGTCTCAACAGCTGAGGGTTTGTTACACTTGTGGTGATATGGATCACATTACTAGATTTTGCCAGAGCACTGGGTAGCTCTCCACATCAGGGTTCCCGTGCCATGGTTCAGACACCAGGTGTTCCACAACCTGCCCATCCAGCTAGAGGTGGGGGTAGAGGTGCTAGAGGTGGAGGTAGAGGTACTAGAGGTGGAGCTCAGGCCGCTATAGGTGGAGGCCAACCAACAGTAGGCCGTCCCAGAGATGTAGTTCAGGGTGGTAGGGCCCAGCCCCGATGTTATGCTTTTCCAGCCAGGCCCGAGGCTGAGGCTTCAGATGTAGTTATTATAGGTACGATTCTGGTTTGTGATAGAGATGCTTCTGTGTTATTTGGTCCAGGGTCTACGTACTCGTATGTGTCATCTTATATTGCACTGTATCTGGTTATGCCTAGTGATTCCTTGAGTGATTTTGTTTATGTATCTACACCGGTAGATGATTCTATTATGGTAGATCGAGTCCATCGTTCATGTATAGTTGTGATTGGGGGTCTTGAGACTCATAAAGATTTGTTGCTTCTGGACATGGTCAATTTCGATGTTATATTGGGGATGAACTGGTTATCACCTTACCACGCTATCTTGGACTGTCATGCCAAGACTGTGACCTTAGCTTTACTGGGTTTGCCTCGTTTGGAGTGGAGATGGACTCCTGGTCATTCTACCCGTAGTGTTATCTCTTATGTGAAGGCTCGACGTATGGTCGAGAAGGGGTGTTTGACCTATTTGGCATATGTTCGTGATTCTAGTGCCGAGGTTCCTTCTATTGATTATGTGCCCGTTGTTCGTGAGTTTCTGGAGGTTTTCCCTTCAGACATACCGGGTATGCCGCCCGACAGGGATATTGACTTTTGCATTGATCTGGCTTCGGGCACTCAGCCCATTTCTATCATGCCGTATCATATGGCCCCGCCGGAGTTGAAAGAGTTGAAGGAACAGTTGCAAGACTTGCTTGAGAAAGGTTTCATTAATCCCAGTGTTTTGCCTTGGGGTGTGTCGGTGTTGTTTGTTAAGAAGAAGGACGTATCGATGAGGATGTGTATTGATTACCGGCAGTTGAACAAGGTTACAATCAAAAATAAGTATCCGTTGCCGAGGATTGATGATTTGTTTGATTAGCTTCAGGGTGCCAAGGTATTTTCGAAGATTGACTTGAGATCTCGCTACCATCATTTGAGGATTAGGGAATCCTTTCGTGCCCCCTTTTTCCTCACAAAATCAGGCTTATGACATTTGGAGGGACAACTCATTCCTTTTGAGAATTGGGTTTGATTTGAAGAGTCGCCACCTAATGATTAGGGTGCATTAGGACACCAAGAGGGTTTGATTTGAGTAACCAGAGATTGGGTAAGGGCTTGAAATTATTCCAAGGGGAAGGTATTAGGCACCCCTCAGAATCCACTAGTGTGGTTCCCGGCCAGACAATTTTTGTGAGTTCAGGGTACAATTAACATATAGACAAATAAAGCTCAAATAGGAGGGGATTTCACATATAAAGGTTTGAAAATAGACAAAGTTTAAAAGAGCAATTTGAGGAAGCAGATTCTAGAATGAAAATGTTAAAGAAATAAGAATAAAGGGCAGGGGGGGTCCTAGGTTTACTAAAAATATGGATCACCCCACACAACATCCGGTAATCACTCCTTAATGAGGGGCTACACGTGATGTTATCGCGTTGTCATCATATCCATATCTACCCTTCCCACCCCGTTAAGGTATTTAAAGCGCGGGTTGGTCTCGCTTACTTATTGCATGCTATTACCCGTCCCAATCTTATCAGTCCTGGAGGCATTTAGGACTACTAATCCTAAAAGGGAGGGGTATTAGGCCTATTCGTAGTTTCAAAGGTAAAACTCTAAGGCGACATACAAAAACACATATTGCAAATTGGGGGAAAGCATATAACAAACAAAGGCCCAGATATACCTCCTTAAACAAAGAAGCACGTAATTAACATGACTTACACATACTATTTTTGGTCTGATTTTTTTTAAAAAAGTATTAAAGACAAGGGAGAGGAAATTGTTGAGACAATTTCAGCTTATCACATAACTCAGACAAGAAGTCCGAATCAGGCCTGCCTGCTGGTTGTAATTATTAACAGAAATAGATTCAGCTTAAGGCTTGCCTAAGTGTTGGACAAGGATCCTATAGGCATGATATCTATTGGATTTAGAAAATAATGAAACAACAAGGCTCGAAGTAAATTGTTTGAATGCATACTTATGAAACTTGCTAAGTGATAGAATCAGATTGTTAAAGAGAGGCAGGATTTGACGAATTGATTAGAAGTCCTACGGCTGATAGTAGCCATTATTACTGGGTGAATCAGATTTTTTATTAGAAACCCCTATAGGCATGCTTTCTATACATTGCTGATATTTTCAAACCTTATAGACATGGTATCTAGATGCAGAATTTATTTTTAAACGTATGAGCATGGTATCTAGATGTAATAGAATATACAGAATTAAACAATCCTATAGGCATAATTTCTATATGAAGTTAAATATGCAGAACCTTATAGACATGATTTCTAAGTGAAGTTTGAACATGCAGAATTTAGAACATCCTATAGGTATAACTTCTATATGCGTTTGAGTATGCAGAATTCAAAATACCTATAGACATAGTATGTATGTGAGATTGGGATATGCAGAATTCAAAATGACCTATAGGCATGATTTCTATATGCATTTGAGTATGCAGAATTCAAAATACCTATAGACATGGTATCTACCATTTGCATACATAGTTACCCACCCTTTTCACTAACCATCCCCAAGAGTTTATTACAAATTATTATAGCCCGGAATAAATAAAATTACATCAGAAACTATAAAGAAAAATACAACTAGAGGAAGCCTGATTCTTGACTTCTTCTCTTAGTTATGAGATAGACCAACCCAAAGAGACCATGATCCAAAGCCTTTCTCCCATTTAAGTGTGTCAAAGTTCCCTAAGAGCCTCAATGAGACTCCGGTCAATGCTCACACCCAAATTGCATTATCAGAATGGGGGTCAGTGCAGTGTGGAAGGGCCAACCCTCAAGTGTCCAAGTTCAGAGGGAGCTCAATGGGTCCCAAGGCAAGGCTCACAAAAGGGGGTATAACTTAAAGTCTAAGAGAGAGTGCAAGTGCAGAAATAGAACTTGAAGAACTAGGGGAGTAAAGGAAAAGGGAAAGGGGTGCTGCAAAAATAATAACTTCACACAAAAGGGATTCAAGGGGTGGAAACTGATTGTAGAGGGCCCTTGTGCCTAGGCATTAATTGATTCTAGGCGTACGCATCAATAGTGAATGATGTTATGCCGTCAGAATATACAACATACAATGGTAGTGTGAGGTTACGATCCTAGGGGATCGAGTTTGAGTCATAGACATCAATATTTTAATGCTGTCATGCCTCAAACAACCATCATTGTCAAACACACTTAGAATACACAATAGAAGTAGAACAGGAAGAAGGAGGATGCTAAATAAGTATTGAACTAAACACAAGCAGTAGGTAGATAGGAGGAAAAAAATATTAAACAAACACATTGTTGTGGTGCTGAATCTTAATTAGAACATACCAGTTCAAAGAAAGCAAATAGAGGGAGAAGCAGGCAGCAGGATTTGCAAACAGACCACACGTAACATGAGAGAGTACTTTTAAGTGTGAGTATGAGTTCAAAAAATTACGAGTGTTGGATGTTGTGTTAATGAATGAGTCAGGTATTTATAGTGTGAAAAACAGGCAGAAATAAGGTAAGAAAAATAATTATAGAACTGGGTATCAATTAAAACAATTAGTATAAGACTTCCTTTAATTAAGGAATTCAGACTTAAATGGTAATGAGCAAAAGTTATTTAAGGAAAGAAATCAAATAAGCATCTTGTGCAAAGTAGGCAATTAGGGGTAAATACATAGGAGTTTAATTAAGGGCAGAGTTTTGAAATACACGGTTAAAACAAATAAGGTAAGAATCAATTAGTACACAGTAAATCAAGCAATCAGAGATTTGTAACTAATGGTCCATGAATAAACCAAGTCAGAAAGGCTAAGGAAAGCTTTCGACTCAAACCAAGTAACAAGACAATCAACAAACAAAGAAAGAAATCAATCAGGCTTATGCAAAAGAAAGTCTGAAATCATTCAAAAAATTGAAAGCCATTTAGAGGAGAAGTTCAGCACATATAAAGAGTACACAAGTATCAGGCATGTGAGGCTGAATTTAGGACGAAGAAAAAGTGTCATGCAATTGCACAATCAGTAAGTAGTAGACTATAGGAACATGGTAATCATAGGGTAACTCAACAATGGAGAAGAGAGAGTATCAAATAGTATACAAAGGGTCCAGTAGAAGGACCTTAGAAAAGTTTAGCAGGGAATCAGAATCATATAAAGAAACCAAGGTTTAAACAAAGATTTCAAGACTCAGTTGAGCAACAGATGAAACAATCTTCAGAAACTCAAAATAGGTCCAAAGAAAGTTAGGGTTTTTGAAATCAAACAAGTTCAGAGATGAAGAACAAGCAAATCACATGGGCAATGGTCTCAAAACTCGGATGAACCCCCAAATTCTAGGGGTTTTACCATTTATCGAGTGTAGAGAGGAAAACAAGTAAATCAGGCAGAAATACTTATGAAATAAGTTCAGAAATTTCAGAAAGGAACTGAGACCTTTAACATGCATCTTCCGGTAAAAGAAACTCATGAGAAACATAGTAAAAAGAACAACATGCGAAACACAGTAGAAGAACTCATAAGAACATGGTAGAAGAAACACATAGGAAACACAGTTGAAGGACTCATAAGAACACAATGGGAGAGAAACACAATAGAAGAAACTAATAGTAAAAGAAACACACAAGAACTTAACGAAAATAAGAGATACATCTCGACAAAACCCTAAATCGGAAAGATAAAGGTTTGAAAGCATAGTTTTTGAAAGAAATCTCGAGAAATCATTTAAAATCTTAGGGAAAACACGGATCTAGAATGTTTCTAAAGAAATCAGAAGAACCTCAAAAGCTAGGGTTTTAGAGGAACTCAAATGGTGAGAAAGGCTTGGAAAGTCGTTGATCTGAGCAGGAGAAGTCGAGATCAGGTTTGAACAACCATGGCTTGTCGGATCAAGGTCGGAGACGGCCATAAAACTCAAATCAAACAAAGCCTGGACCAAGCTTCTTCGTGGTCAGGCCTTGAATCTTCAATAACCCGGCGTGTAGGAGTTATAGAAGGTCGGTATAAGACTTTAGTTTCCTTAGAAGCCATAAATTCCAGTGGTTTTAGGGTGGAAATAGAGGGAGGCAGCTAGGGTTTCTGAGAGAGAATTTGGGAGAGGGGGAATCCAGGGGTGGCTACCGGTGAGAAATGAATAGGGTTTGGGGGTATTGGGGAATTAAAAAGGAAAGGAAGAGTGTGAGTCGTTGATCTGGGATTAAAAGGGAGGGCGAGTGGGTTATTTTAAAGGGTCATGGGTCGAGTAATTTTAGGAATTGGGCCGGCTAATGAGATCTGAAATTGGGTTTAATTGGGGTGCCAAATCCGGCCAGAAGTGAAATGAAATAGGCTAACATTTAAATAGCCACTTTTTCCCTTGTTTAATTTATAAAAATAGTAAAATAATTTATGGGAGTAAATTAAAGGTACTAAGATGATTATTAATATATAATTATGAAAATAAAATACTGGAGTCAATTTTATAATTATAACACAATTAAATCTTAAAATAGGCTAATACTGCAAATATATGCAATTTAGCTTAAAAAAATACTAAATAAATTTGTAAACATGTGCAAAAAATATTTTAGCTATATTTTAGTATAAATATGAGAATCTAATAAGTGAATTGCCAAAATGACAATTTTGGGAAATAATTATTGGGTGTTTCTTGATAAAATAGGGCAATAAATTGACTTAAAAATTAAGATAAAAATATTAAAACCTTGGGACATACTTATATATGCATATACATGCTATTTTGAAATTATTTTGCATATTAAAAATATACAAGGAAAAGTTGGGTATCAACAGCTGCCCCTCTTTCCCCGGGAAGGATGAAAGAGTTGTCAGGTAAAGATATGATGACCAATTTTGACTGAACAAAATGGTTCGAGGAGACTTAGGCCGTGCTCTGGATTCTGGGCTACCCACATATCCATGGTTTTACGGGAATCGGGTCGTATGAAGTTCAGGATCCGTCGGCGGAGTATGCCGATGGAGACTTTTCAAGAACGGACATAATATTAATGATGAGATGAATGGTTGAAGTCTGATAGGGCTGCGGGAACCGGAGCGGGATAGCTCCTGCCGAGACGGCCGTTGCTCGCCGGTTTACCTGCAAATAAGCAACACAAGCATATATTGTGCGTAAATTTAAACATGATGCAAATTTCTGTTGGACCATGAAAGTTGTCTTTGGACGGTTAGGATGACATCCTTAGACTATGACGTCCTGGGCCATGAAGCGTATAATAAGGATTCGCAGGCCATGAAATGATGCTCTCGGGCTATGAGAATAATGCCTCTGAACTATGATGCCCTTGAATAATGATATGCAAAAGATAAAAGGGGTCCTCAGGACATGAAGTGGTATTCTCGTGCTATGAGAATAGTGCCTCCGAACAATGATGCCTTTGTACAATTTGGCGATCTTTCAGCCCATGAGATGCAGTAGGTGGCGATCTTTAAGCCCATGAAATGAAAAAGGTGGCAATCTTTCAGCCCATGAGATACAGTAAGTGGCAATCTTTCAGCCCATGAAATGCAAAAGGTGGCGATCTTTCAGCCATGCAAATGATAAAGTGGCGATCTTTCAGCCATGCAAATGCAGTATATGGCGATCTTTCAGCCACGCAAATGTAAAGGTAGCGATCTTTCAGTCATGCAAATGTAAAGGTGACGATCATTTAGCCATGCAAATGTAAATAAGGTGGCGATCTTTCAGCCATGCAAATAAGGTGGCGATCTTTCAGCCATGCAAATAAGGTGGCGATCTTTCAGCCGATGCGAATAAGGTGGCGATCTTTCAGCCGATGCGAATGTAAAGGTGGCGATCTTTCAGCCTTGCAAATAATAAAGTGGCGATCTTTCAGCCATACAGATGGAGGTAGAGCTTAACCTCGGAAGGCAGAATGGTAGCCTTATGCAATGCAAGAATGTAGATGGAGGTAGAGCTTGACCTCGGAAGGCAGAATGGTAGCCTTATGCAATGCAGAAATGCAGATGGAGTTAAAGCTAAACCTCAAAAGGCAGAAGGTAGCCTTATGCAAGAAGTAAAAGGGCAAATGATAATAGAATTTTCTTAGCTGATATCGGATTGCAATATTGCGACTGCTGGGGATACTGTGTGCGGATAGCAGCTGTGAGTAGGTGTAACGATTCTGAGAGTTGTATTTTCGAGCAATGTGAGTCTTGTGAGTGTATAGTCACTTGATGATTTTGTAACTCAAGTGCCTGCATCCAAAGAAAAATCGTGAGTTTTGTAAAAGGGGAGGAGGGGTTAGTTCGTATCCCCGTTGGCTCTACTTGACCTACTCAACTTTGATCTGGTGACGCTGTACGTATCGTTGGGGGTAGCGTTGCTAAACAGAGTGATTTCAGAAATAAGCATTCATGATTTAGTGAAGAAAATGTGACAATAAATACATAATTAAGAATAGTATTCTTTAGATGAACCAACGACCGCGGCGTGGTTCAAGACATTGCAACCTTCCTTGTTACGGAATTTTGTGGGTCTTCCTCAAAATTCTGCCCCAGTTTACTGAGTTGCTGCTTCTGACTGCTGCTAGCAATAATTGGCTGAAATCGACTTTGGAATTTTGAGGGTCCTCCTCAAAATTCTTCCCCAGTTTCCAATCTCAGGGGGAAATGAAAATTTTATTGAATTGTGACCGAACCCACAGGGAAACCTATGTATCCCCTCTTAAACGGGAATTAGGTTAGGTGTAGTTCAATTCAGTCCATTTGGTAGCGGCGTCCTTCTTCAACATCTTAAAGATCGGCTCACATATAGCTATAGATTGTGCTATGAACCGGCTGATGTAGTTAAGTCTCCCCAAGAAACTCATCACGTCCTTCTTGTTCTTTGGCGGTGGTAATTCTTGAATAGCTTTGACCTTTGATGGATCCAGTTCTATTCCTCGGCGACTCATAATAAACCCAAGTAGTTTCCCAGCAGGAACCCCGAATGCACACTTTGCGTGATTCAGTTTTAGGTTGTACCTCCGTAATCTGTTGAAGAATTTCCTCAAATCTTCCATGTGATTAATGACTTTCTTGGACTTGATAATAACATCATCTACGTACATCTCTATCTCCTTATGTATCATATCGTGGAATATGGTAGTCATGGCCCTCATGTAGGTGGACCCTGCATTCTTCAGGCCAAATGACATCATCTTGTAACAGTACATTCCCCATGGCGTAATGAAACCCGTTTTCTCATCATCTTCTTCATCCATCCAGATCTGATGATACCCAGCGAAACAATCCACAAATGACTGCAATTCATGTTTGGCATAATTATCGATCAAGATGTGTATGTTTGGCAAGGGGAAGTTGTCTTTCGGACTGGCCCGGTTGAGATCCCGGTAGTCGACACAGACTCTGACCTTCCCATCCTTCTTTGGTACTAGCACAATGTTGGCTAACCATGTTGGGTATTCTACTACCCTGAGAACCTTGGTTTTGACTTGCTTAGCAACTTCCTTCTTGATTTTCAGACTCATGTCAGGCTTAAACTTTCTGAGCCTTTGCTTTACCAGTGGCCATGTTGGATCGGTTGGCAGTTTGTGAGCCACAATAGATGTACTCAGACCAGTTATGTCATCATCCGACCAAGTGAATATGTCTTCATATTCCCTTATAAATTCTGTGTATTCCTTCTTTTCTGATGGCGATAAGTGGATGCTGATTCATGTTTATTTGACGTTCTCTGCATCTCCCAGGTTACCAATCTTGGTCTCGTCCAGGTTGGACTTAGGTCTATTCTTAAAATTCTTAACTTCCTTAATAACCTCTTCTGGTATTTCATATTCCTTTGAATCTGTATCCGTTTGTTACGCTGTCTCGTTGCACGTCACAATCATTGGTTCATCAAGATAGGTAATAGTAATGCTGTATAAGTAAAGTATTGAGAGAAAATAATAGTAATAAGTGTTGATTCATAAGGAAAGTCAAAAATGCTTTGATAAATTGCATAATTGTTTTGAAGATTGGAGATCTTATTGCGGGCATTAAAATGCGAAAGGAAAATCATTTAATAAATAAAAACAGTGCATGATGCTTGTTTTAGCCTTGCTACCCTGAGACTCGTCGGACTCTGATTGTCCTAATGGTCCAATTATTGAGGCGTGCCCCTCTGCTTACGGCCTGTATGGAAGGGACTTCCTCCCCCTCCTCCTTGAGAACAATATAACAGTCCATGTCATTGTCTTTTAGGAACAAATTCCTCACCGCTGCAAGTGCTTCTTCTTCTTCTAACCTATAGATAACACCGACCGGTTGGAAAGTCCGCTCCAAGTATGGTATTGGCTGCTCCAGCGGATAGTAAGGACCGCTCCATGGTGGTGAACAGTGGTTGAATTCCTCCTAGGTGTACTCATATCCTAGACCGAAAGTAGTGCCATGCTTCTTGAGCTTTACGGGCTTAGCGATTCCTTGGAGATTTTTGCCGAGCCCTTTGCCAGGTTCATACCCACACCAATTCAGTATACTCTCGATCTTGTTATCCCACCATTTATCTTTGTCAACAGCGTTCACCCTTTCGATGTGATGGAAAGTTTCCCCTCCTAGCTTCCTTATTCATTCGATTGACGGAATGGTCTGGCGACTATATATAGGATTGCTTCCATCACCATGAATCATTACCTCTTGATGGTTCCATTCGAATTTCACTGCCTGATGCAGTGTCGATGCCACAACCCCAGCATAATGAATCCATGGTCGTCCTAGCAACAGATTGTAAGATGCCGGTAAGTCTATCACTTGGAAGTCAACATCGAACCAAGTCGACCCTATTTGCAAACACAGACTAATCTCCCCAATGGTGGATCTTTGGGAGCCGTCGAAGGCTTTCACATTGATAGCTCCATCCTTTATCTCGTGCAATACTTTGCCCAATTTCTTGAGTGTTACCAGTAGACAAATGTTGAGACTAGAACCCCAGTCGATCAAGATCCTGGTGATAAAGCAGATTGCACAGTGATGTGCAATGCTTTGTTGTGACCCAACCCTTTAGGCGGTAGCTCATCCTCATGAAAAGTAATTTTGTGACTTTCCAATATCCTTCCGATCATGTTGGCCATTTCCCTACCAGTGATGTTGCTTGGTACGTACACTTCACTCAGCACCCTCAATAGAGCATTTTTATGTGCCTCAGAATTTTGTAGTAAAGCAAGTATGGAGATCTGCGCCGGTGTTTTGTTCAACTGGTCGATGACCGAGTATTCCTTAGCCTGTATCTTTCTCCAAAGGTCGTCTGGACCTGTCTCAATAATGGGTGACCGATTGGAGGCCTGCTTGCTTGACTCAGCTAAGTGTTCATAAGTATAAACTCTGCCAGTTCTTGTCATACCCTGCGCGACAACAGTTTCCTCGAACCTAACCTTGCCTTTCCTCTTTGCCTCGGCTGTTTAGTCCCAGGGTATAGCTTTTGTATGGAATGGTGTCACGGCCGACATCGCCACTGGGATCGGCGAGGCTATCTTCACCCCTAATGGAGCAGGTCCCTTGGGTGGTAAACTGTAACTTCGAATGGTGTAGGTGCATTTGTTGGAGACACGAATTCGACCTCAATTGGCACTGGTGTCTTTGTAGATGACGTTGTTTCAAACTCAAGTGGTACAGACATGTTTACTTCAGCATCCCCAGATGGCTGAATCTGGACTATGATTGGATTAAGAGTAACTATTGGCTTCTTTGTGTCATCACCTTCTACAATCAACCCGATTGATCCCTCGGGATCCCAATCATCCTCTATTTCAATCATGTGAACGTCTCCACCCTTATGGTCTATCAGAGGATTATTTCGGACATTCGGAGCGGGCTCCTTTGCCACAATAAACTTGTTGTCAATCAAAGCCTGGATCTTGTCTTTCAGAGAATGACATTCGTTGATGGTGTGTCCCTTCATGCCGGAATGGTATGTAGAGGATTTTTTTGGATTGACCCATTGAGAAGGGTTCTCAGGGGTTATGGCAGGGATAGGGGTGACATAACCAACGGCTTTGAGTCTTTCGTACAACTGGTCAATAAGTTCAGTGATGGTTGTATACTGTTTAGGAGGTCAACGGTCAAAATTTAGTCGAGGTCTTGAAAAGTTTTGGTGTTGTAGGAGGTGATTGATAGTGAGATGGTTGAGCATTGTAGGCTTGGTAAACATGTGCTGGTTGGGAATATCTAGGTGAAGTAGGTTGATATATGGGAGGTGGAGGTGATTGATAAGCGGGTGGCAGAGTTTTGTAAGAGGGTGAGAGTGTTTGATAATTTGGAGTGGGCTAATATGTGAGTGGGGGCATTGGGTAGATTTGGTATTTGATAGGAGATTTGGTTCTCTGTGCAACCATTACGTCCCCTACGTCCCTTTTCTTGAATACACCACCAGACTGTAAGGCCTTATTAGTAGCTTGCAAAGCCTCGAAGTTCGTAACCATGCCGCTTTTGATGCCTTCTTCGATCCTTTCACCCAGCTTGATGATGTTAGAAAATTTATGGCTTTCAATCAACATTAGCCGCTCGTAATACTGCGGGTCCTGAGCCTGGACGAAGAGTTTGTTCATCTGTTCTTCCTCTAAGGCAGGTCTGACTTTAGGAGCTTCGGATCTCCAGCGAGTAGCATACTCGCGGAATGTTTTTGTGGGCTTCTTCTTTAGGTTCTGAATGTAGAACACATCTGGCGCATTTTCTGTGTTGAACCTGAACCTGTCCATGAAATCGAATGCCATACTCACCCAGTCTGACTATTTCTTCGGGTCTTGGCTAATGTACCAAGATAGAGCATCTCCTTTTAGACTCCTCATGAAAAGCTTCATGCGGATCCTTTTGTCTTTCCCTACTTCGACTAGCTTGTCATAGTATGTTCTCAAATGGACCCTTGGATCACCTGTACTGTCAAACAGCTCGAACTTTGGAGGTTCGTACCCCTCCAATAGCTCAACATCTGGTTGTATGCAAAGATCTTCATAGTTTAAACCCTCAATTCCCTTGCTTCCTTCGACGCCTTGAATTCAGCTAGTCAGTTTCTTAAGTTCTTCAGCCAGGTTCCTGATGAGCGAGTCTTTATCATCAGACTCGGGTGTGCTTGAGATGGGTTGGGTAGAGTGTGGCTTGGTCTCCACGTAGATGGGGGTGTTATGATGGGTGTGAAAAGGTTCATTTGTGGAGTTTTGGGGTTCCAAGATGAGCAGTGGAGTATTGTTGGAAGTATGGCAGGTGTTGCAGTGGCGGTGAGGAGCAGGATGGTTTTGTGGCTCTGGGATATTTGTGGAGGTGTGGGGTTCTAAGCATTTGAGAAGTTGGCATCTGGAGTGGTGAGGGAAAATGACAGATTTGCTAGATTCCGAACCTGATCAAGTTCCTCTTGGAACTTCAGCAACTTTTTTTCCAGTTGGGATGCATTCTCTTTGGAAACCTGAGTACCATAGGCATGAGTGACCTCTACCCGTTCAGTTGAGATCTCCTTTCTGGTGTTGTTCAGATCTTCCATCTTCCCTTTGTTCTTGTTTCTGACAGGACTAAGAGGAGGAGTGGGTGGAGGGCCCCTGGATCTCGTTGAATAAGATGATGTTGCCAGAGTGCACGAACTAACCTTTGGGGAGGGGGAATAAATAAAAAAGTAAAAACAAAAAGGTAACAAGTTAGTGAGGATTATAAGAAAGTGTTACGATATTTAAATACATAGTGCAAGAATGTAAATCGTGTCCTATTTGGGAACCTCTTTGTGCCCGAGGTAGGCCTAGCGACAAGTTGATTTGGAGAACTTAGAATACTAAATGCCTCATTTCATTGATTAAAAATAGATGAATCCCAAATCGACACTAAATAACAAGAAGTAAAGTCACTAATGGCCATTGGCCTTATTACATTTATAAAACGAAAAGTAAATTCCTATCTACTTGATCCTAGAAGGACTTTCCTCAGGTTGAATGCTCTCGTTGATCAGATCCTCCAGTTCGCGTAGGTTCACCAGTAAAATGCCTCTGGCAGGTGTTCTCCTTTGTTTCCCTCAGCGTTCTGGCAGCCGGTGACTCTTTTCATCACTTTTCCTTCTAATTCTAGCAGACTATATTCCAGATATTCCAACTTTTCGCTAGCTTTGGCGGACCTCTCTTTCCACTCATTGATTTGGTTATTTGATGGAAGACTCCTCCACCAGTCTAGCAAGAGTGAGGGTATGCTAACCATACCGAAGTTGGGGACCTCGTTCTTCATTTTTTGCAAAACAAAAGGGTTAAGACCCTACCCCCAACAGACTTGACTATTTAAATATCAATAATTGGCATAAAAGTATTTAGTTCTCCAAATAAATGCACAGAACGTGATAGTGTCCATTTGGGTTGTAGGGAAACCCGATGGACTTTGGACAAAGCTATCTTAAAGAGTCATTATGCGGACAACATAACTGACTCGACTAGGTTTGACCATGATGCATGCACAGTTAAACAGGGTAAGGTTTCTATGAGATTTTAGACTAGTACCCTCGAGCGGACAACTAAAGGGAAAAGGCACGGAACCGTCGACTACACCGTTGATCGAATAGTTTTACCACAAATACGCCTTTTCTGTATTTAGGGGGTGATAATATCGGAAGAGCGCAACCACTCATTATAAGCGTTGCTATGATATTTTTTTGGCACGAGTGAAATATGATGTTTATCATGATTATGCAACAATTAAGCGGGTTGTCACGTATTCGCACGTTAAGAAAGCAATAAATATAATAGTTCCATAATTTAAAGCGGTAATTAAGGAAAGCAATAAAGGAAAAGAAACAAAAAGACAAGTCAGTTTCGCAAAAGAAAATTGAATGCTTAAAATAAACAAATAATTGCGCATAAAGAAGCATAAATTCACAATAATAGTCTGAAATGGTAAAAGCCTAAAAATCCCCAGCAGAGTCGCCATGCTGTCGCGCCCCCTTTTTCCTCACGGAATCGGGCTTATGACATTTGGAGGGATAACTCATTCCTTTTGGGAATTGGGTTTGATGTGAAGAGTCACCACCTAATGATTAGGGTGCATTAGGACACCAAGAGGGTTTGATTTGAGTAATCAGAGATTGGGTAAGGGCTTGAAATTATTCCAAAGGGAAGGTGTTAGGCACCCCTCAGAATTCACTAGTGTGGTTCCTGGCTAGACAATTATTTTGAGTTTAGGGTACAATTAACATATAGACAAATAAAGCTCAAATAGGAGGGGATTTCACATATAAAGATTTGAAAATAGACAAAGTTTGAAAGAGCAATTTGAGGAAGCGGATTCTAGAATGAAAATGTTAAAGAAATAAGAATAAAGGAAAGGGGGGGGGGGGACTAGGTTTACTAAAAATATGGATCACCCCACACAACGTCCGATAATTACTCCTCAATGAGGGGCTACACGTGACGTTATCGCGTGGTCATCATATCCATGTATACCCTTCCCACCCCGTTAAGGTATTTAAAGAGCGGGTTAGTCTCGTTTACTTATTGCATGCTATTACCCGTCCCAATCTTATCAGTCCCGGAGGCATTTAGGACTACTAATCCTAAAAGGGAGGGGTATTAGGCCTATTCGTAGTTTCAAAGGTAAAACTCTAAGGCGACATACAAAAATACATATTGCAAATTGGGGGAAAACATATAACAAACAAAGGCCCAAATATACCTCTTTAAACAAAGTAGCACGTAATTAACATGACTTACACATACTGTTTTAGGTTTGATTTTTTAAAAAAAGTATTAAAGACGAGGGAGAGGAAATTGTTGAGACAGTTTCAACTTATCACATAACTCAGATAAGAAGTCCGAATCAGGTCTGCCTACTGGTTGTAATTATTAACAGAAACAGATTTAGCTTATAATTATTAGCCTAAGGCTTGCCTAAGTGTTGGACAAGGATCCTATAGACATGGTATCTACTGGATTCAGAAAACAAAGAAACAACAAGGCTCGAAGTAAACTGTTTTGAATGCATACTTGTGAAACTTGCTAAGTGATAGAATCAGATTGTTAAAGGGAGGCAGGATTTGACGAATTGATTAGAAGTCCTGTGGCTGATAGTAGCCATTATTACTGGGTGAATCAGATTTTTTATTAGAAACCCCAATAGGCATGCTTTCTATACATTGCTGATTTTTTTTCAAACCTCATAGACATGATGTCTAGATGCAGAATTTGTTTTTATAACCTATGAGCATGACATCTAGATGTAATGGAATATATATAATTAGACAATCCTATAGGCATAATTTCTATAAATATGCATAACCCTATAGACATGATTTCTAAGTGAAGTTTGAACATGCAAAATTCAGAACATCTTATAGGTATAACTTCTATATGCATTTGAGTATGCATAATTCAAAATACCTATAGACATGGTATCTATGTGAGATTGGGATATGTAGTATTCAAAATGACCTATATGCATGATTTCTATATGAATTTGAGAATGCAGAATTCAAAATACCTATAGACATGGTATCTACCCTTTGCATACATAGTTACCCACCCTTTTCACTAACCATCCCAAAGAGTTTATTACAAATTATTACAGCTCGGAATAAATAAAATTACATCAGAAACTATAAAGAAAAATATAACTAGAGGAAGCCTAATTCTTGACTTCTTCTATGAGTTATGAGATAGACCAACCCAAAGAGACCATGATCCAAAGCCTTTCTCCCATTTAAGTGTGTCAAAGTTCCCTAAGAGCCTCAATGGGACTCCGGGCAATGCTCACACCCAAATTGCATTATCAGAATGGGGGGTCAGTGCAATGTGGAAGGGTTAGCCCTCAAGTGTCCAAGTTCAGAGGGAGCTCAATGGGTCCTAAGGCAAGGCTCACAAGAGGGGGGCAGAACTTAAAGGCTAAGAGAGAGTGCAAGTGCAGAAACAGAACTTGAAGAACTAGGGGAGTAAAGGAAAAGGGAAAGAGGTGCTACAGAAATAATAACTTCACACAAAAGGGAATCAGGGGTTGGGAACTGATTGAAGAGGGCCCTTGTGCCCAGCCATTAATTGATTTTGGGCATACGCATCAATAAGGAATTCTGTTATGCCGACAGAATATACAGCATACAATGGTAGCGTGAGGTTACGGTCCCAGGTGATCGAGTTTGAGTCATAGACAACAAGATTTTAATTCTGTCATGCCTCAAACAACCATCATTGTCAAACACACTTAGAATACACAATAGAGGTAGAACATGCAGAATGAGGATGCTAAATAAGTATTGAACTAAACACAAGCAGTAGGCAGACATGAGGAAAAGAATGTTAAACAAACACATTGTTGTGGTGCTGAATCTTAATTAGAACATACCAGTTCAAAGAAAGAAAATAGAGAGAGAAGCAGGCAGCAGGATTTGCAAACAGGCCATAAGTAACAAGAGAGAATACTTTTAAGTGTGAGTATGAGTTCAGAAAATTATGAGTGTTGGATGTTGTGTTAATGAAAGAGTCAGGTATTTATAGTGTGAAAAAGAAGCAGAAATAAGGTAAGAAAAATAATTATGGAACTGGGCATCAATTAAAACAATCAGTATAAGACTTCCTTTAATTAAGGAATTCAGACTTAAACGGTAATGAGCCAAAGTTATTTAACGAAAAAAATTAAATAAGCATCTTGTGCAAAGTAGGCAATTAGGGGTAAATACATAGGAGTTTAATTAAGGGTAGAGTTTTGAAATACACTGTTAAAACAAATAAGGTAAGAATCAATTAGTACACAGTAAATCAAGGAATCAGAGATTTGTAACTGTGAGCACGTGATTTTTGTTTCGCGCGACAATCACTCCAAAAGAAATAAAAAAAATAACAATTGGTCATGCTGTACAATTTTTGGATTTTTACATGGCACTTTGTTAATTATTTATGATTTTTGCCCATTTTTATTTTTGTTAAAACAAAATACAAAAAATGTATGTGTCATGCATAATTTGAACCGTAACCCGATTGTTAAATAGGAAATCATAAATAGGCATCTTTGTCCGTGATTTTGTTTTGTTTGATTTTACCTGTTTTAAAATATTTTTATGCGTGTGCAAATAATTGTATTAAGTGTTTATGAAATTTTATTTTTATTTACTTAAGTTTTGTTCTAAAATAAAATAAAAAAAAATAATAAAAGAGAGTGCAAAATTGGGTTTGAAAATCAGTTTGGGCTGATTTTCACCTTAATTCAGGGCCCAAATAGACAACCCAACCCAAATCAACCGGTCCAGTCCAGTTGATACCCAGAGCGTCCAAACGACGCCGTTTTAATCCAGTCTGATCTGGGCCGTTGATCTCAGATTGATCAACGGTCAAGATCACTTCCTCATAACCCCTGATGAACCCGACCCATTTCCACCCGGACCAACCCAAACCCCCTTTAAATGAAACGACACCGTTTCCCCTAAGCCTTCAGATCCAAGCCATTGATTTCGATTGATCCAACGGCTGAGATCAACCCACCATTCCATATATAAGCCCCTCACCATACCCTTCCCCCCTATCCAATACCCCAGCCTTCGTCTTCACCAAACCCTTCCCCTTCAAACCCTAGCCGCCCCCATCTCCCTTCACCAGAAACCCGGCGGCATGAACGCCGGTGACCTTCACCTTAACACCCTAGGACCACCTTGACACCCTGAACATGGATCCACCAACCGTTCAGCTCGAATCCCATCCCACCTTCTCGAATCTTCATTTGAAGATTCGAGTCAAAACTCGATCTACACCGATCTGCCCTAAATTCATACCAGACACTCCCCAGACCCCCCTCGTGACCAAACCATGCTTGGTTTGGTCCGAATCTTACCAGGGAAGCATGAATCCCAGATCTAATTTTTGGAACCTTAGGGTCCCTCGTCACTGGTCCGTATCTTGTTCAAGCTGGAGAGATTAAGGTCTAATGGACCTTAATCGAAGTGTTTTTCATATGAGAAACACTTCGATTAAAGTCCGTTCAGCCTTAAGAAAGGTCTGTTCGAATCCAAGTTAAGATTTTCGATTTTTCGGGGTTTAAGGTGAGTTTTGCTTTCTTTTCTTTATTTGTTTTAGTCCATGTGATTGTTTAAAAGGCTGTTTCATGTTGTTGTGAAATTTGTGTTTCGAATTTTACCAACTGTGTCCTGTCCACCTTGCCTGAACCCCTGTTGTTTGATTGAGTCCTTCTCCTAATTGTTCTGATAATGTGTATGTATGTATTTGTTGTGCAATTAGTTGAATTTCAAATGTGAACTGACCAACTGATTCCTCGAGTACAATTTTGCTTAATCAGTACAATTCGAATCATGTGTTCGATACTGTTAAATGTCTGATTTTAGGTTTCGATTGTATGTGTTATAACTAGTATAGTCGAGTCGACATATGTTGTCAATTAGTTTCAGTTGTCCAAACAATAACAAATCGACTTACTTCTGCTAAGCATTTGCTTGAATCAATTAGGAACTGAGTTTGTTTACTTATAGTTGTTAATTTGAATCAGAAATGTAAAAGGAATGTTTTGTTTAAGTTCTGAATTGGAGGGCATGTGCACTTGTGCACAACATGTGCATTTGTGCACCACAGGTACATTTGTGCACAGCCTGGTTCCTGCATAAAGGGCTTTTTGATTTAAAAATAGTTTGACAACATGTGCTGTCAGACATATTCTGCTGCCCATTCCCCTGCTTTAGTTTAAAAAGTATTAAACCTCATTTAAAAGGGTAAGTCTGCCAAGGAATGTGATGGGTGGGGAGGGGTTAATACTTAAATGGCTAAGTGGAACTGAAAAGAGGACAACACATGGGAGGTGTGCTGATTGTCTAACAGGCTGTAAAAGGGTGGAATTTAAGCTATAAAAGGGGGAACTTCCACCAGTTAGAAAGAAGAAGACTATGATATTAGGAAGGGAGGACTGAGATTGAATTTTGGGAACTGGATTGAGTTTGAAAATAAATTTTGAAAGAAGAAAAGGCAGGCAGATTTTTAGGCTTAAACTCAGGTTTCTAGACACATTGAGAGATATACACACACATTGACACATACAGACAGACAGAGATAACTAGGAGAGATCTGAGAAGAGAGGAAGTATTGCTTCTTCTAAGTTTCAATCGAGATTACTGGTAGTGTTTTGTTGCATTTGGTGTATCTCGGAATTGGATTGTCTGGAGTTCTGTTTCCACCACACTGTGTGCTGCTATCATTTGGCTACTTTCTCTTCAACTATATTTCCATCCCTTGCAATAGAATCTGCTCTGCTGTGTTGTTTTGATTGCTGCTGTTACTATGATTCCTGCTGCTGTTGATCTTCCCTGTTATTCTCCTCTTTTTCTTTGCATTTCAGCATTCCAGGTACACATTTCGAGTCCCATATTGATGTAACTGAAACAGTTCGAAAGCATGAAATGAAAAAGTTTGAAGAAGTTCAAGTATTTGTTGTAATATTCATGGTACATTAACGGGTCTGTAAAAAATTGATTAGTTTATAATTCAATCGTATGAAAGTATGTACTGATACTCGACTGAGTTTAGCCATTTGTGTTTTAGTTCGGTAGTTGTTTGTTAGTACGGGGTATGTATACTCCGACCTTATACAATGCTGTTTCTGTTTCATTTAGTCTTTTTTTTTCGGGTTCCGTTAGGCAGTACATAGGGTCACATTCAAAGTCCCATTAGTAACAATATCTAGTAGCTAAATCCTTTAATCTAGCCTAAATAAATTTAGTTAAGTTCAACTCAAGAAATGTTCGGATTAAGTGTTATATTTCGTTAGCTCGTATGTGATTTCTTGTCAAATTAAAGCATTTTTCCATTAAAGTATAATGTTTTCTTAACTTTGTAAATAATTAATCATAAGAATCCGGATCAGGCCAAAGCATATAATTAAATTAGCATGTACCTCTTCTTCTAGTTTTAAGGACAAATGTATTAGAAATGTAGCCACTTTAGGATATCCTTTCTAAAATAGAGACGAGCCTCGCCAAATAAAAATGCAAAATTGCGGGGCCCTCGATAAATAATCATAATAAATATTTAGAATTCAGGCTAGGCTGTTTAGTGAATCTCATGGCCCTCTCAAAAAATAATAACACGTTAGGCTCTTTAGGCGCGACTTAATTAAATCATATTCTCAAATTTGGGTGCACATTGATGTGACCCAAATCCAAATATCAACGAAGTCAAAATGTGTTGACGATCACGGGCGCATTGATTGTGACGTGGTTCGAGATGCATTTTCACGACGTTGCAATTCTATAAAAAATAAGTGATAATGATAAAAGCGGTTTAAACTTAATAAAAGCATGTAAGTCATAATATTGCATTTAAATCAGATATTTAGCCATTATAACAATTTAAGCGACCGTGCTAGAACCACGGGATTCGAGGGTGCCTAACACCTTCCCTCGGGTCAACATAATTCCTTACTTAGAATTTCTGGTTCGCAGACTTCATTTGGAAAAGTCGAAAATTTCCTCGATTTGGGATTCAAGATAAACCGGTGACTTGGGACACCAAAAGCCAAACCTTTTCCAAGTGGCGACTCTGAAATAAATAATCCCATTTCGAATATTGTCACTTAAATTGGAAAAACTCCCCTCGCGCATTTAACCCTTCGGGGCCGGGCGCGCAAAAAGGAGGTGTGACAGCTCTGGCGACTCTGCTGGGGATAACAAACCCAGAACCACTGGTTCAGGGTTCAAGAATTCGAGCTTAGAATAATTGTTATACTTGGCTTTATTATCTGATCTTTATTACATGTTTTTGCATAACGTGCTAAATGTTGTCTTTTACCGCTTTGATATTATCTGAATTGTATATAAACTGTGCCGAAACACTTCTCTTCTTACCTCCGGGGAGAAGCTCGCTGGTCGAGACTCCCTATTCTGTTAGTGTCAATACCTGAAATAAGAAAGAGGTCGGACAAGTTACAAAGCCGGACGATCTCGCGGGTCCCCGGTACGTAGCCCCCTCCTCGACTCGAGTTGTCCGCTCGGGTACACAGTCTAGAACAAATACCCAGGTTACGAACCTAGAATAACTTGACTTCATGCCGGATCCCTAGTAGGAACGCTTATTTGCATCATGTTGCATTTGACTTAGGGGACTCAACACAGGGGTTGGGTCCGTCTAGGACAGGCAACTAGAAATGAAAAGACCATCCTGCTGCATCCTATTTGTTTTGCGCATTTATTTGCTTCAGTTCCGCATGTTGACAGGTTTTTAAAAAAATTAAAAAGGAAAAATAGCAGCGTAGGGAGATAATTACTTCTTTTGGAAAAACCAATGTCCAAGTAGTGTCGAAACCTCGCCGGAATTTCTTCTAAAATATATATAAAAAAAAGAGATTGTCTTCTAGTTTGATTTTAAAAAAAAATATAAAAATTTTCTTTTTATCATTTTCAATCAAAAAAAAAAGAGAAGGTATTTATTTAAAAGTAAAAAAAAAAATAACGGAAAATTCATAATTCAAGAAAAAAATGTTGTTTCTTTTGTAGTACCCCTTTTATAAATTCAGACTAATAGTCCAAATATTTCCTAAAAAAAATAATAAATATTTTCTTTAGTCTTTATCTCTTTTCAAAATAGTATAAAAATATATATTCTTGTTTTCTAGGTTTATTTGGTTTTCTCTATTCACGATAGCCCGAACTACGCCGGTTTGATTCTCACCGGATATGAGATAGATAGGCAACCCTCGTCGGGTTCAACCCCATTTTGCTAAAATAGCCAAAATCAATAAATAAATAGAAAAAAAAAGATGTGTCAATTTTTTTTTTTTTAAAAAAGAGTCATAAATAAGTCGGGTGACGCCGTTTTATCATAAATGGCCGAATGTTTCCGAAAAAGGGACGCCGGAAGGCTGACTTTGCATAAATAGCCACCTTTGGGTCTTGCTTAGCATTTTTGTCCAGTTGACCCACACAGCCTTAAAATCTTCGTCCCCAAAGTGTTTAAAGGCCGTGTTCAAAACTTGATCCCTTTTGTAAAATATTTTTTTGAGTCAATTCATTTTTGTTAAAATCACCTTAATAAATGTGCAGGATGAGCACGATGCAAAATGAACATTTTTCAATAATGACCAAAATCCCTGTCAAGTTACGGCTATGATGGAATGATCTAGGTGTTGAAGGACAAAATGAGGTCAAGAAATATCTGAAAGGTTTTGTGGGTCTGTTGGAAATCCAGCCTCGGGGAGATATCATAAGGGCTTTGATTACCTACTGGGACCCGGCGCACAATGTTTTCCATTTCTCTGATTTTGAACTCACCCCGACTTTGGAAGAAATGGCTGGGTACATCGGGAATGCTGAACTTCCGTTAAGACAAAAATACTTGGTCGCCCCAAGAGTCGTCATGGTACATCGGTTCCTAGATTCATTGAAGATACCTAGAACAGTCCACAACCCGGATCTGGTAGCCGGATTTTGTACTCCATGCTTCATATATGATAGGTACGGTCATGAGGGGGGATTCAATAATCCAATCAACAAACTGTGCAGCAAAGGATTCGTCAGAAGTAGGACAAGTACAGACGGGTAGCGTTCATGATGATGTTCCTGGGCCTTCTGGTATTTCCAAGGAAAGACGGAAACATTGATTTGAAGATATCCGGGGTCGTCAGCACTTTACTCACGCAAAGTGACAGTACTCTCGCACCTATGGTGGTATCTGACATCTTTCGAGCTCTTACAGCTTGTAAAGTTGGGGGAAATTTCTTCGAAGGTTGTAACTTGCTCCTACAGATATGGATGACCGAGCACCTCTGCCATCATTCCGAGATTTTGAGGCATGGTTCCCCGGAAAAGACCTGCATAGAAGAATCTTACACGAGAACCAATGAGATCAGTTTGCCCAAAGGAGTCCTGGCATGGACCTCGTTCTTTCAAGCTCTTACTGCCAGCCAAATACAATGGACGTTGGGATGGTTGCCTGTTGATGAGATCCTATATATGTCTGCAGCTAAAACTCATTTCTTACTGATGGGGCTTAAGAGCATTCAACCTTACGCACCCTGCCGAGTTTTGAGACAGTTCGGAAGATGCCAGACAGTACCTCATGAGGAAGATCTTAGCACTCAAGCAGTTGAGATAAGTCCTAACGGACAATTCCCAGAAGCGAAGATTCGCCAAATCTGGAGTGAGTGTCAATATTTGAAATCAGATACTTGCGTGCGGGATCGAGCCAAAGGAGAGACGGTGCAGGTTATCTTGCATGGTATAGAAGGGAACTTGAGCATGAAAGGCCAGCTAAGAGACCCCACATCCGGAATTTCACCGAATCATCGCAAAGGCAGTGGGATTGGTTAGCGAATGAAAGAGGCTATTGCGCCGAAATCAGCAGGTTAAAGCAACAAGTGGGAAGCTTGAAATATGAGCACAACGTACAAGTTGCTACCAATCTAGGAGAGCGGAACAGGTTAATTCAGGAAAACGAAATGCTCAGAGCCCAGATCAAACAAATAAGGGTGGATGCGGATAAACAGCCAAGGCGTCGATCAGACGAGCAGCTGATAAAAAGGCTAAAAAGTGAAATCAGGGAATGGCAAGATGGTTTGGAGAAATCTAAAAACTTTATAGCAGAGCTCAGGGCACAGTGGGATACAAAAGCAGATAAGCATCGCCGATACCTGAATCAATTGGAAGGCGACCACGAGAAGACTGTTGCTAAAATGAAGAGAGAGATGGCTACACTTGAGATCAAAGCAGCTAATCAGGCCAAGGATTTCCAAACTGAGAGCAGATACTGGTACGACTCAATAGCCCAGATGAAGTTGGAAGTACGGCGACTGAAGCATCAGCATATACTGGATGCTCAAGTATTCAAGATATGTAGCGATCAGATAAAACGCCTACTCGTAGAGAAGAAGCAAACCAGAGATAGGATCAAGGCCATTGCCCATGCCATCACCAGACGATGTCTACGATGTGAGAACATGTCCAGCGTTACCGTCCTCTCGGCAGTAATGGGTTATGTCAAGCAGACTATGCATGAGCTGGAGCAACTTGAGAGGGATCTCACGCCTAGGACTGCGGTGAGGCCGAACGATGCCCCGCGGACACCAATTTTCAAAACCATAATGCACTCATAAGTCAAGCCTGTATCTTAGCATCTTCTGCCTGTTTTTTCCCATTAGGGTGATTTTTAGTCTATTTTGAGTCTAGGTTTATTTTCAAAGTTTGCTCTTTCTTTTGCAAAATGTAGTTTGTAATAGACCATTTCAACAATAAATATGTCGCTTCTTTTACGCTCATTTGTGTTTTTCGAACTACGTAATGATCTGATTCACGTAGGCATCGTGATACGTAGGCAATCCTCATCGGATCCGGTCGCATTTCTTTTACTGCAAAATAAAAAAAACAAAAAAAAACATAAAAGAAAAACAAAAAAAAAAGAAAAAGAAAAAAAGAAAAAAAGGGGAAAAACTAATAAGAGGAAAAATGCCGGAATGACGCATGCTCTTGTAGCAAACATATAGTAATCCACTTAACTGTATAGGTGCATCATGCCCAACGTGAGATTAACTATCTGTTATTTGCTGCAAATTAACCGTGCGTTTATCGTGGAGTATTCCAGGGTTTTTTTGGAAAGACGGTTGGTTTGGTGAAAGTCTGGCCTCGCACTCATACTTCACGAGGTCAAGGAGAAGTGTTCAACTACCTGTTGTTAGGACCAGAAGCAGTACTCACACTTACTTCACCAGGTCAAAAGGAAGTGTGGAAATGTCTTCAGAAATTCCATTGCAAACAATCCCTGTTTCCGAGGAGAGCTCGATCTCAGCCGTCCTCACACCTGAATCCGCAACTGCGGAGGAAAACAGAATCCTACGGCTCCGCATGTTGGAAATGCTGGACGATTGGAATAATGGGAAAGAGCCACCAAGTGTCGTCCCCGGATTCCCTGAATTATTCTCCAGGTCGAGTGGGACTTCTAATGTCCCCATAAATTATCCTGCTACCCCATTCGGGTACCCAGCCACCTCAGCCTTCTCTGCTGGATCGCCTTCTGATCCTTATCCCCGAATGTCATCCACTGATGCAAGCATGAACATCTTTACTGCATCGCCTTGCCCGATTACAGCACAGCCTGCCACGTGCAAACCAAGCTTTGACTCATCCTCTTTTACATTCCGAGCACCATCGTTCTCAATGGAACCAACAAGGTTCGCTACCAGCACCAATCCTCTATCGCCTCAGTGCGAGCTTGCACCCGGGCAAGATCAGAACCCCAGAATTGCAGAACAAAATGAGATTGCCAAGAGAATGAGAAGCCTTGAACAAAGTTTGAAGAATATGCAAGGATTGAGCGGACAGAAGAGTGTCTCTTACGCCGACCTATGCATGTTCCCTCACGTGCACCTGCCAGCGGTTTCAAGACCCCAAAGTTCGAGAAATACGATGGGCACGGTGACCCCATTGCACATCTTAAGAAATACTACAACCAATTGCGGGGAGCCGGCGGAAAAAAAGAACTGTTAATGGCATATTTTGGGGAAAGTCTAGTAGGGATAGCCTCGGAATGGTATATGGACCAGGAAATGTCTCGATGGCATATATGGGATGATCTCGCCAGAGATTTTGTGAAACAATTCCAGTATAACATCGACATTGCGCCAGACCGAAATTCTCTGTCGAATTTAAAGAAGAAGCCTTCAGAAAGCTTCAGAGAATATGCTATTAAGTGGCGTGAACAGGCGTCAAGAGTGAAGCCTCCCATGGATGAAGTGGAAATGGTCACTACCTTTCTCCAGGCTCAAGAGTCTGACTATTTCCAAAACATGATGTCAGCCATGGGTAAGCTATTCACGGAAGCGATCAAGATTGGAGAGATGGTAGAAAATGGTCTGAAAACCGGTAGAATTCTGAGTCAAGCAGCCATAAGGGCAACCTCCCAGGCCATCCAAAGCGGGTCCGGAGGAACGACAAGAGGGAAAAAGAAGGAAGAAACGACTATGGCAGCCTCGGAAACAAGGGAGTATCGTCATCCCAGGCCCCGTTTTCCGGAAAGAACCCCACAACACTACTACCCCCACTCAAATTTGGCATATGCTCATCAACCTTATATGGTCATGAATGCCCAACCTTATACCCATCCTCCACAACAAGCCAACCGAGGCCCAGCTCCACCTCCCAGAAATCAGCCTCCTTACCGCAACCACTATAACCCACAACCCCCGCAGAATAACTTCCGCCCTCAGGAGCCACCCAGAAGGCGGACTTTCACGCCCATCGGTGAACAATACTCAACTTTGTTCCCAAAGCTGGTCCAGTTGGGTTTCTTGCAACCAATCCCTCAAACAAGGCAAAACCCGACGTCACCTTCTTACAAAGCTGGAGTCAGATGCGCCTATCATTCAGGGGCCGAGGGACATGATACAAATGACTGCTGGTCGTTGAAAAGAGTGGTCGAGAATTTGATAGAGCAAGGGAAAATAGTGCTAAGGGACGAAGAGATCCCAAATGTGACTAACAATCCATTGCCTGCTCACAATAATGGGCCGCTGATCGGAATGATTTGTGAAGACAAAGAGTTAGACCCCGCTCTGAAAGCCATAATTGCCATTGTCGACACGGGGATGAGGCCCGAAGTAGACCAGAAACCAGAAAAGGGGGAGGAGGCCAAAGCTATAAAGAAAGTGCCTGAAAAGAAGGTGGAGAAGAAAGTGGTACCGGTAAAGGGTGGAGTTCTTTACATACCACGAGGTCGAGCTGTGAAGACGTAGAACTTCGGAATCAAAAAGACAAAACCTATGTACGTGCCGAAAGGGGCCTATGTGGTCCGGGGGACGATTCAACCACCTCGGCTGAATGAGCCAGTGGTTATCGGACACGTGCCACAAAAGCCAATGACCAACCCGTCCATAGTGCCGTGGAATTATCAAAAGACTTTGGTAATGTACAAAGGTAAAGAGGTCATGGGAGAACTTCCAGAATATACTTTAATTGGAAGGTATTCAAATACCCAAGAACTGAACAACGCCACACAAAGGCGCTTCCCGCCAAAGAAGCCCGTAAGTGTTGAAGAAGCGGAAGTGTTCTTCCAACAAATGAAAATGCCGGATTACGAAGTGATAGATCAACTGCGCAAGTACCCCGAGAAAGTGTCCATGCTGTCATTGTTAATGAGGTCGACCGAGCATCAAAAGATCTTACTGAAGACTCTGAATGAAGCATATGTTCCAGTTGAAACCTCGGTAGAACAATTAGAGCGGATGACAGAAAGATTCTTCGCCGTCAACCAAATCTCTTTCAGCAAGAACGATCTACCCCCGGAAGGAGCGGCACATAACAAGGCTTTGCATCTAACAGTTAAATGCGAAGACTATTATGTCAAGCGGGTAATGTTGGATGGGGGCTCAGGCGTTGACATTTGCCCGTTCTCCACGCTACAAAGAATGGAAATTGGGACCGGAAGAATCTGACCCAACAATGTCTGCGTAAGGGCTTTCGACGGCATCAAGAGAGATACCATGGGAGAAATAGACCTGTTGTTGGTCATAGGACCAGTCGAATTTCAAGTAACCTTCCAGGTGCTCGACATGGATACATCCTACAATTTTCTCCTTGGCAGACCTTGGATCCATGCGGCAGGAGCCGTGCCTTCCACTCTTCACCAGATGGTGAAGTTCGAGTACAAAGACAAAGAGATCGTGGTCCATGGGGAAGATGAGCATGCTATTTATCGGGACCCATCCACCCCATATCTGGAACCGAGAGAAGGGAGCGAACATACGGTCTATCAAGCTTTTGAGATTGTACTGGCAGAGCAGCACGAAGAGGGAATACCCTGCCCCCAGCCTTCCTTGTCTAACACCTCGGTTATGGTGGCCAAAGAGATGATCCGGCACGGATTTAGGCCAGGGAAGGGGCTAGGACGAACCCTTCAGGGAATAACAAAACCCATTACCTTGCCAGTCACCAAGAAACCTTTTGGACTAGGTTTCAAACCTACTCCAGCAGATGAAGAGTGGGCAAAGAAAAGGAAAAATGAGGGTTGGAAGTTACCTCGACCACTGCCGGATTTATATGCAACTTTCATCAGGCCAAGGTACGCTGAAAAAGAAGATGATGAGGTCTTCACAGCTGAGGAAATCGAGGAGATATGTGGGGCGATGAGAAAGATGCTCTACGAGGTCCACATGGTTCAACCAGGTGAAGGCACAAGCATTGCTGAGATGGTGTACATGGGGCCGAACGCCAAACTTCAAAACTGGGAGGCTACGCCATTCCCGACTAGACGGAAGTCCGGGTAGACCTGTCCTGCCACCTTTCCTGTGTCACAAGTTATCTCCAGGACATAACTTGAATGTTTTCTTCTTTTTAATTGTTGTTTTGAATTCCTAAGTTGTAAACATTGTTGTCTTCCAACTCTCCAAAGAAAAATAAAAAAAAATCATCATTGCTTTCCCATTCTTTCTTTTGTTCTGATTTTTGTTATTTTTCCTTTTATCTTTCTTTTTAGTCATAATAACGCGGCTTTAAATATGACATGCTTGCGGACTTCACGCCCAGATCACAATGAGCTATTTAACTGCAATTAATGAACCCAGAACCAGAATATGATGCGGAAGAAGCTTTTAGGGAGATAAATCGAGAGTTGGAATATTTTGAGAATAAACCTAAGCCAAATCTGAATGACACCGAACCGGTTAATTTAGGAACTCCTGAAGAAATCCGGGAGACCAAGATAAGCATTCACACGGACAAGAAAACGCGAGAGGCGATAATTCAACTTCCTTTTGAATTTAAAGACGTGTTTGCTTGGTCATATGATGACATGCCGGGGCTAGGGGTTGATCTAGTGGTTCATAAATTGCCGATTCATCCTGATTGTCCTCCAGTTCAACAAAAGCAACGAAAGTTCAAAACTGAGGTCAGTGACAAGATTAAAGAGGAAATCACCAAACAACTGAAAACGGGAGTGATTCAGGTAGTCCAATATACAACATGGTTGGCGAATGTGGTTCCAGTACCAAAAAAGGACGGGAAAACTCGGGTATATGTAGATTACCGAGATCTGAACAGAGCAAGTCCTAAAGATAATTTCCCACTGCCCAACATCCACATGCTCGTTGATAATTGCGCCAAACACGAGATACAGTCTTTCGTAGATTGTTACGCCGGGTATCATCAGGTATTGATGGATGAAGTGGACGCCGAGAAAACTGCCTTCACCATGCCTTGGGGCACCTACTATTACCGGGTCATGCCATTTGGTTTGAAGAATGCTGGGGCTACGTACATGAGGGCCATGACTGCCATTTTCCATGACATGATGTATCAGGAAATAGAGTACGTGGACGACGTGATAGTCAAGTCCAGGACACAGGATAATCACATCCAATACTTGAGGAAATTCTTCGAGAGATTAAGGAAGTATGACTTGAAGCTAAACCCAGCCAAATTCGCTTTCGGAGTTCCGTCGGGCAAACTTTTGGGCTTCATCGTAAGCAGGAGAGGTATCGAGCTAGATCCAACTAAGATAAAATCCATCAGAGATCTGCCTCCCTCGAGAACAAAGAAAGACGTGATGAGTCTGTTGGGCAGGTTGAACTACATCAGTCGGTTTATTGCCCAACTGACAAGCACGTGTGAGCCCATATTCAAGCTGTTAAGGAAATATGCGGCGATTAAATGGACAACTGAGTGTCAAGAAGCCTTTGATAAAGTCAAAGAATACCTTTCGAATCCCCCGGTCTTGGTCCCTCCAGAACCGGGAAGGCCACTTTTCTTGTATCTGACAGTCTTAGAGAACTCTTTCGGTTGCGTCCTCGGGCAACATGACGTAACCGGAAAGAAGGAGCAAGCAATCTACTACTTGAGCAAGAAATTCACCGGCTACAAGGCCAAATACACTCTGCTGGAAAGGACATGCTGCGCTCTCACATGGGTTGCTCAAAAGCTGAGACATTATCTCCAAGCCCACACTACGTTCCTCATAAGCAGGTTGGATCCTTTGAAGTATATATTTCAGAAACCAATGCCTACTGGGAGACTGGCTAAATGGCAAATCTTGCTTACGGAATTCGACATAGTCTATGTCACTCGCACGGCAATGAAAGCCCAGGCGTTAGCAGATCATTTGGCCGAAAATCCGGTCGATGAGGAATACCAGCCATTGGATACCTACTTTCCAGATGAAGAAGTAAACACCGTAGAAGTGGTCTCGGAGGAAGCTCATGTTTGGAAGATGTTCTTTGATGGAGCAATGAACGCCAAGGGTGTAGGGATTGGGGCAATTGTGATCTCACCTTCTGGTCAGCATTATCCTGCCACAGCTAGACTTCGTTTCTTTTGCACAAATAATACAGCTGAATATGAAGCCTGCATCATGGGCATGCATATGGCAATCGATCAGGATGTTAAAGACTTACTGATTATGGGAGATTCTGACCTGATTATCCGGCAAGCCCAAGGCGAATGGGAAACTCGGGATGTCAAACTTATCCCTTACCGACAACATGTGAAGGACCTCAGCAAGCGCTTTACCTCAATAGAGTTCAGGTATATCCCGGGGTGTCACAATGAACTGGCAGATGCGCTTGCTACTTTGGCTTCAATGCTACCCTACCCGGGCAACGCCCACGTCGATCCTTTGGAAATCCAAATCAAGGAAAGACACGGTTACTGCAATGTAATGGAGGCAGGATCAAATACGCAGCCGTGGTACCATGACATAAAGAGGTTCCTAAAGACACAAGAATACCCCGAGCACGCTACTAGAGATCAAAAGAGGACCATTAGGCGACATGCAAGTGGTTTCTTTCTAAGCGGTGAATTGTTGTATAAGAGGACCCCGGACCTCAATCTTCTAAGATGTGTCGATATCGAGGAGGCAAGGAAGATCATGCACGAAGTACAAGCAGGTGTGTGCGGACCTCACATGAACGGTTATGTCTTAGCAAAGAAAATCCTTCGAGCAGGTTATTACTGGATGACCATGGAAAATGATTGCTTTAGCTTCGTTCGGAAGTGTCATCAGTGTCATGTGCACGGTGATTTGATTCATGCACCTCCCACGGAGTTGCATCCCATGTCTGCACCTTGGCCATTTGTCGCCTGGGGCATGGACGTCATTGGACCAATCGAACCGAAGGCTTCAAATGGACACAGGTTTATATTGGTTGCCATCGATTACTTCACAAAATGGGTAGAAGCAGTCACTCTCAAGTCGGTCACTAAAAAAGCTGTAGTGGATTTTGTACACTCAAATCTTATCTGTCGTTTCGGTATTCCTGCGACTATCATTACAGATAACGCAACAAACTTGAACAGTCACTTAATGGGAGATGTATGCGAGCAATTCAAAATAACGCATAGGAACTCTACTCCTTATCGGCCAAAGGCCAATGGTGCTGGAAGCGGCGAACAAAAACATCAAGAAGATTTTGAGGAAAACGATCCAAAGTTCCCGACAGTGGCACGAACAGTTACCATTTGCATTGTTGAAGTATCGCACTACGGTACGCACATCAGTGGGAGCGACTCATTATCTTTTGGTTTATGGGACCGAGGCTGTAATACCGGCAGAGGTAGAAATTCCTTCGCTTCGAATCATTGTCGAAGCAGAAATCGAAGACAGCGAGTGGGTCAAGACTCGGTTAGAGCAATTGACGTTGATTGATGAAAAGCGAATGGCCGCAGTTTGTCACGGACAGTTATACAACCGAAGGATGGCCCGTGCTTACAACAAGAAAGTCCGACCCGGAATTTCGAAGTAGGTCAGCTGGTACTGAGGCATATTCTGCCGCATCATGAGGAAGCAAAAGGAAAGTTTTCCCCAAATTGGAAAGGCCCATACATCATAAGGAAGATATTGCCGAGAGGAGCATTGTATTTAGGTGATATCGAAGGAAATGACCCCGACACAGCAGTAAACGCGGATGCAGTCAAGAGATACTACGTCTGAATTATACTCCAGTAGTCTTGACACATTTGAAATGATGAAGGTTTTATTCCCCACTACTCCCCAAACACTGTCCAATTCTCCTTACAAACCGTTGAGCCGCTTACAAAAAAAAAAACAAAAGAAAACAAAACAAAACATTGATAGAGGCTTGAACTACGTTTGACTTGATTTCGAAAGGATACGTAGGCAGCCTCTCCCTGAGGTTCAGTCACACCAACAATAAAATCCCATTCGCCCTGAAATTGAAACCGGGGCACGTCGAGCAGTTTGGAAGTTAGTATCATCTACCTCTCTTTTCCAAGCACAAGCCTTCAAATCAATTACCAAAGATAGTGGGGAACCAATAAGCGTCACAAATGGAGACCGGCACACTCTGAATTGAGAGAGATAAAATGAGAAAGTCTCGTCGGTGAAAACCTTCGGGCACCACGAGGCGACGGGAGTAGAGAAACCAAAATGAGAGAGCTTGTTTAGTAAAAACTCACAAAGAGTGCTATCAAGCGATTACAGAAAGAGAAATGAGAGAGGTCAGCCGGCAAAAACCCGCAAAGGGCGTTGTTGGCCGAAAAGAATGACTCCACCCCAAGGAGGTCTCGGCAAAGTTCCACCGGTTTGGAATTACAGATCCGTTCTGGTTCGGAGAAACGCAAGTTCATGGAAGGTCACGCGTCCAGTCCAAAGAGCATGTCATGTCATTTAAAGCCAGCGTTATCTTCCTCAGAAAAGTCTTTCTCGTACCGAAGAGACATTCCCTTCCTGAAATTTGTTTTCTCCTTTCTTTGTTTCTCTTCGAATCCCTTTTTATGTTTTAACCCCAAGTTCAGGATACACCGGAGAGGGCAGGTGGCAGGTTTGTTTTCACGGAATTCCGTTTCATGAAGGAAAACACCCCGTTTCGTTGGTACATCTGTCCAAACTTGATAAATCATGATGTTTGATGGCGTTTAAAGTAAAGAGGAAAGAGAGAAAACTCCCCCAGCAAGTCCGCCTTCGGACGAATCCCCACAGAGTCTCCCTCTGTACAAATCCCCATAGAGTCTCTCCTTGTACAATCTCCCATAGAGTCTCCCCAATATAAAAAAAAAATGGAATCTCCCCAGCACATCCCCAGCGAGTCCCTTTGTAAAAATTCCCCAAAGATTTTACCCCAACAAATCATAGAAAAACCGCTTTGAGACAAATATTCAGCATGCCCTATTGTACAAAAATCCACACAAAGAATCCACTTTGTAAATATTCCCCCACAGAGCTTCCTTTTGTACAAATCCCCACAGAATACCTCCAATAAAATCCCCGTTGAGAACCTCCAAGCAAAACGGGACACAAAAAAAGAGAGAGAAAAGAAAAAGAGCCTTACGAGGCAAATCATCACAGAATCTAGAAATACAAAGCCTAAGAAGTCAAAAGAGTTTCGCCATTTGAATCAAATCAATGGCAGGACTTTGCAACAGAAATGAAGACGCAACAAAGCAACCGGGAACGATCAAGGTCACCAAACCGACCGTCATTTCCGAACTAACAAATGTTCTTTGTCTGAAAAGTTGAAACAGGTTTAATCCAAGACAACCGTGCAAGAAGCAGGTGTCGCCCAAAGGAGAAGGTACATGGGTACAAGAAATATTTTGGCAATAAGGAATTCACTCGAAAAGTAAGTTTCCACGAAACTCCCTTTTGTCTTTTACTACAACAAGAAAATTCAAAAAAAGAGGTCAGTTGTTTCTTCTCGAATTTTGTCCCCAGCTATTCAGCATTAGGGTTTTAAACCCTAAACTGAATTTTTCCTTTAGTCAGCATTAGGGTTTTAAACCCTAAACTGAATTTTTCCTTTCAGCCAGCATTAGGGTTTTAAACCCTAAACTGAGCTTTTCCATGCAGTCAGCATTAGGGTTTTAAACCCTAAACTGAATTTTTCCTTTAGTCAGCATTAGGGTTTTAAACCCTAAACTGAAATTTTTCCATTCAGCCAGCATTAGAGTTTTAAACCATAAACTGATCTTTTCCATGCAGTCAGCATTAGGGTTTTAAACCCTAAACTGAATTTTTCCTTTAGTCAGCATTAGGGTTTTAAACCCTAAACTGAAATTTTTCCATTCAGCCAGCATTAGGGTTTTAAACCCTAAACTGAGCTTTTCCATGCAGTCAGCATTAGGGTTTTAAACCCTAAACTGAATTTTTCCTTTAGTCAGCATTAGGGTTTTAAACCTTAAACTGAAATTTTTCCATTCAGCCAGCATTAGGGTTTTAAACCCTAAACTGAGCTTTTCCATGCAGCCAGCATTAGGGTTTTAAACCCTAAACTGAATTTTTCCTTTAGTCAGCATTAGGGTTTTAAACCCTAAACTGAATTTTTCCTTTCAGCCAGCATTAGGGTTTTAAACCCTAAACTGAGCTTTTCCATGCAGTCAGCATTAGGGTTTTAAAACCCTAAACTGAATTTTTCCTTCAATCAGCATTAGGGTTTTAAACTCTAAACTGAATTTTTTCCTTTCAGCCAGCATTAGGGTTTTAAACCCTAAACTGAGCTTTTCTATGCAGTCAGCATTAGGGTTTTAAACCCTAAACTAAATTTTCCCTTTAGTCAGCATTAGGGTTTTAAACCCTAAACTGAACTTTTTCCATTTAGCCAGCATTAGGGTTTTAAACCCTAAACTGAGCTTTTCCATGCAGTCACCATTAGGGTTTTAAACCCTAAACTGAGTTTTTCCCTTTAGTCAGCATTAGGGTTTTAAACCCTAAACTGAATTTTTCCTCCAGCCATCATTAGGGTTTTAAACCCTAAACTGAACTGTTTCCTGTAATCAGCATTAGGGTTTTAAACCCTAAACTGAACTTTTCCTTCAGTCAGCATTAGGGTTTTAAACCCAAAGCTGAACTTTTCCCCAGTTGGTCAGTATTAGAGTTTCAACTCTAAAACTGAACTTCTCCCCAGCTAGTCGGTATTAGGGCTCCAACCCTGAACTGAGCATTTTTATCTTCCTTCATCAATTTTATGAACTTCCTGGCGAATAATTCACGAAATTTTCCTAGTGAAACTGGGGCAGAAAATTTCGTTCGTTTGTTTGTTTTCTCCTGCAGGTCTAACCTCGAGCCACACGATTCGAAATGACCCACGAGATGAGTCTCAACTCAGAATCAAAGAAGAAAAAAGACAAAAAGAAGATGTCCCGAGAATATCAGAGTAAATGGAAGGTGGATCGACTCCAACATTTGACTAAGGTCCTGAAATCTGCCAGTCGCGTTTCACTCTGTATCCCAAAGATTGAATAAGTCGCCGCAACTCGCAAGCATCAAGATTCGGATCAAAGTCTCCAAGCACAATCAGCTAAGACCCAAGATCAAGTCGCAAAAGAATCATAGATAGGAATCTTGTAACTCGCAGTTGACATGCATATAAGTAGTCAGTTCAGTCCAATTTTCCTTTGGTTGTAATAAGGCGGTCAGTAACGCAGCAATGACAACAGCAACGACAGTAACAACAAGCATTGCAATCCCATGGTAGTCCCAGCTACCAAAGCTTCCCGAACTACATTGACCTGATTCCTGTTTAGCCCAGGATATGTAGGAAATCTTTGAAGCAAGATTCGGTCAGATCTTTCAAAAACATGCTTCACACGGAGTAGTCCATAGGCAAAAATCGCTCATACACGCTCACTTTATCTTTGCACGAAAACTCTTCGTGTTTCCGAACAAAGAGGGGCAACTGTGAGCACGTGATTTTTGTTTCGCGCGGCAATCGCTCCAAAAGAAATAAAAAAAATAACAATTGGTCCTGCTGTACAATTTTTGGATTTTTACATGGCACTTTGTTAATTATTTATGATTTTTTCCCATTTTTATTTTTATTAAAACAAAATACAAAAAATGTATGTGTCATGCATAATTTGAACCGTAACCCGGTTGTTAAATAGAAAATCATAAATAGGCATCTTTGTCCGTGATTTTGTTTTGTTTGATTTTACCTGTTTTAAAATATTTTTATGCGTGTGCAAATAATTGTATTAAGTGTTTATGAAATTTTATTTTTATTTACTTAAGTTTTGTTCTAAAATAAAAAAAAATAATAATAAAAGAGAGTGCAAAATTGGGTTTGAAAATCAGTTTGGGCTGATTTTCACCTTAATTCAGGGCCCAAACAGACAACCCAACCCAAATCACCCGGTCCAGTCCAGTTGATACCCAGAGCGTCCAAACGACGCCGTTTTAATCCAGTCTGATCTGGGCCGTTGATCTCAGATTGATCAACGGCCAAGATCACTTCCTCATAACCCCTGATGAACCCGACCCATTTCCACCCGGACCAACCCAAACCCCCTTTAGATGAAACGACACCGTTTCCCCTAAGCCTTCAGATCCAAGCCATTGATTTCGATTGATCCGACGGCTGAGATCAACCCACCCATTCCATATATAAGCCCTTCACCATACCCTGCCCCCCTATCCAATACCCCAACCTTCGTCTTCACCAAACCCTTCCCCTTCAAACCCTAGCCGCCCCCATCTCCCTTCACCAGAAACCCGACGGCATGAACGCCGTTGACCTTCACCTTAACACCCTAGGACCACCTTGACACCCTGAACATGGATCCACCAACCGTTCAGCTCGAATCCCATCCCACCTTCTCGAATCTTCATTTGAAGATTCGAGTCAAAACTCGATCTACACCGATCTGCCCTAAATTCATACCAGACACTCCCCAGACCCCCCTCGTGACCAAACCATGCTTGGTTTGGTCCGAATCTGACCTGGGAAGCATGAATCCCAGATCTAATTTTTGGAACCTTAGGGTCCCTCGTCACTGGTCTGTATCTTGTTCAAGCCGGAGAGATTAAGGTCTAATGGACCTTAATCAAAGTGTTTCTCATCTGAGAAACACTTTGATTAAAGTCCGTTCAGCCTTAAGAAAGGTCTGTTCGAATCCAAGTTAAGATTTTCGATTTTTCGGGGTTTAAGGTGAGTTTTGCTTTCTTTTCTTTATTTGTTTTAGTCCATGTGATTGTTTAAAAGGCTGTTTCATGTTGTTGTGAAATTTGTGTTTCGAATTTTACCAACTGTGTCCTGTCCACCTTGCCTGAACCCCTGTTGTTTGATTGAGTCCTTCTCCTAATTGTTCTGATAATGTGTATGTATGTATTTGTTGTGCAATTAGTTGAATTTCAAATGTGAATTGACCAACTGATTCCTCGAGTACAATTTTGCTTAGTCAGTACAATTCGAATCATGTGTTCGATACTGTTAAATGTCTGATTTTTGGTTTCGATTGTATGTGTTATAACTAGTATAGTCGAGTCGACATATGTTGTCAATTAGTTTCAGTTGTCCAAACAATAACAAATCGACTTACTTCTGCTAAGCATTTGCTTGAATCAATTAAGAACTGAGTTTGTTTACTTATAGTTGTTAATTTGAATCAGAAATGTAAAAGGAATGTTTTGTTTAAGTTCTGAATTGGAGGGCATGTGCACTTGTGCACAACATGTGCATTTGTGCACCACAGGTACATTTGTGCACAGCCTGGTTCCTGCATAAAGGGCTTTTTGATTTAAAAATAGTTTGACAGCATGTGCTGTTAGACATATTCTGCTGCCCATTCCCCTGCTTTAGTTTAAAAAGTATTAAACCTCATTTAAAAGGGTAAGTCTGCCAAGGAATGTGATGGGTGGGGAGGGGTTAATACTTAAATGGCTAAGTGGAACTGAAAAGAGGACAGCACATGGGAGGTGTGCTGATTGTCTAACATGCTGTAAAAGGGTGGAATTTAAGCTATAAAAGGGGGAACTTCCACCAGTTAGAAAGAAGAAGACATCTGATATTAGGAAGGGAGGACTGAGATTGAATTTTGGGAACTGGATTGAGTTTGAAAACAAATTTTGAAAGAAGAAAAGGCAGGCAGATTTTTAGGCTTAAACTTAGGTTTCTAGACACATTGAGAGATATACACACACATTGACACACACAGACAGACAGAGAGAACTAGGAGAGATCACACATTGACACACACAGACAGACAGAGAGAACTAGGAGAGATCTGAGAAGAGAGGAAGTATTGCTTCTTCTAAGTTTCAATCGAGATTACTGGTAGTGTTTTGTTGCATTTGGTGTATCTCGGAATTGGATTGTCTGGAGTTCTGTTTCCACCACACTGTGTGCTGCTATCATTTGGCTACTTTCTCTTCAACTATAGTTCCATCCCTTGCAATAGAATCTGCTCTGCTGTGTTGTTTTGATTGCTGCTGTTACTATGATTCCTGCTGCTGCTGATCTTCCCTGTTATTCTCCTCTTCTTCTTTGCATTTCAGCATTCCAGGTACACATTTCGAGTCCCATATTGATGTAACTGAAACAGTTCAAAAGCATGAAATGAAAAAGTTTGAAGAAGTTCAAGTATTTGTTGTAATATTCATGGTACATTAACGGGTCTGTAAAAAATTGATTAGTTTATAATTCAATAGTATGAAAGTATGTACTGATACTCGACTAAGTTTAGCCCTTTGTGTTTTAGTTCGGTAGTTGTTTGTTAGTACGGGGTATGTATACTCCGACCTTATACAATGCTGTTTCTGTTTCATTTAGTCTTTTTTTTACGGGTTCCGTTAGGCAGTACGTAGGGTCACATTCAAAGTCCCATTAGTAACAATATCTAGTAGCTAAATCTTTTAATCTAGCCTAAATAAGTTTAGTTAAGTTCAACTCAAGAAATGTTCGGATTAAGTGTTATATTTCGTTAGCTCGTATGTGATTTCTTGTCAAATTAAAGCATTTTTCCATTAAAGTATAATGTTTTCTTAACTTTGTAAATAATTAATCATAAGAATCCGGATCAGGCCAAAGCATATTATTAAATTAGCATGTACCTCTTCTTCTAGTTTTAGGGACAAATGTATTAGAAATGTAGCCACTTTAGGATATCCTTTCTAAAATAGAGACGAGCCTCGCCAAATAAAAATGCAAAATTGCGGGGCCCTCGATAAATAATCATAATAAATATTTAGAATTCAGGCTAGGCCGTTTAGTGAATCTCATGGCCCTCTCAAAAAATAATAACGCGTTAGGCTCTTTAGGCGCAGTTTAATTAAATCATATTCTCAAATTCGGGTGCACATTGATGTGACCCAAATCCAAATCTCAACAAAGTCAAAATGTGTTGACGATCACGGGCGCATTGATTGTGACGTGGTTCGAGATGCATTTTCACGACGTTGCAATTCTATAAAAAATAAGTGATAATGATAAAAGGGGTTTAAACTTAATAAAAGCATGTAAGTCATAACATTGCATTTAAATCAGATATTTAGCCATTATAACAATTTAAGCGATCGTGCTAGAACCACGGGATTCGAGGGTGCCTAACACCTTCCCTCGGGTCAACAGAATTCCTTACTTAGAATTTCTGGTTCGTAGACTTCATTTGGAAAAGTTGAAAATTTCCTCGATTTGGGATTCAAGATAAACCGGTGACTTGGGACACCAAAAGCCAAACCTTTCCCAAGTGGCGACTCTGAAATAAATAATCTCATTTCGAATATTGTCACTTAAATTGGAAAAACTCCCCTCGCGCATTTAACCCTTCGGGGCCGGGCGCGCAAAAAGGAGGTGTGACAGTAACTACTGGTCCATGAATAAACCAAGTCAGAAAAGCTAAGGAAAGATTTCAACTAAAACCAAGTAACAGGGCAATCAACAAACAAGGAAATAAATCAATCAGACTTAAGCAAAAGGAAATCTGAAATCATTCAAAAAATTGAAAGCCATTTAGAGGGGAATTTCAGCACATATAAAGAGTACACAAGTATTAGGCATGTGTGGTTGAATTTAGGACGAAGAAAAAGTGTCATACAATTGCACAATCAGTAAGTAGTTGACTATAGGAACATGGTAATCACAGGGTAACTCAGCAATGGAGAAGAGAGAGTATCAAATAGCATACAAAGGGTCTAGTAGAAGGACCTTAGAAAAGTTTAGCAGGGAATCAAAATCATATAAAGAAACCAAGGTTTAAATAAAGATTTCAAGACTCAGTTGAGCAACAGATGAAACAATCTTCAGAAACTCGAAATAGGTCCAAAGAAAGTTAGGGTTTTTGAAATCAAACAAGTTCAGAGATGAAGAACAAGCAAATTACATAGCCAATGGTCTCAAAACTCGGATGAACCCCCAAATTCTAGGGGTTTTACCATTAATCGAGTGTAGAGATGAAAACAAGTAAATTAGTCAGAAATACTAATGAAATAAGTTCAGAAATCTCAGAAAGGAACTAAGACCTTTAACATGCATCTTCTAGTAAAAGAAACTCAAGAGAAACATAGTAAAATAACAACATGCGAAACACAGTAGAAGAACTCATAAGAACATGGTAGAAGAAACATATAGGAAACACAGTAGAAGGACTCGTAAGAACACAGTAGGAAAGAAACACAGTAGAAGAAACTAATAGTAAAAGAAACACATAAGAACTTAACGAAAATCAGAAAAGCATCTCGACAAAACCCTAAATCGGAAAGATAAAGGTTTGAAAGCATAGTTTTTGAAAGAAATCTTGAGAAACCATTTAAAAACTCAGGGAAAACACAGATCTAGAACGGATCTAAAGAAATCAGAAGAACCTCAAAAGCTAGGGTTTCAGAGGAACCCAAATGGTGAGAAAGGCTTGGAAAGTCGTTGATATGAGTAGGAGAAGTCGAGATCAGGTTCGAACAGCCATGGATTGCCGGAGCAAGGCCAAAGACGGTCATAGAACTCGAATCAAACGAAGCCTGGACCAAGCTTCTTTGTGGTCAAGCCTTGAATCTTCAATAACCCGGTGTGTAAGAGTTATATGAGGTCGGTATTAGACTTTAGTTGCCTTGGAAGCCATAGATTCTGGTGGTTTTATGGTGAAAATAGAGGGATGTGGATATGGTTTCTGAGAGAGAATTTGGGCGAGGGGGAATGCAGGGGCGGCTACCGGTGAGAAATGAATAGGGTTTGGGGGGTATTGGGGAATAAAAAAGGAAAGGAAGAGTGTGAGCCGTTGATCTAGGATAAAAAGGGGGGCCGTGTGGGTTATGGTCATGGGTCGGGTAATTTTGGGAATTGGGCCGGGTAATGAGATCTGAAATTGGGTTTAATTGGGGTACCAAATCCGGCCAGAAGTGAAATGAAATGGGCTAACATTTAAATAGCCACTTTTCCCTTGTTTAATTTATAAAAATAGTATTTTGGGAGTAAATTAAAGGTACTAAAATGATTAATAATATATAATTATGAAAATAAAAATACTGGAGTCAATTTTATAATTATAAACACAATTAAATCTTAAAATAGGCTAATACTGTAATTATATGCAATTTAGATTAATAAAATACTAAATAAATTTGTAAAAATATGCAAAACATATTTTAGCTATATTTTAGTATAAATATGAGAATCTAATAAGTGAATTGCCAAAATGACAATTTTGGGGAATAATTATTGGGCTTTTCTTGATAAAATAGGGCAATAAATTAACTTAAAAATTAAGGGAAAAATATTAAAACCTTGGGACATACTTATATTTGCATATACATGTTATTTTGAAAGTATTTTATATATTAAAAATATACAGGAAAAAATTGGGTATCAACACATCCGATGTCCCTAAGACAGCTTTCCGCACTCGGTACGAGCATTATGAGTTCCTGGTGATGTCATTTAGGTTGACAAATGCCCAAGCAACTTTTATGGATTTGATGGACTGAGTGTTCATGCCTTATTTGGATTTGTTCATGATAGTCTTCATTGATGATATTTTGATATATTCCCGTAGCCGGGAGGAGCACGAGCAACATCTTAGAGTGGTTCTTCAAACCTTGAGGGATAGTCAGTTATATGCTAAGTTCTCGAAGTGTGAGTTTTGGTTGAGTTCAGTTGCATTTCTAGGTCATGTTATATCATCAGAGGGTATTTAGGTTGATCTGAAGAAGATTGAGGCGCTCAAGAACTAGCCTAGACCAACATCAGCTATAGAGACTCGGAGTTTCTTGGGATTGGCAGGCTACTATCGTTGGTTTGTGGAGGGGTTTTCATCTATCGCAGCCCCGATGACTAGGTTGACCCAGAAGGATGCCCAGTTCAGATGGTCGGACGAGTGTGAGGCGGGTTTTCAGATGCTCAAAACATCTCTGACTATGGCACTAGTGTTGGTTTTGCCCATAGGATCAGGGCCTTATACAGTTTATTGTGATGCGTCTCGTATTGGGCTTGGTGCAGTGTTGATATAGGATGGTAAGGTTATTGCCTATGCTTCGCGGCAGTTGAAGATTCATGAGAATAACTATCCAGTTCATGATTTGGAGTTGGCAGCTATTGTTCATGTGTTGATGATTTGGAGGCATTATCTGTATGGCGTGGCATGTGATGTGTTCACAGATCACGAGAGTCTTCAGTATCTGATCAAGCAAAAAGGAGTTGAATTTGAGGTAGAGAAGGTGGTTGAAGTTGTTGAAAGATTATGATATCACTAGCTTATATCATTCGGGAAAGGCCAATGTGGTGGTCGATGCTTTGAGTAGGAAGTCAGCCAGTATGGGCAATCTTGCTTATATTCCGATCAGTGAGAGACTGCTTGCTTTGGAAGTTCAGGCTTGGGCCCATCAGTTCGTGAGGTTGGATGTTTCTGAGCCCAGCTGGGTGTTAGCTTGCACGGTCGCTCGTTCTTATTTATTGGAGCGTATCCGTGATCTACAGTATGATGATCCCATTTGTGTGTCCTTAGAGACACAATGCAACACGGAGGTGCCAAGCAGGTTACTTAGGTGAGGATGGAGTTTTAAGATTGTAGGGTTGAGTTTGTGTGCCTAATATGGATGGGCTCCGAGAGTTGATTTTATAGGAGGCCCATAGCTCCCGGTACTCTTTTCATCCGGGCGCAGCTAAGATTATCAGGATTTGCGGCAGCATTATTAGTGACGGAGAATGAAGAAGGATATCGTTGCGTATGTGGCTCGGTGTTTGAATTGTCAGCAAGTTAAGTACGAGCATCAGAGGCCTGGTGGTTTATTTCAGAGGATTGAGCTTCCCGAGTGGAAGTGGGAGAAAATCACTATGGATTTCGTTGTTGGACTCACACAGAATCGGAGGAAGTTCGACGCAGTATGGGTCATTGTTGATAGGCTGATCAAGTCATCGCATTTCATTCCTGAGACGGTCTCTTATTCTTCTGAGAAGTTAGCTGAGATCTATATCCAAGAGATTGTTCTTCCTCATGGTGTGCTCGTGTATATCATTTCGGACCGAGGTGCTCAGTTTACCTTACGCTTTTAGAGAACAGTTCAATGAGAGTTAGGCACTCGGGTTGAGTTGAGCACAACATTTCATCCCCAGACGGACAGGCAATCTGAGCGGACTATTCAGATTTTTGAGGATATGATCCGAGCTTGTGTCATTGACTTTGGAGGCTCGTGAGATCAGTTTTTGCCTTTAGCAGAGTTTGCTTGCAACAACAGTTACCAGTCGAGTATTTAGATGGCTCCTTATGAGGCTTTATATTGTAGGCGATGTCGGTCTCCGGTTGGATGGTTTGAGCCGGGAGAGGCTCGGTTGTTGGGTACAGATCTGTTTTAGGAGGCCTTAGACAAGGTCAGGATTATTCAGGATAGGCTTCGTACAGCTCAGTTCAGGAAAAAGTGTTATGCCGACCGTAAGGTTCGTGATTTGGCATTCATGGTCAGTTGGCGAGTATTGCTTCGAGTGTCGCCTATGAAGGGCGTGATGAGATTTGGGAAGAAGGGCAAGCTTAGCCCTAGGTTTATGGCCCGTTTGAGATTCTTGATCGAGTGGGAGAGGTGGCTTATAGACTTGCATTGCCACCGAGCTTATCTGCTGTGCATCCAGTGTTTCATGTGTCCATGCTCTGGAAATATCACGGCGATCCATCTCACGTGTTAGATTTCAGTATTGTCCAGTTGGACAAGACTTGTCTTATGAGGAGGAGCCGATAGCTATTCTAGACCGGCAGGTTTGTCAGTTGAGATCAAAGAGTTTTCCTTCTGTTCGTGTTTAGTGGAGAGGTCAGCCTCTTTTCCCCGACTCAGGTACTTCCTTATTCTGTCCATTCGAGGACGAACGGTTGTTTTAGAGGTGGATAATGTGATAACCTTTTGAAATTCTGCATTTTGAGGCCTTAAATACCTCTTTTAGTATCACCTTGATTTGCGTGCGCAGTCCGGGTGCATAGCCGAAAAGCCTAAATATGAAAACCTGTGAAAAATGATAAATTTTGACGGTTCTAGAGGGTCCGTAGGAAAATATGGGACTTGGGCGTATGCTTGGAATCAAATTCCGAGGTCCCAAGCCCGAGAAATGATTTTTTAAAGAAAATTATTTTCTGAAATTGTTTAAAGGTATTTGAAATGAAATCTGATTAGAACATGTTGATATCGGGCCCGTATTATGGTTCCGACGCCCGGTACAGGTCTTATATATGCTTTAAGACGATCCTGTGAAATTTGGTGAGAAACGGATGTCATTTGACGTGATTCAGACCTAAATTTTAAAAATTGATGTTTAAAGGAGTTTTCAGAAATTTCATTGATCTTGAGATTTAATTCGATGTTCATGATGTTATTTTGGTGATTTGAGTACACGAATAAGTTTGTAGGATGTTTTTGAGGTTGTATGTATATTTGGTTTGGAGCCCCGAGTGTTCGGGTGAGTTTTGGATAGGCCATAAGGTGCATTTTAAACTTAGAAATTGCAGGTTTTTATTGCTGGTGTTTCAGACCTGCAGGCTTCGCATTTGCGAGCTCGCAAATGCAAGAGGTGGCCTGGGCAGCCTTCTTCGCAAATGCGATGCCTACCTAAATCCTCTATGATCACAAATGCGAGGATCCCCTCCGCAAATGCGACGTATGCTGGGAAGGCTTGAAGTCGCAAATGCGACTATTTGTTCGCACATGCGAAAAGCCCAGATTTCCTAAGGGTTCGCAAATGCGAGCTTCCCTTCGCAATTCCCAAGCCAGCAAAGGCAGGGGTTCGCAATTGCGAACCCCTGTTCGCAATTCCCACATCTGAGACTTGTAACTTTTATACTTAGACGATTTTAAACTCATTTTTTACATCGTTTCAAAAACAAACTCCTTTGGGCGATTTTCGAAGAACAACTTTTCTTCCAAATCAATTGTAAGTTAATTTTAACTCATTTCCTTCAATTATTAACATCTTTTAACATGATTTCAACTTAAAATCAATGCTTTTCATGGGGGAAATTGGTTGTTTTGGGTAGAACCTATGTTTTCCAAAAATTGGGATTTAGTAGTCTGGTCCTAGCCTTGCCACTACTTCGTCGAGGTTAAGCTAGACACTTACTAGCACATAGGGTTGGTTGTGCTGATACTACATTCTGCACTATGTGCATATCCCAGAGCAGCCTTTGGACCGTAGTATGGAGGCTACCTTCATTCCACGCGGAGATCCAAGATAGACCTGCAGGCATCCGCAGGCCCTGACGTCTTCCTCTATCCCTATTTTCCTATTTTATTTTCCATATATCCGGAACAATGTATTATTATTTCTTCAGATTTTGTATGTAGTAAATCTTAGACCGTCTGTGACACTGTGACACCAGGTTTTGGTGGTTAAAACTTAAGTATTTGTGATAGATGCAGATTTCAGACATTTAATTGTTATCTTCCGCTTAATTATTTAAAGTTTCGTTGTTTTCATGTTATCACCTTATATTTGTTAAAAAGAAGTAATTTGATAATGAGGTAAGTAGTTAAGGATTGGCTTGCATAGCTCTGATTAGCAGGCACCATCACGACTCCCGAGGGTGTGAAATTTGGGTCGTGACAAGTTGGTATCTGAGCTCTAGGTTACATGGGTCTCACAATTCACAGACAAGCTTGGTAGAGTCTGATGGATCGGTTTGGAGACGTCTGTATATATCCCCCAGAGGCTACAGAGTTAGGAAAAACTTCAGACTTATTCTTTCCTATCGTGCGATTTGGTTTCTCAATGCTAATTGAATTTCTACTCTGTTTTTTGCAGATGGCGAGAACACGTGCTTCCTCATCCACTGACCAGCAGCTCGAGCCCCCAGCAACAGCTCCTACGAGGGGTAGAGGGCGAAGCCGAGGCCATGCTAGAGGCCGAGGTAGGGGCAGAGCTCAGCCCCGAACAGCAACACTAGTGGCGGAGCCTCAGGTTGACTTGATGATGAGGTTCCGGCCCCAACAGTTCTAGTAGGCCCAGCTCAGGTCCCAGAGGGGTTTATTGCTACCCTAGTTCTTCAGGATGCTCTGGTCCGTCTGGAGGGTCTCATGGAGAGTGTCACTCGAGCAGGCTTGCTTCCTGTAGCACCAGCCATCTCTCAGGCTGGAGGAGGATCCCAGACTCCTGCTACTCGCACTCCGGAGTAGGTAGCTCCCCAATTTCATACTCCAACAGTTCAACCAGTTGTAGCAGTTTAGCTGGGTATGGTAGCTCAGACCGGTGATGGAGCGGCTATGTCTGCCGATGCTTTGTGGAGGTTGGATAGGTTCACCAAGCTCTTCACTACTACTTTTAGTGCATCTACTGAGGATCCCTAGGATTATATAGACAACTGTCACGAGGTCCTTAGGGACATGGGGATAGTTGAGACCAATGGGGTCGATTTTGCTACCTTTCGCTTATTTGGATTCGCCAAGACTTGGCGGAGAGATTATTGCTTAGATAGACAAGCCGGATCTCCAGCCTTGACTTGGGAGCAGTTTATGCAGCTATTTCTGGAGAGGTTTCTCCCCATCACTCAGAGAGAGGCCTATCGGAGGCAGCTTGAGTGCCTCCATCAGGGTTCTATAACTGTTACCCAGTATGAGACCAGATTCATCGACTTGGCTTGTCATGCTCTTATCATACTTCCCACAGAGAGAGAGAGAGGGTGAGGAGGTTCATTGATGGACTTATTCAGCCGATTCGTCTTCAGATGGCTAGGGAGGCTGGGAGTAAGATATCTTTCCAGGAGGTGGCCAATGTGGCCTGGAAGTTGAGATGGTTCTGTCGTAGGGAGGTGGTCATGGGTCGGATAAGAGGCACCTTCATTCAGGGAGATTCAGTGGTACCTCGTCTGGAGGTAGAGATTCATATGGTAGAGGCCATTCTCCTTAGGCCTTTTCAGTCAGCACTCCAGTTTTCTCATGGTACTTCAGGTGGCTGAGGTCCTCAGATATAGCATTCTGATCAACAGTCCTACAGTGCACCACCGCTCCTATCAGTGCACTGCCACTTTAGAGTTTTCAGGGTGGTCATTTAGGTCGTCAGGGCTAGCAGTCTCAGTAGCCGAGGGCTTGTTACACTTGTGGTGATATTGGTCATATTGATAGGTTTTGCCCTCGAGCACCGGGTAGCTCTTAGCATCAGGGTTCCCGTGCCATGGTTCAGGCACAAAGTGTTCCACAGCCCGCCCAGCAATCTAGAGGTGGGGGTAGAGGTGCTAGAGGTAGAGGTAGAGGTACTAGAGGTGGCCATCCAGCAGCAGGCCTTCCCAGAGATGTAGTTCAGGGTGGTGGGGCCCAGCCTCGATGTTATTCTCTTCTAGCCAGGCCCGGGGCTGAGGCTTCAGATGCAGTTATTACAGGTATAGTTCTGGTTTGTGATAGAGATGCTTCAGTGTTATTTGATCTAGGGTCTACGTACTCGTATGTGTCATCTTATTTTGCACCGTATCTGGTTATGCCTAGTGATTCCTTGAGTGATCATGTTTATGTGTCTACACCGGTGGGTGATTCTATTATGGTAGATCGAGTCCATCGTTCATGTATAGTTGTGATTGGGGGTCTTGAGACTCGTTTAGATTTGTTTCTTCTAGACATGGTCGATTTCAATATTATATTGGAGATGGATTGGTTATCACCTTACCACGCTATCTTAGACTGTCATGCCAAGACTGTGACCTTAGCTTTACCAGGTTTGCCTCATTTGTAGTGGAGATGGACTCCTAGTCATTCTACCCGTAGTGTTATCTCTTATGTGAAGGCTTGACGTATGGTCGAGAAAGGGTGTTTGGCATATTTGGCATATGTTCGTGATTCTAGTGCCGAGGTTCCTTCTATTAATTCTATGCCCGTTGTTCGTGAGTTTCCGGAGGTTTTCCCTTCAGTACTACTGGGTATGCCGCCCGATAGGGATATTGACTTTTGCATTGATCTGGCTCTGGGCACTCATCCCATTTCTATCCTGCCAGAGTTGAAAGAACAGTTGCAAGACTTGCTTGAGAAGGGTTTCATTAGACCTAGTGTTTCACTTTGGGGTGAGCCGGTGTTGTTTGTTAAGAAGAAGGATGGATCGATGAGGATGTGTATTGATTACCAACAATTGAACAAGGTTACAATAAAAAATAAGTATCCGTGTTCAGGCCTTATTTGGATTCGTTCGTGATAGTCTTCATTGATGATATTTTGATATATTCTCGTAGTCGGGAGGAGCACGAGCAGCATCTTAGAGTGGTTCTTCAGACCTTGAGGGATAGTCAGTTATATGCTAAGATCTCGAAGTATAAGTTCTGGTTGAGTTCAGTTGCATTTCTGGGTCATGTTGTATCATGAGAGGGTATTCAGGTTGATCTAAAGAAGTTTGAGGCGGTCAAGAACTGGCCTAGACCAGCATCAGCTACAGAGATTCGGAGTTTCTTGGGATTGGCAAGCTACTATCGTCGGTTTGTGGAGGGGTTTTCATCTATTGTAGCCCCGATGACCAGGTTAACCTAGAAGGGTGCCCAGTTCAGATGGTCGGACGAGTGTGAGGCGGGCTTTCAGAAGCTCAAAACATCTCTGACTAAGGCACTGGTGTTGGTTTTGCCCACAGGATCAGGGCCTTATACAGTTTATGTTGATGCATCTCGTATAGGGCTTGGTGCAGTGTTGATGCAGGATGGAAAGGTCATTGCCTATGCTTCGCGGCAGTTGAAGATTCATGAGAAGAACTATCTAGTTCATGATTTGGAGTTGGCAGCTATTGTTCATGCGTTGACGATTTGGAGGCATGGCATGTGAGGTGTTCACGGATCACAAGAGTCTTCAGTATCTGTTCAAGCAAAAGGAGTTGAATTTGAGGCAGAGAAGGTGGTTGAAGTTGTTGAAAGATTATGATATCACTATCTTATATCATCCGAGAAAGGCCAATGTGGTGCCCGATGCTTTGAGTAGGAAGTCAGCTAGTATATTTAGTCTTGCTTATATTCCGGTCAGTGAGAGACCGCTTGCTTTGGATGTTCAGGATTTGGCCAATCAGTTCGTGAGGTTGGGTGTTTCTAACCCCAGTTGGGTGGTAGCTTGCACGATCACTCGTTCTTCTTTATTGAAGCGTATCCGTTATCGGCAGTATGATGATCCCCATTTGTGTGTCCTCAGGGACACGATACAACATGAAGGTGCCAAGCAGGTTATCTTAGGTGACGATGGAGTTTTGCGATTGCAGGGTTGAGTTTGTGTGCCTAATGAGGATGGGCCCCGAGAGTTGATTTTAGAGGAGGCCCGTAGCTCCTGGTACTCTATTCATTCGGGCGCCCCTAAGATTTATCAGAATTTGCGGCAGCATTATTAGTGGAGGAGAATGAAGAAGGATATCATTGCATATGCGACTCGGTGTTTGAATGTCAACAGGTTAAGTACGAGCATCAGAGGCTTGGTGGTTTATTTCAGAGGATTGAGCTTCCCGAGTGGAAGTGGGAGTGAATCACTATAGATTTCGTTGTTGGACTCCTACAGACTCGGAGGAAGTTCGAAGCAGTATGGGTCATTGTTGATAGGCTGACCAAGTCAACGCTTTTCATTTCTGTGGCGGTCTCCTATTCTTCCGAGAAGTTAGCTGAGATCTATATCAGGGAGATTGTTAATTTTCATGGTGTGCCCATGTCTATCATTGTTTACCTTACACTTCTGGAGAGCAGTTCAACGAGAATTTGCACTCGAGTTGAGTTGAGCACAACATTTTATCCCCAGACGGACGGGCAGTCCGAGCGGACTATTCAGATTTTGGAGGATATGCTCTGAGCTTGTGTCATTGACTTTGGAGGTTCGTGGGATCAGTTTTTGCCTTTAGCAGAGTTTCCCTACAGCAACAGTTACCAATCAACTATTCAGATGGATACTTATGAGGCTTTATATGGTAGGCGGTGTCGGTCTGCAGTTGGATGGTTTGAGCTAGGAGAGGCTCGGTTGTTGGGTACAGATCTGGTTCAAGAGGCCTTGGACAAGGTCAGGATTATTCAAGATAGGCTTCGTACAGCTCAATTCAGGAAAAAGCAATATGCCGACCGCAAGGTTTGTGATTTAGCATTCATGGTCGGTGAGCGAGTATTGCTTCGAGTGTCGCCTATGAAAGGCATGATGAGATTTGGGAAGAAGGGCAAGCTTAGACCTAGGTTTATTGGCCCGTTTGAGATTCTTGATCGAGTGGGAGAGGTGGCTTATAGACTTGCATTGCCGCCGAGCTTATCAGTTGTGCATCCAGTGTTTCATGTGTCCATGCTCCGAAAATATCACGGCGACCCATCCCACGTGTTAGATTTTAGCACTGTCCAGTTGGACAAGGACTTGTCTTATGAGGAGGAGCCGATAACTATTCTAAACCGGCAGGTTCGTTAGTTGAGATCGAAGAGTTTTCCTTCTGTTCGTGTTCAGTAGAGAGGTCAACCTCCTGAGGCATCGACCTGGGAGTCCGAGTCCGATATGCGGAGCCGTTATCCCCATCTTTTCCCCGACTTAGGTACTTCCTTCTTCTGTCCGTTCGAGGACGAATGATTGTTTTAGAGGTGGAGAACGTGATGACCTTTCGAAATTCTGCATTCCGAGGCCTTAAAATCTCTTTTAGTATCACCTCGTTTACGTGCGCAGTCCGGGCGCGTAGCCGGAAAGCCCAAATATGAAAATCTGTGAAAAATGATAAATCTTGACTATAAAATGAGTTAATTTGACTTCGGTCAATGTTCTACGTAAATGGACCCGGACCCATGATTTGATGGTCATGAAGGGTCCGTAGGAAAATACGGGACATGGGCGTGTGTCCGGAATCGAATTCCGAGGTCCCAAGCTCGAGAAATGATTTTTTAAAGAAAATTATTTTCTGAAATTGTTTATAGGAATTTGAAATGAAATCTGATTAGAACATGTTGGTATCGGGCCTGTATTATGGTTCTGACACTCGTTATCGGTCTTATATATGATTTAAGACGATCCTGTGAAATTTGATGAGAAACAGATGTCATTTGACGTGATTCGGACCTAAATTGCAAAAATTGATGTTTAAAGGAGTTTTGAGAAATTTCATTGATCTTGAGGTTTAATTCGATGTTCATGATGTTATTTTTGTGATTTGAGTACACGAATAAGTCTGTAGGATCTTTTTGAGGTTGTGTGTATATTTGGTTTGGAGCCCCGAGGGCTCGGGTGAGTTTTGGATAGACCACGGGGTGCATTTTGAACTTAGAAATTGCAGGTTTTATTGCTGGTGTTTCAAACCTGCAGGCTTCGCATTTGCGAAGTCCGTCTTGCAAATGCGAGCTCGTAAATGCAAGAGGTGGCCTGGGCAGCCTTCTTCGCAAATGCGACGCCTGCCTAAATCCTCTATGATCGCAAATGCGAGGATCCCCTCCGCAAATGCGACGTATGCTGGGAAGGCTTGAAGTCGCAAATGCGAGAAGCCCAGATTTCCTAAGGGTTTGCAAATGCAAGCTTCCCTTCACAATTCCCAAGCCAGCAGAGGTTGGGGTTCGCAATTGGCATATCTAAGAATTGCAACTTTTATACTTAGATGATTTTAAACTCATTTTTCACATCTTTTCAAAACACAAACTACTTTGGGCGATTTTCCAAGAACAACTCTTCTTCCAAATCGATTATAAGTTTATTTTAACTCATTTCCTTCAATCATTAACATCTTTTGACATGATTTCAACTTAAAATCAATGATTTTCATGGGGGAAATTGGGTGTTTTGGGTAGAACCTATGTTTTTCAAAAATTGGGGATTTGAGTCTCGATTTGAGGTTCGATTTCAAAACAAATTATATATTTGGATTCGTGGGGGAATGGGTTATCGAGTTTTGGTTCGAACCTCAGGTTTTGACCATGTGGGCCCGGGGGCGATTTTTGAAATTTTTGGGCAAAACTTTGGGAAATTCATTTTCATGTATTCAAATTGATTCTCTTAGCGTTTATTGATGTAATTAAGTAATTTGTGACTAGATACAAGTGAATTGGCAGTGGAATCGAGGGGTAAAGCTATAATTGAAACGTGAGTTGTGTTCGAGGCATCGAGGTAAGTGTTTGGTGTAGCCTTAGCTTGAGGGATTATGAGTCGAGTACTACTTGCTATGTGATAATTGTTGAGTACGACGTATATGCATGGTGATGAGTATTTATACATTGGTGTCAAGCATGCCCGTGAGTCTTGTATTGTGAATTTCATGACTTCGTTGTATTATCCATGCTTTAGAGGTAATTTCAATTTGTTGTGAAAGGTTTGTGGAAGGAATTGTGACCTTTGAACATCGAGGAGCATTTGCTCAAGTTATATTACGAATTGTGAAAGTATGTGAGTTGATTGAAACCCTCTGGAGCATTGGCTAAGTGAAAAAGAGAAAGAAGTCATTAAATTGTTCCCTTGCCGGGATATTGTTGCTTTATTGGTTATCTCCCTTGCGGGGATGTTGATATTATTGATGTTGCTACCTTGCAGGGACTTAATTGTTGCATTGTTGTTCCCTTGCCAGAATTCTTATAAAATGTTGTTTATTCCCTTGCCCCATTGTTTGTGATTGTTGTTTGAGTGAGGAAGAGTGTAAAGCACGAAGGGTGATGCCGTATATTGTTTGTTTTATGAGGAAAAAGTGTAAAACACGAAGGGTGATACCGTGTACGATTGTGAGGAAAGAGTGTAAAGCGCGGAGGGTGATGCCTGCCGCACGATGTACTATTCTATGCCGATTTTATTGATTATATGGTGAGGAAAGAGAGTAAAATCACGAAGGGTGATGTCGTGCACACTTATTTTATAATTGCTTTGGTGAGGACGAGAGTAGAAGCACAAAGGGTGATGTAGTGCATTTGTTGATTTCTAATTCTTTGTTGATAATCCGAGTATGTTGTTTCTTTCATTACTTGATGTCTTTCTATTCGGAATTGTTATCTCCCCCAAAGCATGGCCCCCCTCCCATATTGATTTTTTATTTCTGTAATTCTTTTCCACTGTATATATATGAACTACACAGGTTTATTTGGTAGTCTGGTCCTAGCCTCGTCACTACTTCGCCGAGGTTAGGCTAGATACTTACCAGCACATGGAGTCGGTTGTGCTGATACTACATTCTGCACTATGTGCATATCCCGGAGCAGCTTTTGGACCATAGTGTGGAGGCTACCTTCAGTCCACGCGGAGATCCAAGGTAGACCTGCAGTCGTCCGCAGGCCCTGGCGCCTCCCTCTATCCCTATTTTCCTATTTCATTTTCCATATATTCCGTAACAGTGTATTATTATTTCTTCGAACTTTGTATATAGTAAATCTTAGACCGTCTGTGACACTGTGATTCCAGGTTTTGGGTGGTTAAGACTTTAGTATTTGTAATAGACGCAGATTTCAGACTTTTAATTGTTGTCTTCCGCTTAATTATTTAAAGTTTCGCTGTTTTCATGTTATCGCCTTATATTTTTTAAAAAGAAGTAATTTGATAATGATGTAAGTAGTTAAGGATTGGCTTGCCTAGATCTCGTTAGTAGGCGCCATCACAACTCCCGAGGGTGAGAAATTCGGGTCGTGACAAGTTGGTATCAGAGCTCTAGGTTACATGGGTCTCACAATTCACAGACCATCTTAGTAGAGTCTGAGGGATTGGTATAGAGACGTCTGTATTTATCCCCCAGAGGCTACAGAGTTAGGAAAAACTTCACACATATTCTTTCCTATTATGCGATTTGGTTTCTCAATGCTAATTGAATTTCTACTCCGTTTTTTCGCAGATGGCAATAACACATGCTTCCTCATCCACTGACCATCAGCCCGAGCCTCCAGCAGCAGCTCCCACGAGAGGCAGAGGGCGAAGCCGAGGCCGTGCTAGAGGCCGAGTTAGGGGCAGAGCTCAACCCCGAGAAGCAGCACCAGCAGCGGAGCCTCAGGTTGACTTTGATGATGAGGTTCCGGCCCCAGCAGTTTTGGTAGGCCCAACTCAGGTCCTAGAGGGGTTTATTACTACCCCAGTTCTTCAGGATGCTCTGGTTCGTCTGGTGGGCCTCATAGAGAGTGTCACCCGATTAGGCTTGCTTCCTGTAGCACCAGCTGTCTCTCAGGCTGGAAGAGGAGCCTAGACTCCTGCTACTCGCACTCCGGAGCAGGTAGCTCCCCAATTTCAAACTCCAGCAGTTCAGCCAATTGAAGCAGTTCAGCCAGGTTTGGTAGCTCGGACCGGTGATGGAGTGGCTATGTCTGCCGATGCTTTGTAGAGGTTGGATAGGTTCACCAAGCTCTTCACTACTACTTACAGCGATGCATCTACTGAGGATCCCCAGGATTATCTAGACAAATGTCACGAGTTCTTGGGGACATGGGGATAGTTGAGACCAATGAGGTCAATTTTGCTACCTTTCGCTTATCTGGATATGCCAAGACTTTGTGGAGAGATTATTGCTTAGCTAGATAGCCGGATTGCCAGCCTTGACTTAGGAGTAGTTTAAGCAGCTATTTCTGGAGAAGTTTTTCCCCATCACTCAAAGAGAGGCCTATCGGAGGCAGCTTGAGTGCCTCCAGCAGGGTTTTATGATTGTTACCCAATATGAGACCAGATTCATCGACTTGGCTCGTCATGCTCTTATCATACTTCCCACCTATAGAGAGAGGGTGAGGAGTTTCATTAATGGACTTATTCAGCCGATTCGTCTTTAGATGGCTAGGGAGGCTGGGAGTGAGATATCTTTCCAGGAGGTGGCCAATGTGGCCCGGAGAGTTGAGATGGTTCTGTCACAGGGAGGTGGTCATGGGTCAGATAAGAGGCCCCGTCATTCAGGCCGATTCTGTGGTACCTCGTCTGGAGGTATAGATTCATATAGTAGAGGCCATCCTCCTAGGCCTTTTCTTCAGCACTCCAGGTTTCTCACAGTACTTCAGGTGGCTGAGGTCCTCAGATGCAGTATTCTGATCAGCAGTCCTACAGTTCACCACATGCTCCTATCAGTGCACAGCCACTTCATAGTTTTCGGGGTGGTCATTCAGGTCGTCAGGGACAGCAGTCTTAGCAGCCGAGGGCTTGTTACACTTGTGGTGATATGGGTCACATTGCTAGGCTTTGCCCTCGAGCACCGGGTAGCTCTCAGCATCAGGGTTCCCGTGCCATGGTTCAAGCACCAGGTGTTCCATAGCCCACCCAGCCAGCTAGATGTGGGGGTAGAGGTTCTAGATGTGGAGGTAGAGGTACTAGAGGTGGAGCTTAGGCCGCTCGAGGTGGAGGCCAGCCAGCAGTAGGCCGTCCTAGATATGTAGTTCAGGGTGGTGGGGCCCAGCCCCGATTTTATGCTCTTCCAGCCAGGCCCGACTCTAAGGCTTCAGATGCAGTTATTACAGGTACGGTTCTGGTTTGTGATAGAGATGCTTCAGTGTTATTTGATGTAGGGTTTACGTACTCGTATGTGTCATCTTATTTTGCACCATATCTGGTTATGCCTAGTGATTCCTTGAGTGATCCTATTTATGTGTCTACACCTGTGGGTGATTCTATTATGGTAGATCGAGTCCATCGTTAATGTATAGTTGTGATTGGGGGTCTTGAGACTCATGTAGATTTGTTGCTTCTAGACATGGTTGATTTCGATATTATATTGGGGATGGACTGGTTATCACCTTACCACACTATCTTGGACTATCATGCCAAGACTGTGACCTTAGCTTTACCGGGTTTGCCTCATTTGGAGTGGAGATGGACTCCTGGTTATTCTACCCGTAGTGTTATCTCTTATGTGAAGGCTCAACGTATTGTCGAGAAGGGGTGTTTGGCCTATTTGGCATATGTTCGTGATTCTAGTGCCGAGGTTCCTTCTATTGATTCTGTGCCCGTTGTTCGTGAGTTTCTGGAGGTTTTCCCTTCAGACCTATTGGGTATGCCGCCCGACAGGGATATTAACTTTTGCATTGATTTGGCTCCGGGCACTCAGCCCATTTCTATCCCGCCATATCGTATGGCCCCACCGGAGTTGAAAGAGTTGAAGGAACAGTTGCAAGACTTTCTTGAGAAGGGTTTCATTAGACCAAGTATTTTGCCTTGGGGTGCACTGATGTTGTTTGTTAAGAAGAAGGACGGATCGATGAGGATGTGTATTGATTACTAGCAAATAAACAAGGTTATAATAAAAAATAAGTATCCGTTGCCGAGGATTGATGATTTGTTTGATCAACTTTAGGGTGCCAAGGTATTTTCGAAGATAGACTTAAGATCTGGCTACCATCAGTTAAGGACTAGGGCATCCGATGTCCCTAAGATAGCTTTTTGCACTCAGTACGAGCATTATAAGTTCCTGGTGATGTCATTCGGGTTGACAAATACTCTAGCAGCTTTTACGGATTTGATACCGAGTGTTCAGGCCTTATTTGGATTCATTCGTGGTAGACTTCATTAATGATATTTCGATATATTCCCGTAGTAGGGAGGAGCACGAGCAACATCTTAGAGTGGTTCTTCGGACCTTGAGGGATAGTCAATTATATGCTAAGTTCTAGAAGTGTAAGTTCTGGTTGAGTTCAGTTGCATTTCTGGGTCATGTTATATCAGTAGAGGATATTCAGGTTGATCCGAAGAAGATTGAGGCGGTCAAGAACTGGCCTAGACCAGCATCAGCTACTGAGATTCAGAGTGTCTTGGGATTGGCAGGCTACTATCGTCGATTCGTGGAGGGGTTTTCATCTATCGCAGCCCCGATGACCAGGTTGACCCAGAAGGGTGCCTAGTTCAGATGGTCAGACGAGTGTGAGGCGGGCTTTCAGAAGCTCAAAACATCTCTGACTACTGCACATAGGTGTTGGTTTTGCCCACAGGATCAGGGCCTTATATAGTTTATTGTGATGCATCTCGTATTGGGCTTGGTACAGGATGGCAAGGTCATTGCCTATGCTTCACGGCAGTTGAAGATTCATGAGAAGAACTATCCGATTTATGATTTGGAGTTGGCAGCTATTGTTCATGCATTGAAGATTTGGAGGCATTATCTGTATGGCGTGGTATGTGAGGTGTTCACGGATCACATGAGTCTTTAGTATCCGTTCAAACAAAAGGAGTTGAATTTAAGGCAGAGGAGGTGGTTGGAGTTGTTGAAAGATTATGACAACACTTTCTTATATCTTCCAGGAAAGGCCAATGTGGTAGCTGATGCTTTGAGTAGGAAGTCAGCCAATATAGGTAGTCTTGCTTATATTCCGGTCAGTGAGAGACCGCTTGCTTTGGATGTTCAGGCTTTGGCCAATCAGTTCGTGAGGTTGGATGTTTCTGAACCCAGCTGGGTGATAGCTTGCACGGTCGCTCGTTCTCCTTTATTGGAGCGTATCCGTGATCGGCAGTATGATGATCCCCATTTGTGTGTCCTCAGAGACACGGTGCAGCACGAAGGTGCCAAGTAGGTTACCTTAGGTGAGGATAGAGTTTTGAGATTGCAGGGTCTAGTTTGTGTGCCTAATGTGGATGGGCTCCGAGAGTTGATTTTAGAGGAGGCCCATATCTCCTGGTACTCTATTCATCCGGGCGCCGCTAAGATTTATCAGGATTTGCAGCAGCGTTATTGGTGGAGGAGAATGAAGAAGGATATCGTTGCGTATGTGGCTCGGTGTTTGAATTGTCAGGATGTTAAGTACGAGCATCAGAGGCCTGGTGGTTTATTTCAGAGGATTGAGCTTCCCGATTGGAAGTGGGAGCGAATCACTATGGATTTCATTGTTGGACTCCCACAAACTCGGAGGAAGTTTGACGTAGTATGGGTCATTATTGATAGGCTGCCCAAGTTAGCGCATTTCATTCATGTGGCGGTCTCCTATTCTTCCGAGAAGTTAGTTGAGATCTATATCCGGGATATTATTCATGTTTATGGTGTGCCCGTGTCTATCATTTCGGATCGAGGTACGCAGTTTACCTTACACTTCAGGAGAGCAGTTCAACGAGATTTGGGCACTCGGGTTGAGTTGAGCACACATCCCCAGAAAGACGGGCAGTCCGAGCGGACTATTCAGATTTTGGAGGATATGCTCCGAGCTTGTGTCATTGACTTTGGAGGCTCGTGGGATCGGTTTTTTCCTTTAGTAGAGTTTGCCTACAACAACAGTTACCAGTCGAATATTCAGATGACTCCTTATGAGGCTTTATATGATAGGCGGTGTCGATCTCCGGTTGGATGGTTTGAGCCAGGAGAGGCTCGGTTGTTAGGTACAGATCTGGTTTAGGAGGCCTTGGACAATGTCATGATTATTCAGGATAGGCTTCGTACAGCTCAGTCCATGCAAAAGAGTTATGCCGACCGCAAGGTTCGTGATTTGTCATTCATGGTTAGCGAGCGAGTATTGCTTCGAGTGTCGCCTATGAAGGGCGTGATGAGATTTGGGAATAAGGGCAAGCTTAGCCCTAGGTTTATTGGACCGTTTGAGATTCTTGATCGAGTGGGAGAGGTGGCTTATAGACTTGCATTGCCGCCGAGCTTATCAGCTGTGCATCTAGTGTTTCATGTGTCCATGCTCCAGAAATATCACGACGATCCATCCCACGTATTAGATTTCAGCACTGTCCAGTTGGACAAGGACTTGTCTTATGAGGAGGAGCCGATAGCTATTCTAGACCGGCAGGTTATCATTGAGATCGAAGAGTTTTCTTTCTGTTCGTGTTCAGTGGAGAGGTCAACCTCCTGAGGCATCGACCTAGGAGTCCGAGTCCGATATGCGGAGCTGTTATCCCCATCTTTTCCCTGACTTAGGTACTTCCTTCTTCTGTCTGTTCGAGGACGAACAGTTGTTTTAGAGGTGGAGAATGTGATGACCTTTCAAAATTCTGCATTCCGAGGCCTTAAAAACCTCTTTTAGCATCACCTTGTTTTGCGTGCGCAGTCCGAGCGTGTAGTTGGAAAGCCTAAATATGAATATCTATGAAAAATGATAAATTTTGACTATAAAATAAGTTAATTTGACTTTGGTCAATGTTCTGGGTAAACGGACCCGAACTTGACGGTCCTAGAGGGTCCGTAGGAAAATATGGGACTTGGGCGTGTGCCCGGAATCGAATTCCGAGGTCCCAAACCCGAGAAATGATTTTTTAAAGAAAATTATTTTCTGAAATTGTTTAAAGGAATTTGAAATGAAATCTGATTAGAACATGTTGGTATCGGGCCCGTATTATGGTTCCAACGCTCGGTACATGTCTTATATATGATTTAAGACAATCATGTGAAATTTGGTGAGAAAAGGATGTCAATTGACGTGATTCGGACCTAAATTGCAAAAATTGATGTTTAAATGAGTTTTGAGAAATGTCATTGATCTTGAGGTTTAATTTGATGTTCATGATGTTATTTTGGTGATTTGAGTACACGAATAAGTCCGTAGGATGTTTTTGAGGTTGTATGTATATTTGGTTTGGAGCCCCGAGGGCTTGGGTGAGTTTTGGATAGACCACAGGATGCATTTTGAACTTAGAAATTGCAGGTTTTATTGCTGGTGTTGCTGTGAAGCCTGTCTTGCAAATGCGAGAGGTGGCCTGGGCAGCCTTCTTCGCAAATGCGACGCCCGCCTAAATCCTCTATGATTGCAAATGTGAGGATCCCCTTCGCAAATGCGACGTATGCTAGGAAGGCTTGAAGTCGCAAATGCGACTATTTGTTCGCAAATGCGAAAAGCTCAAATTTCCTAAGGGTTCGCAAATGCGAGCTTCCCTTCGCAATTCCCAAGCCAGCATAGGTCGGGGTTCGTAATTCCCACATCTGAGACCTGTAACGTTTATACTTAGACGATTTTAAACTCATTTTTCACATCTTTTCAAAACACAAACTCCTTTGGGCGATTTTCCAAGAACATCTCCTCTTCCAAATCGATTGTACGTTAATTTTAACTTATTTCCTTCAATCATTAACATGATTTCAACTTAAAATCAATGATTTTCATGGGGAAAATTGGGTGTTTTGGGTAGAACCTAGGTTTTTCAAAAATTGGGGATTTGGGCCTCGATTTGAGGTCCGTTTTCAAATCAAATTATATATTTGGGTTCGTGGGGGAATGGATAATCGGGTTTTGGTTCGAACCTTGGATTTTGATCATGTGGGCCCGGGGGCGATTTTTAACATTTTGGGCAAAACTTTGGGAAATTCATTTTCATGCATTCAAATTGATTCTCTTAGCGTTTATTGATGTAATTAAGTAATTTGTGACTAGATACGAGCGAATTGGTGGTGGAATCTAGGGGTAAAGCTATAATTGAAACTTGAGTTGTGTTCGAGGCATCGATGTAAGTGTTTGGTCTAACCTTAGCTTGAGGGATTAGGAGTCGAGTCCTATTTGCTATGTGATAATTGTTGAGTATGACGTATAGGCATGGTGACGAGTATCTATACGTTGGTGTCAAGTGTCACACCTCCTTTTTACTACCCTCGAAAGGGGATATAAAGGAATTTTTCCAATTAAAGTGACATAAATCGAAATGGGATTATTTATTTATTTTTAGAGTCGCCACTTGGAATATTTTAATTGGTGTCCCAAGTCACCGGTTTGTTTTAAATCCCAAATCGAGGAAACTTCGACTTTCCTT